>NW_027184085.1:47591051-48196572 GCF_041296385.1 Aphelocoma coerulescens
GTCTCTATGGTAGTAAAGTAATATAACTGAGGCTGATGAAGCTTCATGAAGCTTCATTCTGCTTTGCTTAGGCTCAAGAGGGAGCAGAGAGGACAGGATAAGAGGGAATAAGGATAAGCATTTGGGGAAACACCCACAGCTAAGACAGACTGATATTATTCCTGCTTTCCTTGCAAGGGGAAGGAAAAATCTTTAGGTGGTTATGATGCTGAGAGTAGCACAAAGGAAAAGTAAGTCAAGAGTTGTTATTGCTACAGTCCACAGAGAGGGGACCTCTTCTGTGGCTCTGTCAACCCAGGTGCCACTGGCAATTAAGCAGGGATCAGCTGTGCTTTATCCCTTCTCATGACAAAGGGAAAGGACTGTTGACTGTATCCTGGAGATAAATCTGAAACTAGATCTGCCTGTGTAATGGCTGTAACCATTAGTGTATATTAAAAGTTACACTAATTTATCATTTCCTCCTTGTTTTTGAGTCATAATGGCTGCACGCCATGTTTTCTGCTATGAATATGTGTGGTACGGCAGAAGAGTTGAGACTTTCAGGGTGCTTATATCAAAGGGACTGCATTTTAAGGATTGGCACTTTGTGATACGGTCACTGAGATGCTCAGCAATGGCTCAGCAGCACTGCTGTGAACAGAAGCAGAACCAGAACCTGAGACATGAGAAGCATACTGGTAAACATGCAAGTCCAAGTCTGTCTTGCAGAAAAGCCTTTAGATGTGGATCAGGGCGTATGCTTTTTCTCACTTCCTTTCACATGACGTTGTTCCATTATTCTTGTCTTTAAAAGTCATTTATTGGCTTAATGCTGCATATTACTACATAGTGTGAAATGTCACATCACTCTCAATATTATTTTAGTATAAATACATTTCTTCAGCAAATACTCGTTTGAAGAGAATGTCAGTGAGTCAGACAAGGCATTGGGAACACCAGTCCACATTTATTCTCACATCTCAGCATCCCATCTTCTTTATTACTACTCAAAATAAATGTTTCATTTGCTAGGTTCACAAGTGAATATCTGACATTTCATCCCAGTGCATGTTCTTACTTTGATTTTGTATAGCAGCTTCAGGGTGTACTTCTATGGCCTGCGCTGGACTCTCCAGACTGATTTTACTATGATATATCTCCTTGTCCTATTAAATTTTTTTTCTTGCCACAGAAAGCTAACCCAGTGTGAAACAACTCAAAAAAAACCCTCCAACCCTACACTGAAGGAAGCTGGTAACCCTAAAAGTAACACCTATTTTTAAGAGCAATTCATGCTGACCTGACACTGTTGTCACAGATGAAAAAGGTCTTGTTTCTGCTAAAGAATGCACTGCATCGTGCACATTTGAGGTTTTGGAAGGATCTTGAATGAGAGCAGGGGTGCTGTTTACTCACTGCCAGTTCCCTCTGGATGGGGTCTCTCACCCTCACCTCACAGGCTGCCAGGTTTTCCCACCTCAGCCATGCTTGGCAGATGCTGGAAAAGGTGAGGAATCTCTGTGCCTCTGCAGGGTTTTACCTGGCCCTAGCTTCTGTAGGCCTAACAAGACAAACAAGCAACCTCCATCTCTGTTGCCTGTCCACACCCTTTTAAAGGAATTTGCTGTATATGCTCCTATACAGTAGCACATTGTACAACCACTGGCATTGATGGTTGAATCAGAGCGACCTACGCAAAACCAAGGGTGCCAATCTCAGTGAAAGTCCCTAGTCTTTCAGCTCCTAAGGGACTTTTTTGCACTTGAAAACATGCAGTTTCCTGCAGCTTCCCTCCCCCAGATCCTTTTATCTCACACTACTTGGGCAGAGGGGAATCAGGAGTTATGGCATGCTACCTGAGGCATTATAGCACCTCCAAGTGGGTTTAAGGAGAGGAAAAATAAAACTTGTGTGTCGAGGTGCAATGACTCTTTTATACATTTGCTCCTTAACATGCACTTTGCAAACCCAGAGAGGTCAAGGGGAGGATGCGTGTGCAGCCTAACAGGTCTGACAGCCACACAGAGCAGACCAGGTCACGCTGTGCTTTGAAGGAATGGTGGACATACCAGCAGTCCCCTGAAGCTCAAACAGCTGTCTGACGCAAAACTGCTGGCAAGAGTGATTCCACCTCAGGCTCCAATTAATACCATCTTTCCACATAAAACATTTTATCTGTATTTTGTTTGTGGAGAATCACACATTGGTCTGTTTCCCCTCCTGCTGGCCATCAGTTAAATTACTGCTAACATTGAGAGATCAGAGCATGGGATTAAAACAAGTTGAAAGGAATAGAGATCTGGTTGTTTGAAGTACAACCAAAAAATACAGAAAAATACCTCCAACAACTGATTTGCACAGAAGTTTAAGGCTGGGCGAAAATGATGTAGAACTAAAATTTTCTCTTTTGAGCACTTTCTGAACAGCTTTCTTAAAAGAACAGAATAATGATGATGATGATGATGATGATGATGATGAGGTTAACAATGATAAATCATTTAAGTTTCTGCATATAAAATGCTCTTGTCCTTCCAGAGAAACGAAAGACATTTTTCAGCGTAGCCTTTGTTGTTGCAGAAAGGAAAGAGCTTGTTGGTCACAGTAGTCAGGAGACCAGTGTTTTTATTTCCAGCTGGGCTGCACGTTTCCTGTGTGACCTTGCAACTCCCCCCACCTCCGTTTCCCATTTTTTATGTTGCATAATAAATATCTTGGTGAAGCAAGGCTGATACTCTGCTCACAGAAACTATTTGCAGCTCTTTATTCAGACGGTGCCAGAAAAGTCTAAAGTTTCCTTTAATGACTTGGATGACTCCTGAGATCAGGAGTAATGGCAGGGGTATCCTTGCCTGTGCTGCACAAGGAGTTTGCCACTCTCTCTTTCACTGACATTTGGGAGGCTGCTTTTGGAGGAGCATGGTCTTTGTGGTGCTACAGAAACCCAAAGTTGGGAGGAAGTGTCAAAATTGCCTTCCAGGAGTGGGACATGAATGAAAGAAGTAGTTCCCAAGCCACTGAAACTGAGAATCACCGGATCCTTCAGGTTTCTTTTTTAGGCTCTTAGCAATACACACTTCTGCCTTTTTCTGGAGACAGATGAACATACTACCTTTATGCTTTGTTTAGTTTCATTCCTCAGAAGTGCACCTTATGGGACGATGTCTTGTTCTCCATGAGCACTTGTGAAAACCAATGTAAAATTCTACTACATCAGCACAAAGTTCTACCTTACCACACAAGCCTTCATTTTGCTCAGGTGAAAACATTTCACTTCCAGGTGAAGGAAATGGAAAGTCATCTCTCCATTTCAACAGATGTTCTCACAGCTTCTTGGGATATATTTTCCAAATTTTCCCAAACCCCCACATAACCAAACGCTGCACATGGCTATACTTATGCAGTACAGCAGACCGGGCGGGATTCCAATGATTTCCCAGAAAATTTTTTCCCAGCCTGAGCCCAAACACAATCTCCTGAAGCGAATCTGGCAGTCTGTGTTATATGTGCCAAGACAATACATGGACAGATTTCAAGTGACACTCAAAATAGGAAACCCACAGCCAGCACACAGCTGGAGGTATTTAAATATGGAAAAGGCATTGTCTCTCTTAGCCTCTGGGATTTCCTTCTAGAGGACAGCAGGGTGTGTGGAGGCTGGTGAGTACATTCAGCATCCCACTGGGATGTGGCTGGGATGCTCCCCCTGCTCAGCAGCATAGAGATCCCTGTGGAGGTCCCAAGGTTGAGGGGTGGTCACAGCTGCTGTTTGCTTTAGGAAATGGCAGGCTCTTTTGGCACCTTGGAAATTAAGGGTGGTTCACACAACCCATGCCATCCCAGAAAAACAGAAGGTCATGGCATTGTAAATAAAACCTAAGCCATCATTCAAGCCCACCACCCCTCTGTTAGGGTCACAATTTGTGTTCATGATTTTTCAGGTATATCAGGTTGAAAAACTGAGTGAAGATATCCAGCTCATTTCACAGTGACTTTTCGCTGGTTTAAACAACTTGGCAAGGGAAGGGTTTTTTGCATTAATTTATGAGTACAGGAAGCCGTTTAAGGAAGATGCAACCTGTAAATTCCTGTGTTTCTTCCTCTTAAGTACGGATCATGCTTAAAAACAACGAGACTGAATTTCTGCTTCAGCTTTTTAAAACTGTGTTCCTGCCAAAGGGTACAGATCACTTCTTGTGCCAGAGAATTTATCCATGAAACCTGGCATTCTTTCTCTTTCCCATCAACCCCACTGTTTCACCATGCCTGCTCTCCGCCACTTGGACAGTGGCATTTGTGAAGCCTTCATCTTTCTGGTAAAACATGTAGCAAAGATGAAAGCTGGAGTTTGTGGTGAGACCTCTTCTGCCCCAAGACACACAAACTCCAAAGAGCGCACACTGACTTTGGGGTAAATTGAGGGTAAAATTGCTCAGGAGGAGCGCATGGTGTTTTCAGAAAAGTGCTGATGGGCAGGACACTTTCCTTGGTCCGACACGCCCAACCTGTCACAAAGTGCTGGTTAGGACCACCCTGTAAGTTAAGTGCTATTAAATGGTAGCTGTAGTATTAGTACATATCACTGCCTATCACCTATGTGGATGTTTAAAAGCCAGATGGTGATTTTAAGGGTAGGCAGCCCTGAACAATGCTTGAGTGTTCTTGAAAATTTTGTACCAGGAGCAATATACAGGACTGAATAAGAAAATGCCTGCTTTGGGCTCCAGTCTCCCTGGTGTGAGAAATTTGTGAACCAGGAGAGGTAAAGAGTTGGACTCCCAGTGAGCATAGGACAGATTTTTCAGTAGATGCATTTTGGTCAGTCCTGGGAGTTAAGTAGGAGCCATTGGCAGATGGTCAGCAGAGCACAGTGGTGGAACAGCCTGTGCAGGAGCACAATGTTTCCCATACTGTTTCCCATAGACTAAAATAATGAATTGTGGCTTCCTCTTGCTACTGTCGTTCACGTAACCTTTACAGTAATTTATAATTAGATTAGTTGCCCTTTGGATAGGTGCACATGCTTTTTTTAAAGGGTTGCTAAGGTAACTGATGATTTCCTTATTTCATCCTGTGTAAGGGGAAATTTTACTTCCTAGTGAGCCTGAATTCAAGACTCATTGAAAGCAGATACTTGTTTATCAGGAGTTTCAGTGCTTCTACAGTTATCAAGCAAAGGACTTTCAATGTGTATTATGGAGAGTTGATTGTACTGCTTCATTTTAATGGTTAAAGATGAGCTACTGTAACTTACATGAATTGTTTAATCTTAAAGATAAGGGAGTGGAATTTTTGGGATTTGAATTTTTAAAAGTCTTTTGACACTATCTTATAAACTTTTACTCAGCCCATTTGCTTTCTCTTTTCTTTCCTCTGGCTATAAAAACAGTTACTGCTGTGTATGCAAAAAACCAAAAAAACAACCAACCAAACCAACCAAACAAACCCAAAACTACCAAATGAAGTCTGTGTGGGTAGATGGCAGTGTGCCTCTGCTTGACCTGACCAAGTTTCTCTTTGAGGACCAGGAACTGAAGTTTTATAAATCAAACAGCTGAAGGGGAGAATGATTCCTAGACTTCCTCTCTCCTCTCCTACTTACTCAAAGACAGAAAAACCAAGAACCAAGGGGCCACAGAAACTAAGCTGCATGTCTCTCAGCTGTGGAAAACCTAATACACACCTTCAAAATAAACAGCAAAGTTTCCCAGTGTCCTTGCCCTCTACCACTCTGTAGCACATGACAAAGTAAAGAAGTTGTCTGGCTTCTGTAAAAAACCCAAACATCTCATGATCCTAAGTTAGGTGGCCAGCTGGCCCCATAACCCCTCTGACCCCCTCTGTGCTGTGTAGCAGCACCTCTCTCCACCCTCCCTGTGCACACTGTGAGCAGCTTGCTCCCAGCAGCCTGCCTGTGGTGTGAGCAAACAGCCCATGGAGCAGTGACACCCTGGGACGAGGCCAGCGATGGATAACAATGCTCAGTGCCAGATGACTTGACACTGGGAATTTCCCTTCTCTCACTGAAACTCCCTTGTGTGCCCTGCTCCAGTAGATGTATCCCCAAATGCTCTGGCTTGTCCTCAGCAGTGGGGTTGAGAATGTCAGCCCCAGACACTTCCCCACTACCTATCCACAGTCTGCATTCTTGCAAGGCACCAGTGCTGCTGGCAGCACAGGGCGAGGTCCAATAGCTAGTGCTTGGCAGCCGTGCTGGTGTGCAGAGGTAAAAAGAAATTTCTCCAGGAAACACTGGTTATAGGTTTAAAAGCAGTCTCTAATTTGATGAGTTAAAGGACAAAAGTCAGTGCCTTTTATTATTTAATCTGTCATAAAGTTCAGTGCAATTTAAGGTTATTGTAATAAATAGAAATGTTTACCTAATCTTTCTCCATCTAACTAATTGTGAATTGTGTGATATGCCCTCAGTGACAGAGGAATGTATAAGTATAACCAAGAAACAAGCAGATAAGAGTTTTAAAGAGTATATCCCTGGTTTTATATAAAACAACACTAAAGACAGGCATGTCCTGGAATACAGGTCTATATATATATTCCACTGTCAGTGTGCTGCTCAGATGTGTTTTCCCACAACAAAACCCCACGGAAATTCTTCAGACTTTCATCCTGAGAACTTCCACAGCCAGCATTTCTATCTCTCTTTCTCCTCACCACTCCCTCAATAAGGGATTTTTAAAATACTCTCGAGTAAGTGACACCAATATTGAGAACAAAATGGTTAGATACTGTTCTCCCTATTTGACCACAGCAGAGGGTATTATTTTGAGTCACTATAAAGAAAAAGTCCCAGTTCTTCATCAAGAGTAAAGATTTGTGTCAGAAGGAGTCTCAAACTACTTATGAAGTGTGAAAGTGTCTACACTGTGCATTTTCTCAAGTCTAATTTTATTGGTAAATTGATCTGGTTGATGTTTTTTGAGGAGAATAATCCTTTCTAAAAAGCTTTATTCTAATCAAAGCTTTCCATATGAAAAGATTATTTATAAGAAAATTTTTCCTGTCAATATTATTTAATTTTCTTTTTAATTGACAATTTAAAAAATTCTAACTTTTATTTCTGAAATAATTTTAATTCAAAGATCATTTAGAATTAAGTCTATGGTCAATCATTTAGATATTGATTACTATTGAGAGTAAGTCTATGGTCAAAATGAAACCAAAACTCATTATGACACTTCGAATTTCAAAATTTTTGCTTTTAAATGTTTTTCTTATTTTTAGGACCTTTTGTCCTAACTAGGTTTGGGAATTTGTTTTCTATGTTGAAAACTTGATTTGGAGACAGAAACTATTTATCTCTTGAGATTTCCAGTTTAAAAAGGAGGTATTTACTTGGTAAGTGCACAAAAAGGCACAAACACAGAGCAGCAGTAAGCAACCAGAAAAGCAACTCAAAACATCTTGCAGATCCTGAGTTTTTTCCAAGACCTCACTGCTTTACTTCTGGAGAATTGCCCTGTTTTACATAAACTAAAAGCTGGTCAGGAGAACCAAGACAATTCATTCTTGGGAAGGCCGACTCTTTCCAAATGACCAATTTTAAGCCTCCTATGACTGCCCATGGAAGCAAGCTGCATCTTTGGTCTCATTATGGTTTCTCCAAGACCAGTGGCAGCACCCTCTAATTGGGAGGAATCCCAGCTGTCACCTCTTGAAGCACACTGGGATTCTGGAATGCAGTGGTCTCTCCAGAGCTAAGACTTCTGCTGCGCTAGGGTGGGGCTTGGGTTGTGTGCAAGAGTGCCTGGGAAAGGGAGGCTGCTCCTGGAGGAGGTGTGATGTTCCCACCGGCTCAGGTTGATGATTTGGTCTGTTGAAAGGCATGTTGGAGCATGTTTGCAGCAATTCTTTCCCAGCCAGAGCGGGGAGAGTCACAGGAGGTAACAGTATGAGTAACTGTGGTTAAAACCCTGTCTGTCAGCGGGGAAGCAGAAGATAACACATTTCAAACTGAGTATCCCTTCTCCTATAGATGTATCTTTTAACTTAAAAAACAAAAACCAACCAACCAACCAAAAAAAAAAAAAAAAAAAACAACAAAAAACCCCACAAAAAAACCCAAACCAAACAAAAAAAAACCCACCAAAAACCAAAAAACAAGAAACCCTTCTATAAGTAGGAGTTCTTTTTCAGAAAGTTGGAGTTAATTTGGAGTACTTGCAGGAATTGATTGTTCAAGCGATTTGAAATTATCCAGAAGCTAAGCCGCAGCATGTGTGAATAACCTGGAATTTCAAGTTGTTTGACTAGAAAGAGATTATTGGATTTCAGAGTGCCAGAGAGAAAAGATAATTTTTAAAGGTATGAGGAACAAATTAGAAAGGTTCAAAACAAAAGTAGTACTAGTTCTTGCGTAACAGGACACCCCATCTTAGCTTTTTAAAGTATGCTGAATCTTTATCACCTCAGGTGTTTCAGGTCTGAGAAACGGTACAAAATTGATGACCTGTAAGTATCGATGTTCTGTGCACCTGTACAACCCCCGTCTTTAAGGTGGCTATTCCCTTTCCTTCTATAAAATCAAAGCAAAATAATGGAAGTTAAGGACAAAGCCATTCACACAGAATGCTACTGGCACATCAACACTGAGGAAGGAGATGAAGAAGTAGGATACTTCAGAAAACATAATCAAAACATGGCATTAACTTTGCCACATGGCATGTGGGAAAAAATTTATAAATGCCTCTATTTCACTTCTGTTATCTTTTCTGATTTCAGTGCTAGTACACTGCACAGCATGTAATAAAACATATAGAAAATTGTCAAATTAAGACTTTATTATTTACATGCAAAGAATAATTAATATTACAATTACACTATTTATAATACTTTGAAATGCCCTAGACATGTAGAGAAATTCTGCTGGAATAGATTACACATAAAGTGCAGATGCGAGCCATCTAAATCTGAATTCATACTGCATCCGCAGACCTTTATTTTGGCTGTGGTACTCTCACACAGAAAAAGGAAATTCCTCCTCTGAGTGTCTTAAATAGAAACTTACCAATGCTAGGAATGGCACACATGTGAAACTATGCAGTTTATTTGAATAAACACTTCTTGTGTTCCCTTTGGTTTCTGCAAGTGTTTGATCATCAATAAGAATATATTAACAGTACTATCATCTCCTTTCATAGTATCCAGACAATATGTAGTAACACCCAGAGCAATGGTAAGTTAATGCCAACCATGACTGCTATGTGGTTTTGTAACACAAATAATATGATTACCATGCAGTCAGGGGTTATGCATCAACCATGCACAACCTGAATTCCTGCCAGCTCTGTTTCATCTGTACCTTTGTAAGTGCCTGGTTCAAATACTCTCCCACTTGCTTTTATGATTTCCCATGAACAACACATAAGGTGTTCCTCAGCTTTCTCAACATTAAGAATGACATCCTTACTCCAGCAAAGTCTGTTTATCTAGAACAAACAGTGTTTTGAGGATGCTGCAGAGATACCTGCTGCTGCTGCTTCTACAGAGACACCTACCCTTCAACCACAGCCCTCACCCTTCCCTCTGCCAGCTAAGTATCATCCTGCCTTTGGGTAGGAGGGCATGGATTTTCCACAATACTTTAGCACACATTTCATCCTCTAGACTTGCAATGCCTGTGGTGTGATCACAGCAATTCCTGGCAAGAAATAGGGGAATTTCCACAATAGCTGTCTTTGTACATGCTCACGAAAGGTATTATGTCTCACAAAGCACCCAGTTTGTTCAGATCTTGGAGAACTGGGAAGTGCAGGACATTTGAGTCTTCCTTTTGCTGTGTTTCACCTGGCAGAGGCTTGAGGGGCTGAAGCAGAGCCTGTTTGTTCAAAAGGAGGATCCATGGTGTGGTCTGGGGAACTCTGAAGTGAACATTGTATAGTAAGAAACTTACTGACTCGATATTCTTGTTTTATCTAAATGCACAAGGCTTTCAGCTTTAATCTCTGCGACTGAGACCTCTGTTTTGTAGAGATTTGGGAATTTCCAAGAGAAACTTCTGGAGGTGAGAGCATGTGCACTCTGCTGCTGTGATAGCACGAGCCTAGGCCAAGATCATGTTGAGGTGAAGAGTGACTGGTGGCTCAGTGAGGCAGCAAACAGTACCTGGCACTCTCACCTCTGCTTTTTGAAGTCTCACCCCAGTGTCAGCAGCAGCATTTATGCAGCACGCTGGTATCACATCAGCATATGCTACCACAGCCTGCCCATATTTGGCCTTGACCAAGGACTATGTGGCTTGGGAAGACAGCCTCTATGCATTTCCCCGAGCCATTTCTAGCTCTTTATGGTCTTCAATTAATGAAGTAAGTAAAAAATTAATCTACATGTAACGAGTGACCATGACTCATTTATCAAGTTTTATGAACTTACTCGTTTCAAATGGATGGGCCTCTCTCTCAAAGCCACTAAAAGCTTAGCTTGCTGCTCCCATGTGTGT
Source organism: Aphelocoma coerulescens (assembly GCF_041296385.1). Lineage (NCBI taxonomy): Eukaryota > Metazoa > Chordata > Aves > Passeriformes > Corvidae > Aphelocoma > Aphelocoma coerulescens. The sequence goes on from NW_027184085.1 coordinate 47,601,487, forward strand.
TGGTGGGACAGAGTACATTTTTAATCACTAATTAATAGATTGGATTTTCATTACCACTAGATGAACTAATGAAATCTTCCAGTGGTAGGTGACATAACTTAAATAAACTTCTGAGCAATGTGAAGCTGAGATACGTAAGGCCAAATAAGACAAACATTTGGTTATAGAAAATCTGTAGGGATTTTGTTCTCCTGTTAGCACTTCAGCTATCAGCATTGCAGCTTCTGATTTTTAGTATCAACTGCAGTTTTTCTCCTGCTTGCATGTTCATAATTTCTCCTTGGCTAATATTAGCAGTGCCCCTCTAATCAGGCATTGCAGTCAATTAGGAAATGGGATTGGAAAGGGTTCATAACATGTAGGCATTCATAAAAGACAAGAATGACTCTGAAGGACTGACCGCAAGGCTGTGGGTGGCTACATCCGTTTGTATCATTATTGAGAGACAAGTATCCAGAGGTTTCAGTGGAAAAAAAGAGTCAGGGGGAGAGAGGAAATTCAATATATTCAAAAGATCTGCTAAGCCCTCAAAAATTGTAAAGGAATGATCCTACAAACAGGCAGTAAAAAGGGAAATGAGAATAATTTGGGGATTTTTAGTGGTATTCTGTGATTTAGCTTACAAAACATTTATTTTTAGATAATTTTGCTATATATTTTTCTTTATTATATATAAAGAGTTTTTGTCTACCTCTGACTTCAGAAAGCTTTTATTGCTTTCTGAAAGATTGGGGTTTTCTTGATTCTGTCTCTGGGCACATGGTCTTTCAGGAAGGACTGAAGATTCTGTTCTGACATCATACTTTTCACTGGGGTCCTGTTGTCTGAAATCTCAAGAAAGCCCCTTCCCCATCTGTTGAACTTAGAGTTCTGTGAATGAGCATGAACAGCCAAATAATTTGTGTTCTTCTGTTAAAAATGTTTTCCCCTACCTAGTGACTAAACAATGTTTTCATGCTGGGCACTGAACTTAAGCAAGAAGACTCCATGGATCATGATCCCCAGTCTTACATTCTTTTTTAAAACAGGAGAATGAAAAAGATCATACAAATCAGGAAATTTAAATATTTAATGACTGGATGATCTAAGCAAAAATTCTGTACTGCTGAGGTTGCCTACACTTTTCATCACATGGGCCTTTTTCAAAATTAATAGGGTCTAACAACACCTAAGCAAAATGCATGCAGGCTTGAGATTGAGAGGTAAATAACCTGAGCTGTTTGTATTTACTCTTTATTAACAGTACTCAAATTAAGACTTTAGGCCCCAACAGCTGAGAGGGGATGGAGGTCAATGGACTAAATAAAAAGAGGACAAAGGAAGCAATGGCTTATATATTCAGAGCAAAATAAACCAGAGATATAATATATGATATGGAAGGGGGTAATTATACCAACAACAGTTGAGAAGTATGTCAGACATTTGAGAAGATGAAAGAGGAAACAAAATTTCTGCCTGGAATAGAGACTAAGTCAGAGGTCAGAGGTGCTTACGGGTAGAATCTACAGGCTGACAGAACTGACTTTTTGGGCCAAGGAAAAAGGCATTCGCACAGGGAAAATAAAACAAAACAAGCTATAAAGAGCAAGTGCCAAAAGTTTTGGTGTGAAAGTTTAGCCTATCATGCAAGCTAGGAAGGAGCAACAAGATGTCTGCAAAGAAAGGACTGAGTCATGAAAGAAAAAAAAACAAAAAAACTAATGATTGATAATGAAAGGAAAAAATAATTTTGAAAGCTTTCCACTCAGAAGTACATAAACACTATTTAATTATAGTGAGTAACAGGAAGAAAAATCCCAGGACCCTCTTTAAATCCAAAATAGGTTGTAAATCCAAAACATAGGAAGAGGAAGAAAGCATGTACAATATTGTTTCCTAAAGCAATAAAAACTACACCCATGAGATACACTGAGTGCAACAATGCATTTGTCTGAATGAATTAAATTTGAATAGGGCATACTTTCTATTCAGTGTGAGAGCTAGCTAGTTAGTGTTTTCTTGACTTTCCTCCCTGCTGTACTTGCTGCCTGGTCACACAAGTGTTCCAGTCACAGAAATTCTGTGTATTGCTGACATGTCTTGACTTGTTCTTGATTTTCTTTGTGCCTATCCAGATCTATATTCAACTCTTGAGTTTCATCCAAGAAAAGCCAGTTGGCAGAAGAGAGCTGAACTCAGCTCAAGATATGCCTTTTTTCCCCCAAACACAGATGTTTGAGATGACACACCCTTTGTGTAGTAGTACAATGAACAACTCTTCTGAGAATCCACAGTGGTGAGGAAGAGCACTCCATCTATTTCAGCAACTAGAAACAGGCAGGTGTTTGACATATACACTTTTCTGTGGATGGTTAGTCAGGGAAGTGGTTATTGTGGTTACTAATTATAATGACTGTCATTTACTCCAGGGTTTTAAACAGAAAACAGATTTCTGGGAGCTCATTTCAGGCAGGCTAACCTTGCAAATTCAACAAAGCTCAATTTACAAAATCTCAGGTGCAGTGTGAAGTGGATGCTAAGGGGAAGGTCTGTGTCTCTTGGCCACAGGGCAGCACACCCATCACTGTACCAGCAACAGGCACACAGATATTGGAAACTATGCCTGGATAAACAGCTCCCACCACATCTCCATCTCCTGCCCCTCTCCATGGTGGGATGAGACACTATAGTTTCAAAGCAGTGATGGAGATTGATGAGAGACTTGGTTAGAAGAAGGTGAGGCAGATTTTCATACAGAGTGCAAATATTGAGGGAGAAGTTAGGTCAAGTCAGGAGTCTAGGGGTTGTGGAAAGCCTGATGCAGAGTATGATGAGCCAATTACCAGACTGGGATTCTTTATGCTTGTTTTTTACAAAAATTCTTTCTCAGTGAGCCCATTCATCCTCAACTACTGGTAAATCTTGATTTTGTAAGGAAAATGCAGTTTGAGTCAGAGGCTACCATGCTACATCCTAGACATGGTCAAGTTTAAAAATATTGCTTGAAGATACTCACCTTGTCTGATCAGAAGAGCAAGTGAGATAGTGTAAAATACTGTGCAGTCCAGAAGTGAATCTGATACAGGTTAGTAGAGATCCTGATGCTGTTGTACTGGTTTTGTGCCAATTTAAGCACCTATTAATCCCCAAGGGCTTCTTATACCTGCGTTTTCTAGAGGGCACACAGTGGTTACAAATAGTTAACAATTTAATATACTTACATAATGAGAATAAGTCTCAGCACAAATTGCCAAGAAAGACAGATGTTTGTTTTCATCTGGAAATTTCAGGGATAATGCTTTTTAATAAATTTTGCTGAGTTTTGCTTTTGTTTTGCTGTCAAAACACCCAACATATTCCAATATTTATTGCTCTGAGGTGTATTTGTAAAATCAAAAAAAAGCCCTCAAGAAGCTAGACCCATCTCTAACTATAAACTATGTGAAAGGATGTTTTTTGGCATTTGTCCTTGGTTTCCTTTGTGCCTGAATTAAGGTCATTCTTTGAGTCTTACAGTGAGAGACAAGGAGTAGACCCCAAATTAATCTGTAATGCTTCTGAAACTACCTGTGTTCTGAAATGCATGGGCTGTTTCCTTGGAAGTGATCACTTACCACACCCATAGGCCCATCTATTCATGGAAAATGGAGCTGCATGACAACACTTTCAAAACACTTACAGCTAATCAGGAAGCTCTTCAGACATATGCATAAAGTCAGATGATCATCCAAATGTAACGTGATGGAAATGCATTGTTTTTATAGATATTTGTTTAATTTTATTTTAATACCTTTTATTGCATTATTTTCTTGTTCCACCAGAAGATTTGGAAAGCCAGTTGTGCAAATGTGGTCTGAGTCTTGACCTAATCTATTGTTCCAAAATTTATCTGAATCAGTAATTTTGTCTTCCTAAAGAAAAACTTCACATTTGGGGAAGTTTCAGTCATTACCAACATCTAAATATTTGGATTAATGCAAAGCATTTACAGGAAGAAAAGAAGAAGACAGAGTCTCTAAAGATGCTTGCAAGATACAATTACGTGAAAGATGGTTCTTTTGAGACTTAGCAAATATTGTTAACTTTTAGCAATTATTTGCATGTGTAGAGATGTGTATGGTCTGTCAGTGAGCTTTAGTTATTTACTTCGGGATTACTTTTTTCTTTGAGCTGAAAAAGCATTCATCAGAAGACAAACAATTTGCAGTGATAGACAGGGGAGGGTCTCAGAAGTGGGTCTCTAGGCCTGTTGCTTGTATCTGGTGCAGTAGTTCATGGAGCTGCCAGTTGCATAATTTTTTGAAATTATTTCCAGCAGGTGACAATACTAATGTGTCACAGATAATACATTGCCACAGATTTCTGTGGGCACAGGAACACCGAAAGAAGGAGAAGGAAGCAGTCTGAAAACAGTGGAAAACACAAGAAATCGTATTGCCACTCACCAAAAAAAAAAGAAAAAAATTAGCAGGTATGGCTACCTAGGTGTGTTGTGGACTTAAAATTTTCAGATGAAGTGTTTGGGGTCTGATGAGAAGAACTTTCAAGGAGAAGTGTTGGCACTGAGCAGTATTGCACCAAATAGGTATTCTGTGGTAAATATGAAATCAATGGGGCAATTATGTCTCATGAGGCTGGCGGGATTGACCAACTGTGAAAAGAGGAACTTTTTGCTATCCCTTGACACCCACACACTTCCTCATCAGCACTGAACTTGATAACATGGTCGGTAAAAGACCGCTGTTTTCCCTGCCACTTGCTGATAACAGCATGTACTCCACACTCAGCACTGAGCTCTGCAAACCCTATGAAGATGTGCTCTGCTCTAGGAATTGTCTTACCAAACCCCCTCTGCCTCACTGCTCCTTGGCAATGATTGTCTTTGCTCTGGGGACCAGATGTCTGTGCTGAAAAACTCAAGGAGGAACAGGAAGGAGCCCAGATCTCCTGTTTTGATGAAAGGGAGAATATGTGGGAAGACTTAGAGATGATTGTGGTGTCTCTGTGGCGTGGAAAAGGGAGCCTGAAATAAGAAAGGCAAAACTAAATTTAAAAAAGCCCCGTCAGTTACTCTGGAGATAACAGAAAGTACACACAATGATGGGAGCAGTTCAGATTTTCCCATCTAGACCATGCCCCTTGGCTTTCTTGTTCATCCATGGAAAATGCTGGCTACAGATGTGAAAGGGAAAGGCTGATGGTCCTGTGGATGAAAAAAATATCTGCCAAGTTTACTTTGGTTTAGGTGAGCTAGTTAAGGGCTATACAGGCAGCCTTCAGGCAAGAAAGAGGAAAAGGATCCGGTGGGGTCTTCATACCACCTGGTGTTGAGAGAGCAGAACTGATCTGTGGGACGGTGTCTCTGCAAGGTGCCAGAAAGGCTCCCCAGGGAGACAGGGTGGGAGTGGAGGTGCAGGTTTCACAGGGCTAAGCACTGCACACTCAATGGAGCTTTCCTTTTGTGAGAGTTACTCGCAATTGCTGCTAGCGGATGTGTCCTGTTTGCAACTGGAAGTGCTCAGCTGGCTGAGCTCCTCTGCCCTGGTGAGAGGTGTTGTTCTGCAAGCAGGCACGATAAGGCCTGTGAATCACACCATCCCAAATGCTTGGCATCCGCATGAGTCATTGTTTTGCTGCCATGTTTTACAATTCCTTCCTGTTTTGCAGTATCTGGGGGTTTGTTGTCCTTGTGACCTGCCCACAGCACTTTGAAAACTGCCTGAGGTTCAAATGTAAGCGTTGGCTGGGCACAGTATTTTTTGTGTCCTAGGAAATCTGACAGCTATAGTCTGTTTCAAAGAAGAATGAAATGAAGAAAAAACCCAAACTTTGAAATACCCTGCAGGAATAAACATTTTGCAAGCTCCTTTGGTTGATTGGCTTTTAATGAATCTTGAAGCCTTTTTGAGATTGAAATATTTTTATTCTGCTTTGAGCTGTTTTAAGGTTTCTAAATGTATCCTAAATAAGCATTGAAAACTGCTTGAACTGAAAAATCAGTCTCCTTTATTAAAATGTCACTAGAAAGTTTTGACACTACCAAAAGAAAACACTTGCAAAATCCTACCAATATGGGCCCTGTTTTGAAGTGTGACTTTGACAAAAACCCCTTATTATTTCTGTCAAAAGGATCAATCAAAATATTTTGGGCTATCTCTGTGTATACAGAGGTATACATGAAGAGATCTGCAAACACAAAAACTTGCCAGAAACAAAAGATGAAAATTCAGAAATATAAACATGCAAATTGAAAGTTATCATAGTTTTATACATTTTGAAGCAAGTATTGAAATGCTTTTCCCATTTCCATTCCATTAAGCTTAAATCTAACACATTTGACACTTTGCCAGTTACTTAAGAAAAGAATAAATAAAATGGCTAGACTCTAAATCCTTCATAAGACAAATATTGGAGAGTTGCTGAACTGTGAGGAGATTACATTGTGGATTTTGCAATCAGATCTAAATATTTAGGTAAGTGCAACAGTGTATGTTAGCTCAGGGTGAGAAAGTAGGCAACAGAGACAAAATGGGAACCAGTGATGAGATATTTATGGGTGGTGTGTAAGCAAGTTCCTCCTGTAATGCCAGTAGCAAAACAGCCTAAGAAATGTATTGGGAAGTATTAAGTTGAAATGAAGCTTTCTTTTTTTCCCCCTTATTTAATATGTGCCACCAGTGCAACTATTTCTGCAGTGCTATTAAAGATTTTGGTAAAGTACAAAGGGTTCATGGCAGAGCCACAGGGATGAGTAATGAGTTCAAAAATATGTGCCACACTAGAAATCTCAAAATAGTTGGCTTACCAAAGAGGAAGTTAGGAGATGATCTGGTCCCAGAGTGTCAGGACTCACAGAGTGAGCACATCTTTGACTTTGTCTCTTAAGCCCGGCAGATGAAAATATCACAGGAACCAGAGAACAACAAGTGAAGATTAGAAATAAATTGCAGATTTTCAGCAGCAAGGCTAACTAACCATTGAAACAAAAATTTTAAAAAATGGGACAGGTTTTTCAGCTGAAAGTTTTAATTTGGAGTGTAGGTATTTAAAAGAGAAAAGTGCTTTGGTCAGACAAAAAATATTTCAGAGAAATTTGGTGATCTGTGTTATTTAAGAGGCTATCCAGATGCCAGGAGTGATTCCTTTTGGCCTTACACTGTAGAAATTCTTTGTTCTTGTTTACCATCATCTTAATTTGGCATTCTTTCCACCATGAAGGTGTGATGGACGGTGTTTGTGTTGCTTGGGTTCTTACAGTGATATATTATGTTCCTTTAAAAAGTGAAGAGGTTGGCTTCAACCCTCTAGAAAGAAAAGGACCTTAGGCTACTGTTGCCTAGGGAGAGATCAGACATCCAAACATCAGAGGGTTGGAAATAAAGGGCAAATTTACTAGAGACTACTGGGAAAAGTCCACTGCTACTCAAAAAGTCAATGAGATGGCTGCAACCAGCCATGGACATGAGGATCAGCCTGCAGAGATATAGTGGGCTGGGGAAGAAATTAGTATCCTTTCTATTTCCAGACTGTCTGAATTAGTTGCTGAGAGTTTTCCCAATTAAGGAAGTGAACTGTTCTAATTTTATTTCCATTAAAACTAAGCTCTTCTTACTAAAATAGATTTTTGGTGGTTTTTTAAGGCCCTAATTTTGGATGAGGGTCTAGACACACGGCCTTCAAGACTGACCAAATTAAGATACCCTTGCATCTTTTCGTTGTTCATTTAATCCCCTCAATCCTTCCAGTAGTATTAAAAACTTTGACACTGTTTCTCTACTGTGTGGTGCCCATGTGACATTCTGGAAGATCTAGAAGGTTCAGACACAAGTCATGGTCATCTTCTTCCCCATTACAGTTATTAGTGAGGATTATTTGTTGGCCATGTTTACAATGAAGTTTTGGTGGAGAGACTTTCCAGACTCCCTGTTCCTTAGTGCAGGTTCCCATAACTTGTCACTCCTACTGTTTTCCCAGCCTCCCTTTAATTCTCTCTCTCAAGCAGATTACTCTACATCTCTCAGTTTTTCTTTATCAGCTTTATTTTCTAGCCTTCTGATCATCCTCATTCTCTTTTCTTCTCTTATGGATCTCCAGTTGTAATGTATGTAATTGTATGTATATTTCACCCTTCTTAAGTCAGGTTGCCTAAAACTGAGCACAAAAATTATTTGAAGTTGTATCAGTGGAGCAGAAGCAATTTCTTCCTAGGTCTCAACTTAGCCACCTGATCACATGTGCCACTGGGACCTCTTTGGTTTCAAAACCACATCCCTGCAGATGCCCTTCTGCAGAGCTACAATTGCCCATCACTTCCTACCCTGCGTTTGTATTATTTGACTGCCAATTTTTGTCTAGAATTTTTTGCATTTTTCACTACTGAAAACTGAACCCACTGTTTCCAGACCTCTTCTTTAATTTTCAAAAACTACTCTGACCTTGCTTTCTAGCACATCTAACCTTGCAGCTCATCTAACACTGACAGTGTAATAAACACATTCAACTCTTCCATCATCCAAGTGGTTAACAAGAGCATTGGATACCTGCCTGAGGTGGACCCAAGGAAAACTTACTTGATACATACATCATGTTTGACATTTTTCCCACCATTGCTTGTTACCTGCTTTCCACACATCAAGAATAATGGGTGAATTGGGTGGATAAAGATGGTTATAATCCTCCTGAAGTGTAAGACCTCCTGCTTCTTGTCCTTATTGTACCCTTGCAATCCTCATATTCTATTTCCACAGTTTTCCTGTCAGTCACACAGAGGTTGCCAACAAATACATATCATCCTACTGCACAAATCACCAACCCCTGTTGCTTGGGATCCCAAATGCTCTATTCCTATTATATAGTTCTATCAATATGAGAGGTGCAATCTGATTTCTCTAGCACCTACCTCTGTCCTCAGTAACGGAGCTGCAGTCAGTGAGGAGCTGGTACCTGGGATCTGGGGACCATAGTATACACAAATTAACTTCAAATTACTGGAAGCTCTGCACTTTCAACTGCGGAGGCTGAAATTCAGGTAGCAAAACTTGAGGTGCTCTGTAAGTGCATTGGTCTTGCTTTGCAGTTCTGAGATCACCTCAGCAGCTCAAAGTTTTCCATGGCTCATTCACACTTTTCCTGCACGGCAGGCATTTGCTCTCACACAGGACATCAACTAGTTTATGAATTTGAGAATGCAGGTCTTTCACTGGCCCCTGGTGTTTGTCAGAATCTGAAATTGATTGCTTTGCAAATCATTCACACTTACCTGCTCTGTTTTCTTTTGCATGGAAGTCCAAGCCATGGTCTGAGAAACTACGTAACTTCAGCGAAATAGGATACTTAGGAGTATTCAGCCTTTGCTTTGAGAAACATATGGCTGAATAGGCTTCATTATTTCCCCTGCAGGGTTAGCTAGGTGTTAAACAGCAGGTGAATGCCTTGGCATGTCTCCAGAGAAGCTTTGTGAAAAGGCCAGATAGCTTTACTGACAACAGCAGCATCAGACTGCACTTTCAACCTGTGTATATTTAGCCTCCCCTTTCAGACTCCTTTCCTTTGAAGTTTTCCTATAAGGACTCCTATATTCTACAGAGGATTGAGCCCAATATTTCTCCTTTGGAGGAGAGGTGCTACCTCAGCTGAAGGATTTATCTTTACAGTTCCAAGAAAAGAGAACTTCACTTTAATATTCAATATACTGTTGATGTTAAACCAAGAGCTTGATCAGTAAGGAGCTTATTGAGATAAAAGTAAAATAGAGATATAATTCATTACAGGTCCCATCCAAAGAACTCTTGAGATTTCAGCCCAATCACCTTTTTTGCTGACCATCAGTAAAGAGAGATATTATATCCTTGCATCAAAAAGTCAATATTGCACCTTTCTGTGCAAACAACAGTTTCACAACTATTTTTGCTTTAGCTGTGATTGTCAAAAAGGAAGTGTCAAACAGGATGCAATCAGACAGTTCATAAAATGGACAAGATTGTCTCACCGGAACAGTTACAGTGAGGTGAACTTACCATTGTTGCTAAAACTTTGTCCAAATATATTCATGTATGCTTAGTCTGGGGCTTTGGCAGGAAGCTTTAATGCAGAAACAGCGTGCCCTTCCGTCCTCCGTCCTCCGTGTGTTTGAAAGCTCTTTTGGTGTGAGTCATCGGAATCCTGTGGTTTGTGTATCCTGAGAGGAGAAGAGTTCTCTGTGATTATCAGACACTATGAAAAAGTAGCAGTTTGGAAATAAAATGATAAGGAAGTTCATTATTTCATAGGAAATGTCTACTAATGTTTTTTTTTTCCTAATTTCTCCTCTTGGCTTAATGTTGTGTGTGGAGATCTTGTGAGTGTGATCTCTAGTTTGGCTGCAGAGACATGTATCACTTTTCAGAAATGCTACTGATTGATAAATGGGGGCTCTGCTTATGAGCTGAAGAAATTAAGATTTAGAAAATTACACTCCTTGAAACAAGGGAATCATCCTGGGTGGTGGTCTAATTCCTGAACCAATGTGCAGATGTGTCCACTCTTCAGTAGCTGTCAAGGTGCATCTTATCTCCAGTATCTGATGGGAAAGGTGTCTATTGTTATGACCTTCTGTTAGTGCCCCAATGACACAAAATGGACTAAACCAAATATGTTTCCCCAAAGTGATGTGGATATCTTGTTATGCTTTCTCAAGATCGTTCTCAGCAATTTTGTTTGTCTTTATATCCTGCTAAAATCAGGGTCCTGTCATTGTGTTGTATTGCTATGACAGAAAACATTAACAAAGTGTTCAAATGAGATGAAGAACTAAAAATTTAGGTCTTTTTCAATCTCCTGTTACGTCTAGAGTGAAGTTACCACTCTGTGGGATCGCCAAATTTTTACTAAACTATTTCGCAAAAGAGCATTAAGAGAATGCTCTCACTGACATATTTGGGATGTATTTGCCTGAGGGGCTTATTGAAGCAACAGAAGTACCCTTGAGAAAACTCTTCTCTTCCTGGGAGAGGAAAAAAAGAGGCATAAAATAATCCCGTAGAACTAATCATTGCTGACTAGTTCAGCAAGCTTCTGAAGCTGAACAACATGTAGGAGAACTGTGGTATGTGAGTTGACTTAGAAAAATAAAGGTCTCATAACCTTTCCAAAGATCTTTAATCCCACAGGAGGCCTTCTAATAATAATTTAGAGAAAATCCGAATTCTAGGAAGTGTCTGGAACACATAGAAGATGTATAATATTTGAAGAATGATTTACAGAGTCTGTAGGCTGAACTTGAACTGATGTCCTTAGCATTCTTTTCTGTATTTAAAAGGATCATTTATGAATAGCAGTTGAGTTGCTGTTTCACTGGAGAATGTGTGCATGCCACCTCTCCTCTCCTACCCAGGCACACAGGCTCACGAGCATCAACAATAACTCTGTGAAGAAGCTGATGACCACAGCAGTGTTGCAGTGGTTGTGGACTGCACCTATACAGGTATTTGGACAAAAGCAACCAAGCCCATGGCATTTAAATGGCCTCTATAAATATATTATTTAAGTAGGAGTCTCTTACTGTATGAATAAGATCAATAGTCTGCCCAGTGTAGTAAAGTGTGTTGTAGTTTGAAGTTGTAACTGCTTTTCTTTGTCTTCTGTGCCTTCAAAGAAGCTTATTCTCCACATGACCTTTATCTTGACAGCCACTTTATCAATAGCAATAAGAATGCACATCACTTCTAGAAAATATGATTAAAGATTCAGGGTTATAAAGGACTGCCAAGTCTTTTTATGGCTACAGGACATCAGTGAGGTCAGTCTCGAGTAAAGCAAAATATAATTTATGTGAACATCTGGGTGACATCCAAAGTCTTTGGTTAAATAGAATTACATGAAGAAGAGAGTTGCAGCCAGTAAAATACTGGTAATAACAAAGTTAGGTACAGTTGGTGAAATTCTTCTCAGATGAGGTAAAAATGACAGACTACCCTTTAATTTCCATTTGGGCTGTGTTTAATTCTGAACCTAGCAATTTAGGGAAGCAAAACTTAAAAGATGGGTGATCTGGAAAAAGGCAAAAATTTGTATGAAGTGCTACCCAGGAGAATGCAAATGAACTCTATTTAACCCAGGATCTTGTGTAACTGGGTTTCCATTACAGAGGACTGAACAGTTATTTACAGGATATTGATGCATTCTTAAATTTGATAGAGGCTCTCCATAAAACTCCCAAGACATACACAGAAAACTGGTCATGTGCTCTATTAGTCTTCTTCAGTAACATTTGAAAATATAACTCAACACCTGATTTCCCACACAGAGACCGATATACTCAAAATGTACATCAACATTTGCAGTGGCTTAGCTGTTCATTTTTCTTCCAAACATATAAGACTCACTTCTGCAATCTTATAAACTATTTGGAAATATTTCTTCCAAACATATAAGACTCACTTTTGCAATCTTATAAACTATTTGGAAATATTGTGCCAAGGTTAATCACCTGCATCACATATACTGGTAAGGAATTTGGCATGAAATGATTTGCAAGCTATTGTAGATTTTAGAGAAGTTTGAAGTTATAAGCTAAATAGCAGCCCTAGAAAATAAAGGTCTTGGATATGGGTATAAACAACTGTGTCTGATCTTGTCATATCTTATTGCTATGCAATTAATTCTGAATCACAAACCACTGAGTCCCTTCCTATTTTGCATAAAGTATTCTCCTACATTCCCTTTCCAGTATTGAGTGAAGTCAGGAGAGAAGCATAACTGGTGTTTTCATCACTACATGGAACTTGTTTCATTGTAGGAAATTAAATACCAGAATGCCTCAGAAGAATTAGAAAACCTGTTTGTGTGCTGATTTGCATGTATGTTTGATTCAGGTTCAATAAATAGTGCAATAAGTCATGGTGTTTTATCAGAACTGGCCTTGGTGTTGACAGTTTCAAAGATTAGTGAGAACTACTCAACCTCTGGACCCCCCAAACAGCTGACATATGTTGGTGGGGTCCTTTCTTCCACACCTCTACCAGACTGACATTTTTATGACTCCTTATTCCACTCAGAAATAATATTCATGGAGGATATACTTCCATTCTGTAGGTTTTCTCCTAGCAGAAAACTTTAGAACACAAGTTACAGACATCAGGTGTATTGCAAAAATTAGGCAAATGAGATTTGACTCCAAGGTTTCTCCTTCCTTACAAGCAAGATAACTTAAAACAAAAAAGGTGTTTGTAGTGGATGGCACGATTACACAAGCCTTCTGTTGCTATTAAAGTGGTGCAACCCACCATTTAGGGTTTTATTGGTAGCAATTGAAAGTTTGTACCAATTGACATCTGATGCAGAGCTTCTGGAGATACCCTGTGTTTAGAAGGAGTTTAGAAGGACAATACACTACATTTTTATGGTAGTTATAATTTACTCACTTTTATGTACATCATACTATGTCCCATTTTGTGATGGTTTAGCATAGTTTGGGTTTTTAGTTCAGGAGGGTTCCATCAGCCACAGAAGTGATTCTTTTGCAAAGAGGTGCTTACAGCTTCCTCTAGACCCAACAGAACCAATCAACTGGCTAGTTTGAATATTGGCAATTTTGTTAAGCCACTTAAGAAGCTTGACACACCTCTGTGATCCACATTTAAGAATGAACAAAGCCCGGGAAAGCTCTCTTGCGTCCGGCTTTTGGACAGGTAACCGGGGGCCCGTGGCACGGCTTGGCTGAGATCTCAGCTGCAGCCCCTCAGTGCGGGCGGGGCCGGCTGGGCGACAGCCACCCCGGAGCCTCGTGGCCCTGTTCCACCCGCGGCCCTGCTCCTGCAGGCGGCCCCGCGGCGCGGCTCGGCCAGGCCGGGCCTCGCCCAGTGAGGCCGAGATTCATCTGAGGCGCTGCCGGCAAAGAGCGTGTGGCCAACAGCGATAAGGGAATTCCAGCTGCGGGGCCGGGTGAGATTCACCCTTGTAGTGTTGTAAGCTCCCTCCAGAACAGATGAAGCCTGCAGACATCAATCCTCTCTCAAGTCAAAAGAAAAGGAAAGGTGAAGGCACGTGAAGAAAACGCCATAAAGACACCAAAGTCAGTGAAGAAGGAAAAGCTGAAACCCCAAGACAGGAGAAAGAGGAGATGCTTCAAACCTAGAAGCTGAAATTCTGTTGTAAAGCCATGGTGATGGACTGTGATACATCAGAGTACCCATCGTAATTTCATGGAAGCATGGGGGGGTGGAGCGTTCAAACTGCAGTTGTGAGCAAAAGTACCTGTGCTGAAATAAGCAAATGATGAAGTAGCTGTGATTTGATGAGAAGCTTGAACAGAGAGACATGAAAGTGATGAAGACCCTTGCTCCCAGGGAAGAAGAAGACCTCTGTTCCTAGAGATGAAGATGCTCCCAGAGATAGGTGAAGAGAACCTTTGCGTCTGGACAGCTCAACCTTAAAATGGTACCCCATTAGCTCAAGATTGGACCCTCGAAAGCAGTTGTGGGGAAAGCTGTAAAACGAGGGAAGGGACTCTCACATGTGAGCAGAGAACCAGCCCGGGCGGCTGTCTGGCTGTGACATTGAAGCCATGAAAGAACTGTTTCTTGAGGAGATGTCTCCATAGCATGAGCAAGAGAGACTCTTCTCCCTAAGTGAACTGAAGAAAGATTATTATAGAGGTGGTAAACTGACTGAAAATCTCAAGGGTTGTCTTTTTACGTTGTCAGTGGGAGAAGGGAGAAAGGTGGGGGTAAGAGAAGTGCTCTGAAGGTTTCGTCTAATTTTTTTTCCCCTTCTTTTAGGTCTGTTAATAAACTTCTTTATATTCTTTTAAGTTTTGTGCCTGCTTTGCTTTCTCCTAATTCTTATCTCACAGAAAAAAAAAAAAAGTAAGTAATAGATATTTTGAACCAAACCACTACACATTCTTTTGGAGGATTTCCTTCCTAGTGAGATTTCTCCTACCAGTAAAAGTGCTTTTCTCAACATGCCTTGCAGATGACAAGTTTTGCTGCAATCAAAATTTCTTATGTTTTTAAAAATTAACTGCAGGTAGGAGCATGAAAATCCAACTAATTTTGAAGGAATCCCAAAGAAGGCAGATTTCCTACAGGGCTCATATATTTGTATATGTGATTGCCTCCTACAAGAAGAATGTCTGATGCTCCTGTCAATAACCAAAGCAAAACTTCAATGAAAAATTATTTCAGCCTTTGCTGAACTCCTTCTTATAGCCATTCAGCTTCATTCATAGAGTAATCTTTAATCTATCTTTGGTCATGGTCCTCTAAGTATCTCTTTTAAGGCCCCCTCCCAGGCCCTTGCATTTTTGTTAAACAGAGAAAGTCTTTCTACTGCCAGGGCCATGAATATCTCTGACTTGGATTTGGATCACAACCTTCAAATCTTTTCACTAGACATACCAAATTCAAGAGTTCATTAAATCCTTTCCTTGTCTTTTCCTACACTTCTTCCTAGGTGTCTGACCAGTTTCCACAGCAGAACATATCCCTCCCTTCCTCCAAATGAACTGTTTCTCCAGGCTTTCCATCAGCTTTCCCAAAGCACCAGTCTTCCTCAGTAAAAAGCCATCTCCAACTTGTTCATTTGTGCGTTGGACAGAACAAGAGCAGAGCTTGCAGTAAAGTATGGCATGAGACACACAATGCCCAGAAAGATGAGCAGAGACAGCACCATGTGCACTCTGTAAAAGTACAGAAAGGAGGCAAGGATTTTCAGCAAAATGCAATCACAAAGTGTGAGGAGCAAAAACCAAGTCAACACAGTCAATGTGAAGCAACGCAAAGAGTTAAGTTTCCTATTGCGCCCTGGATGTCTCAGTGGAAATCAGTTTGCTTTATGATTAAGAATGTTCTTTTAAGGTGTCTGTGAGAGGAATGTGAATTTCAGCAAAAGAAAGATGAATCAGAGTCTGTTGCGGTTAGTTTGTAAATTCCCGGTGTATGGTGTAAGATAACAAGGCTCCGAGCCCTGAATTCCTCCACATTGAGGAAGCCCAACAACATCATCAAGGCAAGCTTTCTTCTGCACATATGGATGTATACACCTTGAAATCATGGAGCAAAGCCCCTGTAAAGCAGGATCTGAAAGGTTGTGTGAGAGAGCAAACAGGTCACAGAGAAATTATGATACACTCGGGTAACTATGAAAGTGCCTTATTGTGGGTTGCTTGGTAAATGACAGTAAATTCTTGTGGAAGACGGTTCTTGTGAAAAACAAGCATGAAAGGTATCTATGAGAAGGACTTGAAGTGTATAAAAATTATTCTGGTTAGATCAGTCACTCGGGTCAAAAATATTTGGCACATGTCCCCATAATGTATGAAATTCTAAGACTCACAATAACATAGTATTTCTATTAATGCTGTGTTAATTGGTGCAACAGATCACTGAGTATATTTTAGCAGGTTTAAAATCTTGCCACTAATTTAGGTGTTAGTGACCACAATGCCTAGAGACTTGTAAAATACAGATCACTTCTCTCAAGATAACTTCAGACACACAGACACTCAAGGGAAAATAACATAAAAGGAATAATGCATTAAAGACATTTTAGGAGCATAGTATGACAAATAAGATTATGAAGTACAGGAAAGCTACCTGCAGTGCGTTAGATTAACAACCATTGACTGTTTTCTCTTGTGTTAATCTAAAAACTGTAAAACTTCATCCTTTTTGTTGTGTGCTGAAACACTAAGTTTTGCAGTGTTAGCCAGAAAGCCTGACTTAAATGTTCAATGAACATTAAACCTTCTATATTCTTGAATATCTTTGGCCTCAAGTTGCTACTGATTCTGCCTTACTGTCTCCTCATTTTCAGTGACCACCTCCCCCAGGCAAAGAAGGAAGACTTTGCAGTTGAAAGTTGGCAATAGGTTGAGAAGAATTATTTTGGCATCCGAAGTGGGAACTAGAGGTCACTTATATATCTGGTCGTCTAGAACCCAGGCTGCCAGTTTCTTGTACATTTTAACCTGAAAGTTATTAGAAACCAGAGTTTGCAGTTCTGAGCTGCCCAAAACCAACCTTATTGAGAAGTGGGCTCTTTTCCATGCATTTCACACTCCACCTAAGTCCAGAAATGGGGCCTATCTACTTTACTGGGGGATCCTGATTCAGAAGCTGCACTCAAACCACACTGGAACATGTGCTGTTGCACATGTGCATGTTATTATGGGCCAGCCAGGTACCCTTTATTTTCCACTAGAACTGTTTTGAGGCAGCTTCATCTAAGTGGTGGAGGCACTAGAAAAAGAAGGTATTGTAATATTCCTCTGTTCACAAGTGAAATGTTGTGTCCTCTGTCTTTGACCTCTGTTTAGTGTTGTTGAAGCTGGGTAAAACACATTGAATTCTTTTTCACCCGTGGCATTGGTTTTGCTGTTGTCAGTATTTACTCACACAAATCCTCAAATAGCCACATAACAAACAGTCTTTTGTATTATACCATACTTTGCTTTCTCACCTGTTCTTGTTTTCAATGCCAGCTTGTCTGTAACATGTAGGTGTTCTTACTGATCTAAGCAGGTGCTGTATGCCTGGCAGCAACATGAGGCAACACAATTCCCTCCCCTTACGCAGCAACATTTAACCTGCTCAGTAAGGCAAAAGACAACATTTGTTTGAAATGCAGATGCAGATGTTTGTGGTGGAGGCTGCGTGACATTTCAATGGACACCTGAAGTACGTTCAGAACTCCTTGCATGCTCATGGCACTTGAAGTCAGGGTCACACAGCAAAATCAGTTATCACCTCTTCAGGATATGGATCCCTGCATTTGGGTGTGACAAAATAATTTCAATCATAATTAGAAAAGTTATTCCAGGCTAAGGCTGGATGATTAATTATCTTTTATCATGCTGACTGAATGGGAAGAACTGCTGATTGAACAAGGAGTAGAAATTAAATAAAGTCTGACTGAAACAGAACTATTTTCTGCAAAGCAAGCCAAGAACTACCCCAGATTTATTTGGTTTCTTTCTAAAACCAAATACTTTGCATATTCCTACTAACACCAATCCCTTATTTCCTGATTACTTAACCCAGTTCTTCTTTTTTTCTGTTCTTCTTAAATTAAGTCCCATTTTCAAATTACAAAAAAAACCCCAAAATATTTTCAAACCTAAAAGTGTTTTGTTTTGAAAAGGGATACTAAATGCAGAATATTTCTAAATGGAATGCATGCTGAAAATCAAACTGTTGTGAAGTTTTAAAAATCTTCCTGTGCTCTTTTCTTAGACAAGTTTTGATAAATTAGCGCATAATTTGCAAATAGCTTTTCTCCCTGTGCTACTTCTTTTCCAGTGAAGAAATAGTTTATTTAACTGTTTAGTCCAGCTGTGTTGCAGCCACTTGCTTGTCACATGCAGAACTGAAAGACACTTAAGTATTCTCTGTGTCACGCTCGTTTCTTGGATGTGATGCAAAGCAAGAAAAGAGAAACCATCTTACTTGAAGAGCTATGTGTTAGTTACTATTAATTTCCTGCAAAAGTGTAGCTTAAGCATATCCACTAAACCACTTCTGCTTGTGCTATTCCCAGCTCAATTGTTAGTGTTCCTGCTGCACAGTACTTCAGAAGATGCTCAGGCAGCTTGTTGATCTTCAGGGAAACCCCTAGATTTCCTTCCTTATTATTCATGGGGATTTCCCAGCCTACTGCGGAAAAAACAAGGATCAAAGTGTTTTACATGCTGTCTCATGTCTCCAGATTCTTCATCTTGCTTAAATGCCTGAGGAGGTGAGTGGCCATAAATAGAATTCTTGAAACACTAGAAGTGGGAGCAATACAAATGTATTTTGCAAACCATTTTATTAAAATAACATTAAAAGTATCTTAAAATTTGGGGGGGTTTCCATACTACAGGGAATACCGGGCAGCAAAAGAAAGTGAATCTGTAGTTTTAATTAACAGAATAAATAAGAGAGAGACAATAAAGCTAAGAAGATGTCTTAAAGCAAAATGAATTAGAGACAGGCCTGTGTGTGCTCTTTGAGATGTCTGTGTGATCAGCCTGTGTAATGACAAAATATTCCATAACATAGATTGTTCAACCAGACAGGACACTGGGCTACAGTGTGGATTTGTGCTTGTGTTGCTTGTGAAATCCAGCAGGAGAACAGCACAGGTTTGCTCTGGGTTCTAGGAGTCACAGGTCTCCCATCCATGCATCCAGTGTGCTGGCCCTGCCTCCTACGGCTCACCAAGCTGGTTAAACAAGTGCCATGTTTAATGCACACATTCACTTCCCTTAAATGTAGTAGAAAAATGTGGTACTCAGAGAATGTATTTTCACAGGTAGAGGGTGATTGATACCTTGTTTTCCAGCAGCAACTATGTTGAAAATGCTGACTTTCAATCACTGCCTAAAGACACTGTATCTGGTAGGTAAAAAAGAAACAGACACAAACTTTGTCAGAACATACCTTGCATACCATTAATCAGTCCTTGACAGCTCTGAATTTCCATTTACCTGTTGAACCTTGTATTTGAGACAGGTATTAGCTATAGTGAGGGTAAACAAGTATTTAAATATTTAAATTAATAAGTGTATTGGTGCTTTTACAGTCCATTAGAGGTAGGAACTCCTTTTAGGTGTAAAACTTATTTGCTCATGTGTTTAGAACAAATGTGAAATCATGATGAAAGAAGTTAGTTTCCCACCAAAATTTGATGTGAGTAGGACTGACCACATCTCTGTCTAGCAATGTAGTGGTTTTACTCCTTCCTAATTTCAAACTTGGGCTCTTTTTGATTAATCTCATTGAATTTTGGTATCAAGTTAAAAGCCAAGAAACCTGTGTTCATACAGTATTGATCATAGTCATTATTGTTCAGTTTTTCAGAAGTATAGGGATGGTCGCAGTCCATCTGAGAATGTGCAAAACCTCCCTTGTTTGCCCTTGAGTAACACATGTGCTTGTAATCACACCTAACTTTTTAAAACATGAGGAATTTGAAAATTAAATAAAGGTAACAACTTTTACTCTAGACGAAAATCTGTCCTCATAAGGGCTGAAATTCACTGCAGCCTGCTTGAAATGTGTTGAATTAAATTTCAGAAAAGCAATGCTCATATTTAGGAATTAAACCAGCAAATATTATATAACTATGTTTTTTGTAGATTTTGAGAATAATGGACCAAGTAAACCTTAGTAAGTGAGATTTTAATGGACTTAATCATATATTTGATGAGTGTTTTCCTCTGAAATTTGATTCTACTGAGTTCTACATGAAAAAAAAACTCAAAGATTATAGTTCTGTGCTAAAGTATTAGTGGAATTACACAGGAACTAATTGTATATATCTAGGGAATCTGAGGGCTTGGACTGCTCGGGACAGAGATGCCTAAGAAATCTAACTACACAGCATGTTCCCAGGCTATGGAAAGATGCTGGAATAAGCTACCTCCACCCAGAACTGCCGCAGGAGCAGGAGCCTTCTGCTTTGTCTCACTGCCCTTCCCAACAGAGTCACTTAGAATCTCAGTGCTCAGTGCTGGTGAAGAAATGGGGCTGCAGAGCTGCCTCTCCACTGGCACCCTCTCAGGTCACTGTAGTGGACAGCAGTGATATTGCCGGACTTATCTGCTGTAAGGGGCACTGAAGCCGGGAAAAACCCCTCTCTCTTGCTCTAATGGTGGTTGCTCTGTCCAAGAAATGAACATATGAAATACACTGCTCATGTCAGATTTAGCTGTGAAATATGCATTCAGATGTCACTCTAACCCTTCAATTTCAGAAATGATGAAAACAAACTTCATTTCTTTTGGATAAGAGAAGTGAGAAAACTCTTATCCTTAAGACAAATGCTTCATTTTGACCAGATGGGACAGTAAGTGCAAAGCTTAAGTAAGCAAAGCTGCCCACGCCTTGCAGCTGCCTGATTTACTGAAAGGTGAGCAATAAAATTGTTACAGCGTTGTACCTCGTTTCCTGGAAAGATGGGATCTGATATACTTAATTTGTTTTCATCCACGTTGTTCGCTTTGCATTTTATCCTGATGAAGGATGTAGCTACAATTTCGGCAACATTTCCAATCACTTTCTGTCCTGTCCTACTGTGTGTGGTGGGATGAAAGTTTAAGAGGCCGGGACACAATGTGCTTTATCCAAATGACAACGCTAGATGGTGCCCCTACACTTCCCAAAAAACCACACAGCCTAGCCTCGGCTTGGAAATCTCAGTGAAAAGAGTGGAGTGATATGATGTGATATGATGTGATGTATTACGTGTGCATGTGTCTCTATGTTTTAATCCTCACACACTATTTATGTCCTTAGTTAACGACATGTGAAGCTATTTTCTCTGTTAGTCCCTTAAAATAACTATTTTAAGCACATGCATGCTTTTCCTTTCCTGTTTTCCCCAAACACCCACACAGAACCGGAGGACAGTTAATTGGAGGACGTTAACGGTAATTCCAGAAGACAGGACAGATGTTAGTGGTTCTTGTCCCAATCAAATGAATGCTCTCTGTGTAAGGGGCAGCTCTGCTAATGCAAGTTACCTTCAATTCTAATGCAGTGTTTGTGTGCATGTGTCTCTGCCAGACTGAGACCTGCACGTCCACAAATGTCTCTCTAATAAAATGTTTTCTACACACTGTGCTGAATCTAAAGCACTAAAGACTTGATTCTTGCCTGAGAGAACTATACAGAACTTCATTTGTGAGAGAAAAATCCAGCCTGAAAACTTGGATATGAAGGGCTTTTCACCTTTGTTTCATAGTGCTTTGGGTGTTTTGGGGGTATTTTTGGATTTCAACAAGGACCGTGGAAATTGCAAGAAGACATGCAGACTGCAGTGTGGTTAAATGAGGGATAGCCTTACTGAATTCCTCCTGCAGCACCCTGCAAGCTCTCATCCCAAGGCTGGATCAGCTCAGCACCTTGCTGCTAGTCTGGCTCATTCATTTGGGAACTCTGCTGCTTGCACATCCCTGAAGGAACTGATGGGAAGAGAGTGACAGAGACCAAAGCACTAAAGATAGGTCCTGAACAGTGGCTTGCTATGACCAACAGAGAGCAGGTGACACATCTTCTCAGGTTTCTTTGTAGTTGTGCTGTAAATTGCAGAGTGTCCTCCCCTGATGGCACCATGGCCGTGGTGTGGCTGGGTGACAGCCTTGGAGGCAAAGCCAGGAAAAACAGTGGGTCGGGTATGTTTTGGTTCAGTTTCTCCCCTGTGTGTGGCTGCCACTGCCAGGTGTGCTGAGGACTCCATCCCTCCTTCCCAGTGACCTGGACCACACAATTTGCATGCCTGTGCCAGGAGCTTGAGAGCATTGCTAATTCCCCACCTGCTTGTGGTCAAATGGTGAGCCCTGCTGAAGCCAGGGCTGGTGCCATCTGATTTCAACCCTTCATACAGCCTTGCACTTGGTGCTGTGGAGGAAAACTTCATCCATGAGAGCTACTTGAATGAGATGATTGTTCTGGACCTCAAGGGAAGGTGAAATAACTGCTGCAAGGAGAGGGTGCTAACAAGCTGTGCCACCGCTTCCCCAGGCAGCATTCAGTGCTGATGTTAGCAAATACAACCAGTTTGTATTTCTCAGGTTAAGGACACGGTGAGCTTTAGCGTTAGATTTTTGGGAAGATACAAAGTGTGGATCTGGGTAATTTATTTTAGTTTTAGAAGGTGGAGTCAGATTAAGGCTGAGAAAGCAATGAGATTTGTTCATGGTATACTTCGGAAGAGAAGGTTCTGATGTCTCAGAGGAGGTGACTATGCTGGTCACCAGTATACTGATAAAGACTGGCAGCTGCCTTAGGGAAGGAGAAGACATGAATGGAAGAGCAGGATTCATTTATATTTCCTACCAAGTATCTGTTTCCTTGTTGCCCTCTTTTACAGCTAAATAGGTAAACTCTAAGGCTGGGACTACAGTCTGGGTTACTAAAGTACTCTGCAAAGCAGAGGTAACCCTAATTCAGGACTATTTTTAGTTAAGAACACTGATCAGTGTCAGACCTGGGCTAAAATAGCTCACAATGAGTGAACTATTTCTCCTTTAAAAGGCAGGACCAAAGGGAGATGCAAGAAAGGACTGGCATATCAGTGAAGTTGATCTCTGCTGTGCTGAAAATATCCCCATATATTTCCCTGACACTCTGGGGAAATGCAATTCTAAGCCTTGGTAATTGAAAATAATTTTATTTCGTGTCTTTTGATCTCTTGGCATGTTCTTGGTGCTTCTGTGCAAGTCCATGAGAACACACTTATGAGCCATGGACAAACCAAAGTAGTGAGTGAAATATTCCTAGCTGTACATTTCTGCAGAAAATCAGAGATGACCACAAACTTTGTCAAAATGGTCAGATTTATTGTATTTCAATGTTTTCTTCTAGAATTGCTTTCTTAGAAGAAGGGTAACAGACTCCTTAAATTCCTTTTCCATTAAAACATCAATGATGTCCACTCAGCACATTTATAATTCTTGTACTTAGAGTATTACAGAGTGCAGGGGTACTTTCCCATATACAGTTATGTCATTGTGTGATTGATCAAGAGCTCTGTGCAATGACATCAGTGAGTTCTGAGGGTCTTCGGTTTTTTGGGGGGCTTTTCATGTGATTAGAAGTATTACATTTGAAGAAGACCCCTGCTTCACTGCTATGGGATATACACTCACTCAGCTGTGTCTGTATGAATAACATCATACCTTAAACAAGAAAATCTATTGCATTGCTTAATTCATGTTCCCAGCACAGGGAGGTCTGGCCCCCGTGGGCAGGCATGTTCTCAGGGAGTGCCTTTGCCAAATGCTGCAGGTGAGCTCCTGGCCCACACCCCTGGCAAGACACGGGCCAGCAGTGCCTGCACCACAGGAGCAGGGAACATGGGAGTTGTTGCCTCCTCTTCCCTCACAGGTCTTTCAAATCTCCCACACTCACAGCCGATTTCTTGAGTTGTTTTCTGTGGGGAGGACCTTGCCTAGTAGATATGTTAAAACCAGCTATATACAAGGCACTGAGACCAGCATGTACCATTGGTTTCCTAGCTTCTAAGCCCATAACCCATGGCATATGACAGATTTCTGTCCACTGTGAATAAGATTAGCTACTTCTGAAATGCACTAGCAAGCAGAAGTGGGTTAGCAATTACAGATTGATGTCAACAAAATCAAAATACCTTGTTTTAATACAGTGACGCTTCACTGAGTAGTTAGCCTTCACGCTGTGGCACTTCTGGTTCCACCTTTTAGTGACTGGGCAGTAGGATCATGGTGAAATTCAGGCAATGTAAGAAGTTGCTGGGTATTGTTAATTCAATGAGAAATGTGCCTTTATACTTACAGTGAGAGAATTTATTGGATGATACCAATGTATGCTCTCAGGGTAGAACACCACAGAGATGGTCATTGCTGTCATTTATAAAGTTGTTAGTTTGGCTTTTGCATGAGTTAATTATTTAAACTGTTATTGTGTTAAAACTTATTATTAATCCATAATTGACCCCCTTCTGTTTACCACTACACATTTGTTGCTTACACCTTTTTAAGGGTCATTTAGTGTTTTACAAGAAGTTAAGAAGTTACATTTTTTAATAATTATATCGAAATGAAATATTCCTGTTTAAAAAAATTGAGTTGTGTGTTGGTAATCATTCTTAAGACTCTCCTTCCAGGACCCTCAGCAGCTCATAAGTCAACATATTAAAGGCAACTGAGTCTCCCTCTGACAGTCAGTAACCCGCAACCATGGCAACCATGCATTTCAATGAGGAGCTTTTCCCGCCAAAAGAATGGATTACCTCGCTCTTTCAGCAGCCCCTAGCAGCAAGCGAGCCACTGGATGAAAGAACTGATGTCATG
This sequence comes from Aphelocoma coerulescens, assembly GCF_041296385.1. NCBI lineage: Eukaryota > Metazoa > Chordata > Aves > Passeriformes > Corvidae > Aphelocoma > Aphelocoma coerulescens. The sequence goes on from NW_027184085.1 coordinate 47,626,259, forward strand.
ATTTTTCTATCCAATTACCTGAGGCCAGGAAGGCCGGACTATGGGTGGACTGTGGCTGTGTCTGGGAGGGACCAGAGGGTTTAAAAGGCTTCTACACAAGCTGAGGGTCGTCTGGACTCTCCTAGGGCTAGCCTTGGAAAAGACTCAAAGCTGTGGCTCTCGGTCCTCATACCTCTTTAGAGGCATAATTAATTAACTTAGGTTTTAGGTTAGCTAAAGCCACCACAGCTTTGATTGAGTTCTTGCTCTGAGGCTCCTGGCTGGTTCCGTCAAAGAGTTCTTGATCCTGGCACCCGGGCTTTTTCTAGTTTTATTTTATAGTTTTATTTTTGTACTGTTCCTGATTAAATTCTTTGTCAAATAAATTACCTTTCTATGGTAATTTCAAGAGTTGTTGGTCTTTATAACAATTGCCGAGGGATTTTGGGATTGCTTCTCTACTTGCTACTTGATTGCAGGTCAGGGATACATCCACTGAGGTCAGTGGTGTTGCATTAGTGGAAACATAGTCTGAGAGGATAAACAGGAGCTAAAGTACTTGTGAGACCCATGTGAGTCATGCTGTGCTTAGGCCACTGGCTAAGGAATTAAAAGACTTAGGAGGAGAGGCTGAGGTAGCTTGGTTTGCTCACCTTGGAGAGGAGAAGGCTGAGGGGTGACACTATTGCAGTCTACATCTTCCTCAAGGGGGACTGCAGAAGGGGAAGTGTTGATCTCTCTCTGGTGACCAGCGATAGGACCTAAGGAAAGAGAAAGAAGCTGCATCAGGGGAATTAAAACTGGGACATTGTCAGAGACTGAAAATAGTTCATGCCTCAAACTGTTACTAAGTTTTGCTCATTATAAAGATGCTACAACCAAAGAAGCCTCCCTGAAGACTGGGACTTTGAATTGAAAGTCAAACTGCTGATTAGATAAAGGGAAACGCATTGTTCAATCATCCCCAGCTGACTTTGGGGTGGCGGGGGGGGGGGGGGGGGGGGGAAGGGGAGGGAAGGAGCACAGCTCACAGAAGCCAGGTTTACACAGACTCCCCCCAGCTGAGGGGGGAGGAGGAGGTTTTGGGTGCATGGTGCAACCTCTGGTGAGAGGCAACAGACACCCATCCTCCCATTACACAAACTGGCTCAGCTGTGGAACCCCCAACCCCACAGGGCACATCCATGGGACATTCCCATGAGAGGCTTGGCCCCACAGGACTGCTCGTGATGCAACAGACCCAGAGTCTGCTGTGAGAGACTGACCCCCACCCCAGGGGGACATGCCAGGACATTGCTACCTGGCTCGAGGGTATATAGACCCATCAGATTCTATGCTTTCTGGGGGGACCTTCCCCACCAAGAAGACCAGCTGGAGAGGGTCAACAGAACATCTTGGGATCCATGGAGTGGTGATATTTTCCTTATTCTGTTCCTGTCACTCTTTCTGCCCCCCCACCTGTTTTCTACTTCTTTCTTTCTTTCTTTCTTTCTTTCTTTCTTTCTTTCTTTCTTTCTTTCTTTCTTTCTTTCTTTCTTTCTTTCTTTCTTTCTTTCTTTCTTTCTTTCTTTCTTTCTTTCTTTCTTTCTTTCTTTCTTTCTTTCTTTCTTTCTTTCTTTCTTTCTTTCTTTCTTTCTTTCTTTCTTTCTTTCTTTCTTTCTTTCTTTCTTTCTTTCTTTCTTTCTTTCTTTCTTTCTTTCTTTCTTTCTTTCTTTCTTTCTTTCTTTCTTTCTTTCTTTCTTTCTTTCTTTCTTTCTTTCTTTCTTTCTTTCTTTCTTTCTTTCTTTCTTTCTTTCTTTCCTTCTTTCTTTCCTTCTTTCTTTCCTTCTTTCCTTCTTTCCTTCTTTCCTTCTTTCCTTCTTTCCTTCTTTCCTTCTTTCCTTCTTTCCTTCTTTCCTTCTTTCCTTCTTTCCTTCCTTCTTTCCTTCTTTCCTTCTTTCTTTCTTTTTCTTTCTTTCTTTCCTTCTTTCCTTCTTTCCTTCCTTCTTTCTTTCTTTCTTTCTTTCTTTCTTTCTTTCTTTCTTTCTTTCTTTCTTTCTTTCTTTCTTTCTTTCTTTCTTTCTTTCTTTCTTTCTTTCTTTCTTTCTTTCTTTCTTTCTTTCTTTCTTTCTTTCTTTCCCTCTCTCTCTCTCATATATATGTCAATAAAACCCTTACTGATGTCACTGGCATATGGTCTCGTTTGCACCTTAATTCGGGCAGAGGCATTTCTAAGAACCTTAAAACTGGATCATAACAGACATTTTTCTGGAACCTTTGGTGTTTGAGTAAGCATCTAGTATGCTTGCTCCGTTTAAGCATTTTTCATCCATTCATTCACCCAAAGTTGAAGCCAAAGGAGGGTCAATCAGACACAGCTATGTTGATACACAGAGACAAACTTACTGACATGAACAGTCTTACTGTGTGAGTGTTGCTGTGCTTGAGAAGTTGAGCTCCCACTAAATTCCACAGCAACAGCTTTTACCCCTGACTCCAACTGGATTATCATGTGAACAACAGTTTGGTGCAAACAAAGACATGCTGTACATGACTCCAGTGGCTGTGGCACTGCAGTGCACATGAAGTCTGTGTTTATCAGTTGAGCACCTGCTCTACTGGTGGTATGGAGGAACCAAGTATTTGCATGGGTGCAGGTGGGCTTCAATAGCATGGAAACACTTGATGTGCAAGAAACTTAGCCTAAAGGCACCTGTGTGGTCAGCCAGACTGTGCCAAAGGGACACCAGACTGAGACGTGAAAATATGACACTGTGTATATCCGGACTTACTTAACAAGTTGAGCACCCATCAAGACACGGGTTCAGGCTGTTCCTCTTGACATCTGTCTGTCAGTCTGCACTGCAAGAGGAAATATATAACTTTATAAATGGGCTTATGTCCTTAGACTGAAAATGTTTCACAGTTTTTACACTAATTCAAATTCTAATTAAGAAAGATAATTTCATAACATGGGAATGTTACGGGTGGTTCCTGTAAACACACTTTTTCTAGGTGGAACCTGACAGAAGTGGTATTTATTTTTCTTCAGCAGACCTTCCCCTCAAAGACACTGACTGGGACGTAGGTCCCACTGTGTGCATATAGATGTCTTTGAGAAATTAGTGAACAGGGCATTCTCTATCTAAAGTCTACGACAGATAATGATGAGGCGAGCGACAAATCCCACCCAGTGTGTTGTATGAAGCTTTATTTCATTGCTCCTTTGCAAATCAGGCATTATACATTTAATTTTACATTTTTTTTCTCAGGCCACAGGTAAATTCCATGACGTTTGACTTGGCTGATAATTCTTACTCCCTATTCATTACCTCACATGGGAGGGAGTCCTTCTGGCCACTCAAACCTGTAAAGACTTCAATGCACATTAATCAGTGGAACATAATTCCTTTTTGGTACCTATGAGACATGAGTATGCTGAATACTGTGGGGAACGCACAAGATAATTTCAGAGATTCATCTCCCAGAGCCTTCTAATGAAAAATTAGACATTAAAATAATTAAGATAATGAAGATTTGGGCATCTTCAGATGCTGTCAGTCATAAACGCCTCTTATCATTCTATTGCACTGCTTTCCAGGATTCAAAAAATTTCCTTGGACCATCAGCTCCTGCAATATTTTGGAGGAGAGGACTGTGCAGCACCAAATGCCTGTTGAAAAACAGGACTGAAATATCATACATGATAGTTGACAAAGACACTTTAGAAGCCTTGTGAAAAATAGATTTAGCTCCCAGATGGGCAAGGTGTATCAGTGAGCAGAAATGAACAGCCCTGCTGGCAGCACTCACCAGGTCTGCTTCCTAAGACACAAAGCATTAACAACCATTGTCAGCCCCTCTGCCCTTTCCTCTGTTTCTTTGTATGTTCAGCTCTTGAGTTCAGGTGTGGTTTCTGTCTCATTGTATGAGGACCCAAAGGGCTTGAGATAAAATACACTAGAATAAAAACTGAAGTTAATTTCGCAAGGGAAGGCTGCAAGCATTAGAGGAGATCCAAGCCTGCTTCAAATGTAGTAGTATCTTGGAGATTTGAAGTAGACAGAATCTTGAAGATTTTCCTTAAGACAAAGATAAGAGTGCCACAAGGATCACTTATCTGTTACAAAGCTACTTATGAACTGTGCTAAGTTCCTGACATAGAACAGGCAAAGGTAATTTAAATAATATTTTCTTCTATTTCTTGTCTTTTGCCTTGCAAAGAGTAAAAGTAAGATCTAGCACAATTTTAGTGTCTTCTAAGATCTCTGAGAAGTGTCTTCCCATGCCTTTGTGAATGGGCTATAAAAGTCTTCAGAAAAGAGAAAGAATATTTTAAGGTGAAGAAAAGAATTTTAAACAGAGATCGTGTTTTTTCCCAAGAAACATAAAATATCATGCAAAACATCGCTTTCAAAAGACATTTGCTGCTCGTACAGGTTAACCCAAGAGAAGGTTCAATGGGATCAGATGGAGGACTCACCAAGGAATGAGAACAGCAGTGTTTGTTCAAAAGTTGTTTCAGACCCTTGGCTTAGAGCCTGACACCTGTGAGGATTTTGCAATAGAGGCAGTAGATACTGCAGTGAGGCAACCAGCCCAGCAGTTATGTTATTTTGAAGCACACCCATGCATTCTGCAGCAATGAAAGGATGAGGAATTGCATCCCTCCTTGTCTGCTGTTTTCTATCAAAAACTTTATGCATTTCTCCTGCCACAACAGAACCTACCCTCTGGTTTCACAAGACACTAATTACAATTTAATAATTACATTTAATTTTTTTCTAAATTTTTTGTCTCTGAATAGTGGATTATTATTGAGGAACTTACAGAAATGGGCAGTTTTAAAGATCACCTTATGTTCCTTCTGTAGAAATAAAACTACGCTCAGAAAGCCACCATTCTCTTGACTTTTACTCAAGTGTGAATCAAGTCTTGGTCAACAGAGGGAGATACAGCATAACTTATCAACACATTTCTCAGGCAAGTATACAGTCAGTTCAAGTCTTCCACACAAAACTCAAGGGACTTAGAAAATCTAATTCATTCTGTATTGATGTTCATAGTTACTGTGTCTTAACTGATCACTGTACATATAATATTACACTCTCAGGACCATCAAAGAGCTGCTTTGGGTCTCAATGCTAAAGCAACCCTTGCTCTTGTGTATTTTACTTTATTCAGCATTAGGCACGGAAAACTGAAGCGGAAGTCTGTGCACGTTGCAGTCAAGGACAGTGTGAGGAATGGAGGATCCCTGGGAAGTGAGGTAGGATGCAAGCAAAGAGCCACTCGGGAAAGACCACTCTGGTTTCCTCAGGGACCTTACCTGCTGCAGATCCCCTCACCCTCAGCAGCCCCACTCCTGTGCTTGGAGGAAATATAGTCCTTAAACAGAGGCATCAGTACACAAGCAGCTTTCTTACATAATGATGCAAAGAAGGCCTCTGAAATGCCTGGTTTCTTAAATTGGGATATATTAATATCCTCTTGACTTACAGAATGAAAATGCAATTTTACCTGTGGAAGTCCTGCTGCCCCTTGCCTACTCTATTGCAGCAATCCACATGTTGCTCAGGCTCATGCTGTCTGGAATCAGGTTTACACAACAAACCACACCAAAGTCTTTTCTAAAGCTCCCTAATGATCTTTATAACCTTTTTAGAAGAACAGTACCTTCCTTATTTACTGTGAAATTGCAGAATCACAGAACCAATTAGGTTGGAGAGGACCTTTGAGATGACTGAGTCCAACCTCTGACCACCTCATTAACCACACCATAGCACTAGTGCCACATACAGTCTTTTCTTAACACCTTCAGGGATGGTGACTTCACCACTTCCCTGGGCAGCCTCACTCAATGGACAGAAGAAGAAAAGGAAAGGAAAGGAAGGATATCAAATAAGTACTTGTGAGTAAAGGTGGACTAGAAAGTGAACCAGGGGGATGGGGAAGCAGAGATTAAATGATTTACTAAGAATTGGTTTGTTAGAAGCAATGCATACCTCTTGCGCAACACTTATTGTGCCTACCAAAGCAGGATGAGAAGATAGGAGACTATTGATAAAGTGAAGGAATCTTGACCAAAGATCCTGTTTTTAACCTAAAGCTAATTCAAACCAGTCTTGAAGTTTGGACTTAGCCCTGGGACATAAAGAGCATGCACAGGGAAGAAAGGTGAAAAGTTCAGGATGAGGAAGACCCTTTACTTCATCTGAGGAAGACTCTTATTTCATCTCGGAGACCCCTGCCCACGACCACCAGACAACACCGCGCAAGCGCAGCGCGGATGTAAATAACTTTTGGGCTCATCGTAATACAAAGCTAGGCTAGGCGGGGCTAGGCAATGAATATGTATAGATATATTGGGAAACTTAAGGAATATGGAACTTGTAACCCGATAAATATCAAGCTGAATGCAGCTGTCGGCACGCATGACTTTGGAGGAGCGATCCCCCATGCATCCCAGCGCTGGAATAAACATATCTACCTTACTACTTATTCTAGTAGTGGAATCTTTCCCGCTCATCAAAAGGAGTAGAAAATGCAATGTCAATGCCTTCCTCAATGCCCCTCCTTCTGCCCACGCCACTCCCTGTCCTTCCAGTACAAGCCCATGAGTCACTGGTCTTGTGTTGGCAAGGCTTTGTGTTTGGCCAGTACCTGTCAGTCGTCTGTTTGAGTATGGCACATCCACTCAGCACACGATGAGACAGAGGTTTGCACGTGGAGTTGTCATGTTTAGCATCACTTCTGTGGGTGCTTTCTGCTCTGCAACAGGGCTGCCCCTTTGGTAAGCCTTCTCCTTTGATGTTCACTTGCCTGATCCAGTTTCTAAAAGCTTTTAAAAGTGCTACTGTCTTAAAAAAAAAAAAAAAAAAAAAAAAAAAAAAAAAAAAAAAAGCCAGGATACAGCTCATAAGAACTTGTTCAGGTTTTTCTGGGGACAAGAGGAAAGAGAAGGCAAGGCGATGGTTTTACTCCTATTTCTTCGCTGTGCTTTTTCTCACCCTGGCAGCCGCAGAAGATGCTGGCTGCAGCCTTTCCAACTGTGTGCATGCGCATACGATTAGTTGGGGCGGGGGTGGCGGGGGCGGAGGGGGGATGGTGTCCTCTTTTTCTTTTGCTAAGGACGGACGCAAGCAGAAAGCAGCCTTACCTTTCTCGATCGCTTTCGGTTTCCGTTCTCCAGCTGGACTGAAGTTTCTTTTTCCCGTCGCTCCCTGCTTGCGGGCGGCTCCCACTCACTTCCTACCGGCTCTCCCCCTACCCCTTCTGGGGCGGGCTCCGCGCACGCAGGCGGGACCGGGACCGGGACCAGGAGCAGGAGCAGTGCCGGGATCGGGACCGCCGCCGGCGGTGCGTAGCCGGCCTCGCCATGACGGCGGAGGAGAAGAGGAACCTGCGGTGCTACAGGCGGTACATCGAGAGGAGCCTGAACCCCGTGTACATCCTCGGCAACATGACGGACTGGCTGTCCGACGGTGAGAGCCGGCAGCCGCGCTGCCCCCGCGCCCGCCGCCCCCGCCCCTGCCCCCTCCCGTCCCCTCACTGCCTGTGCTGGCTTCTTGCTAGAGGTGAAGGAGAGAGTCCGAAAGGAGGAGGAGAAGGGGGTGACGGCGGCCGCCGCGCTGTTCCTGGATGCCGTGCTGCTGCTGGAGGAGGAGGGCTGGCTGCGGGGCTTCCTGGATGCCCTGGTTGCCGCAGGTGGGTCCCACTCCCGGGCGGGGTTTGTCCGCTGCTCCCGCGCTGGCACAGCCGCCGCTGCCGCCCGCGTTCAGCCGGAGCGGGGCAGAGCCGCCCGGTGCTCCCGGGACCGGCAGGGTCGCTCCGTCGGCCGTGGGCTTCGGCTGCCGATCCTGCCACGCCAGGTGAGATGCGGTAGGAAAAGGCAAGGTGACAAAGTCTGGAAATAAGCCTGTTGGAAGGTGAAGTAGCTGGAACAATTCTAAGTTTGGAGAAGGCCTCATTGACGGGAGACTTCTCTGTCTCAAAGCCTTTAGAGAAGAAATAAGACAGTCATTGTTCTCACCAAATACAATGAAAGGACCCTAAATTCTCTGAAAGAGAAAGCCAAATGGGTTTCAGGATGTGCATGGGATTAACTGGTAGCGTGGGATAACTTCACTCAACAACAGAGTCTTAAATTACTTTTTAAAAATTTTTAAAAATTACTCAGTGGCACTGAAAGTCTTCTGTTTCAAGAAGTAAGTAGTCATTAGTAGTTTATATAGATGATTGTTCCACAGTAGCTATAACTACCTGATGTGTAAGTTCCTTATCCAATTTCCTTTACAAAACAGAGCAGAAGAGATTGTGAAGGTATATACATGTATAGAAGAAAGCATCTGCCAGCTTTCTTCTATACATGTATATTGTATCATAGACTCTTGTTGGTGATTTATTGGATATCTTGAACCCCACAATCTCATGCCATAAGGTACTCTTTTTTCATTTCCTCACCATTAATTATGAATAATTATCTCAGTGAACAAATAGTACAAAAATTTCTTGTCACTTGGATGTAGCCCACTTACCCCTTAAAGCAAGTACTAGGTCCAGAGCAACCTTTTACCAGTCTGTAATAATCCTGTCAACTGAATTTCAGAACTATCCCCTTTGAACCTGCTGATAGTGTTGAGTTTGGTGTATCTTCAGCAAAAACCTGTTCATTCAAAGTCCTATCCCAAGGACTTGTTAATTGGGCTGGAGATTAGAATTTAGGATTACTCTTCTTTTTGGCAGATGCAGGAATTAGTAATAATTAGACTAAAGACATTATGGTGGTAAGTATCCACACTGTTCTTCTGCTTTTCTAAAACTAGAAGTTGGGCAAATGCTTTCTGTTTGCCCACAAGTCCCTTTGGGACCATGATCTGCTTTCTTCCACTTCAGAAGCCTACACAGCAAATCACACATGTCCTTAAAATATACCTCCCTGCTGCTGTCTATTCCAGGACAGGATTTTCAGCTATTTGATGACTGTCTAGGTTGCAGGTGTCTGTACTGCTTTCAGTCAGGGACTGGCTTGAATCCAGCGCAGTGGAGATTTTTTAAGGAGGGTGGAGCCAAGGACAAGAGTAGAAGATAAAATGCTGGTAAATAAAAGGCCACCAAAGCATCTTGTGCTTCTGAGTAGTGTCCTTTGCTCTGGGAATCCCGTGGAAGAGTATCACAGAATGCAAGAATTCCAACGATTGTATGATTGAAAGACAGGAGTGGATATGGTTGCTTGGGTGATGTGACATGTGACATTGTGTGGCTTTTTTTTGTTTTTGCAGGTGCAACTGCTCTTTTAGCAAAGACTTTTCATATTAGACATACATATAGTACTATAAAGGAAAATAGTTACTTATTAGATAAAAATTGTACGTAGTTCACCTAGATTTTTGTCATTTACAGAACAAAAGAATTTTAATTTCTCCAGTGTGGCTGAGAAAATGTTTTTTCAGCTTGTTCCTACTTATTCTAGCTAGAGATTGAATTCACAGTAACAATTTGTATCTTTTTATGAAAGGTTACACTGGACTGGCAGAAGCAATCGAAAACTGGGACTTCAGCAAGCTGGAAAAACTGGAGCTGCCCAGGCAGCTGTTGAAGCGGATAGAAGCAACAATGCTAGAAATTGATCCGGTAGCAATCATGCCATACATAAACACATGCCTGATAGAGAGGGAGTGTGATGAGATCCTGCAGGTATGGTAAAATCCTGGTATTTCCCCAGTTTTGCATCAGAGAAGTGCTGGCTGCCTCACTTGTGGGATGAATCAGTGCTTGTGTGACAGGTGGCTGGGTGAGGAGGATGGCTGGCCACGGTCCCCTGGGAAAGGACTTCGCTTTCTTCTCTTTAGAAGAGGCTTTGCTGTGTGGCTACAGCATCCCACAGCAGTGCTGTCTGTAACACCTGCACTTCTCATTCTCACCCTGTGGCCCAGTGGGTAAGGGGACATGTAAAAGGGTTGCAGGCAGGGAGGCAGGATGGGGTGGTTTTGGTGTTGACAGAGCTCAGCTGTGTGTCTTTGTGAGTCCTGACTCCCATGAGGAGACCTCAGGGGCTCTGGAAGGTGCCACATTGCAGTGAAAGGGTGCCTTGCTATGCCTTTGAAATAGACCCCTGTCTGTGGGTCTATTCCAGTGCAAATCATACACATTGCAGTAATGCGCAAAAAAACCCCAGATTGAAGTAGGGAAATTGGTGTTTAGATGTTGCCTAAATTGATTGTTGCTTGTCATGGGATTTGACATATCCTGTTACCTTAACTGTAGAAACTTTGTGTAGCACTTTGAGTTTGGTCAGCACCCAAAGGCGGGGGTTCACTATTGTGTGAAATGGAACTTGAGGTCTGAAGTCATCAGTTAAATGCTGTGTCACAGAAGTGGACAGCATTTGCACTGCCTTTGGATGTGAAGCTGTTGTTCTGCTTCTCATTTCTAACTTGGTGTTGTTATTGATGACTGATAACAAGTGATGTTACCAAGCACTCATCATTTATGACTGGTTAATAATGAGTATTAATGCTCTGTGAAGGAGTCTGATAGGTGTTCTCACTCCTTGTGACTCCTGAGAAGGATTGTTTGCAACTATTTTGTTTTTAAAGTGACATTTCTTTATGGAGATACGTAGCGTTTGGAAGCTATTGCATCTGACCAAATATCAGGTCTGCCATAATTTTTATAATTTTTTTTTTCCTATTCTGAAATGGAAAGCCTCAGAGGTTTATGGCAGATACAGTTTATTACAAGGACTTTGCCAGACAGAAATTGGCAGAATAGCTCTGTGATGTTTCAGACCATATTCAAATACTCAAACAGATAGCCTACCTACTGTAGTCCAGCTAAGTTAAGTGTGTGACTACGCTGGCAGAATTGAAGCTGTAGTGGGTAAATGGCTGAATCTTACTGTGAAGCTTTTATTCATTGAGAAGGAAATGCATTCATTGAGAAGGAAATTATGTTCAACTGAACATCGAACAACAAATCCACCTACTAAGCAAAGAGCAATGGGTCTGATCACTCAGAACCTGCAGCATTTTCTGTTTGTGGTCTGTGCAGATCAGTGAATACAGAAGCAAAGCAGCCGGGATAACTAAACTCATTGAATGCCTCTGTCGCTCGGATAAGGAAAACTGGCCCAAAAGTCTTCAGCTGGCACTGGATAATGCAGGGTATTACAATGCAAGTGAACTGTGGAATATAAGAGAAGGTAAACTGTGAATTTTTTTTATGATGCTCTTTTCCCATTCTTGTACTAGACAGTAACTTTTTATCAGGAGAATCAGACTAATTTAGAAGGATATCATCAGACTACTTTGTTGTCTAAAACTAAAAACCTTTTCAAAATTTATTTTAAATGCCATTTGTATAAAATGAAATAAAAGTACTATCCTACAAACAGGAATAAATTATTTTTTGAGTATTTTTCCTCCCAAATGGTTAGGAATGATACTTCAGCTCAGGCTCTGAAGGCATAAACTAGCCATGTATACATAATGTATACATAGTTATTTTCTTCCTTCCCTTCTTCTGTAATTCAACTTTGCCATCTTTTTGGTTGCTTGAGTTGTGATAGATGCAATATTTTCTGAAAAAATATGATTTGTAATGTTATAGTCTTGAGAGTGATACACTTCTATGCTCCACAGAGAAAATCATGTACTTTTTTCTTTGAGAAATCGATCAGCAGCCCTTACCAAGTTATTATGTTCATATTTTGTAAAAGTGCAGAATTGTCTCTCATAAGATTTTGCTTTTTGAATTTACCTCTCCCTCCTTGAAAAATACCTATATAAGTAGCCTGCAACATAGGAGAATTTAGAGCAGAATACATTATTTTGCTACTAAAAGAATTATTTTAGATAAACTGGGCTTTATATCTTCATATCTACATTTGCTGTCTCCATAGGTACTTGTTTGAATTGGTTTTTTAGTTAGCAACAGGGATAAGCTATATTTAAATGGCTTTTTAAACTGTATTTCTTATTTTGAAATGTTTTTATTACTGCAGTCAAAGGGTGTAATTTCATATCTGGAGAATTAATTATTACATATGCATAAAGTTGTGTACATAATTAATAAATTTGTTAAAAGATAGGTAAAATAATACATAAGAATAATACCTACATGTATGTAGATACTATTTTATCTAGCTGGTGGCTATACATATTATTTGGTTGACAGTTACATTCTTTAAGTTAAAGATATCACTGTCTTTTGGGGCAGCTTCCTCTAACATCCAGCTCAGCAAAGCCAAAGTCAGCCTACTGAGGAAACATTGTCCATATTGGAAGCATTTTGCTGCTAGCAGTTAAGAAGAGTTGGTAGCAGGAATTTACTGCAGATATTGTGTGCTTTCTGGAGCTGGACTGATGTACAAATGTGCTCTTTCTCCCACTCCAAAAGCAGTGCTTTGTGATCACGTGTTCTGTTTGCAAAGAGACTCTTCATGCAAGGCCCAGGGATGGTTCTTTGAGAAAGTACTAATTATAAGGCTAAGGAAAATTTCTCTTTTGATCATTGTGTAAGATAAAGGATAGAGATAGTCTTACAATTTCTAGATCCTTTCAGAAGGTGGGGAGAAAGGGAGAGCAAAATCTTTTTTGTGCTTGTGGTTAATGTCCGTGTTACACAGTGACTTCTTGTCACTAAACACAGAGGATAAACTTTCCTCTCAATCTATTGTCTCCTTTGCTTTTTAAGGGATAGGTACACATGCCTTGTGCATGTGGTTGTTCTAAACCCAAGGTTCTCTGTGCTGTCCATCTTCCTTGAAAAGGAACCTGTATGCAGCATCATTTTATGTAGTCTTTTTCTTCCAGCAACCAGCTTCTTCACCTTGTCATCACAGCAAATATGTTTTAAACTCATAAGGATCGATAACATGCCTTCTTTTCCAATTATACAGATAATGGTGAAGATGTTGATGATGAAATAACAGATGCCTCTGAGAATTACTTTGAAACCATTATGACATTTTCTGAAGAAGCAGAATGTGATAATCTCAGTGAAAATCTCTCTTCAGTTTCAGGTAAGACTTAAGAACTTAAAACAGTTTGTGGTTGGTATTTTCCATTTCCTTAGATTCCCAAAGGACACAGATGTAGTGTGCCACAAAGGAAGGTACTGAGGAATTAATACAAATCTCTGACTTGATTTAGCTGTCTTCTTTTTTAATGTTTAAAGGATCTCATGCTGGGCATTGCAAATGTTCAGGGTTACCCCTCATTTATCACATTTCTAGTGAAAAGTTGTTCTGCCAGCACATTATCAAAAAGGGTTCCCAAACACCAGCCTGTTTTTGATGCACCTCTTCTCTGATATAATTAATTGACACATGACCAGATATTAACCAGTTTAGAGAGCTGAATGTGGCTGCAAAGGATCTGTGCAGTGACTGTCATGGAAAATTTTACTCCACCAGTAGTTTCCAGTTGCTGTTCCATAAGTCCAAACACTCTGACGAGACCACAGTTTAAGAGAGTAATAATGTCAAAAGTCTATAGAGCAGAAGGCTAAAATAAATCCTGTGCACGTATTTGGAGAAAACAAATCCCTTTTGTTTTCCTTCTGAGTTGAAAAAAGACCAGTTGAAGTGAGAGTTGTCAGCCAAGACCTTGAAATGAGTTCATTTTATGAATCACAGTTGAGGGGAAACAAAAGTATGCCATCAAACCTACACAAAATTCTTGTTTGGTGCATCTGTCCTGTGAAAAGGCTTGTCTGCCAGAGAAAGTTCTGTGTAGACTGCAAGGACTCTACATTTATCATTTTGGGTAGCAACTATGTGGGGCACAGCATATTTTATGCATTTTTATTGCAACACTCTTCACAGAAACATTATTTTATCCTAGAAAGCGTCTGTGAGTCTTCATCTGTTAATGAACCAAAGAAGGCTCGGAGCTACCAGATTGAGCTTGCACAGCCTGCAATTGATGGGAAAAACACATTGATTTGTGCCCCCACAGGTAAGGAAACAGACATTTCTTGGAAAAATTCTCTTTGTGCCGATGGCTGTGAAGGATAGGGAACAGTAAAGGTTGCATCAGACTTCTTCAGCCCTTTATTTAAAAGCTGTCTTCCTTGCAGTAGATCCAGATCTACCCTGCAGTTAATGACCATGGGCAGCAGAGAGGCTGGCAAAAAAGACGTGTCTCTTGGCGCGTCAGTGCTTGTATTCAGTACATTCAGCATTCATTTCCATGTTCTGACTTCTGCTTTCTCACTCCTCAGTGTGGAATTTTCTGTTAAAGTCAGTCACTAATCTTTGCAGATATTTAAGAAATCTGTCTTGCAAGTTGAAGGAAAAATAGGATGAGTTAGCCTGAATCTCCTCTGTCTGCTCTGCTGCAATGCCTACAACATCAAGACAGCCTAATTTTTCCCTGGGCCCTGGAGAGGCAGGTGGGATAACAGAGGCCGTGACACAGAAGAGCTCTTGGGAAACTGCACAGCAAGCCTGAGGGCCAAAGGCAAACAAGTGTGAGAGGAGCAAGGCTGCATGGGGAAGGATGGAAGCTAAAAGGGCCTGGTGTCTATACATAGTCTGATTTGATGTGAGAGCACAGACTAATAGTGAAAAACAGACTCAGTGATTTCAAAGAATTCAAATACAAGTGCAGATGGATTTTAATCCCCAGTGACTGCTTAACAGCCTTTACAGACTGAGACTGTGAGAGAGAAAGGGATGATTCCCCACCTGAAGTAAACAACAAGCTTGTGTTCAAATCTGTTCCAAATATGTTCAAGTCTGGAAGTGTAACAGCCCCATTGTCAGCTCCCCTTTGTTACAAGGCATTCAGAGGAGACAAGCTACTGCTTACAAATGCACCCTTTCATACTAGTGCTTCACCTTTCATGTTTTTTGTTTGAAGGATCGGGAAAAACTTTTGTGGCACTTCTGATTTGTGAGCATCATTTGCAAAACGTTCCTTCAGGACGAAAGGCAAAAGTTGTCTTCCTTGCAACCAAAGTGCCAGTGTATGAGCAACAGAAAAATGTATTCAGGCAGCATTTTGAAAGACGTGGGTAAGTGTAATTCTACCTGGTGGCTTCCTCCACAGAAAATAAACTACCCTCTAGGTCAGCTGTGGCTAGAGCAAGATGTAATGGGTTTACTGGTGAACAAGACTGTTTGACAATAACATCAGGATGATGCGTAGCTGCAAGAATGGCATTGCCGTGGGAAACTTTGGAGAATCTGAAGTCTGGTTTTGGAGAGTTTAAGCACTGATTGTTGCACATCAATGGAAATGGTGAAAGTATTTCTGCACTTGTCTATGGAAAAGGGTGAGGCGTGTTCTCTCTTGAGACTCCTTTCACCCCTGCTTCCAAAGATGAGGCAGTTCCAGGCAGTAGCAATGGGGTTCCTCTTGCCATTCCCAGAGCATCTCTTTTCTAAATGGAAGGACCCAAACTTCTTTGTTTTTCAACCTCTAGTCAGAAAATGATAGTCCACGTCTCAGATGGGACTGCAAATTGCTTAGAAGGGCATTAACAACCCCTTCTGATTTTGAAGGAACTGATTATTGAACATCCACATATGTATCCATATAGCTTTGAGCAAAGAAGGCTGCTGGACAGAAACAGTCCAATGATGCAAGGCATATACACAAAAAGGATGTTACATGTGATCTGACAAATGCAGCTTAAATGTACAAGTTCATCACTCCTTAAATATGATACGTTTTTGTTAATGGGAGTTGAAAATACAGTTATTTACCCTCAGGTTTTTTTCTCAGCTTTTTTGGTCAAACTGCCAGCTCCAACTCTTTGACATTAGTCGCTTAGTAACTGCCTTTCAAGCTTGCTGAAAAGCCCAGTTTTCTGTCTTTCTTTGCCCAGCAAGACATCCTTTTTCACATCCTGTTTTTTTGCATCTTTTTTCCAGATACTCTGTTCAGGGAATTTGTGGTGAAACAGTTGCAAATATCTGTGTAGAAAATGTTATACAGGACAGTGACATCATTGTGCTAACACCCCAGATTCTTGTGAATAGCATGGAGAAAGGAATCCTTAGCTCCCTCTCCATCTTCACTCTGATGATATTTGATGAGTGCCACAACACTACAGGCAACCACCCTTACAGTGTGTTGATGACCAGATACCTGGATCAAAAATTTGACTCCTCTGGAAACCAGCTGCCTCAGGTAAGGCCCAGCCTGTCACTGGTGGAAACATTAGAGGAAAGTGTTTTGCAATGCAATCAGCAAAGGCTAGTCTTGCCTTTTGTGCTGATCCAGTTCAAACTCCCATTTAACAACAGCTGCAAATGGAAACAGTGGTATCTGGAACACTTTCATTCTTGGACTCCTCCAGGCTTTTTTCCCATGTTACATCTTCCCTGCAGCTGCCAAGAAAGACTGATCAAGCATGACAAAGACTGCAGTACTTTAGAGCAAATGGAAGAGCTGAACTGGGAAGAAAGCATGTAATTTAGTAATCTGCTTGTTACCTCTCAGTTGCTGTTTTCTGTGACAATAAAATGGGGCCACCGCCTCTGCTGGCATGAGGTTTTCATCCAGCTGAGAAGACAGCTCTGAATGAGTGCAAAGGATGGGTCTGGGTGTGGCTTTGCTCTTCCTTTATGTGATAAGCACGGACAAATACAGCTCATTATGGATTCCAGCGGCTGGATAATTTAAGTTTAAATACTCTGAGTGCCTTGGGGAGGGCAGGAGTGCGTACTGGTTTTGGTTCTTAAGACTTTGGGCCTGCTTCTTGTTTACTTCTGCTGCTTGTTTTGTTTCCATGTTTTTGAAGTTGGTGGCAATTTGTTGACTGGTAACAGTGTCTCCTGGTTTTATTCCATTTGTGACAAAGGAGCAACCACTGCTGTTCATGTGTGTGCTTAGATTGTAGGTTTAACTGCTTCTGTTGGAGTTGGTAATGCCAAGAGCATGAATGAAACTGTAGAGCACATCTGTACCCTCTGCTCCTACCTTGACATACAGACCATATCCACTGTCAGAGAGAACAAACAAGATCTGCAGAGGTTCGGAAACAAGCCAGAAACACGTAAGCACACTTCCTTTATATTTTCCTGTGAGTTGCAAAGCACCATGATTATGGCAGCTACCCAATTCACCTTTTTTTAGATTAAGATAAAAGCTTAAAGCTAAGCTGGAGCTTTGCTTCCTGATAGCTTGAAAGAAGTTTAGGCTTGCAATCTCTTGTTGCCCTGCAGAAAGGCAGTGCCCATATGGGCATATTTTCTCTGCTGTTCATGTACCATCTCTGATTTTTATTCAGTTCTGCCAGTGAGGATTGGGGGCTGCTTTTTCTGTGCACCTGCAGTGCTCATTAACAATAAACTTGACTGTGATTGCATGAAGCACCATGTGTAGCATTCTTCTAAACAAGAATTTGTTCTGTGCTTCCCAAGAAAATATTTTGCTTACTCAGGCCACTGACTTATATTTCTCTTCTCTAGATATCAGATGGGTTAAAATGCGAGCTCAGAATCACTTTGCAGACATTATCTCAGGTCTGATGTCTGAGACACAGGTGTTGATGAGGAAGATTTACTCAGTGGGTAAGATGCTGTAATATGCCTGTATTGCAGTTCAGTGTTTTATTAAATCAGTGTGAATCATAGCTGCTAGAACAGACACTCCTTTTTCACTTTCTTTCTCCTTCATTTTTAGTTGCCTTTAACCAATATTTTCTAAATAAGAGATTCAAGTATTTTCCTGTAATACGTGATTAGTTTGACAATCATAAATATTTTTGCTTGAATTTCAGCCTGTTACATGCAACTAAAAATTGTGTGCTTTTGACACTGTCAAATCCTTCTGAATTTAAAGAATCTGAAACAAAAGGGTTTGCAACTCAAAATGCAATGGGCTGGATTTCATTGATGAGAGATACCTGTATGTTCTTATTTAAACATTTCTTAAAATGCTTTAAACAAATGCTTCACACCCAAGTCTGTCTCTGTTAGGAAAATAAGAAATGTCACAGTTATGCTATTACTCTGATTGTTGTAATTTTTTCCTTACAACTAAAGTTAATTTTCTCACTTGCTGCTCTGACACCTCTTGTGTTTTCTCTGGCCTCTGAGTTGCACTCGGAGTTATTTCTAGGGGTGCCCTAGCCACCTTTTCTGGTCAGCACCCTGTCCTCTTCATGCTTCTGGGTGCTTCTATTTCCACTTTTTACCAGGTCTCCATTATTTTTTTTTTAAAAAGCATTTGAGATAATGTTTCAGAGTAGGATCTGTGGAACATGAACATCACTGGAGAGAGCATATGGCTGCCCAAGAAAGGAAACAACTGTCAGTAAGGTTCCAGCGTCAGGATTACTCTGGTGGGAAGGTTTGCAGAGAGGAGATACATGATTGTGGAAAAAAAAATGGGATCGTGAGATTACTTCTGTAATCATTCAGAAATAAATTGATCTTTTCTGCTTTTGCAGAGTTCCTAAGGGGTGTCCAGTAAGTGGCTTTTATAAAAAATTGGAGAGCAGAAGGGGATACAAAGCAGAGACCCATAGATGGATATGCTCAGGATCAGCCTTGGTCTCTCCAGCTCTGGATTAAAGCATGTTGTCTGTGCTTAGACTGTTTTTTGCACACTGACTGCACTGCCTTGAAGCTGTTTACCTCAGTTCTAGATTTGCCCCCTGCCCTCAACCTCCCAGATATTTAAGAGTGAACTGTATTCTGGGACAGGAAGGGAGAATTAAGACCCCCACCCAACCAAAAAAAAAAAAACCAACGAAACAACCCAAAACCCAGGAAGCCCGATCAAAAACAAACACAGGTTTTCAAAATGCATGTTACATTAAGCAAACACTTCTGAAGCTTATTTTGCATCACAGTTCCTCTTTCATGAATGACAGTGGCTTCCCTTCTGTAGACCCCCTGATTACTGAAGCCTGTGAAGCACTCAGGCAGAGTATGTATGCAGCAAACAGGTACTGCCTAGTTCTGCCTCAAGGACAGGCCCTTGGACAATATGCTTCTGGACTATTTAATGAATGAATATAAGCTTTTGAGTAGCTGGTAATGCAAGGAAAAACGTACATGCAGGTTTCTGAATACTGCAGGTTTCTTACAGGATAAGTGAGCTCTAATTTTATTACTGAAGTCCCTGCAGATGTAAGTACACAGATCTTCAGCTGAATTATATTGGGTTAATTTTAGGCTAGCATCTGGGTATATACTGAAACACAGGGAATGAAGAAGACAGAGCCAGACTCTTCACAGGTGGTTCCCAGAGCTGGACAAGAGGCAGTGGGCACAAACAGAAATACTTAAACAGGAAGAACTTTTTTGCTGTAAGGTGGTCAAACACTGGAACAGGTTGCCCAAAGAAGTTGTAGACTCTGTCCTTGGAAGAGCATTTGAACTGAGTGACCAGCTCTAGGTGATGTGCTTTGAGCAGAGGGTTGAACTAAAGACCTCCACAGGTGCCTTTCAGCCTCAATGGTTCTGTGATTGTATCATAAAACTGTTCTTTTGCATAGGCTTTTTAGAGGCAATATTAGTGGGAAATGTGTTATTCTCTAGGTAATGGGCTTTTTTTGTTATTCAAGATGAACAAATGTTTTTTCCCTCCTTTACTAGATACCATCTCCCAAATCAACAAAAATTACTTTGGGACACAGAGATATGAACACTGGATAGTTTCCACTCAGAAGAAATGCAGACTGCTGCAACTGGAAGATAAGGAGAAGGAGAGCAACATTTGTAGAGACCTTTTCATTTGTACTGAGCACTTGCGGGTAAGTGTGTATCCCCTTTCCTTCCATACAGAGTTAGAGTCATTCTGTTCCTTCTGATACAGGTATGTTCACCTAGAAGCAGATTTTAAACCAACTGTTCTATTTAGAATCGTAGAATATGCAGAGTTAGAAGGGATGCCCAGGGGTCATTGAGTCCAGCTCCTGTCCCTGCACAGGACATCCCCACCATGAGCAACACCAAGAGTGTTGTCCAAGCACTGCTTGAACTCTCTCATGCTTGTGCTGTGACCACTTCCCTGGGGAGCCTGTTCCAGTGCCCAGCCACCCTCTGGGTGAAGAACCTTTTCCTAATATCCAACCTAACCCTCCCCTGACACAACTTCAGGCTGTTTACATGAGTCCTGTCACTGGTCATGACAGTGAAGAGATCTGTGCTTGCCTCTCCACTAAGTGAGGATGTTGAAGACTACAGCAAGCTGACACAGGCTAAAGCATAAGGTGTGTAAGAGTTGTGTCTACAATACTCACTAGGGACAGATTAGTGCAGAGGAGACTTAGCAGTGCTTGTGTTGTCATGAAAATAAAAGAACACCATGAGTTTGTAACATTTAATCTAGCTAAATAAAATTTGTGTTCATGCCACCCCATGGAAAATGAGGCCTAATGCATATGTCTCTTTCCAAGCAGAAATTCAACGACGCTCTCATTATCAGTGAAGATGCCCGCATCGAAGATGCTTTAGCCTACCTAAATGAGTTTTTCACAAATGTAAAAAATGGACCATATACAGAGTTAGAGAAGCAACTGACGGACAAATTTCAAGGTATTTCCCACAGTACCTGTGACAGTTGCAGGGGAGAAGAGAGTTTATGATGGGATGGTCCAGGTGTTTTCTTCCAAGTAAGTGCAGTTGTTTTTCCAGAAACTGCACTTTTCAGAAGATTTGGTGTGTGTATGGGTGCAAGTGTAGTGTTAGGCCAGGCTGGGGGGACTTACCTTCTGGGACTGTAAGCTTCTAGTGCAGAAGCTGAGAAAATAGTAATAATTAATAACAGTAATAGTAATACCTAGATGCTGCAGTAAATTCTTACATGCCTGGCTTGGAGATAAGGCAACAGTGTCCTTATGGCTGTGCCCCATAAGTGGGGGAATGGTTTACAATCATGGATGCTGATACCATTAGGTAAGCCAACATACACTGCTCAGTGCGCTGCCTAGTATCCTGGGCAGTGCTCCCACATGAATCCCAGTCTTCTGGGGAGAAGCAGGTGTCCCTTGTACCCTTCTGATTGAAAGTTAGAGATTGCACTGTTCTCTGACTTCTGATTTAGTTAAAAGTGGGCTATATTCCAGCCTGTGGTCTGGTGCATTTCAGTGTTGATTGCAATTTTAAATCACTGGGCTGTATGCTCTTGAGTGTCAGTTGTTTTCTAGGAAGAAATAGCAGCACAAGAACTGATTTGTTTTGTTGCTGTCTTTTGATGCGCAATATATCACAGAAGTTCTCATGTCAGTTTGCTACAAATGTGAGATATTCATAATTTTGTTTTTTCTGGGGATTTTGTTACATTTAACCAACAGATTTCCCTGCCTGCATTCAAAAGAATGGAATAGAAAATGAAAAAAAAAGCTAAAGAGAATGTGCGTGGTGTTCGAAAGTAGGTTTGTGTAGGAATTCTGCTTTCTACATTAAAAAAGGTAAATTTTTCAAGAAACCTCTCTTTTTTTTTCTGTCAGAGAAGGAACCAGAGCTGACTGCCCTTTCAAAAGATGAGTCAAATGAGAATCCAAAGCTGGAAGAGCTTGCTTGCATCCTGGACGAAGCATACCGCTATAATCCACAGACTCGCACTATTCTCTTTGCCAAGACAAGAGCTTTAGTCGCTGTAAGACATTTGTTTTTAAAGCTCCTGAAACAGGAAGTGGAAAAATAAAATGCCTCATCTTATTACCCTTCCCATTTTTGATCTGAAATAGAAAAATATGCATGTATTTGATCTTTCTAACTTATTTTACTGTGTCTACCTAAGCCCTTATGCTCTGAGGCAGGATGAGTAGAGTTTTCTTTTCTTTTTCTGAAAACTACAATACAGCTATGGTGTCCTACATGACGTCTAACTACATGTCATAGTCGATCATTAAACCATCAGATTTTTACTTTAGGCCTAAAGTCAGTTTTAACAAGACATGTTTTAAGGGTTTTGGCTTTAAGGTAGCAGTGTTATAAATCAGCAGCTCTACTCCATTACTGTCTGCGCATCAGGAGGTATTTATACATTTCTCAGAGGATTCCTATAGACATAAAGAAGGTCTGTGCCCTAGTACCGGTTTTTAATCAAGAAAAAGGAAAAACTTTGTGCAGCAGATGTTCTCAGGACTCTTATCACTGGTCCATTTCAAACTTTCCTACAATCGAGGATCTAGGCTGGATGATGCTTTTTTTCTATTATGATACCTTGCTCCCAGAAAAGGTTAATGCTTGAAGTAAATGTGCTGCTAATCATTAGCATGAATAGGTTAAAACATTTACTGCAAATATCAGCTGTCTCTGGCTACTGTAAACAGATTTATCAGCTGAATGACCCAGCCCCCCTTTTTATGCTTTTCATCCAGACATGCTGGATGAATTGCAAACCAGAAAAAATTAAAATCGGGCTAAAGTCCAAACTAACAACACCAAACATCTGCTGGCAGCTTTCCATTTTAGACTTAAAACAGTGGCTTGGCTGAATTTTGGTCTTTTGTAAAAGCAGTTTGAAGGTGCTGCTGTCACTGTGTAGTGGAAGTCCAGTTTGTAAATAGCAACTACTTTCCTCTGATCCCAGAGGTGTAGCATTCCGTGACCTGTTAGTTTATAAGAGAAAAATGCAAACTTTTTAGCAGTGAAAGGCTGCTTGCTCTCTAGCCAGCCCTTAAGTTGCAGGGGTAGGAAGAGTGGAAATCAGTCTAGCATGGTATAATCTGGTGTCATGTGAGCCTTGCTTTCTCACCTATTAAAAATATTCCATCCTGACACACAAGTTTCACCTTGCTTTCTGCTTTTGGGTCTTCTTTTGGAAGTGTTAATTGACTAGGCAAGCATAGGAAGGATCTACCTTTCTCAAACTAGCATTTCATCTGCACAGGGAATCTAACTCTGTGGTTTGCTCTCCAGGCTTTGAAGAAGTGGATAGAAGCAAACCCTCTACTTAGCCACATAAAGCCAGATGTGTTGATGGGTAAGGGAAGTAAAGATCATAAAACAGGTATGCAAATTTGCACTGAGATATAACATAAGCTAAATCTGTGGTGGCTATGCTTCTAAAACTGTTCTGCTTTCCCTGTGTTCATTTTCTGTGCCCTTAAACAGAGGAAGGTCATGCAAGTTTGCACTTGCATTCTTCCGTATCTGGAAGACCTTAAATGGATTCTAAGGAGATGCTTGCCTTTTCTGTCCAGAACCTTTGGTTAAAGCAGCAGTAATACTGTCAGTGACACTTCTCTGCAGGGTTCTTTTGCTAGTTCAAAAGCAGTTTAGAAACTTCACCATCATGGCTTCTTGTGATTAATTCTCGTGTTGTCGCTGCTCCTTTTATAGATCCCTCTCTTATTTTGTGTTTGACGGCACAAAGACATTGTAAGATAGAGTGGAAGCTACAACTGAAATGAATTGCCTATGACTTAAGAGTTAGCTTGGGTTTTAACTAAGCTGCATGGGTGTCTCCAGTAAAGATCATCTGGGAGTTGTGTCTAAAATGGTGTTTCCCAGGTTGATAATTCCTGTGACACATCAACAGAAATCCCTGGTCAGTGGGTATAGTATAGATCCAGCTGCATATCAAACTTTAAGTAGTTTTCCAGATCAAAAGGATGTACTAATTTCTAATCACTTAAGTAAAAGCAAATGTGGGTATCTTGCTCAAAGAGCTGCTTTTCAAAGCTTGCTCTTCAGTGTTTTTTTCCTGATACAGTTTCTTGGTACTGTAGGTATGACCCTGCCAATGCAGAAGGGTGTACTGGATGCATTCAGAAATGACAAGGACATCAGACTGCTAATTGCTACATCTGTTGCTGACGAAGGCATTGATATTGCTGAGTGCAACCTTGTGGTGCTCTATGAATACTTCGGTAATGTCACCAAAATGATCCAAGTCAGAGGTATGGAATTTCAGAGCTATTACTTTAGAAACCTTTTTTGGCCTAGAAATGACTAGAAATGGACATGAAATGCTACTAACAGGCACATTGGAAATACTATAATAATATGTGCATGCTTTGCTGTTGTTCTTTTATGCCTTAGAGCTAAGTCAAGTGAATGATGGGACATGATAAATCTGTTCACAGAGCCAAGTCCTTGGTTTGTCTGACTGTTCTTTTGCCAGGCAAATTAGCCATGCTGCACGAGGTTATTGAGCTGTTGAGGACTGACAGTCACAAGCAGAGAATTACACATACAAGCAGAACTATGGCTAGAAGAGCTATTGTCAGAAATATTAAAATTTGTTCTGTGACAATTTACAAAGGACTGCTGCAATGGAATTTCTTGTATTGCCTTGGCTTCTGAAGGCCTTCCCCTGCCCAATGGTTTATTACCAACCCAGCAACTCCCAGGTACATGAGGCCTTTGCATGTGCAGATGCCTAATATTTAAGACTAAAAAAAAGACACCCTGTTTCTGTCTTCTTGGCTTGTCCAGAGAAGTCTGTCAAGACTTTGGCCTTAAATTTGGTGATTGTACAGTATAGCCAGTAGAGGGGAATGAAGAGCCAAACTAAATACTGATTGCTGTTTCACGTTCCTAAACAGCATAAAACTGCCTGCTCTTTTAAGGGTGCAATATTTTATCCTGTTCCCCAACTAGTTAACATAATTTAATGGGAAATGGTTTCCATTGTACTTACACTGTACTCTACTTTCAGGGTTTGTGTGTTGTGACTTTCTTATCTGTGTCTTGTAATGAAGTAATTGGCCCAGAATTTACTTTTATGGATGCAAGGATAGCGTTTATTATTAAAAAGCCATTAAAGGTGCAAAGAAAAGAGGTTATGTCAGTTTTAACCACATACAATCATGATTTTTGTGGAGTAGGAGCTTGAAAGAAAATGTGAACACTTTTTATAACTGAACTACATCTAAACTGGTATGTGATCCCTGTAGTTTTTGGTTTGCCGGTGTCACAGCTTCAATAAACAGGCAGGCAGTAGACATAGGTAGAAGAGAAGGCACTTGCTGTTCTTGTCTGTGTTCTTGTCAGCACTATATTTCTAATTCCTTAGGTTTTTGTGATATATGGGGTTTTTGGTTTTTTTAGACACCAATTAGCAGGGATGAAAACTAATAAGGAAGACTGAGATGAACTTTTCTCCTTTATCTTTTTTTTTTTTTTTTTAACACAACAACAAGGCAGCAAGATGCTATACAAAAATTGAATTTTAAAGTATGCCTGAACTCAGCACAGGGAGGCTACAGAAGCAGGCAATACAATACTGGCTAGGGTATATGGTATATCCATGAGGATACCTGGAAGGGGGCATCTTGTTCTGGTTTGTTATTGAAGAATGTTCTTCAAAGCAGCATTATCTGAATCTGGACATTGCAAACAAAAGCAGCCCTACAGAAGGCCCTTAACAGTATTATGGCAGACCTGTCACTTTTGGACATGTTGTTAAGAGTAACTAAAGAGCATAAATGTGTTGCTATATAGGTCGTGGAAGGGCAAGAGACAGCAAGTGCATCCTTGTGACAAGCAAAAGAGAAGTGGTTGAGAATGAAAAACAAAACAGTTATAAGGAAGAAATGATGAATGCAGCTATTGAAAAGCTACAGAACTGGGATGAAACAACATTTGCAAGAAAGGTTTGTGATTTGTGCAGTTTTCATACTCAAATTTCAAAGGTATAATCTATATCAGCCTTCACCTACTAGGGCTCTATATAGGGCCAAGTGATAAGCTGAGGGAAGTGTTCATTGTACTTGATTTCTGACAAAGGCTAGGTCAGCAGAGAACGGATGGTGTGTACTGATACTCTGCAAATGTCAACTGTACTGTAACTGCAAAAAACTTTGTGAGGTAGAATTTATGACCTGTTGCTTATGAAAAGAGAAGGACTTATGGGTGATTTGAGAGTTGGAGGCCATCTTGGGCAGAGTGTACAAAGATATCGTGATGTTTTGCAGCTGAAAATCAAGAGGGCCAAAGCCCAACCACCAAGGCCTAAGGAGAAATCCCCATTCTTTATTGGATATGGAGGGAAACATAGGGACAAAGATGAAGAGGAGAGACTGAGGTACTTAATGCCTTGTTTGCCTCAGTAAGACCAGTTGTACTCAGGATATCCAGCCCCCTGAGCTGGAAGACAGAGATAAGGATCAAGATGAAGCCCCCATAATCCAAAAGGAACTATTAGTGGCCTGCTACACCCCTTAGACACACACAAGTTTATGGGGGCAGATGGGATCCACCCAAGGTGGTGAGGGAGCTGGTGGGAGAGCTCATCAATCCGCTTCCCAGCATTTATCAGCAGTCCTGGATAATCAAGGAAATCCCAGGTGACTGGAGGTTGGTCAGTGTGACCACCGATATACGAGAAGGACCAGGAGGATTTGGGGAACTACAGCCTTGTCAGCCTGACATCAGTGCCAGGGAAGGTTATGGAGCAGATCATCTTGGGTGCTATGCATCACATGCAGATGTTACCCATTATATACAGGATAATCAGGGATCAGGCCCACCTGGGATGCGTTTATGAAAGGCAAGTCCTGCCTGCGCAGCTTGGTTTTCTTCTGTGACTGTGTGACCCGCTTAGTGGGTGTGGGGAAGGCTGTGGTTGGTGTCTGTCTGAACTTCAGTAAGGACCTTGACACCATTTCTCACAGCATTCTCCTGGAGAAACTGGCTGTTCATGGCTTGGATGGGAGCACTTTTTGCTGGGTAAAAAAATGGCTGGGTGCCCAGGCCCAGAGAGTGGGAGTGACTGGAGTTAAATACAGCTGGTGGCTGGTATCAGTGGTGTTCCCCAGGGCTCAGGGAAGACTGGAACAAGCCACTACTAATAAAAAAGCTTTGTACACAGTTCTTCCGCATCCCCATGGACTCATCCTGTGTTTCCAGACAAGCTTTTGGAGACTGAACTGTGCAACAGAGGATGCCCAAGGCCCCCTGGCCTTTGTGACATTTCTTCTCCCACCTCCAAGGCTTGGTGTGATTGCTCCTGCTTCTTCTCAGAGGATTCAATTTCCGCGTTTGGTTCTCAGCTCTAGGCCGTGCCTTGTTGCTTCTTTCTGTGCCTGCAGTTTCTGTGGTCTCTGTAGCTCTCTTTCCATACCATGAGATTCCTAGAGCAGCAGCATTAGTTGTGCTGTAGGGTCTCACATGTCTTAAGTCTTCACACAGACTTACCAGCCTTAGGACGAGAGGGGCTGTTGGGGGCTAGAGGGGAGGAAGGATCAAACAGTACAAATGCTGTCCATCACGTAGTCTCATTCTAGCCCTGCAATCTAAATTGACAAATGTACCCTGTTCTTTCTTGGTATGAGTTGCCAGAACAAGGTGTGTTTTGTTTTGTGTGCTTTAAGTAATAGCTTCCTAGATGTTTCATATCCAAAGTCATGTTTAGGCTGACACTGGGATTTCATTTCATAATGATTTTGATTTTTATTTATTAAAGATGCATGACCTGCAAATGAAGGAAAAGAAACTACGAGATTCCAGGAAGAGTGAAACAAAATATAAAGTAGTGGAAGGAAAAATAAATCTTTTGTGTGGAAAATGCAAAGCATATGCCTGCAGTACAGATGACATCAGAGTTATAAAGGTATGTTTCTGTACAGGGACCTACACCCATGAACACCAGAGAAATCAGCATTATTGAACTAATTGCATTGCTTATTAGTATGGAAGTGGGCTATTTTGTACAAACTGGAGGAGAATAGAAATTCTGAATAAATCAGTAAAACCACGGGAACAGTTGTGACTACTTCTGTACTACAATATGATATTAGTTGATGTTGTTCAAGGTGTGCAAATATGTGATACGGTAGGAATCACTTCCTGCAGCCCTTCTGATGAATTTTGTGGAAAACCACCTGATCTTCAGCTATATAACCTGCTAGTGTTACTGCTGGATATTTACTTTCCTGATTAGCATCAGATGGGAAGTCTCTCTGCTGTTGAGAGATTTCTCCCACAATTTCTGTTGACTGAAAATTATGTACTGGGATCAGCTTACTAACTCCTTGTCTTATGGGTCAGTTTGAGTTTTGAAAAGCAAGGTAAACCATGGTTTCACAAGAAGAGCCCTACAGGTCTTCAATATTATTTTGTTTTCCATTCTGTAGGTGTAGTTCACATTGGTTCCATGTATCATAGGGACATTTTGATTGTACTCTTTCTGAATGTGAATATTTTCTCTGTAGACAAAAGAAGGCAGTACTCTTTACACATGGAAAGTGGTGATCATGGAAGAGAGGTTTTTCTGGGCCGTTTAAGCCTTTGTAGTTCTGCTTTTTGTTCTTTTGAAGCTGCTTCAATTTGTGCTGCTCTGAAAAGTGCAGTTGCAATGTGATAAGGGGCTTCAGGCTACAGCTGAGCATTACCGTGTCTGCCTTCAGGACCTTGCCAAATTTTTGTTTGTTTTTACCAGCTGTTTTTGGAATGTAGATGGTGTTCCCTACTCCTCTGCAAGGAGCTGGGAGTAGCTCAGCTTTGTGAAAACTTGGTTACATTTCTCTGACAAAAAACAAGGGCTATCTAAAGCACCTCTGACTTTTACTCTATTTTGTGTTCCTGTATATATATCCTGTATATATATATCACCTATCCCTGTGCAAATAAATCAAAGAGTTCAGAAAACTCTTCAGTAAGTGTTTTTGCTTAGTGTTCTGGAAATAACCCCTCACAGTTTTTAAAATAATCCCTACAAACTGATTTCCAGGAGGATCTACCATTTTCAGACTCAAGCTCAGATTATAAATATGCTTTCAAATAAGGCTGTAATTTCTTTAATCTTTTATTATATATGTTATAAACAACAACTGTAGCTCCTTTACCTTGTTAGGGTTATTTTTTCTACCACTCCAAAGTAATTGCATCACCTGTCATGGGAAGCAGGAGTCTCTCAAAGTTGTCCATTGTCTGAATTACTCTCTTAGTTTCCTGGACAAGGCTCAAATACTGCAAACACAGTTTTTAAAAAGCTTAGTAAGTTCAAATATATGTAAGCTGGTGACTGGGGATACACGGTAAATTTTTTTTGTTTTGGTAAGGCCAGGCCTGCGTCCTTCTAGTACCTGGTATTCAATGAATGGGGGGAAAAAAAAGAGCAATGAGCCAAAGGGAGTGGAAGGTGAGCCTCCTGGGTGACAGCAGGTGTCTTAACAGTGAGAATATGTATTTGAGAAGGGGAATGACAAGAAAAAATGAGGAATATTATTTCTAATATTAAGTGTTTCTGGCATGTTTTGTTTCAGGAATCTCATCACACTGTCCTAGGTGATGCATTCAAGGAGCGTTATATAACAAAGCCCCACAGCAAACTGGTTCAGTTTGATGGTTTTGAGAAAAAAAGCAAGATGCATTGCCGAAATACTGACTGCCAGCATGATTGGGGGATTACAGTGAAGTACAAGACATTTGATAATCTACCAGTGATCAAAATCAAAAGCTTTGTACTAGAGAATGTTGAAACTGGGACACAAATGGATTTTCAGAAATGGAGAAGTATTAATTTCTTTTTGAAGAATTTTGATGAAGAAAATGACCTGAACTCAACATTTTAATGGATATATTGTTCTACTGCACTATGCTGGAGTAGTAGGTGACCAATTTTTGTGTATAAAAGCTTTTGTTCTTTATGCTAGGCCCCTCACCCACATCTGGCTAGATTATAAAAGGCTGGTAAAGCTACTGAAACCAGTATTTGCTATGTAATGAAATATTTCACCAGAGGTTTCACTAGAAGGACAAATATGTGCCTAGGCGTCTAGATCTGAATCATTACGGCTATGAGGAACCTGGTCTGAAAAAAAATAAGATCAAGTTGGATGACTAACTAAACATCCAACTTTAGGTGACAGGCAAGCCCTTCAAGAATTGAGATGCAAATCAGTATCTTCTTTGGTACTGCTAACTTGTTGTTGGATTCCACATCCTTGCAGCCAACATGGCTTACTAGCACTTCAGGCATTACTCTAGCTGCTTTTAAAACTTTTTTAAATGTTACTTTTAATGTTCTAGACATAGATATATAAAATTAAGAGAAAAATGTCCAGTAACTTTTTTGTAAGGACAATACTACATGTCTTAAATGTATCTTTAATAGGAAATTCTTCTGCAACAGTAGAAATGCAATAGGGCAGAGCCCTCTTGGGGATTCATCCTTGTGATTAAAATGGTGGCACTTTTTTTTAAATCACTGCACCTTGTTCAAGTTGCTGTTGCTCAAGTTGCAGAATGGGCACCCTCCTGTGTTGCTTAACTGAACAAGCCCTAATGGGGACAACACTGCCCTGGAACATGGGTGGAGGTTCACTTTTGATGGGGATTAGCACTTACCTGGATGCCCTGTCTCATGGATTATTGCCTAAAATCTTTCAATACACTGGGAATACTGTAAGCTTCCTGTCAGAGCTGATCTAGCATTCTTACAAAGTCTAGGCATTACTGCGTTCAAATCTATCCTCTTTACCCAGATCCCAGACTTCCCTGGGAGAAACAGAAATTGCTACAGCATTATGAAACACTGTTGTACTTCTACACTTTAAAGCACCTGCTGATTCTACACATCTTCAGTGAGTTTAGTATTCAGTATTTCTGGAACAAAAAAGAAGTGCATTTTCAGTTCACCTTGTGTATTTGACAGTGTGGTAAGGTATGTATGTGCAAGAATTACATTACCAAAACACCTGAACTAATTAAAAAAAACCAATCAAACAAAAAACAAACCCCAAACCTAATTCAAGAGTTAAAAAAAACCAAACCTAAATTTATGAGTTCAAAAATTAATTTAAACTGCTTAAATCCTACTCAGTGAGGCTTGCGGTGTTCCTGTAAAGTGTTGTGTGGCATTAAAAGCAAAACTATTTTGTAAGTCCTGCTTCATGTTCCACCCCAATCCATGCCTTTTACCATGAAAGCTGTATGGACTGTACAGGAAGGCTGAATCTCAGTCTTACAGTAACTTCCTCTGTACTTAGTTTTTACCTAAAAGGAAACACAGAACAATGAATAAAGATGATTTATGTTCAGATAATGCCTCCCCTCCAAAAATACTAGGAACAAAGTATTTTTGAAAATGGCTGGTTCAGCACTATCAGACTAAAAGTACATGGAAAAATCACAGTTCTTAAGTATCAAATTGTTCTGTGAAAGGACCATCTACCTGGGGACTCCTGGCATAAAAAATAACCAGTCCTAAATTTCACAGTTTATAGTAGTAACTACTGGGAAGTTGAACTTGAGAAATTTTGTTATTTTCCTATTCCTTAAATACAAGGATTTCAGACTAAAACAACTTTGCAGTTCAGCCTAAATGAGTATTAAAAGTTGATGGGATAACACACTAAGAAGAATTCAGCTTGATACAAGGAGCCTTTCCTTCAGTGCACAGTGGAGATGGGAGGGTGGGGAAGAACACCTATTACCGCAGGCCTGGTTCCTAGGGTATATCGCCATGTCCCGCAGCCATAGAGAGGAGGAGGAGAGAAGACCCAGCAGGCAGGAATTGTGCAGCAAGATTGATTCATTTAATTATTTTACAAACTCTTTTATAGACTTTTTCTTCATAGTCTAATTGGACAAAGGACCAGCCACCCCTTGGGGGTGATTGGCTAAAATCCTAAAACATCCATTGTCAAAATATTTTTCTACTATACCATAAACAAGACTTTTCAAGGTTGCAGGTGTCTTGGTTGTTTACATTCCCTGCTACCTCTTCTGTGAGAGAGAAAAGTCTCTCACGGACTTAGAAAATAGCAAGAAAATCCTCTCTAGCAGCATTTTTGTACCTACAATTCCCCCTTTTTGTTTTATAAGATAACAACTCTACTATTAATCCAAAATAGAAATCTACATCAGTTATTAATTCTAAATATGTCCTTAAGGCTTTAACTATCTGACTCCATAACAAGAAATTTAAAATTCAGTCTCTGCTTGTGGAAGGACCATCCCAGTCTCTGCTTGTAGAAGGACCATCTGCCTGATGGTTGACATCTTGATCATCATTAAAAGAGTCATTAGGCTGATGCTCTACATTCTGGTCGCATTTGGATGATTGGCATTCTGGTCATCATTTGGAGGTTGCCTGTTCTGCCTCTGGTGCTGTAGGTCAGGGCGAATGCATTTTGAAGGTAGCCACCGTATCCCAGTATCTGTGGAAACGCAAGCATACCCACGACCCCAAACGATAAGCTCATAAGGGCCTTCCCACTGGTTAGTGAGTAAATTCCGCACCCAGACTTTTGCCCGGGGCAGTTGTCTTCGCCTGCAGACTGCAATGAGAGAAAATGATTCAGAATAACAGGATTATTTGAATTTTGTGGTACTGTAAGGTGATTAATTGTATACAAAACTTTTGCTAGTCGGCTCTGTGGGGTTTCTCCATGCATTCCCCTTTTCTGCTTGCCCAAAACACGCTTCAAGGTACCATGAGCGCGTTCAACAATGGCTTGGCGCGGGCTCGGGCATCTGCCGCTCTAACAGGCTGAGCAGGTCCTCCATCCTTTGGGATAGGTTCGGTAGCTCTGTCAGCAACGGCAGATGCTGCATTAAAAGGTCGATGGCTCGGTTCTGCGACTGCGCAGAACAGTCCAGCGCCAGGGAGGGCAGCGGACCACACCCAGGGAGTCCCGGGGCAGGCACGCCTGGCGCTACGCCGGCTAAGAAGTTAGATCCAGGTCCATACGGAACCGAGCTAGGAGCCTCTCTGGGCATCCAAGTGGCTAAGCCGCTGATCTGCGGCCCTGGATAAGCCGTGGCCACTGCCCAGCCGAATGGCAAGGCAGGCTGTGCGCCCTCCTGCTGCCCTGACCCCTCCGCCTCTGGCAGCGCGGGGTTCCTGGGGGCTGTGGAATCCTGCGATTGTGCAGGGTGAGCCGCGCAGGCTCTGCCTGTGGAGTCGGGGGGGGTTTTCCGAATCTACTATCATTTGCCCCAGAAACCCAGTCAATGGGGCCCCCCTCGGACATTCCTCCGTCACTCATCACCGAGATAGGCGAGCCAGCCCTGCTATCACAGTCAAGGTCTGTCAGCAGGATAAATAATGAATGCCAGGTTTTGTATAATTCTAACGCTGCTGAGTCCCCAGTCGGGAGCTCCTGTCGGACAGCGCATCTGAGTTCCTGCCATAAGGCAAAGTCCAGGGCACTATCTCTGTCCATGGAAATCCCTTTTAAAGTAGCCCAGTCTAATAATTCCCGAACTGAGTTTTCAGGAATGGAGGTGTGCAATATGCTAAACACACCTCTCCAGACCAGCATCGCAGCTTCGGTTTGTGAGCCGCTGTTTGCCATTTCTCAGTTCTGTCGGACCTCCTGGTCCCAGGGGGCAAAGGGGAGCAGCGTACCTCTAGAGGAATTCGTCTTGGCTCGCAGCAGCAGGACACGTCAGAGAGTGCAGATCACGTCGGGCAGCACCAAATATTACCGCAGGCCTGGTTCCTACGGTATAGCACCGTGTCCCGCAGCCATAGGGAGGAGGAGGAGAGAAGATCCAGCAGGCAGGAATTGTGCAGCAAGATTGATTCATTTAATTATTTTACAAACTCTTTTATAGACTTTTTCTTCATAGTCTAATTGGACAAAGGACCAGCCACCCCTTGGGGGTGATTGGCTAAAATCCTAAAACATCCATTGTCAAAATATTTTTCTACTACACCATAAACAAGACTTTTCAAGGTTGCAGGTGTCTTGGTTGTTTACATTCCCTGCTACCTCTTCTGCGAGAGAGAAAAGTCTCTCACGGACTTAGAAAATAGCAAGAAAATCCTCGCTAACAGCATTTTTGTACCTACAAACACCAGCACTCTATTTGGCCTTTGAGAATACCTGATTAAAAAAAAAAAAAAAGAGCCTGAAATTGTGTATTTCTTACTAAGATTACTACCACATTAACAAGTCACTGTTCACAGAATCACAGAACAGCTATGGTTGGGAGGGAGCTCAGAGGTCATCTTGTGACCCAAGGGATTGCCCAAAACAAGTCCAAATGTCCAGACAGCATCTGAACATCTCCGAGGATGGAAACACCATGACTTCTCTTGGCAATCTCCTCCAGTCAGTGCTTGGTCCCGCAGAGTCAAAAAGTGTTTCCTGTTGTTCACAAGGAACATCCTGTGTTTCACACTGCTTGTGCCCTCTGCTCCTCGCTCTGTCATTAAGCACCACTAAAAAGAGCCTGGCTGCATATTCTTTTGTGCCCTCCATTCAGATATTTGTACAGAAACAGCAGAAATATTCCTGAGCCTTCTGGTCACTGGATGAAACAGTCCTGGCTCTCTCAGCGTCTCCTCATGAGAGACACTTCAGACCCTGCAACATCATGGTGGGCCTCTGATGGATGTACTAGAGGAGCTCTGTCATAATTAAGCAATAGCCTGTAGCAGGTACAGTGCAATCCCTGTGCCCTCCTTAAGTGTCTTCTTTCATAACTATTTTAATAGTTGTTTTTTATCCAGAAACAGCCAGACCTGACTGCACTAAAAACACATTAGGAGATTACTTTGAAAGAATTTCTCCACTATGTTAATTGTTGTGGCAGTGGCTGTAAATACAATTAAGAGTGAGAATTAGTACCATAACCTTGTTGATCTCTGAGTAAGAGTAGATTTTTAATCCCTGTAAATATATTCACGTGGCATTGTTGATTGGGCAGTCACTAACTTCACTGAGTGCATTAATATAATTACTGGTTGCTAACTGCCATAGAAATTGCTGGCAAGGATCTTGAAATTCTGGAGATTGTCTTCTTGAGGGCACAAAACAGAGGGAATTACATCATGCCAATATTCTGTTAGGTTACAGAAGACTGCCAGTATCTGGCTGTATTTGTATTCATTCTATCTCATGCAGACTTGTCAAAGAAACTAGAATTACAACATGGAAAGTCAAGACTTGGATGGTTCTGTTCCTACAGGGACAATGAGAAGAGTTTAAGACAAAGTTTTGTTCTACATCCCAATACTAAGGATAAAATGACAGAAACCACCAAAATTTTTAAAAATAAATTTTATTTTATCCATTAGAAATATCCCCAATAAGTCCACCTTTCCACAAAGGCTAGGATTTTAAACAGAGTTCACATTTTTTAAAATTAATAAACAGCTAAATAATTTCAGTATTAGATTCAGATTCTGTTTAACTGAATAAGAAAGCAAGTCACTGTCAGGTAATCAGAAAGGAATAAAATTTTTTTTATACTGTCAGTTAATTTCTAGATCACTGATATGAGCATAGAACTTAACTTCAGAGTCAAACTAAGTGGATCGAATACATGAAATCAGCACATGATCTGCCACAGTTCTACAGATGCCAACAGCGTTTTAATGACTTTTGCACTCTATTCTAAGGTAAGTCAAGCCAACTGCCATACAAAACAGTTAATAAATGCTGTTTATATGGGTGTGTCCAGTTTCCTGATACACAGAAAAATTCAGCATTGTAAACAAGCCCTCTAATAAAATCCACAGAAAAAAAATTGTTCACTTTATGGTTCACACTTTGAAATGCATGATTACTATAGTTTTATTGTGCTCACGAGAAGCAGGCTTGTACCTGGACCTTTTCGCCTAATTTTTGTTTTATTAGGATGCCATTTTCCGGATCATGTAGTTCAGAATGCCGCCATTGTGGAAGTAAGTGAGCTCCACATCAGTGTCAAATCTCATGATGGCATGAAAGGTTTTCCCGGTGTCCAGCTGTTGGGTCAAAGAAAGCCATTCAAGCAGCAGAACCTTGCACATGTTACTTGACATCATAGTAAAATAAGGACTACTAGGATGTTTTGCTATCTTAAAAAATTGTGATAGAAAGCTAAAGTGAACAGGCACCAGTACTTCTATCCACATTAGACTAGAGGAAGCTGCTTAAGAGGAAAGGGGTTTAAAACAAACCATAACAAACACAGTATGGAGTCTCATTGCATTTGCTGCTTCATTTATAACCGAGAAATTTATAGTGGATTTTGAGTGACTGGTCCAAAATACAGGATGGCTTTATGTTAAATGAAACAATTTGAGCATCCTGCTTTTATATCCCATCATAGTAAATCATAGAAAATCATAGAATGGTTTGGGCTGGAAGGGACCTTAGGGATCACCTGGTTCCAACCCTCACTACCATGGGCAGGGAACATTCCACTAGAGAAGGTTGCTCAAAGCCTTATCCAACCTGACCTTGAACCCTTCCAGGGAGAAGGAATCCACAACTTCTCTGGGCAGTAGTTCCAGTGCCTCATCTCAAATTACTCCTTGTATCTAATCTAATTCTACCCTCTTTCAGTTTAATCCCTATTAGAATAACTGTTTTAATCTCCTTCACCATCTCAATTCTTTCCTCTATTTTACGTGAGAGAATCTGACTCCACATGACAGCATATGTTTTGAAGAGACAATTAATTTTGAGTAAAATTACAGTGATTCAGAAAATTCAGCTCTTAAGTGCCTCATACCTTAATCTGGACATTCATCTGTGGTTTTAGTTTTTCAGGAATGATAATCGTGTAACGCTCCCGTCCAGTGAGTCCTAAAGTTCCTGCATCCTCTCCAGGTAAATACTGCAGAGGAATCACTCCCATTCCTACCAGGTTGCTTCGATGAATTCTTTCATAGCTTTCAGCAAGTACAGCCTTGACACCCTGGGAAATACACAACAGGTTGAGTTATTTCATAGTTCAGAACAGTCTTTCTGCACTCAAAAAAAGAAAATTGGTTCGTTTGTGGTCCCCTCCATTTCATTTACCATCTACTGGTGGAGTCAGCAGGTCTGTCTGACAGCAAACTGTCCAGGATGACTTGGCTGTATGTTAACTTTCACACCTCTTTTAAAAGAAGCCTGACTCAAAAAAGTTACATGTGTTTTCTCAGGAATCCTGCATACTACTTTAACATGTCTAATGCAGGGCACCACTAGTCATTTCCATAACTCTCCCTAATTCGGTGTTACCCTCCTATAAGCACCAGTGTGCAGTTTAATTGATTTTGAACATTTTACATGTTAATACAGTTAATACAAAAACTCATTGCCAGAAAAAAAACTCCAAAAGCCTAGCTAAACTTAAGCACCAGCTCTCATAAGACGTTTTCTAATAAGGCAAGAAAGCTTGAATCAGAGTTCTGTAAACAGTGCTGTAAGGCTGGACAGACAAAGAAAGAAACCGATATTTCACTGTATGTGGATCTCTATTCGGCTCCCATAGTGAAGCCATGTTAAATTTAATTTTCACTGATATTCTTCTCTTACACTTTCTAATTTCCTTGCTGAGTGAGCTTAAGGATGTTGCTGCAAGCAAAACTATGATTTATGGGGTTGTGGAAAGTGGAAGGAAAGAAACTGGCCTTTCTAGTGTAGCCTTGTGGATTTCTAGATGAAGATCAGTCAAGACTATTAATATTAAACAGCTTTTGCAACTCTACTGTGGTTCTTGGAGGCAGCTGAGGTTTCAAAATAGCTCTTGCTACCAAAAGTGAGAATGAGCTACCCAGGATGTTGGTCATAAGCTAGTCTTACTGACAAATTAATGCACTTTAAATACTGTCCTCCTAGTTTACCGTAGCCACTCACCAAGAGGAATGGTCCTTTAGCAGCCCAGTCTCTGGAACTTCCCGCACCATATTCCTTCCCAGCCAGCACAATCAGAGGATGACCAGCCTGCTTGTATCTTTCTGCAGCATCAAACACGTCCAGCTGGAATAAAAATGCCAAACGCTTTGTAAATTTTTTGCGAGTGGAAGCACAGTTCCAGGGAAAGGAGGAAAAAAAAGTGTCCCCACATAAACAATTGAAGCCCACAACTTCCACCAAATAGCACTTGAAGGATATTGACCATACAGCACTTTGTAGCATTCTAGTCTGATCTCATTCTCCACACAAACCTGCACCTTCCACTGGTGCTTTTACAGTAGTTACTCTCCACAGATATGCCTGAAAGCACCACATTGCATAGGCACATGTGACTGCTTCCCTGAGTCAGCTCCTGTCCTCTCAATTAGCTTTATTTAAAAGGCACTGAAGCAAATGACCTAAGCTGTAAGAAGGAAAGCCAGTGCTAATCCAGTCTGTTGTCAGTGAGCCACAGTTTAGAGCAGCATGTGTACTTACAATTTCCCCAGAAGGGAAATGGATAGTCTGAGGTCCTTGTTTATCAAGAAACTTGTTGACCAAGCGAATGTTTGCAAATGTCCCTCTGGCCATGACAGCATCATTCCCTCTGCGGGAGCCGTAAGAATTGAACTCTCGAGGAGTCAAGCTATTAAGGGAAAGAAGAAAGGAAACTGTGTTGCTTTTAGACTAAAAGCATTCTGTGCTCTAAAAAAAGAAAGTAATAAACTGGTGTTTATGAGGCAGGTATGTACATAGTTCCCACCCTGACAGGAGCATCCAGTTAACCAATAATTCTACTTTTCAGACGTTTTGAAAGAAAAGAGAAATAATTTAAAAATAGCTATAGTTTGGTCATAAAAAGCAGCTTCCATAGTATTCTCAACTCTTGCCCTAGAAAACAGTATCTGACAGTGATGCAAGGATATAATTCATATTGTCAGAAGATGCAACATGACTTTTTTCTTAATAGCTGGTGCCTGCAAATCCTCCTTGTTATTTATATTATTATAGCATCTAGAAAAAAGGCAGAGCACTGTGCTAGATAGCTAAAAGGCAGCAAGAACCTCTGCTGCAAATTAGAACTACAGAAAAAAAAGTTCACTTGCAAACAGAAATATGAGAATGAGGGGACACTCCAGCCTAACCAGCAAACAAAAAATACACTGGAATGTGACAGAAAATTAGACTGTTTGTATTGGTCTACATCCAAACCGCAGGTATGACATACATCATCTGTTTTATAATGCGTGTAGGACTATTCAGATTTTCAAGTAACTGAGAGCAGGAGGGTCAAAGAGTCCACAGCAGTTGGTTTTCACTATATCACAGTGTTTTAATCCATTTTTCCCCAAATTATTAAGTCTAATGAGTTAGGACTTTTTTTTATGTCAGTGCTGTTGCTCAAAACATCACTGAAGTTGTAAGAAGTGCTGAATCAGAGAATAAAAGCATTATATTACCTGTGCAGACTAATAGGTCAACTTGGTAAGTCCTAGTCTTGCCTTAAGTTGAACCCCAAGTACTAAACTGACAGACTGGCTATAGAAAAAATTAACATTTTTCAAGAGTTTGGATTCCAACCACAATAGATTTGCCAGTTTTTGCAGCTGCAGTGACACCTTAACTTCTGGATGTTCTGTAGTGCCTAAGAGCCTAGCTCTATGAACCAGTTGCACACGCTAGAAGAAATAAACATAAAACCCGTTTTTGGCACTAAGGAAAATGGTCATTTTGTTTTGATATGGAGACAAATCTTGATTCCCTTATTTATGAATAAACTTACAGGCTAGTTTTTGCAGTAAGTCATCCTCTTCCCCTATTTCCATTAAAAGGTCTTTAGCTCTACAGTGATAACACATGTACAGAACTCTATTCTACTTCTTACACACAGTGAGAGCTGCCGAAGCAGCAGAAAGAGAAATGTTTTTCTTTCTTAATTTAGATGTTGTCCGGGCAGCCGTTAAGGCATACAAGCGTATGTGAACAGACAGAAGGTATGTGTGCATGTAACACGGTATAATAGTTGCGGTGTGTTTGCTCTTCCCACTTCATGACAAGAACAAGAAGCAGTGCTTACCCTCTGCTGGTCAAATAACGGGCTGCAGGACTATTTCTTGCGATGTTCCCTGCTGGAGATATGTGGTCAGTTGTCACAGAATCCCCAAAACTCAATAGGACATAAGCATCTTCTATTGTTTTCGGGGTCTGAAGAGCCAAAGTCTAAGCCATCATAAATACAAACAAAACAATTAATACATGAAAAATAATTCCTCTACCTTTCTCAAAAAAGTGGAAATTGCAAAATAAAGTCTCCCTTTTTATACAAGTTAGGAGAAAGAAAAAAACCCAACCCTATTAAAAATGTTTATGTTCTTGAACAAACATGATGCCCCGGCTGTCTGCCGGCAGGTTCACGCATGAAGAAAATAGAGGAGACAAGAAAACCAATCAAGGCTTTCTGTGTGACACATGCATGAAAATCCAGGATTCCTATACATGTGCATGCATTAAAATCTCCATTTACTTTAAAATGGCACTGAATTAGCAATCCAAACACGGAACTATTTGGTGCAAAATGCAAGCAGGCAGAACTGTGTGTTTCATTTCCTGTTCTTTTTTTTCCCTTTCTTTGTGACTATTTAGAAGTATTTCAACTTAAAAGGAAAATGATACTTTTCGAGAGCCCTGAAGTGAAAGGAAATCCTTACAATTTTGAGATTCGCTCATGTCTTTGTATTAAAATGAACACAATAATGCAATTCTAACATTTAAGAACCAGGGCCTCAACAGGCTTTTATGGATCCTCTCAGGCCCCTTGGAGTGGCGTTACTTCACCTTCAATACGAGTCAAGACCACTGCACACTTTGGCTTGATTCAAAGAAAAAGAACATACGTACCAGACCATCAAAGAAAGGAGGAGACTTGATATAAGTAGACTTGGGATTCCAAGTATACAGTTTATCTGAAGGAGCATCTAAGGCATTCCAAGATTTGTTTACTGTCTGAAAAACACACAGAATCCTTTCACTGGTTTCTAAGACTTCAGAAGCAACATAATTACTTTAGAATCCAGGTCAAATTACAAATTTGACTTCAGCAAAAGCCTTGCGTATTTCTTAGAGCACTTTGGAAAATGCACATAACAATATACATTATGTTTGAGAGGTTTTTTTTAATGATTCTATCTATTAAAAGATTTAGGAAAATCCTCACTTCATTACAAAAGAAGAGACATTTATCCTGTTTTCTGAGAATAACCTGTATTATGTACACAGGTAACACTTTATAATTCTCGAGTGTATTTTTCAGTAATTTTAAGAAGCTTCCCTAACATATCAACCATAAGAACATTTTGTTTCAACACTTGAGAAAGATTTGCAGGAAGACATTACCAGGTACAAGTTTTTTTTCTGATGTCAGTCCCGTTAGTTAATGCAAATGAATTTTATGTCAGCTGAAAAAAAATCGGATATTTGTGAAGCTGGAATATTCTATCTTCTAGTATCAGCTGGGGATGGCTGTTGAAAACGCATCATCTACATGTTACATCAAAAATATCAAACTGAGCAATTTTCAAAACATGACTGTCTGTAAGAATGAATTAATTATCCAGATGACTTAAAAAAAACCCAACTCATTTGAATATTTGTGAGAACAAGAGCAACACCCATAGATGAAAAAGGTTCATTTCATTATCATGACCATCTTATTTAATGTCTTCAGAATAGCATAGTACATCAATCAAACTACTGCCAAGAGGATTAATTCACCTCTATTTTTTGGTAGACCTCCTTGAACATCCCAGGAATAACAAATTGACGCTCAACAGCCTGAATCTCGTTTCTTGTTGGCCAGATATCTTTCAGGAAAATCTTCTTCCCCGAAGCATTTATTCCTGTATAAAATGGCATTGTAACATTTGTTGCATAAATTTTTCACTTAGAAGAAAAAAGTTTACCACTGTGTCCTCTAGCTATGTGTTCCTTGTAACAAACACAAGATACTTTTTTTCTCCTACAAGGATCTGACAAAAAAGTGTGCCACAGACTTGATAATGCCTGTACATAAATCCTTCTTTTGTGACTTCCCATGGCCTTCCAGAATAATTCATAGAATCATTTATGCTGGAAAGGATGTTTTAAAGTTGTCTGCACAAGGAAAAGCTACTAACTCAGGTTAGCTCTTGAAAGACTATCACCTGTATAAAACCAAAAATACCACTCAGTGGAATCAGGGGGAAGCCACAGCTGAGCATTATTCTTTCTCCATCATATTAACTCCTTGTTGCTCTGACTCTTAACAATTACATACTCTGTCTCCCAGAGGTGCTCAGTACTTTAAAACACTTCCCTAGGACAAATGTTTCTGAAGAGCTTAATTCCAAACAGTTTCGTTTATAAGCTGTGAAAAGAAGCATCCTGATACTGTCTTACCCAAAGGCTCTTTCTCAAAGTCGATCCGGATGGTCCCTGCAATTGCATAGGCTATCACCAGTGGCGGGGAGGCCAGG
Organism: Aphelocoma coerulescens; assembly: GCF_041296385.1. NCBI lineage: Eukaryota > Metazoa > Chordata > Aves > Passeriformes > Corvidae > Aphelocoma > Aphelocoma coerulescens. Next base: position 47,668,198 of record NW_027184085.1, read on the forward strand.
TAGTTAGCACGGGTGTTGGGATGAACACGCCCTTCAAAATTCCTATTGCCAGACAACACACCCACTGCCACGAGGTCTCCCTGTAACACAGAGTTTGAGACAAAGATAGGTGAGGTGCTTGCAGAATCCACACACACAGCAAGTCTGCAGAGCCTCACTACACTGCAACAACAATGACTGGACAGTTACAGAATTGTCTCCTTCCAAACAATCCCAAAACATGTCCCACAGAAAAGAGAATACAGACTGAATTTACTTTGTACAGAGCTGAGAAGAGTCAACACACAGTATAATACAGCTCAGAACAGCACACAGCAGAGAACAACTTACATAAATGAGCTGCACAGGAAAAACTGCATACCTGTGTAATGGCCTCAACAACAGACTCTGGTAGGGGTCCACTATTGCCAATACATGTCATGCAGCCATAACCCACCACATCAAACCTATACAAAGCACAAAAATAATGGTGAACAAAAAGCTATCTTGAAGCAAGACATTTAACCACTCAGCAGTTGGCAATGGTTACTTTCAGGACATGTACTGCTTTAACAAATGAAATGGTGCTGAAAACAGCATTTTTGAGAATGCTCTATTTTTACCATTGCAGTGACTGTCTGTGCACAGAGAATGGGAAATGTTGTTCCTCTTACTAGGTAACACAATATAGTGTAATTTACACTATTTCAGAATGATAGTCTTGAAAATAACCCATTCTCATGCTTAAGAACATAAGTCCTCAAGAAGCTACAGCGGGCCTTCATCATTGGTATAAAGCCAGCCAGCACAACAGCAATGTGTTCACTCATGCAGGATCATACCATAAGGTACCTATAATATCTTTAAGCTGTACAGAGAAATAGTTATTCTATTGCATCACATGTTGACAGTGCTTTTATTGAAGCACCCATAGGACAACAGCAAGAAAAGCACTCCTACCCTAGTTGAGAAAGGTAACGCATAACTCCACTCTCCCTCAGATAGTAAGTGACAACCCCGCTTCCTGGGGACAGGCTGGTTTTAATGTATGGCTTCACTGTCAAACCAGCTTCAACAGCTTTCTTAGCAAGCAATCCTGAAAAATACAGAGGGTGGTTGCAGATTTTCCTGGAAGTGAAGACAGTTTGGTGGATAAGCATGTTAAGAGAAGTACCATTAAATAAGTGGGAACAGAAAAGGCAGCAGCAATGAAATGGTACACTGAGCCAACAGCACTGATTTCATAATAACCAGCTTAAGTGCTCTGTTGAACCGTAGATCCAGACTGCAATTTCTGTTCCACTAGAAAGTTGATGGCAGTTGCTTTCAATAAGATGCATTCACTGGGGCAGCAAGCAGACATTCAAAATTCAGAACACTATTTGTAAGACAAATGTCTCACAAAAAATGCAAGGAAGAACCGTTAAGTTCCCCCTTACCATGGTCTAGTAACCCAGAGAAGAAACAACTGCCAGCACAGGGCTTGCTGCCCCCAGAAGCAGAAGGCTATCAGAGCACCAATGCCACAAACAAGCTATCTCACAATCCACAGCTTGTTGCACGAGTGCTGTTTTACCACTCCTGGATTTGTAATATGCATAGAGATGTTTCAATGGAACATGCTATTAGACACACACATTTATCCTGAATTCATTCCTTTGAAATTAATTGTCCGCACACAGACGAATATTCAGAAAACAAGTCCTCCCCAGTTCTTTCCCAGGATGAATGTAAAAGAAGCAGCAGATAGGCAAACTATGCAAAACTTCACATTCCCATGCTGCATTTTCCCTCTCACACATGACATCCATTTAGATAAGAAAATAGACATAAGCTGTGCTTTGATCCAACATGATCTCCGACAGGAAGATTTCATCAAACTGTTTTATGTTTGCCAGCTGTCTGGCAGCTCTGCTAGACACAACCTGGACCATAACACTTTTAAGTGTTGTGTGAAATGGCCTACACACGTGAATTTAACGAAGTGGTCCTATTCCTGAAATTGATGAGGTTCCTTAGCTACTGAAGAGGAAGTTGCAGAAACTGGAGCTCTTGGATACTTTTGCAAATGAAACCATGAACAAATGATCATCCTAGGAACTGAGAGTTTGACAGCCTGTTTGGAAGTGTTTCCTTCAGTCTTCCTGCTCACATCAGTTCTGAAAAGACAGCAAAGTCAAACTCTCAAAACTGGCAAGGAAATGCCAGAACTTCAATTCCTCTGAGCAACCTTAATCAAACACCTTTATAAAGTCAGATTAGGTTGTCAAGGTTCCTACAGCACATACCCACTATCCCCACAGACACACAGCCCCCACTTAGTTTGATATATAGCAGTAGTTTGAAACAACTGTTCATATCCTGGATTTTTTAGCTTGGTTACTTATTTGGGAATACTGTATGTTTATTTATTTTCATTTGAAACCTCATCCTGAAAGCCAAATTATCGCATTTCTTATGGGTATCTCAGAGGCTGTCAACACAATTGTTTACAAACATTTATCAGAGACTGACAATTACCTTTTCCTTCCTCGTCAAGGTCAAAACTTAAGTGCTGCTGTACAGAACAGCAGCAAAAGTGGGAGTAGCCACCAAATCTGAGCACATACACCAAGATCCTTAGGATTACATTCTTCAGGGTGCTGTGCATTACATAGTAGTGAATGCACTCAAAGAACCAACTTCATTTGTATCTGCAGCACATTCTACATTTTAAACTCATAGAGCTATTAAGCCAAGATGGTTGAAAGGTCAGTATCCCTACTGCCTCAGAGAGGGTTAAAAATGCATGTCATTAGCCTGGAAGCCAAGCACTTGAGGAAACTGTCCTGAATGGGTGACACAACTGAGGATACACACCCAGCTAGAACTAAGGGAATAGACAAGGCAAAGAGAGTCTGCCTGGAGAAAACCTACTTCTTGATCCTTGGAAGAAAGAAATACAGCTCTATTTCTGTGATTATGCAGAATGGACCTGAGAAAGAGGTATGCTGCCTTGGCTGTCCTGTTAAGGGCAAGTGGATTGGGACACCTTGTTCAATTCCGTTCCTCTCAAAGTGGTAAGAAAACAAGCAGGTCTCTCCTCTGTTTCTCTTTTGCCCTCTTTTGTCTTAGTTTATGATGGACTTTGAAACTGCTGCCAGAATTTAAAAGACCTTTTGTGCCTGGGAGGGGGGTGAACTGCTGGTACTGTAAAGCACCCAAAGATAGATGCTAGTCTGAAAACAGGTGATAAATATCACATCAAAAAGCCAAACACAAAGTGAATGTTGACAGAGACTGTTGACAAGCCAAAAGCTTCCCAGCACCACACAGGAATAAAGACAAATTACATTACTTTAACCAGGAAATAATCCTCTCTGGTCAAGGGCCTTTGTATTGCCCATTGCACATCCCTGCTGACCTTTGTAGGAATAAAGTCTGCATCACATGAACAGTCTGACAGACTAGTAAGCCCTAATGCAGAGATGATCCTACAGATGCAGTGACAGATACCATCTATATATACGTTTGCAGAAGAGAGAAAGAAATACGTGAACATGTAGCCAAGCACCTGGGAAAGTGGGCTAAACTTGTCCAGTACAGACTGAACCCTTTGAGGTGACACTCTTCATTCCTATTTTGTTGCCAGAAGCACACATTAGGAATGACAAATTTTCTGCCCAGACTAGTCATGTTAAAAATGAACAATCTCCTGACCTGAAATTTTACACAACCAAGTCAGACTGTTCTGTAGTGGTGAATACCAAGCCCACCTCTGGCCTCTTCTTGGATGCAGCTGAGATGTAAATGAAAAGGCTCTGAAAGCTCTCAATCCCTGAGAACACAATTTGCTTCCTCTAGTTACACCTAACATGCCCTCAGACTCTTTGAAACAACTTTAGAAGGCAACCTCTAGCCAAATGTGTCTTTTGTACTCTGCTCACAGATCAGAGCACCTTATGACTTACACCAATAGACCATTCTTCACAGTCCCTCTTCTGGCTTTGTCTTTCAACAGCCTCTTCTTAGCTCTATATAGCAACTTCTGTGCATTTGAAAAAGTGTCAAAAGTGTTATTAACTAAGTTCCAGCTTGCCCTGTAGAGAAGACAGTGCAGGAAGGACACATTCTTGTAAACCTACATTTCTAGCTACCGCTTCCAGAAGTCCTTCTGCTACCCTTAGAAACTAAGCTCAGTTTTAGCACTCCAAATGACAAAACCAGGACTGTACGTGTTGAATTTCATCAGTGTTGTTAGTGTCTTTAGGACACACATCCAGAGCCATAGAGAAACCTTAGGCAAAACAACTTACCTGCACCCAACATAACTGAGGGATTACTGGTGTTTGTACAGCTTGTAATGGCCGCAATCACAACTGAACCATGAGCAAGCTCGAAGTCACAGCCCTCAAAATTAAATTTGACTACGCTGTTGTGTCGGTCTGGTGCAATTTGGAACCCCTTGAATCCTTGCTGTAGGAGGAGAAAATAAGAATCAAAATGAGTGGTTAACCAATATTTTGATTGAACACTGGGCTGTTTTTTCACCAATGAGAAGCATCTTTTAGTCACATCCATGAGTGTGCTTTTAGGTCTGATGGTGAAGACTTGCATCTCAGGTCCACCAAAATGGTGGACAAAAATTATTTTTTCTGGAGTTTATCCTCTTCTCTGTTTACTGGTAAAAGAGGCAGCCTTTGCAGTAAAACGTATTTGTATTTTCTTCCTGCATGAACATATCCTCCTTCAGACTGCTTAGATGCTTCCTACTCCTGTATGTTCCAGATTCCTGATCACACATAGTCTTAGTACACAATCTAGTCCTGAAATTTTAGCCTTAACATGTATGATTTTTAAGTCATGATTACCAAACAGCTTAAATGTATACCAGGAGCTGATTTGAGAGGTCAAAGTGTGACTGTTCGAAGAAAACCAAAACCAAAGAGCAAGAAAGCACTGTTCATGCCATGAAAAGCAAGATCACCTAATGGAGTTTGGAAAATGTAACAAACTGAGAACTGCTGGAAACTGCTGCAGTTTAGGTTTCTCAATTTACATCACTAGAATTCTGTAATGCATTTAACAAGGATGGTTACTGTACCACATAAGGATTCAAAGTGATTTAGAAAACGAAAGTATCCAGGAATATTCATTCAAATATAAATCTAGCTCTTCTTTCAATGACCACTGTTGACTGGATGATGCAGAATGTAGTCATTGTTTCCTGTCTTTACCACCAACATCATAGGGTCACAGAGACACACGCAGTTCCACTCTGCTAAATAGATTAAATTCTTAGTGCAAAACTACACTGTGGGTAATTTGGGCATAAACTCCTTGGAATGCTTGGAGAGCTGAAGAGCTGGGTAGTTAGCTCAGAACTCAGTGCAGTAGGTATTTTGGCCCCTCTATTAACAACCCCCCTTTGTAGCAAGTTCAGAAATCTCTAATGTATGTCAAAACCATGTTAGGCCTAAGATCAGAAAGAAATACTACTCCAATAGGATATGAACAGTTTTATGCAAGAGAAGCAACACTGCAATTTTGAACTACCTATTGCTTCTGTCACATTCAAAACTGCAGTCTAATACCCTCATCTATTTTTCAGTAGGCAAACAACACACAACCCCAGAACGTAGCTCGTGAACACCAGACAGCTTTAAGAGGCATGCATTAGTTTGTTTGCCCAAGTGTTCCCAGTCCCTACCTTGGCTCCCAGACAAGTCTCAAAGTCCTTCTTCATATCTGACACAGCAACTTTGTCCTGAGGTCTTTTTGGTCCACTGCAGCAAGGAACAACAGTATGAAGATCCAACTCAACAACCTGTTCAAGCAAGATAAACAGAGAGTGGTTGGGCACTGCCTGGTAGGTTGAAGTCAGGTAAGCCACAGGTATGCTTACCTGTGCTGTTGAACCAATGCTAAGTATGCACATTTTTATTTGCAGAAATTATTGAAGACACATGAGAAGGGGAAGATCAGAAGAAAAGGAGCAGTTCTAGTTTTAAACATTGCCAGCTCACAGGTATGGCTATCAAAAAACCAAACGTGACTAAAGCATCTAAGCGTATAAATTATTTTTTAATTTGTCTTCGCATGCTAGCAGCAGGTTAAAAAATTATGTAAAGAAATACTGGTACTGACACAAAACAAAGCAAACTATTAATCTATTCCTCACCCACATTCCAACTTTGTTTTCATAATGTGCTACATCCTTCCAAAGACTTCCTATAAGATTTTTGAATAATCATGCAAACCCAAACACAAGTTACAAAATAAAATTTTACAGTAGAGAAAACCAGGAATATTCTTGAGTTTCCTGGACACAGAGTAAGATTTTAATTTTCTTGCATAGAAAATTACTTGTGTGCTCTGTGGTTACAACACAGGGCTTCTAAGGGTCCTGATTCACACAGTAAAATAACCAGCTGAACAGAAAAAGTGTAAAACTGCAAACAAGTCTCACACAGACAAACATCCACGTTATCTCCATAGCTACACTTCAGAGCACTCTTCAATTTGGCAGGACTTCTCAAAGCTCCATGGAACAAACTGCAGAATCTCCACCAGCTAGAGGTCAATTGAGAGCCAATCTATACCTACACCCAAGTTTTCACACCTAAGAGCCAGCTGACTCATTCCACTGGGCCTTAAAATAAGACAGCTGTGCAGACCAAACCAAAGGATAAGGAATCCCTTGACTATCTCTTAATCCCTTGATTATCTCTTCTGTGAAAAACAGACAATTGTCACAATAAAATAAGAGAGGGCATAAAGCAAGGAGCCAGAAGACAGAGTGGTTTCTAACCTGTGTGAAGTCTGGATCCTGAGAGGAGTTCTTGAAATCTCTTAGCATTCCCACAGCCTCAAGATAGCTTTTTGTGCACATAACCTTCTCTTTGTCACGGCCTAAAATGAAAGCCAGATACAGCAAAAACAAAATGCAAGTTAAACGGAGGAACCACCATCTGACAGAACAAGAAAAAGCACGTAACAAGCTATGTAGTGTCAACAGCACTACAAGACTCTTTCAAGACAAATATTAGAGATTCACTAAAAACAAACCAATTGAGCAGACTTAGTGGCTTTTGCAGAACAAAATCTTAGGCCTGTTTCTGTCATCTGGACAAACTAGGATCAGATTTTGGGCAGGCATTTAGGTGCCATAAGTCTAACACTCAGCTCTTCCTAAACATGAATCCTAAGTGCAAAAACCAGCCTCAATAAGCAGTACCAGTAAAAAAAAAACCTGAAGCTCAGGTGGCTTCACCTGATTCAATTCCACTAACACCATATAGACCTGGAGTCCTTCTGTCAATTACCCCTTAACTTGTGGTCTCTTCTTACACTCACCAGTTTGTATCAGGTACCCAATGCTAATATCATCCACTGGGAAATAGGCAGCTGTTGCTCCATACTCTGGGCACATATTGGCAATGGTGGCTCGGTCAGCAATTGACAGCTGGGCGACACCAGGACCAAAAAACTCCACAAATTTACCCACAACTCCAACTTGGCGAAGATGCTGTTATAAAAATACAGTGCCTGTGTCATTGTTATGTGTCAAACATAAGCAAGTCTGTTATGTGAACATTTCTACAGCCATTTGAAACCAGGAAGCTTTTAGTAAACTAAATAATGAAGATGAGGACACAGATGTAAAGTTTCAGTAGTAAGGTACAACATAGGGACGTATTCCTTCTAAAACTTGCTCTTCCTCTCATTTAAACCAGACTATCTTACAAGAACTGTATTTTTCTCAACATGATGTTCTAAGAGGAGGAGAACTGTGTGGGGAGTCTTCAGCCAGCAAACCCACGAAGATGGGAAAACAGGGAGAACCAACTGCACATCAGTCAAACTGAACACACACAATATCTGAATAAAATAATGAAAAAAATGCTGGCTTTCCCCATTTGAAGGTCTCTCTGTAGAAAGCATCCACGATGAATTTGTGTACTTCCAACAACACTAATGCTGACCCAGTAATACTCTTAATTCAGTGACAATGAACAGAGTGAGTAAGCATATTAAGAACATATGACATGAGTCAAACACCTGCACATGGAAGAAATCAGACTACAATGCTTACTGTCTGGTTTCCAGGATTTACATTGCCTTATTTTAAGTGGGGACTTCAAAAAACAAGTCATCGGGGGATTTTTGAGGCAGAGGAAAAGCTTTTGTTGCTCCAGAACCAAATTTACCAAATTCCAAAATATCTCAACATGTATTTTGTTTGGCCTCTTGGAAACAGATTTGCCTAGAAAATTGTCCTTGCTCAGCTGATTCCAATCCACAGAGAGTGATAAAGCTTCTAAAAAGTCCAAAATTACTATGTGGAAGCCCAAACAGGGTTCTCTCAAGCAGTCAGTACAGTGGCTCTCTCCTACAGAATGTGTTTAGTTCTTGGTAGTAATGGAAAAATATTGTATCTTGGTAATTTACCTTGGTAATGGTGAGCACAATGTCAGTGGATGTTACCAGTGGCTGAGGGTTTCCTACCAGCTTATAGCCAACCACCTCAGGAAGTACCATGCTGATCGGCTGTCCCAACATCACTGCTTCTGCTTCAATGCCACCCACACCTGCATGCAACAGGAGGATACAATGCAACTATTTAGAAAGATACTAAAATGTCAGAGACAAACACATGAAGTCAACTGCCTGATGAGTACTCTATTTAGGGTGTGAAAGGGGAGAGAAAGCAAACAGCCTGAGTCTTCTGCTAAGAGGCACTCCTCATCTTACTACTGTTTCTGCAAGGTTGGGCTTTTTAATTTCATTTTATTTCGTATTTTCATCCTTGCTCCTAAGCTATTAGACCGGATATTAGGTGAATCTAAATAACTTACTCTAAGAATGCTTGGGTTTCACAATAACAGATGTGAAAGTTTTATTTAATATCTTAAACCAAGAACCACTGACAAGGCACTGAACATGATGTGTTGTGAGGGAAATATAAGCAGACCATGATTGTTGGCCACCAAATGAAAACTCAGAAGTTATTTTGAAAGAAAGAAACGTTACTAAAGAATGCTAAGAGAAAAGCTACTTGTTAAGACAGAAATATCTTCCCTTATGTCCACTATGCTTCAACAGGGTTTGGGAAAGTGTAGGTGGGAACCCTTGCATAAGCACCTTCACTATTAGAATTCCAGCTACTACTTAATATTGCTAATTTATTAAGGTAATGTATCAAGATGTTATAGTCATATGCAATCTAACAAACCCGTGATGTTTATTATCTAGCAATTTGGCATTAAGCAGCCAAACCATTAAGCAGTTTTATAACTTGCTGCCTTTAGAAAGTCCCTCATATGTTTATCTTCTCCTTTGAAATCTCCTTCTACCTTTTGTTTAGCTTAATGAGTACTGAGCTAGAACAAACTGCCTGTAATAGTCACTTATGAATGCCAAATCACTACTCCAATCCTTTTTCCCACTTAATCTAATAATGGTTCTGAAAAATAATTTCTAATCTCTTTTATTCAAAATTATATACTTATGTTAATTTAAAAGATAATGCTGTGACAGACCCAGTCATGTGGCTCCTTTCACTGGGTGTTGAACGATTTTTAAAAAGTGAGGTAAGTCAATATAACTGACTGACTACCACTGACAGTCATGAACCAAGTTCAGCATTACCAGCCTCTGGAAAGAAATGTTGGATCCAAGAGTATGCATTTTGAGCACATATGCTATAGACTGTGCCCAGCCACACTTTTCAAATTCTGGAGGCTGAGTCATACTTTTCCAAGCAGCTTTTAGCACTACAACTTATCTAAATGACGGCTCCATGCATAGGCTGCAACCAAATATAGAATAAGAGATGTGTTTAATCCCAAAGATGTCATATTTTAGATATACTGAACTTGTTTACCTTTGCATTCTAAGCCAGGAACTCTTTCATCCTTGATAGAAAGTCTCCATCAACCAATATTGCTACAGTAGTATAGCTGGATTATTAAAAACAAAAAGTCCTATCATATGTGGTGCTCAGAACTTCACAAGCACATTCATGAACAACTAGAAAATATTTTTTAAAAACACAGTGTGCTCCCTATTTCCACAACAGCTGTTTCAATAGTGCTCCTATCACCATATCACAGGAAAATAAAGCCTCAGCTGAAGTCTTTGCTACTGTGGGGGATGACTGCAAATACTTCCACCCCATAGTTACTTATTTATTCAATAATTCAAGCACCACAGTTCACCACTACAAGGAAAAATAAATTACTTATATTTATTCCTGTAACAAATATTCTGCAGAGTACTGGTATTAGAACATCACAGTCCTGTTCTTCAGAATGTCCTCTCTGGCCATATTTAACTCACTCAGATTTAATTTTCAGCACCTTGAACCTAATAGATCAGTATTTGCAATACTTTTTGATGACCCAACACTTTTAAAGTAGCCAAGTGGCACAAGAACAATTGGATGGTCAATGATACTTCAATTCCCTTCCTTTATTTAATATTTTCCTTATCTACCTCCCTGTGATTTCAATGCAGAATAGAAAAAAATATATAAAAAACTCAAACAAAACCAACAACACACGCAGCAGAAATCATCTGAGGCAGTTATCAGAAAGGGGAGCTTAGTTACAAAGCCTTATATAACTGTAAGAGACCTTATCACATTACTTGCATTCAGGGTTAGGCTAGTGTCTAACAGCTGTGTCTAGCTGGCATGGAGATAACTTTTCTTCATAGCAGCCTCTATAGTGCCATGTTTTAGATTTGTGACCAAACTGGTGCTGACAGCACACCAGTGTTTTAGCTATTGCTGAGCAGTGCTTACACAGTATCAGTTCATTTTGTTTCTCACCCTGCCCCTTAGCAAGTAAACTGGGGTGGGGAAAATATTGGGAGGGGCACAGCTGGGACAGCTGACCAGGGCTGAACAACAAGATATTCCACGCCATAAAACATCATGCTCAGCATCAATCTGGGAGGTGGGCTTTCCAAAGTAGCCACTGCCCAGGGACTGGCTGGGCTTTGATGTGCTGATGGGAGGTGGTGACTATCTTTGTATCACTTCTTTAATCTCCTTTCCTTACACTCACCCCTCTTCACTTAAATTGTCTTTGTCCCTACCCATTAGTTTAATCTTGCATTTGGACTTCCAGTCCTCCTCCCACATTGTGCTAGCAGGAGTGAGGAAGTGATAGGGTGGAGGTTAACCCACCAGCCCAGGTCAACTCATCAGAGCCCAAAACACAGCTCCCTGAGCCAAGACACTACTCATGATATGCTGTTGTACGTACCCCAGCCAAGCACTCCCAAGCCATCTATCATGGTGGTGTGCGAGTCAGTGCCCACCACACTGTCTGGATAGTAGTAACCATCCTGATCCATCACCACTCTTGCCAAGTACTCCAGATTCACTTGGTGGATGATCCCAGAGCCTGGCGGAATAATCCTCAAGTTTTTAAAAGCTTGAGAGCCCCACTGAAACAAAAAGAATTAAGAGTAAAAAATTTTCAACATGAACACCAGAAGAACTTTCATTCACTGAATGTTTCTCCATGCAAATAAGACTTTTTTTTCAGTACCTTTAAGAATTCAAATCTTTCTTTGTTCCTTTCAAATTCCAGGTCCTGATTTTTTTGTAAGCTGTCTGGCCTGCAAGTGAATATAATCAGCTGTCAGAACCAAAAATATCCACCTGAATTTTATATCTAGTCAAATATACCCAAAGGTTGAAAGGAAAGTAGATTTCTGAGCTAATGTGAATGCTCATCCATTGCACCTTTTTAATACCACTATAGGCAACCAATGAAAATGACTTAAGAAATCTTAAGAGATAATACCTGAAATCTGCTTCAAATGTGAATAGTAATCTGCATTTGGCAGGCCTAAAAGTTGTAGCCTGAGGAAAGCAACACTGCATATTACAGAAATGTGACTTTTCCAACACCTAAATCAGAAGTAATCAGCAAGGCAGTAAAGAAAACTGTAACACAACTATCTTGCAACTTCAGTTAAAAAGGTTGTCGCTATGATATAGTGCTGCCTGAAGCCTCTGTGTTTCAAAGTAGATAGTGTTAACAAATTTTTCATCTCAATAAGCTGCCTAACTTAGGTCTTCAGAACCTGAAAGAACTGAAGCATAGATCTGGGCAATGTTCTCTATGCGAGACAAAATCTCTACTTTCTTACATATGTTCACGAGCCTAATAGAAATAAAATAAGGCTGTGACAAAAAATAATGATTAGTAACTGCAGACCAAAAAACTTCTGGAATATATAGAAGGAAACCACCATAAAACATGTCATTGCAGGATCTGTTTGGAAGATTAGTTCAGTAGGCCCGTATTTATGTAATTTAGAGGATAGAAGGACCTCTATATAGAGATCCCTGTATTTCACTGAGGGTCTAGTGAAAACTAGTGAGTCTTTGTAGCATGCTGAGGACTGAGTAGCCTCATGTTTTTTTCCTGGACTCATAGGGGCCATAGCAAGCAGTGTCTTGTGCTCTTCTTCTTGGAGGCACTGATGCAGAAAGCAGTTCCTCAGAGCTGAGCCTAGTGTAGATCATCTCTATTCTTAGAGAAGTGAGGAAGAAAGGAAATATTCTCATTTGTCCTTTCCAAAAACCCTATGGGGTCAAAAAAGTGAATGTGGGGAAAAAGCCATTTTTGAGCAATTAGTAGTAATGCAGCATTATTAAAAAAAAAGTACAATAACCACAAGCTTGGATTGAGGCTGCTTCTATCGGCATTTAGTCCAGGCTTGTGCTGCTGAGAGATGCACCCCAGATAGAGTAAAATTCTCCCTCTAACTCACCGCAGCTGATACAACGGTCTAACTTAAAAATTTCTTAATGTCGGGGATGTTGTAGTACAAATGCTAACAGTATCACCAGCAGAACTGACTTGATGATCAGTAACTGGATTCAGTTTACTTACTACCATTAAGAAGAAAAAGAGTGTTTTTCAATTCTTACTGCCTGTTAAAATCAACCTGGATGGAGTGATCTACCACGAGATCAGCAGGACAGATAGGATTGATTTTTTCAGGGTCCCCACCAAGTCTCTTCACAGCATCACGCATTGCAGCAAAGTCAACCACAGCAGGCACCCCACTACAACAGAAACAAAATAGGCATGGTGAAACAACTTGGAAAAGAGAAAGAAACCCCAAAACCCAATCCTGAGATGCAGAACAGACAGCTACTGTCACATGTAAAGCAAACTACACTCCTCCACTTTCAACGCAAGCAAATAATGAGTAATAACCAGAACTTCTGGCATTTCAATACTTGACTTATCTAAGAGATCATATACATTTCCATATTTTTTTAACAAAGCTTCTGATGCTTCTCTGCACACACATTCTCAGCTTCTGAGGTATGTCCTACCATGATATCTTCAACTAGTTTGGAAAACCCTCTTACTTGCCTATCTGATTTTGCTGGCTGCTGAGACAAAAAGAGTTCTCTGATATGCTAATAAGGATCTGGCATCAGTGAGCAACCCACTGAAAAAACTACATTTTTGTAAGAGCAGCCCAAAGCAGTAAGAGTTTCTGTTTTCAACTCTGACCGTAAGGAAGCTATCAATTTTTAAAAATATCAGAAACCAAGAGCAACAACAAAAGCAGTAAAAGGCTCTGTAGTTCCTATTGAATTTTACCTTGAAAATCCTGAATGTTTACCAAAAACAAACAGAAAAAAGGATCCCCATTATCTAACATGGACACAATTAACTGATGTTCAGCAGCTTGCAGCAGTTTGACATCCCAGCATAAGCTTTTTACAAGAAAAATAGGAAATTCTACGTTATGCTACCAAGGGGAATTTGAGGCAGGGGGGTAGGAGGAATGTAGCAGAAGAGTTATTTTGCCATGCTTATGAATGTACAATTGATACGGAACAGACACGATATCCTTCTACCATCTTAGAACAACTCAGGATAATTACAGAATAATCCTAACTACGAAATTAGATAATTCTAAACCAGGACAACCTGAATGTAATTGTTGTATGGCTTTTGGAAAGTTGCCAAAGCTGCCCTTTTGAAAAGGGTCCTCAGAGGCCTGTCCAAGAGCTCATTTTTCAGGAATGCAATTGCTCTGCAGACTTATACACACATTTTTAAAACTCAGCAGAAGTAGGGGGCAAGAATGAAGAACAGTAAGAGAAGGAACAATGTTAGCTTGAAAATTCAGCTTCCTCTATGCTCCAGTTTTTCAAAACGTTAACAACAGCCAGTGGATGAAAAATAGCTAGGAAATCAGTACTTCTTTCATTTGAGGTTTTTGCCAATCTTTTCTAATGTCTTTAAAAGTAGAGCTGTACTGGGTCTCTAGTACTTGGACAACCTTTGTGAAAATGCAAAATAGAGGATATGACAGCTAAGACACTTTACTGTTGAGGAAGAAAATCAACTGGCAACATAGCAGCACTGGGCTTACCATGGATGTACTAAAACGTTTTATAAAGACAGAGGACAAAGATAAAAAGAACAGTGAGTGGACTTGCAAGACAAATGCTGTATTAAAATAGTTAGATGTTATTGTTCCACCCGAAGATTGACTTTCCACAGGAACAGGAACTATTACATGATTATTACAGACACCTGAGGACTCACTGCAATAACAAGGCCCAATTTTCAGAGTCCATTAGGAAGGAATCTCAATTTGCATTTCTGGGAAAAATATGTCCATTTTTTCAATAGCAGAGAAATCTTTAAGAATATATTTATACTAATATTGGTTTAGAAGACAAAGTAATGATGTGGGTTATAAATGAGAACTGAAATAGGTAAAAAACTGAAAGCAAGAGCCCTTGGGGAACAAAACCAAAACCAAACAAACCTAAACAAAAACCCAAACCAAACAAACAACAAAAAAAGGAGAGACTAGACAATACCACCCCTTCAAAGAATAACTTCTAAACCCCGAACTTCCTAATTTGGATGCAATTTATCAATCACATTTTCTTTCCCTGTTTTGAAGTTTTATGAAGATATTTCCTTCTCCATCCCAGAACAGTTTCTTTCAATGCTATTATTCTGAGTGTTTGGCTCTTCAAATGTTGTCTGTAGCATGACATCCAGAAAAGCTGAAAAAGGCTTTTGTTAATATCTCACTGCTATCCTTCCCCTTAGCTCACCCCTCCACCCCAAGCTGAGCATTGCTGCACTCTCAAAAGCCCCTCTTCCTTGCTTTAGAGAGCATCAGACTCACGTGAAGTCTTGCAGAATAACTCTTGCAGGCTTAAATGGCACTTCAACACTCTTGTGTTGCATCACTTTCCAGTTGAGAATATTCTCAACATCTCCTTTCTTCACTAGGAACTCATCGCAGTTACGGATTGCTGCTTCCAGGAGGATTCGAATGGAAAATGGCAGGCGAGCTGCATGGGTAAGAGGCAAGAAACAAATTCGGTTTTTACCTTAGAGCATACGTCAGCAAGTGCAGAGTTCCATGCCTGGGGCAGACAGGTCCTCAAGTGCTGCCCCCATACTCTCACAAGGCTTTATCCCAAATTATCAAAGCCCCTTTTCCAGCCTCCAGCTTTGCCAGGAAGCCAATGCTAACTGACCTGTTCCACTAGATGCTTTGAGCAGGTTTATTATCTTAGCTCCTGTGACACAGTAGACATCTTTGCTGAGGGACTTTTCCACAGCTTTCCCATCCTTCATAGCAAGGTTACCCTGAAAACATGCTGTGCTCACCTTGTTTTTCTGCAGTTTGCTCTCACTCTTGTCACTGAACACATATGACATACAAACACATAGACATACACAAACATACAAATGTACTAGAAAAACAATTTTCTACTAATATGCTGGAAAACACAGCTTTAGTGGCTTATGTAGCCTCTTCATCTCAAGAGATGGAAAATCAAACTGAATGAAAGTCAGTCTGTGCACCTAATAATCTTCTTTCACTTCAAATTAGAAATATTTAACGAAGATGACACAAAATACTATTGAAGCAGTCCTGACAGGTCTACTACAAGCAATGGGTGTGAAGAAAAAAAACCCAAACATGTCTCAGTCCTTCCTCCACTTTAATAACTGTTGTTTGATTGCCTATCAGAATATTTAAGTTTTAAAATTTTTTGAGAAGTTTGTTCCAACTGTCTACACAGGGTTGCCCCCCAAGACATAAAAGTCACTTAATCACAGTGAGATCTCATTAGTGGTATTGTAAAAAAAAACCCATCTATTTTTCAGGACACAGTAATTCAGAATAATTTGGGTTGGTTGTTGTTGGGGGTTTTGTTCTGGGGGATTTTGTTTGTTTGGGGCTTTTGGGGGTAATTGTTACTGTTGTTTTGGGATTTTTTAGAATCTTCTCCTGCCCTTCCCTGGTAAGCTACTCTCTTTTCATGCTGGATAGGGAGAATTGGCATCCTTTTTTCTTTAAAGAACCTGAAGGTTATCACTCTTGGAATCCTGGAATGGATCAACTGGTAACACCGTATGTGTATTTGTCTATTCCTTAAGACTCTTCTCTGCTTTTCACCCACCAAGACTGACATTAATTGACTTTTCACTTATCAGAGCCTGTAAGGGATACGTCCTGCCAACATTCAGAGAAAATGTTCCTCCTCTTGTTCCCTCAATTCTTCTTAAACACCGGTTTACATTTTGAAACACCAACAACACCCAGCATAGGCAATTCTAAGCTATAGATACTCACTTTCTAAGTCAATGGCACAGACACTAAGATTTTTACCACTATCACTGAAAGATTTGGGAAATGTCAGAGGAAAATGCCTCCTCAGAAAGAATTCTCTAGCCACTACTGTTTTCAAAGCTGAAAAATATTTCTGATTGGTTCAGTCATACATATCAGTGTTAGAGCCTTTCCAGCCTTTCAAGATAGCTTAGCAGTTTATAAGAAAACTTGTGCTCTTAGTTTTGCCTAGCTCTACTCACCCACTCAGGAAAAATAAGACTGCTGTGTGCACAGTATGCTGAGAAAATACTACTGTGATCTTGCCAATATTTCTGTAGCTTTAAATTTCAAGAATTAAATTTTGCTAAAATTTTATTTTCAAGATCCCTCTTTTGAATTCACAGTTCCCTCCAGAGACCAAGTATCATCCAATGTGTCAAAGTCTGTTCAGGTTCTGTTCATCAATATTAACAAATTCTTCCCTTATGTTGCCAACGTACCGTATCTCACATCTTCCAATTTGCTCAGATTAAAGAATTTCTTCAGAGGCTGTTTCGGGTCCAGTGGCTCCACAATCCGTACAAAAGGGTTGCTCATGGTTGTTGAAGACACCTAGTGTCCCTAAAACAAAAGAAAAATCAAAGATATTTTCATGACATCTGTCCTGCATACAAAGTACATGTTCCCACAGTCTGCAATGTATTTGTCCCATACACAAAGGCCTGTACCAGAGAAAAAGGTACTGCCAGTAATTCCCTCTTCACCACAAATCTACTTGTAACACATCCGCAGAGATAAAAGGTCTGAGGGAGTATTGCGAAACACAAGAGAATTGCGAAAAATGTGGATACACCACATGGTTTAGAATCATAGAATCTTAAAAGTCAGAAACAACCTCCAAGATCATTGAGTCTAGCTGTTAACTGGGCACCACCATATCCACCACTAAACCGTGTCCTCAAGTGCCACATCCACACACCTTTTGATGATGAATCTATCACTTCCCTGGGCAGCCTATTCCAATGACTGGAATAAATTTTTCCTACTATCAAATATAAACCTCCCCCGGTGCAGCTTGAGAACACGTCCCCTCATCCTGTCGCTAGCTGCCTGGGAGACTGACCCCACCTGGCTACAGCCTCCTTTCAGGGAGCTGTAGAGAGTGATAAGGTCTCCCCTGAGCCTCTGAAAGGAGGCTCCCGGGTAAACAACCCCAGCTCCCTCAGCCACTCCTCACAGAACCTGTGCTACAGGTAGTAGTACAGTATACAGCTACTTCACCATCTTGGCTTCCCTTCTCTGGACACAATCTCAGTAAGGAAGTTCAGTGTCTTCATTATTCTCTTCTTTATGCTGTCTCTAGACAGTCATTTGTGCCTCTGTGATTCATGAACCACCATGACAACACAGTCCCACTTCTTAAGTGTGTTGTGGTTTAATCCCAGGCAGCAACTAAGCACCCCACAGCCACTCCCTCACTCCTTTCTGGTGGGATCCGGAAGAGAATCAGAGCAGCAAATTTGAAAAAACTCATGGGTTGAGATGGTTTGATAGTTAAAGCTAAACATGGACCTGCAAGCAAAGCAAAACAAGGAATTCATCCACCTCTTCCATGGGTAGGCAGGTGTTCAGCCATCTCCAGGACAGCAATGCCCCATCATGCCTCACAGTGACTTGAGAAGACAAACACCGTAACTCTGAACACCTCCCTCTTCCTTCTCCTCACAGCTCTATATGCTGAGCCTAATGCCATATGCTGTGGGATATCCCTTGGGTCAGCTGTCCCAGCTGTGTCTCCTCCCAGCTCCTTGCATACCCCCCAGCCTCCTCGCTGGTGGGGTGGGTGAGGAACAGCAAAGGCCTTGGCTCTGTGTAAACCCTGCTCAGCAGTAATGAAAATACCCCTGTGTTATCAACCCTGTTTCCAGCACAAATCAAAACCACAGCCCCATACTAGCTATTAGGAACAAAATTCACTGTATCCCACCAAAACCAGCAGAAGTGGCACTGATCTAAAGCTAAACAGATAGACATTTGCATTCAAAATTAAAAACAATTATCCAAACTATAAAACACTATTGTTTTGAGACAGAAAGTATTATAGACTAAGATTACAAATGCTACCAGAGACAAAAAGAACCCTCCTAATTTCAGAAAGATTTGTTAGGATCACCACCAAAAAGAAAATTTACATAGGCTCTATTTTAAACACCATTTTCATTTGAGATATTTTCTTTTTTTGTTGTTGCTTACTGATTTACTGGGTTTTGCGGTGTAATGGTTTGCTGGATAAAGCATTCCTCTGGGACCTAGGACTTTTAGGGTTCACATACAGAAGTTAAGTGGACCCTAAAATATTCCCTATATCAAGGCCAGCTAGTGAGAGGGGCCTAAATTCCAGAATACCAACATCTCTTAATAAATTCCACTATAGAAAATAAATTAAAATCATACTGTAGAAATATCTATCTCCAGAAAAGGTTAACTGCATGCAAACTACCTAATGGAACACTTCCTAGGACACACTGAAGACCTGAACTCTGCCCAAATCTCTCATGGAAGAATTGGCTTAGGCCAACACATGCCAAGGATCAAGCTAACAATTTAACGGTGAGAACAATTCTCTTGCAGTGCCTGGCAACATTCCCAGTCACGATTAAAATTTCTTTAGAAGAGAGATAATCATAGGCCTAATTTCCAGATCTGTTGATGTTTTCCCAGAGCACTGCTCCTGTCTTCATTCAAATAACATTATTTTCTCTTGCTCCAGTTTTGCAAACAAGAAAACTCACAACAAAGCATGAGATACACATGACAGGCCTTGGAAACTAATGCAAAGGGATGCACAAAGTCCAGTATTTGTTAAACACGGACAAAGGCCAAAGAATTCATCAATTTATCTCACCTGCCAGTGTCATTGAATGTTCAGGAAATACTACTATGTGGAATACATTTATGGGGGATTTTTAAAGTATTCCAGTATTTTCAAAATTTAAAATTCATGAATATTGAAGACAGCAAAGGGGAAATAGCAGAAATGGTGACAAAAGAAGGTCCAGGGTATAAAGCAGCAAAATAGCATCAAAGAAAGAAAAATTTCTGGAATTCTTTCAAAGAAAAAAAATGGATATTTCTAGATAAAAAGCTGAATGCCCAGGGAAGATAGAAGGCTGGCAAATGAACAGACTGCAAGCACACACACATGTATCACCTCTCACATTCCCATCAACAAGTTATTTTCTGAAACTCCTCTTCCCACCTTTGCACATACTCATCCTGTACACAAGCCCCTCAAGTTTTAGGTGTAATCATCTTTAAGCACCATGAACTACTAGATATTCCCCTAAGCAAACTCTGTGCTTCTATGACTGACCATGATCAAAATGAATTTCTTCCTTCCTCTTCTTGCCAGCTACCCTCCTGTTGAGATTTACTTTTTTGCATTCCATTATGAGAACTTTATTTTATGCATATCCATTTCTCATGGGAAAGTCTAAGAGTAGCTGTACATAGAAAATATTCGGATATCCCCTGACAGATAAAGCAGATCATTAATTTGATAAGACCATGAGTCCACTGTACTCAGTTCACATATTCCCATTCAAGTATAAATTGCAGCTCGAATGTTTTCCATCTAAGTCCATGTCTTGGCAAATCACAGCAGCAATTCAAGATGTTATGACACATTATCTACATATTAACATTACTTTACCAGACATCACCCTCTTCCCTGAACAGAAGTTTCTTAGTTCACAGTATGAGATGCTTCAGTACTAATCTCTCATCGGTGAGTTACACAAATAAGCCAAACTGTGAGCTGACCAAGGCCTAATCACAAGGTATTTTCATCTGCCTGGTCACACTGATACGAAGAACTTTGTTACAAACCTGGAAGCCATTCAGAAATACCTGAAAAGAGGTAAAATCTCTAGAAAAGAATAAGAACTAGCAGCATTGCTGTAGCAAATTTCACAGAGCCAAGAAAGCCCTCAGTCATACCAATTACTATTTCCACATAGTAAATTATAAACTGAGTGGCCACAGCACAGAACTCTAAACTAGTAATTTGCCAAAAAGATGTCTGGCGGCAATGCTCTGCACACTGAGTATACCAAAATTTTTAAAGTAATCTTTGTGATAGATACAGGTTAACTTTTTGATTGACTTGACACAGGTTAACTTGTGATTGCAGCATAGAATATTTATTCATGTTTTGCAGGCACTGAAACGTAAGTACGCAAACACGGGGGAGCAGACATCTGTCTGCCCGGAACTGGCGCTGCACGCAGGGTCACACGCGTTGACCATGGCCAGTGCGTGACCACATCAATACCTGCTCAGACGTACCAAAACAAGCACTTGATCAACCCAACAACTTTAAAACTGTTTGTGTGGAGATTATGTAAGAAATTGTGGATTATTCAAACCTAATAATGCAGAATAGGATTTAAAAAGGAGCATCTTATTACTGACACAGACCCAGAGAATATTATCAGTCGGAAGGGACCCACAAGGATCACCAAGTCCAAGTGAATGGCCCATACGGGGCTCTAACCCATAACCTTGGCATTTTTAGCACCATGCTCTGACCAAGGGAGCTAATCTCAGGGTACTGGAACCTTCTTAAAGGGTTGCATGACTTGTATGAAGTGTACCAGACAAAAACCAGCTTTATTTTAGCCCTTCCTTAGTGTCTGCCATTAGAATTCTGAGAACATCCACAAGTTGGCCGACACTTATTCTGATCATCTTTAAATCTGAACTCTGCTTTCCACTTACCTTGTTACATCAATGCAGTAGCTTATTGCTGTGCCACCACACTCAATCTCGTTAGAATACACCTCAATTCACCCAGACTGCATATCAGCTCACCACAGAAAGTCTGATTTCTACTTTTTCTCTCGTCCCCAGAGAAGTAGAAGTGCAGAAAGATTATAACCATGAATACCAGGTGGGGCAAATTTATTTGGATAAGGCCATAACTTTCCAAATATAAAAAAAGAAAGGTGTTTTTTTGCAAATGCAACATCTTGCCCTATAGAGTAGAGAATGAACCCTTGGCCACAACAGCTGTCTCTTGCTGTTTGTATCCCTATATATGACACAGGACAGTTCAAATTTCTCTGGAAACACAAGTTTTACATTGTGATGCTCTAAAAAAGCTTTTGAACAAACAAAATCTTAGTACAACAACACTCCTCACTTCATCTATATTGAGTGTGCCAGCAAACTCAGTTTTTACCATGAGATCTCAGATGTTAACTAGCACCAAAAGATCACTCCAAAGATGCCTACAGGCTGTAGCGTCTGTGGGGGTCTCTGTGGTGTCCTGAAGGCCACACCTTTAGATGATCATGACATAAGAAACATGCACAAGTCCAAGGGGACAGAAGGAAAAAGGTGTCTGTCCATCCTCTTTCCTCGCCTTCTCTTATTAGTTAATCAACTAAGTCAGATACATTCAAAGAATATTAAAGTCTCATGTGGATCTCCACAAAAACAATTTGAGTAAGTAACTTAAAATCTTAAAACCTTTTATTTCTTTAACAAAAGAACATCCACAGGAGACTTCAACGTATGTTGCACGTGTGCCTTCAAATCTTCAGCCGTTGTAACTTTTCTGAGTATCTAACATTAACACAGTACTAGCCACATCACAACAACATTGACTGGAAAAGGACTTCACTCAGTTTAAAGTACATTCTTGACTGACAGTGACTCCTTGACTATACTTCAGATCCCTTTAAAAGCAGTTGAGTAACTTGGAACAATGACAACAAATAAATTTTACTGAAATTAATGGAATTGAGAAAACATCATAATATATCCCATCATTTTTCATTTGCAGAAATTATCTCATGAAGATCATAGAGAGGAAAAACTGTATTTAGCTTCTTGCTATACCTGAGAAAAAGTCTGAAAACTGTTCTAGACATCACTTTATAACATACTGTTCTACTCTCTTTAGAGTTGACAGTGAAATAGAATAGAGCTAGTCAGACTAAAAGCAGCGATCTCTTTCACATCATAAATAAAAGAGATTATTTTTAAATTGCACAGCTGCACTTACACTCATTGGTTGTAAACAGATCCATACTATCAACAGTATTTATTGGTTTGAGGTTTTTTAGGGATATCAGAGTATCCCACTCATTTCTCACCATCCAGAAAAAGAGAAAACGGTAGCACGCAGACTACTTTTCTGCTAAAATACATGCTGACAGTAAATCATGCTCTTTCTGTAGTACATGACACAAATGTTTACAAAAGACTCATGATTAGTAATAATCAAATTTATTAAAGGAGTGCCTGAGGACAAACCAAGGACACAGACTATTTTGTTTGACCTCCAGAAAGGAAAAAAGGCCCTGGATGAGACAACGTCTGTCTAAGCTTCAGGCCATAAAGTAGGAACAGAACAGCCATGGTTATTCAGCATTTTAGTACAGATATATATTTAATGCCACTTGGAGAAAGGGAACATGTTTCCACGATTACTTTTTCTATTCTGTCTTTGGTTTCTTAGCTGCTGTCTTTCCAGTTATGAAAGGGTGCCTACATTATTAATGTTAAGAGGTTAATTTTAGACATCTCTTCATAAACTAAACACGTAATATCTTAACTAAAACAGATTTCAAGTAGTAAATGTTCTTTTCCCTGAAATTCTTGGCCTTTCCCTGAGTAAATTCTTGGCCACCACTGGGAAGCACACACTCAGCAAAGAAGCAGTTTAATTTTAACATTTTACCAGACTCTAGAAATGCTAAAAAATATTACACTCAGGCAAAGCAAAGATGCTATTTTATCAGTCATCAAGAAAAAGGGGAGGGCTCAGACTTGCTGGTACTTGCAGAAAATTTGTGAAGAAACATGACAAAATACATTTCTGTGATGAAACTTCCAACTGAAAACTAGGAAAATAAGAGGTGAGCTGGCAGGACCATGATAAAAGTCCTTGCCTGGTGATAAGGCATGACCTAGGCAACATTCATGGTCTTTCTTGAAAAAATACAACATTTTCCATCCATGCTGAATCTGATCTTACCACTTTCCATTGCAATTATCGCTCCAACTCCCACAAGTTACTTCCCTTGGTTTCGTCCACTCAAATGACTGCCATTGTATGTATCTGTGCTTAGCTGCCAAGTTTGCAACAAGCACCTCCAAATGGCAAAAGCAAGCAATTTAAAAAAATCTAACATGAGCTGCAGCAGAGGGACAGGCTACTGAGTTATAAATTTTTCTTCACAATACTGAGCACGCACTTCGTGACATTACTAGCAGTTACGTATAGCTGAACAGCACCTCTTTAATTAAGGGCTATTGCTCAATTCCCCTGAGCCTCTAAAACTTAAACAGCTCTTCTCATGGTTTCACATTCTACTCAGCAGTGGGCCTTCATTAGAAATGTTGATGACTACTTCCAGTTTACCTAAGTTATAGATGGCATAGCCATGAATAAAGATCTCTAAGCAGGTCCATCAGGTAGGAACTTCCACCATACAGGAAATGCAGCATGTTCTGTGTATGCCTACCTTGCCTGAAGACCAAGGAAGGAGAATACCCACGTTAAGCATGTTGACAGAAGTCTGCATTTTTGATATGGAGAGGCAACCTCTTCAGTATCAGTGAGATGTTTAAAGTAGTAAAATTTGCTAAGTAAATCCATCCATAATTCAAGTCATTTTAGAAGGAAAATACTAAAAAATACATTTTTTTAGTTTAAATATCCAAGTTGCCTGAGAAAAATGTTTTTGTTACCCTGGGTAAATGGATGGACAGATAGAGATGAACAGACACATGGCAACACAACAACAAAAAACCTCACCTACCCACCAAAAAATGGCAAAAACCCAACCAACCAACCAACCAGGAAAAAAAACCCCTCAAGCCCACACATGCCCCCAGCATTTGGATAGCCTTCAACACCAGAAGTAGAACAAGCAGAGTCTTGTTTTATAAAAATATAAAATGCTATAATTACTTTTGGATGTACAAAGAACAGATGAATGCAATTACTCTTGCAAAAAACACAGGTTTCTTGTTTTGATTTAAAGAAGCTCTTATTATTTAACCCTTACTCTACCTGTGGCAGATAAGGCCACTATGTAACAAACATACACTGTTGCATTGCTGCTAACAGCCAGGAGATTTTAGTGGTTAAAGAGACTGGAGAAAGAATCTTTGTGTTTCTTTATTACACAGCAAAGTCCATCATTACATACAGATCCTTAAAGAGAAGTCCACTAACAATTTGATGACTGAGCAACTATTCTGATGGTATAAACTACACCAGTATTCCACACTGGAAAAAAATGTAGTAATACAAAATGGAGGGGTTTTTAAACAATGTCTAGGTGAAGTTTCAGGGAGCCCATTTCAACTTTAATGCTCAAGAGGAACACTGTACTAGAACAAACAGAGCTTTAGATTGCAGATTTTCCTACCTTCTCCTGCTGGCAGAAATCTTTTGACTCCAATGCTAAAATACTTATTTATTCAGATCCAGAATGTGCTAAAATACCAATGCACTGAACAGGCTACTAATTGCATATTCCTATAATCTCTGTATTTAACAGACTGTCATAAGTATTCTGACCATTTCATTTTGTTAGCAATGCTGTATTGCACATATTGGAACTGAAAGTTTAGGTCAGAGATCAAGTTTGTGAAATCAAACATGTAGGTCTTAAAGTAACTCCAGCTCCAAATGAGGTGAAAGTTTAGATGCATGCCCAGTTCCAAGATGTAGATACAAAACTCCCTCAAGTCATCCCTCCAGAAAGCCAAATGCTACCTCCTCCCTCACTTCAACACAGTTATTGTGCACCTACAGCTTAGAGGGACTGTCAAAACACTTCTCTTGCATAGATCTCACCAGCTTCTGGTAACCCCGGCAAGCACACATACATAGTGTGCTCTTGTGTGCTCTCGGACAGCCTCTGAAATGCAATCTAGTCTTAAGAAAATCCAGATCATAATTAAGCAGGTGTAAATGTTAAGGGAATGTTTTGTCAGCACACTCACCACTGAGTGTCCCAGTTAAAAGTAGAGACTAATTTTCCTTTTTTTTCTGCAGGAGAATAAGCAGTGTTATGCCTGAGAATAAAGGGAAGCTTATCAGGAGACTATGAAACACTGAAAAATGAAGTGTTGAAATTTTTTTCCCACCTTGTGAAAGAGCAGCTCTGAACTTTAACCTACTTCCTACCTCTATACAAACTTGCTGCCTTTTTACCCTATGCTTATACTCCTAGACTGTTCATTAACAAATATGCAGCTTGGACCAGTTTTAACAAAGAACTAGATTTCAGTGTTAGAAAAAAACCAAAACCAACATGGAAGTGTTCAAGAAGTGTGGAATACAGAGAGTGTGCACAAAGATTTGGTCTGAAATTTTGGTTCAATTTCAGAAGGCAGGATTAAAAGACATCTCAGTATTGGTCTGTTAGTTTCAAAAGGCTCCTGTGGAGGCTGAAGAAATTCAGCAGAGGTGCATGGGAAAGGCAAACAAAATGAGAGTATTGTGAATCAGCTCGGTACTCATGCCATTACTATTATACCAGCTCTATAAACTTCTCTCTCTGCACCTCTAAAACTCTTTTTCTGCAACTTGAAATCTGAACTGTTTCAGAGCTACCAGAGATATGTAGGTAGAAGGATTCCTTTCAGAATGAAGAACTCATGAGAGGATTACTACTGTTGTGAAATAATCTGACACTGTGGGGGGAACATCCTAACTTTTTACACCATTTCAAGACAAATCGTGAATTTGTGGTCTTGAAATAAGGATAATTTTCTCACACCAAAAACTGCCGCCTATAATCTCAGCAGCTATTCAGCTACTCATGTAGATTAATCCAGCTTTCAAACACCCACAGCTTCAGTCTGTAAGCAGAACAAGTGTGTGTCTGATACGATTTCATGAACTTGAACTAGCTGTTAGCAGAGTTTACTGGCCAAGCTCCCTGGGGAGGCAAATCAAATTCCACCAAACATTTTTAAATTAACTTTTTCATAACAGCTTTCATGCAGAAAGGGTAGGCAAAAAAAAAAACCCCAAACAACCAAAATTAACACCTGCTTTCACAAGCATCTGAAATTCTGATCCTACAGCTGTGAGAAATCCCAATTCTTCCAAAGAAGTGCCAAATACCTAGAGGAAATCTTCTGAATTAACCAATCCCTAAGGAAGCACTGAAGGCAAAAACCCTGAAAAAAAATTATCTCCTTTTCACACAAACAGAGCAGAATGGAAATTAATACTCCTCTCTACAGTCTCTATATTTCAAGACACAAAGGGACCACTCCTCAATTCATATCTTTCTGCTTAGCTTAAGTAGATTGTTACTCCAAGGAGGGAGCTAAGTTCCAGCTCTTACACGGTAAAATTCTGCAGTGAGAGTCTATGCTGGAAAACACTACGAAAGAGATCTGCTCCATTTCTTACTATTCAAATATTATTTTTTTTCTAATTTTCTGCATTTGTTGTTTTGGCTCTTCCACCATTACTATAAAAACTTCACCAAATAGTATCAAAGCCAGAGTGTCTCATCCTCTGGCCAAAGACAATCAGAAAGAAACAAAGCTGCTAAATTACAAACGTAATATGACAAAAACCTGCACTTTGAAAGCTCTATGGTCTTTTCAATTCAGCGATAGTCTACAGATATACTCTGTAAAGCACTGCTAAGTGATCAGACTTCTTTTTATGTGGAAAGCTCCTCCAAGAATCTCCTCTATAAAGTCTGAGGCGAGTAAAGTATTGATAATTTTCCTAATAACTCTTCACACACACCATAGATCCTGGAAGGCACAAGACTCAGCTGCACTTCCTACTCTATGCCCATTACATTCCTCTTACTTTCTTTGAAGCAGTAACAATCCCCAGAAGTTTATTAGGACATTCTGATGAAGTACAATTGCTTTTAAGCAAAGCATTACTAAATAAACATTCCAGTGTTAATATTTCTCTAGGGTGGTCTTCCTTTACTTCAGTTTTGTGGATTGATAAAGCCAGTCTGAACAATAGCAACAGCACAGAGTGCTCAGAGATATTAATTCAATTCCAGTTGTTTGGAGAGAGAATCCTCTGGTTTAGACCAGGTTTCCTGCTGATACTAAAAAATACTGAAGTCCAGACCTCTTCGTCTTCCTCTTTATCCCCCTCCCCCCACCTTCACTAGCTTTAGAGGTGGAAACCAAATATCAAAGTACAACTTCGAGTTAAAAAATAAATGGGAACTATGGTGGTATTATGAAACATGGAAACGTGCTGAGCATAAGCAGGGACCAATCCAAACATATACCTGATCCAGATACTGAAACTGGGCATCTCCACAGCCACAGTCCTAAATCAAGGTAAATTAGAAGGCAATTATCTGCATCTGTGCTACAACCTCCACAACTGTTACAGAACACCTGCACCTGCTGTCTATGCCATGAACGTGAAACAGATTATTTTGCCACCCAAAATTAAAACCTGACACTTTATAGGCATCACTTTCCAATTCTTTTTTTCCATCCTTTCCTTGTCCCACTTATGTTGCAGATCTACTGACGGTTTTTTGCAGCACAGAGAAGTTGCTGTGTGCTTGATATGTACACTTTGCACTATCCTCTACTATTTAGATATTACTGAAATACCAATAGACAAGGCTCGAGTAGCTCCAGGAGGAAAATTAATGTTAAAAGCTTCACCTAGATGACGACAGGGCAGCTTAACTTCTCTTCCACGCCCGCTCTTCTCGAGCTAAATCCATTCCTCTTTCTCCGCTCTGCAAAAGCCGCCCCCTGTACCCGCTGTGAGCCGGCCCCAAGCCGAGTGCTGGAGACCCGATTTCGCCAGCCGGGGCCCGGAGCTGCGGCGGGGGCCGCACAGCCCGCCGCTGCTGCTGCCGCCGCTGCTACGAGATGGTGCCTCCCCGGGGCTGCTCCGCCAGAGTCGCCTTCCCTCCGCAGCATCCAACGGCCCTTTCCAGCCCCCACCGAGGCAGCCGGGGCCGGGAGACGGCAGGGTCGCCCGTCGCGCCACCGGGCCCCGCCAGCCGCCGGTCCCCGCCCTCCGCCCGGGCCCGCACCCGTCCCGGCTCTGCCCCGAGGGGCGCCCCTCCACCCCGCCACCTTCCCCGCGGCCGCCGGGAATGGGCACGCCGCGGCCGGGGAAGCGGCTCCCAGGCACCCGAGCCGCCGGCGCCGGGCGGGAGAGAAGCGGGGCGGCGGGGACTCGCACTCACCGGGGAGCGAGGAGCACAGACCGCCACCGCTCGCCGTCAGGGGCCGCCGGGCACGGGGAGAGGGAAGGGGCGGTGGCGGGCGGGCTCCGCCCCACGCTCCAAGGCCGAGCGGCAGCGGGATGGCCGCCAGCCGCCCGAGAGGGAGGCGGGAAGGGGGGAGGGAGGACAAGCAAGTGGACAGCCAGCCAGCCAGCCGGGCGGCGGGGGCGCGGGGCGGGCGGGCTTCCCCTTCCTGCCCGCAGCCCTGGCCCCGCAGAGAGCCGCTGCTTTCCTGGGCCGGCCCCTTTCCCTGGGTGGGGGAAGAGGAGAGGGAGCACTGTAAGTGTGGAGGGGTGGGTAGGAGGGTGGTACCGAGGTCAAGGCCAGATCTGCTGTGGGCAGAGCCATCGGAGAGCGGGGCGCTGTGACATGGGCAGCGGGGTGTGGGCTGTGGTGTGCCTTGTGCCGGCCGTAAGTGCGCCACGTGCTCCCAGCCCGAGCGCTTGCTCAGGCTTCGGAGGAGTCCAGAGCTGCTGTCAGTGAAGCCGGGGCCCGGAAGCAAACAGGTGTTGCTCGGGACACCACCTGACACACAGGACTGCATCCTCATCCTCGTGGCAGTGCAATGAGTGGGAACTCCTGTCGTTTCTCTTGGCAGGGGGAGAGCTCACTGGCCTGGTTGTGGGCAGAAACAAGCTGTTACAAGCTGGTCAAGATCAATATAATGACGTCAATATTAAAGAACAATATCAGAGTACAGGACATCCTAGAGGACATAATTTACATCACCCCAATAGCTGAGTGCTGTGGAGAGTTTATCAGTGCCCAGCAGGTTCCCAGTAGAACAGTATATGGTTTGGGCATGAATTATGTTGAGGAATACATTCAGTGCTGGTAGTCAGGGTGCAGCTTCCGTGGGAGCTCTCGCAGGTTGAGCTCTGGATAGCAGGAGCCAGAAGTAAGACCAACAGAAGTTGACCCAACAAAGAGTACAGGGTCCTGTGGCCCAGCCAGGTGAGCAGTTACTGAGAGACACAGCAGGAACCAATGGTTCAGCTGGAAGACCCCCTACTTTCACACACTTAGGCTGTGAGGGTATAAAAGGCCAGGGTTTGCTTTGCTCGGGGTCCCTCCTCGGAGACACCAGTCTGAGCTGTTACTTTGTCACTGCACCATGATTAAACAATTGTAAGAATCCAAGAGTCTGAGAAACCTGGGGTCTAGCCTGTAAGGAAACCTGGTCTGACTGGGTGAGAGTGAGGTAAGTAGGGAGTCAAACCGGGCACCCATCAGCTCAGGGGAGCCACCCATTGTAAAACGACCTCTGTTCCAGCTCACGTGGTCTGAGTGTGCCTGCCAGAGTGGTTCTGGGATGGTCAGACAGGAAACTTTCCTTAACAATTAAGTAAACTAAAAAGTATCTAATTCCAGGAAAATAATTGTGTACAGAGTAAAGGGGAGTTGCATGGAAGGAGTGTAATATTCTGCAAGTCTTGGAAAGGTCTTGTCTGGCTAGGACACACTAACCACTGAGAGGTGGAGTAAAACAAGACCAGTAATGTTTTGTTTTTACCTAAAGAAAGCTCAGGCTAAGAGCATACTGAGTTACTTGCTGGCTTTGCTGCAGACAAGCAAGTCTCAGGTGAATGAAAATAGAAGTTCTTAGTTCTACTTGTAAAGAAGGATGAAACATAGAAAATGCCCATGATGTCTCACCTGGTTGTTTGTGGGTTGGATACCTGCACACTGACATGTGCTGACAGATCCTCCTGCCTACATACATTGTTCAGCTGGAACTGTCAGACCAGGAGAAATCAGTGCAAAAGACCCCAAAATCTAGCAAACAAGATACACTGAGTAGAATTTTTTTTAACTAAATACAGAAATCCTGACTTTGGCACACCTGCTAACTGGAACAGTTAAGACTTCTAGGGCCCCTCTGTAGTAAAACCTGCTATTCTCTGACCTGATACCTGTAAATAGCCTGTAATCTACAACATACAGTACTTTTGAGTTATTGCTCAAAATCACTTCCATGTTGGCCTGTTTTCTGTTAAGCATAAATACCACATGGAGTAATTCACTTGCACTAAGTTCTTCTTTTAGAACTGTATTAGTTTTTAGAACATATTATTTGCTTTAACAAATGGTTAACATGGAACTGGACATTAATTCATAATATCTTTTTCAAACCTTTGGCCAGAGAGGTTCCTAAGACTGAGTTTGGCAGAACACAGTTATGGCTGTAGTTTGGCTTTTGGCTCTTGAAGGTGGAAGCCCATGTTTCTACATGACACCACAAAACAGTAGATGACTCTGATGGTAGGAAAAAACAGAGAATTTCTAAAACCTCTTAGTGCTTTCCTTACAGCTTTAGATGTTTCATTATTTGATAGAAGGTGGTTTTTTTTAATATGTTTAATTAATAGTAATAACAGCATTTCAAGTATGTTCCTCTTTGTGAGATTAGTCCTGTAATGACTCTCTGGGTCATTTCCTTTAAAAATAAAATCTAAAACTTTAAATTTTGTTGTTGTTGTTTCTAACAGACAGACTTCCAAGGCCCATGTGTATCAGCAAGTTTAAGTTTTGAATCATGAATAAAATCCTTCATACCTAGATACCAAAGCAATTGCTGCAAAATCTGATTGACCTAAAATCTCTTGGACAAAAAGCAAAGACTAGTGAAAAGAGCAGGTCAGCAACAGAAATGGGAAAACCATACATCAGCTCTGACTTTTCCCGGTAAGTATCTGCAAGGTTTGTATTTTCTGTTCTGTGGGGAGGGAAGGCCCCTGAAGTTGATGGGTAGAAGGGAAGATTTTATATCCCAGAAAGAGAGGCAGAACTGCTTCAGTCTCTACTGGTTCTGTGTAAGGACACAGAGGCCATAATGGGATTGGAAGACAGGCTGTTCATTCAAGGGTTTATGGCAATGCTGTCTGAACGTTATTGCTGGTGTTTTCAGCATTTGAGTATTTGAGGCTGTCATTCTTCTCAGTGGGGCTGAGTTTACAATAATGTGTCTTATTTAGCAGATGACTAAACGTGTGTGGGTTTGCCTTTCTCGCAAGTCTGTCAGGAGGTGAGAACTATATTAGATCCATTGTTTGTAAGGAAGATGTTAACTGAAATGGGTTCTTGGGTTTAGGATCTGATTGCAAGGATGTCCAACAGTTTTCTTGGACAATCACGCATTGTGCTAAATCAGGATTAAAAAAATATATTTTCTGTTCTTGCAGTGAAGATGGATGCAAATAGGAGTAACAATGCCTTTCATATTGCAGTCATGTGCATCCTAGTGTTTTTAGGGTTTTTCATGAAATTATTTCACAGCAGATGAGGAACTATGTGTCAGTCCTTTGTCCTTTCTGTCTTACTGAAATCCATTTACAAGAAGCCTGATCTAACATCAGATTCCTTCTGGAGTGTTCTTTGAGGTTTTTCACCAATGTCCTAGAAGTCCAGGGAGCATATCATATCTGTTCAATTCCTATCTGACTTCACTATTGTGTCTCTAAACATATTTCACTCTTTCTGATCCTATTAAGAAGTTACAAATACTTTGAATTCCCAAGAGACAGCTTTCAGCTTATTACAGCAAATAAAGCCATAACATACAGCAGTAGACTTCAGTGTTGTAGCAATCTTCCATGAAGGCTCAGCTGATCACTGAGATTGCTGCAATCAGTCTCAAACTGGGCTAGGATAGGGCTGACGGGGAGGCAATAAACTCGAGCTGGCAACCTACAGGACCCAAAGCTTTGGAGCTGTCATCAAAAAGAAGTGTCTGCATGTGTCCTGCTTTTCCTGGCTCTCTGCAGTATAATGAAAAGGTCTGATGAGGTTTACTCTGGTGTGCTGTGTCCCCATGAGCAGCACTTAAGGGTACATCATTTAACATACTATGCTCTACAGAGCATATGAATTTATATATTCATATGAGTTCAACACTCAGTAAAAGTGTTTCACTCCAGGAAGCCATCTGTGAATGAGTTGAAGAACTGGTGAGATGGTAGCCTGCAGGTTATGGCCTACAGCTTGTCCTGAGTACAGGAAAATATGTTTGGTGGCTCATGATGGAGTTCATGCTGAATTTTCATTGTCAGTCATGACTGCTTTAAGCTGTTCAAATTGCTAATGTGCAACAGGAGTACAAGTCTAAAAATAGAGAATTTGACAGCTCTCAGAAATACCAGAGTGGATTCTGATTATTGAACTTAGTGAGGGCCTGCTGCATCTCCCTCTTTAAAGTAGATGATTGTGCATCCTCTAAAGGAAATTCTGTGGTAAGCAGATTTTAATAAATATATTATAATTTGCTTCTGGTCTTAGCACTGGTTTACTCAATTGTCTTTCTTTAAATGAGTCTTCACAGAATTGCAGCAACGTTTATTGAACTTCGGGTTCAGTAGCAAAACAAAGATTTACGTTCTGCCATCTACTGGTTAAACGGGGTTTAGCAGAAGCTCGTTGTCACTCCTACCAGTCCTGTTCTTAGTCCCAAGTAGAAACTCACACAAGTGTACTGCCAAGGAATAATACCTTTTTCTTGCAGAATAAAGGCATTTGTTCGACTCTTCCACAGGAACTGAAGAAAAGGGGCTTGCGGCTCGGACTATGTACCCAGAATTACAGAATAAATTGTCTGAGACAAGTAAAACTCTTCACTGTCAGCACTGCACCTTCAGCACCAGATCATGTAATGCTTTTGGAGAATTCCTTCCAAAGCAGGTAATCTATGATCAGCTTATAGTTGCTGTATGGAGCATGAGAAAGAAAAACTCTTTGCACAATAGAAGTAGAAAGATTGTTCATGTCCTTTTCAAGAGTAATGATATAACTCGCAATAAATGCAGAAATCTTTGTTGACCATCAGTGTATTTCCCTTCATATCTGGAATGGTGTAGAGGACTTTAACCCAGACTAGATTCCTGTGAATGCTCACCTGAAAACAGCTCATATTCAAAATGTCCTTTAAGCTTTTGGTGTATAGGCAATGTAAAACACCTTTGCACACAGTAAGATTAGATTTGTGCTGTTCATAGTTTGTGTTGCAGTTGAACTAAAACTCCCTTACTGAGCTCAGGACTCTGACAGAACATGTTACTCATCTGATACAGCAGGATGAAGTGGGGAGCAAACTAATGCAGAACGTTGGTAGAAGAAACAAACTCTGGAGCCCAGGCAATTTACTATCTATCATGTGGCTAGTCTAAGATACTGGTTTTCACTTTGCCACTGTACCTGACCAAAGAATTTGCACACACAGTCACTAACCCTTACTTAACAAGCATCTGTTGCCTACTACACACTTGTTGCATGCATTTGGTGACTGGTATAACATAACAGCCTTGAGAATTCACTACAGCACTACCCTTCCATTCCCTGTACTGACTAGTAATTACTTGCAGCTGCTCTGACATATAGAACTTGGTAAAAAACAACTGGCACGTTATAGAAAGCAATGAAAAACATGCTTTTTGAAGAGGTCCATATTTTATACTGCCTATAC
Source organism: Aphelocoma coerulescens (assembly GCF_041296385.1). Classification (NCBI taxonomy): domain Eukaryota; kingdom Metazoa; phylum Chordata; class Aves; order Passeriformes; family Corvidae; genus Aphelocoma; species Aphelocoma coerulescens. Next base: position 47,702,527 of record NW_027184085.1, read on the forward strand.
TTACACATTTTGCTCAAGGAGCATTAAAGATGCACAGAAAAGCAGTAAGAATTCCTTTGCTGCACTCCAATGGTAGACTGTTTGTGATGTCTGTAACATTTTACTTATCGCTATGCCTGAACATGAGTGACTAACTGCTCCTAACTATTTTTCAGTGAAAAATTGGATACTGCTTATTCTTCCCAAGATGTTTGTACTAGCACTTTGCTTTTGGATTCCTCAATTTTCCTGCAGCAAATTAACATGCTGAATAAAACTAGCAAGTGCAATTTAAGAGTATTCCACTTAGTTTCTTACAAGGCTTGCTGAACAGAGCAGATCATATCATCAGATCACATATGATATGGCACAGTCAGGATGGATGTTTCCCTGACATGTTTTCCTGCCTTGAGGGAAAGAGGGCAGAGAGCAAATGCATCATGAAGAATATACCCCGACCGCTAGTGAAAGTGAGAGCATAGAGCTAAATTACATCTCACAAAAGTTGTCTTTTTTGCCCGTTTCCAAGTAGTTAAATTCTTTGCACACAAACACGGAACATGGGGATAACATAGTGAGGAAGACAGAGGTGGGGGGGCTTTTTTACCCCATTTCTGAGTACAACATTGAGATGCCATGAGAATGGGAAATCCTCTACTCCTGCTCTGTGTGCAAATAGTACCTCCATTGTTAGTCTCTCTTCAGTGAACAGACTGCCTCATTTACCAGAGACCTTAATGAAAAGCTGTGATTGTGCCAAGAGAAAGTTACCCAGTGGGATCTCCTACAAAATCTTAAGTTGAATGTTACCAAGCTCTCGGTGCTTCATTTCCATCAGTGAAATCTCATTCACCACTTTTTTCCTAATGCACTTCAGCACTCCAGTGCTTAGATTTCCGTGATGTCAGTGATCTGTGGTGGGAATCTGCACAATTCATGGCTTTTCTGTCCTGTAACCAGCCTGCAGGTGGGTCCCTGCTGTTGGGATCAACTCTCAGCTTCTCTCCAGGCTCATCCCAGCTTTGGCGCTGGAGGTGCTGGTGCCTGTTCCCATATTGTAATGCACAGGTGCAGGATCACAGTTAACTTGGTGGTAGGCCCATTTTTAAGTTGGACGCTCATTTCCTTTGGCCTGTGGGGATTTTAACAACGTCAGCTTCTTTAATAATAAGGGTCACTGTCACATTTCCTTTCCTGCCTGACCCTCTGAAATATCACACTGTTGCCCAAGGTATTGGCTGCCGTGCACCCCTTGAAAATTTCTATCCATGACTGCCTGCTGGTCCTGCCCAGTTATGTCACAGAGCGCACAAGCAGGTTTTTAATTGTTTTACTTGCAGCATGGATTGGAAAACTCACATTCTGTCTGAAATCTTGAACTGAGTTACACATCGTAAAGTTTTGCCTGTGTAACAAGGTGATAAAGCAAGCCAACAGCCCTGCTGGGAGAATGTGGGGAGCTGCTTTAATACTGAACTTGGATCTAACTTTAGGGTTGCCCCTGCTCTGAGCTCCAGAGTCCTCTCCTATTCCACATTATTCAATGAAATGAACACCTACAAAACCAGTGCTTGCAGCAGCATTCACAGGAATTATCTTTCCATTAATCAACCACGGACTGCCCTCAACAGAATATATTTTAGTTGCAAACTTCATTATAGAGCAGAAAAAGGAAATGTAGTGGTAACCAGACAAAGCAAATGGGGACTTGGCACATAACAGAGTAGTTTTTATTGTTCACAGATAGAGAGACACTTCTGCTCCTCCTTCTGTTTTCCTTATTGTGGAACACAGCAGCTCCGAATCAATGCTTTCTTGGTCAGGGGGTGTTTACTTCTGTTCAGATGTACCAGAGAAGAGCAGTGATCCACTGGTGAGGGGCAGCTGGCCTTGAGCACAGCATTTCCATTACAGGGGACACCGAGGGTGCACAGAAGTACTGCTGAAGACTGTGCTGGAGCCAGCACAATAGCATGCCCCTTAGCACCAGCCCAAATGCTGCTCCAAGAGAACATGGGGGGCCCTGCAGGCGTAGGGTTATATGGAGTGTTAGGTGCCTCTTTCCAGGGTGATAACTGGCCTCGTCCAGGGGAGGTTGAGGTCTGGCTCAGGTGCAGGGCTCAGGTGCAGGGCTGCCTGGTGCAGAAGCTATGGGAGAAGGTAGCACACCACATAGCACCAGGAAGGATGAACAAGAGGGCAACAGGATCCCTCCAAGGAGATGCTTGTGCAGAGGCAAGTGCTGTATCCCTCTGCAGCAGTGGGAGATGCAGTGGGGTGCAGGACTCTGGCTGAGTGAACAGCACTTTGGTTCAGGCATCACTGAGAGTCAGCCCTGCTTGTGTATACCCAGAGAACTGTGCCAGGCCATTGCCTTCTCAGGAACCAAGGAGCCTAGATCACAACTTACCAGGACCTAACAGAACTGTCCTGAGCAGGACTAGACAAAACTAAAACTGCTGTGGTTGTATTCCTGTGCCAAGCAGGTTAACTACAAATCAACCACATTACACTATAGATATCTGTAGCCCCACCCTGAGACCACTGAGCTCTCCTGTACAGCAGTGGGTTGTAGTTGTTTAACTACATTACTATTTAATTACCATTCAATAATTGTTTAATTATAATTTTATAATTATTTAATCATCAATAAACCCCTTTAACTCCACTTACTTAAGATGACTTACTTAAGATGACTTACTTAAGAATTTATCTGCAACAGCTGCTTAAGAGGTGGGACAGCTAAAAGATTATGCTGGACTCCACATCAGGTTTGGACTCCCAAAGTGGGAAGGTTGAGACTCCCAGGGTGGAAATATTGGGAGCTTGTAACTCCTGGCAATGGGAAAATGGCTCCTTTTGGTCACGTAGGTATGAACTGAAGGCACTCAGGTGCCATACTCTGAAAATGGGTAAACAGAAACAAGATGGGTTGGGAAAGACATCTGAGCCCCTCACAAGGGCAGAGCAAGTCATGGTGGCTGGGGACTCTACTTCTACTGACCTTACTGTCAGAAGGTTTGCTGCTTGCCAGGGCCTTTGATCTGCGGTGCTTTTGTCAAGCCCTCAGACCATCACCTGTCATCTATGTGGGCACCAGTGACACAGCCAAAGGAGAATCTCACGCCTGAGCACATCACTCTGGAGTCTAGCACACGTGGTATTTCTTTACATTCTTGCTGGTGAAGGACTAGATGTATCCTGCAGGCCAACAGCTTCTATCGGGCATAGACATAAAAACCACTATATATTTATATATATGGACATATATAAAAAGTGGTGGTTTATATACTGGGGTTTTGATATATTATTAGTGTAGAATCAGAAGTTGAAATGTGGTTTTAACAACAAGACTTGGATATTTTATTTTCAGAGTGCACAACTCTTACTAAACCTTAACAGCAATCTGTTATTCCATATGTGGGTGTTTCTGCATATTTTGCAGTTCAGAATGCATTAAGGTACGCTATTCATAAGAATTGCTTACATGTTCCCGAGGTCTAGAGACAAAACATGACTAAAAAGTTAAACTAGCAATCCTTTACAATAAATAAATCAAACTCTAGCTGGTTTTTCAATTGGTTGGTTGGTGTTTTCCTCCCAGAGAAGTGATTCATTAACTCTGAGCAAATCCCTTACGTATTTTGTCAGGAAGTTATTTGTTCTAAAATTTAAGACCTGGAAATAAGCTATTAAATATTAAAATCAGTGTATTTGAAGCACAATAACTTGCCTGTCAAATCATCATATTTGTTAGCTGGCTGGGCCTAAAATTTCAGCTTCTTGACTTTGCTATGTCGTTACACAGTTTTCTTTGTTTTCAGCTCTGATATGGCTTATTATTTACTAAATCTCTTATTTACTAGCAGAACTAGAGGAACTCCTGAGATAGTAAGAAGTGTAAATGCTAAAATATAATATGAGTTCTACAGTTATGTCTGCCTGTGATAAATTTATCTACCTTTTTGTTAAGTACTTACTGCTGACTATAATGATTTTGGTGAAATAAAGATGTATTACTTGATGGGATCTCTGTACATTTTTTTTCCCCACAAGTGATGGATGAATTTAAACTGAAAGATTTTTGTCTTATTTAAGCCTCGCTGCCTATGTGAAAAGTGTGCAAATATTTGATATATAAACATTAATATGTAATTTTGTCTAGATTATGCAGTCTAATGTGTTCCTTATTATAACCTTTATCTGAAAAGGTACAGTCTATTAATCTGGCAAAATAAAGAACCAAAAAAAAATGTTGAAAGACATACTATATCTTACTGCATAACTTGGAACTGACCCAGAACTTTCTGTTGGCTTTCCACAGCACAGCTTTTGCTTCTCTTACTCAGGGGCAGTTGGTGCTTTAACTAACAGGTCAACTCTAGATTTATTTCTAGTGTGACCAAAGCACTTGTTTTAAGGACTTTTTTTTCAGGAAGTAACTGTAGAGCTATTATGAAGCAAAAAAACCCCAAAACTAATTATATGCTAGGTACTTACCTTTATTTTTTGTAGTGTGGGTATAAGACATTGTATTTATCTTTTGTTTCCTATTGCAAGACAAAGAGTGCGCAAACATGATTTAATACTTTTGTTGTCTCTTCAGCCGTGAGATTTTGAAGAAAAAAGGAAGGTATCTTACTTAAATGAACATCAGGATTTACTTTTGGTTCAGACATCACCAACTTGGAGAGGTGAAAAAGCTACAAATCTGAAACCTCTCTTGCTTAGGAAGGTGATACTTCATGAGGCACTTCCTTTCATGACCCAAAACAGCTTTATCCCTCACTTACTTACCAAATACTGATGTGCTGGTTTAAACCAAATGAAACCAGCCGTTGTAGCTCTTCTTCCCTGCTGGCTGTCAACAGGAGGGCACATTCAAAGCCACACCTGTGTTTTAAATTCTTTGTTCTTAGAAGCCACAATTTATTTTAAACTTTCCTTTTCAACCTCCACATGTGGTTTGTGTCATTCCTCTCTTCCAGTGTCTTGTGGTAATGAAGGGAATTCTGAAAATAGAAGTCAACAATATAGAAGATTGCAGCTAATTTACAAAGGCTTTTGCTCAGGGCTCTGTGCGATAGGTACCATTGGATTTCATACTTTCACACCTCACCAATATGTAAAGAACACATTTTATAGAAACAGAAATTTAGCAAGATTATGTAGCATCTGGGAAGCTAATTACTCCTGCTCCCATCATGTGAGTGGATGGATGAAATTGTTTGTAGCTCTCTGAGAAACCAGGAAACTGGAAGGTCAGGAGAGTCCACTGAAAAACAGCACAGCTCCATCTTCTTTTCTCCCACTACTTCCATATTTATACATTCTTATAAAATCCTCTCTGGATCCCACCTGGATCTGACATGATTATTTATTTTCAGATTTTTTGAAGCTTGGTTACAAATAAACTGCTTGTCATGGGTTAGCAAGCACAGTCCCGGAAGGGATATCCTTGCTAAGGGGTGCTTACAGCTTCCTCTGGGACCTGATAGAACCTATCAGCTGGCCAGTTTGAATATGGACAATTCTTTAAGCCACTTAAAGTTGTGACCACCTCTGTGATCCACACTTAAGAATAGAAACCCTGAGGCAGAGCTGCTCTGTCTCGTTTCCGGTGTTGGGACAGGTGGCTGCAGGGGCCAGCGGGCCCAGCCCAGGCCCTGCTTGGGCCAGGCCGGGCCGGGCCACGGCCATCATGGAGCCGATGGGCCCTGTTCCACCCACGGAACCGCCCCCCAACCCTGCTGTGGGCAGCCAGAGCGGCCCGGCTCCCCCTCTCCAGTGAGGCCAAGATTCAGCTGAAGCTGCCCTGCTGTCCAGCAGAGATCAGGTGACCAACAGCGATAAGAGAAATTCCAGCTGCAAGACCCAGGTGAGATTAACCCTTTTATTGCTGTGAAGAGCTGAAAACCTGAGGGAGAAGAAAGAAGAGATGCTTAAAGCTGAAATTCTGTTGTAAAGCTATGATATATCACAGTATTCATTGTAATTTCATGAAGGCATGGAGGGTGGAGCATTCAACTTGTACTTGTGAGCAAAAGCACCTGCGCTGAGATAGGCAGATGCCGAAGCAGCGGTAATTTAATAAGTTTGAACAGGGAGAGATGGACCAGATGGGGACTTTTGCTCCAAGTGGGAAAGGAGAAAACCTCATTTCCTAGAGATGGTCCCAGAGATAGTCCTAGAGATGAAGATGTGGAGGATCCTTTGCTCCCAGGGAAGGAGAAGGGCCTCTGTTCTTAGAGATGAAATGCTCCCAGAGATGGGTGAAGAGAACTTTTGTTTCTGAACGGCTCAACCTTAAAGTTGTACCCCAAAAACTTCAAGAGTGGACCCTCGAAAGCAGTTGTGGGAAGAGCTGCGAGTCATGGGAAGGGACTCACATGCGAGCAGAGAACCAACTCGGGCAGCTGTCTTGTCGTGATAATGTTTTCATAGCATGGAGAAGAGAGACTCCTCTTCCTAAATAGACTGAAGAAGGTTATTATGGAAGTGGTAAACAGACTGAACATCTCAAGGGTTGTCTTTTTACATTGTCAGTGGGAGAAGGGAGAAAGGGGGGAGAGGAGAGGAGAGGAGAGGAGAGGAGAGGAGAGGAGAGGAGAGGAGAGGAGAGGAGAGGAGAGGAGAGGAGAGGAGAGGAGAGGAGAGGAGAGGAGAGGAGAGGAGAGGAGAGGAGAGGAGAGGAGAGGAGAGGAGAGGAGAGGAGAGGAGAGGAGAGGAGAGGAGAGGAGAGGAGAGGAGAGGAGAGGAGAGGAGAGGAGAGGAGAGGAGAGGAGAGGAGAGGAGAGGAGAGGAGAGGAGAGGAGAGGAGAGGAGAGGAGAGGAGAGGAGAGGAGAGGAGAGGAGAGGAGAGGAGAGGAGAGGAGAGGAGAGGAGAGGAGAGGAGAGGAGAGGAGAGGAGAGGAGAGGAGAGGAGAGGAGAGGAGAGGAGAGGAGAGGAGAGGAGAGGAGAAGTGTTCTGAAGGTGTGGTATGATTTTTTTTTTTCTTCTTTTAGGTCTGTTAATAAAGTCCTTTATATTCTTTCAAATTTAGTGCCTGCTTTGCATTTCTCCTAATTCTTATCTCACAGAAGGTAAATAGTAATGGGTATTTTTAGACCAAACCACTACACTGCTTCATGAAAGAATTGACTAACTGAATTTCATCATACTGAGTGTCAAGAGAGCTCTGGTATAATTAACTGTACTCCTTAAAGGATAAACACATGGTGTGATATTGATAGCACATCAAACTGATTTAATCCTTTACATAAATTTGGGATAATGTACCAGAACTTGCATTTCTCAGTTGTATTGAAGGCTTTCTACCTGTCACAGTATGTCTTCTCCCTAGATATAAAAGAGTACAAGAAGGTTACAAAAGGTTTGGAAGATCCAAGGTGCAAAGCTTGTTCCATTTACTGAATACACCTCTACCAAGCCAAGAAACTTGTAAAAATGACAATTTTCCTGTACTGTCTGCCCTGAAGTTGCATAACTTGAGTTTAATGGGGTTATAGCATCCAAAGTGCTACAAAATGTTTATCTGGGTATAAAAAGAAGTAGATTTTCTTTTCAGAGGCCTTACATTTTTTTTCTTATTCTTGTCTTACTAATCTTGTGAAAATAAAGACTATGGATGCTCAAAGAATTTTACTTGTTTTCATCTGTGAGCCACTTCTTTATAAAAAAATAAATGAAAGTATACCTAAGAAGTGGTAGTTTTATCCTGTTTGTTTCATCTTTCAGTTACCAGCAACAATTTGAGCATGAGGAAAAAACCACTTCTAGTGAGTTAATACATTTATGAAGGGGACAGCTCCAGTAATAATTCTTTACCTCACTTTTCTTCTGCTTCTAGGGCAGCAGGTCTACTACACGTGTGAAATGGAAAGGATGGCTAGCCTTCAAAAGCTGCCGTATTCCATCTGCTGGCAGCAGATGTTTTGGAAGACTTGGCTGAAGACAACCATTGGATGGTTTAGATTGTTTTGACTGGTTATACAGTTTGCTCAGAGTGAAGAAGGAAAGTTAAAGCACAAAAAGTATAGCTCTTGCCTATGTGTTGCAGCTTATAAATATATACCTGGAGTGTCAGTTGTTAAAAACTAGCCAAAATCTCACACTTCATTTACACTTTAATGATAAAAACTACCATTCCACATTCTTCTATCAAAGAACTGGTAAGTGCCCTGGTAAGTGATTCAGTAGTGTATGTAATTATTTGTTAATTGAATGCATTTTCACCTTTTAATAAAAGATTAATTGATTACTTCCTCATGCTTTTGAGACAGCCACATTCTGATACCATTATAAAGCAGTTTCCCAGATCATAGGAAATACTCATTCACATGAGTTTCAGCTTCCCAAATCTTGGGCTTCTGACTTTTAAGAGGGGAAGGACTATTAGATCAATACAAAAGAAAGACATTTCAAAAGTACAGGCTGTGTTGAAAAGAAAGGCAGGACAGGCCAATGAAACTTCACTCAACCTGCTCCTCTGCCTTTAGGGTAAAGAGGTTTTTCCTCAGACCCAGCCTGAACACCTCGTTTCAAGTTCTGCCCTTTGCCTCTTGTCCTCACAGTCTTAAATTGTAACCCCTCTTCTCACGTGTCTCAAGGGGATGAACAGCTGGAGGGGGGCTGGGGGAGCAAAGTCTTTCCTGCTTTAAGTACAGATCAGGTTAATGATCACCCGAAGAACTTAAACATACTTAAAGTCTATGGAGCCCAACGAGATGCATCCCAGGATCCTGAGGGAACCAGCTGATGTAGTTGCCAAACCACTCTCCATGACATTTGAAAAGTTGTGGCTGTCAGGTGAAGTCCCAGGTGACTGGAAAAGGGAAAACATTGTACCCATCTTTAAAAAGGGTAGAAAGGAAGAGCCTGGGAACAACTGACCTGTCAGCCTCACCTCTGTGCCTGGGAAGATCATGGAACAGATCCTGCTGGAAGCTGTACTAAGGCACATGGAGGACAGGGACGTGATTTGGGACAGCCAGCATGGCTTTACCAAGGGCAAGTCCTGCCTGACCAACCTGCAGGCCAGGCCTTCTGTGATGGAGTGACTCCACTAGTGGACAAGGGAAGGGCAGCAGATGTCATTTATGAGGACTTTGACATGGTCCCACACAACATCCTTCTCTCTAAATTGGAGAGAGATGGATTTGCTGGGTGAGCTGTTACACGGGTAAGAAATCAGTGGCATCCAGAAGGTAGTGGTCAACAACTCTGAGTCACAATCAGTGGGACACCAGTGACCAGCAGTGTCCCTCAGGGGCCTGTACTGGGACCAGTGTTACCTTGATTAATGACATAGGTAAAGAGGTCGAGTGCACCCTTATTGAGTTCGCCGATGACACCAAACTGAGCAGTGCTGTTGACACTCCTGAAGGACAGGATGCCAACCAGAAGCACCTGGACAAGCTCGAGAAGTGGGCCCATAGGAATCTCATGAGGTTTAACAAGACCAAGTGCAAGGTGCTGCACCTGGGTCAGGACAACCCCCAATATCAGCACATCTGGGGATGAACAGATGGAGAGCAGCCCTGTGAGAAGGCCTTGGGGGTGCTGGGGTGTTGGGGTCCCTCCCCTGCCATGGAGCCCTGAAGGGAGGCACGGGGTTTCCCTGCCCCTGGTCAGCCTCGTTCCCCATTGGCTGTTTTGTGTTCCCCTGCGCGGGCAGGGAAGGTTGGGTCCCGTGATTGGGGGTTCCTGAGCAGAGCCCCGGCCATGCGGCTGGAGAAATAAACATCTCTGAAACATCTATCAAGAATCCATCCACATATATTTCTTTTCCACGGGACTCCTGGTTTGATATATGTGTGTTACAGTAATCCCCGCTGTAACACTGGGGGATGAGAGGCTGGACATGACCCAGCCATGGGCACTTACAGCCCAGAGAGCCAAACGTGCCCTGGGCTGCATCCAAAGCAGCATGGGCAGCAGGGGAGGGAGGGGATTCTGCCCCTCTGCTCTGCTCTGCTCTGGTGAGACCCCACCTGGAACACTGCATCCAGCTCTGGGGTCCCAGCACAGGAAGGACAGGGACCTGTTGGAGTGAGTCCAGAGGAGGCCGCCAGTATGATTAGGGGGAGGGAGAACCTCTCCTACAAGGAAAGGCAGAGAGAATTGGGATTTTCCAGCCTGGAGAACAGAAGGCACCTAACTGTAGCCTTCAAGAACCTGAGGGAACCCTACAAGACAGCTGGAGAGGGACTTCTTAAAGACCCTCTCCAGGCACTTCAAGAATAAATAAAGGCACATATTGACATAACAAGGAGGGAATGAAAGAGAGTGGGTTTAGATTGGATATTAGGAAAAAATTCTTTTCTGTGAGGGTGATGAGGCACTGGAAAAACTCACCCAGATATGCTGGGGATGCCCCAGCCCTGGAAGTGTTCCTGGTCGGGCTGGATGAGACTTTGTGCAAACTGGTCTAATGGAATGTGTCTCTGCACGTGGCAGAAGAGTTAGATGATCTTTAAGTTCCTTCCAACCCAAACCAACCCTTTGATTCTATGACATGATTCATTTCTCCTGTCTGTTCAGATCCCTATGGATGGCAGTGTAAGGACGGTTCCCTCAGCTTGGTGTCATGTGCAAGCTTGACATCACTTGACAATACTGCTCTCTGTCACCTTCTCAGGTTCTAGATAGACATCCTCAATGCCCAGGTCCCAAGAAAGACCCCTGTAACATTCCTCCAGGCGGAATTCAAGTATGACCCATTAACCCCTACCTGCTGAGCTCAACCATACAACTAGTTTTTTACCCATCTACTTGTCCACCCATGCTCAACCATAATGTTCCACTTTGGATACAAAAATATTATGGGAGACAAAGTCATAAACTTTGTTGAAGTCAAGGTTACACTGGTGTCCCCTCCTGCACGTATCTACACATTTGTCATGGTAAGCCAACAAGTTGGCCAGGCACCACTGACCATTGTCAAATCCAATATTGGCTGTTCCTCACCGTCTTCTCCTCCATGCGCCCAGAAATATGTTCCAAGAGGACTTGTCCTATGATTTTTGCAAAGACCAAAGCAAGGCTGAGTTTGAGGAAGTTGGGACCTATCGCTATGTGCTTTGGCTGATTCATTGTCTTCAGCAGGCACACACCTTGAAACAAAGGGGTTTCACGTTTCTTCCCTCTTCCCTATCCTCCCTGTATATCTGGGACTTCATACAGCTCTGTGGTATCCTAGATATATTTTCTAAATCATGTTTGTAAAAGCAATTAGAAGTATTTCAAAGCTTATGCGTGTAACTACTCACTCTTTCTCCCACCATAAAAAATCATATTATGCTTTCTTTGGTCTCTTAATTATTTCTACTGTTTCTCCTTGAGAAGGCCAAATCCTTCTGATCATAACTACATTGATATTCACAACATGGAAAGGAGATGTAATGTAAGAGTAGTAGAAACTAGAATATGCTAAGAAATTTTAGAACTTTGCTGTTGGTCTACAGGACAAGATGATTTATTACACAAGAGATTTATTACACCAGGTTATTACACCCTTCACCAAAATACAGATAAATCAGAGCCAGGAACAAAAATTTTAACTACTCTTTTCTTGTCTCTCATGGCTTAATGAAGGTAACTGGATGTTGTTTTGAACAGCTCAGTGGAGATTCTCAATACAAAGCTGAGATTAAGGACCCGGTCAGACAAGTTGAGATGTGGACAGCATACATCTATATACACAAAATCCTAAATCATAGCCTCCTTTCTTGTCCCAGCCTACTCCATCCATAATACTTTACCCAATGTGACAAGTCAAAGAAACAGAGGCATGCCAGAGGCTAGCAACATGGAAACATCCAGGGGTGCAAACATTTTCCAAACTAGCAACAAGAAGGTTAAGTGAACAGAGGAAAAGAACAACCTGTGTTACAGAAGAGGGAGGCTGCTTGGCAGAATCCTTTTTCTGATGAAGTCAGAGATGTTGAGTGTAGAAAGCAAAACCTACAGCAAATCATCTTCTTCTGCCAATGCATCATCACATCTTCCTGAGGTGGAGTTTTGTGTGCTCTAAAATGGTATGATGATGGGATAGCAAAACCTTCTCAATTAATGTCACGGCAAGAAACTAGAGGTCTTGCCTCTGAGTCCAGAGAATGGCAATGAAGCTGATGAAAGGGCTGGAGCACAAGTCTTACAAGGAGACGCCGAGGGAGCTGTGGTTGTTTAGCGTTGTTTAGCCTGGAGAAAAGGGGGCTCAAGGGTGACATTATCACTCTCTACAACTCCCTGAGAGGAGGTTGTAGCCAGGTGGGCGTCGGTCTCTTCTCCGAGGCAGCTAGAGACAGGAGAGAGGACATGATCTCAAGCTGCGCCAGGGGAGGGTTAGGATGGACACCAGGAGGAGTTTCTCCACAGAACGCGCGGTGAGACCCTGGGCCGCCGGCGGTGCTGAAGGACAGGCCGGGCGCGGCGCTGGGGGCGCGGCCAGCAGGGGGCAGCGCGCGCCGCCCGCCGGGCGCTGCCGCGGCGCCGCCCCCGCCCGCCCCCGCCACCGCCCCGGGGCGGAAGCGCGGGCGAGCGAGCGGCGGCCGGCGCGGAGCGCGCGGAGAGGGCGCCCGGCGGGAATGGCGGACGGGGCGCGCTCGCTGCGCGGCGGCAGCGGCAGCGGCGGCGGCGGCGGCGGCGGCAGCCCGGCCTCCAGCCCGGTGCTGGGCGGGCGGGGCCGCGCCGCGGCGGGGGGCGGCAGCCCACCGGGCCACGCGTTCCGTAGGGTGACCCTGACCAAGCCCACCTTCTGCCACTACTGCACCGACTTCATCTGGGGGCTGGCCGGCTACCAGTGCGAGGGTAAGGGGCTGCCGGGGCGGCGGCGGCGGGCGTGCGGGACCTGCCGGGGACGCGTCCGGGGCGAGGCGGGGGCGGGGGGGAGGAAAAATTGCCTAAACCCACTACTGATAAAAACTCTGTTCATAATTAGTATGAACAAACTATAGGACTAAAATCTAATGCTAAAATATAATGCAGAACCACAATACTAAAATACAATACTGAAATACAGTAATAAAAATAGTGCATTCTATCCCAGAAAGAAGTATCTAAGGGTGGTAATAAAAATTCTAATAATAGTACCAAAAATTCTAATAATAATAGTCATAAAGTGCAACAAAAATGCTAATAATAATAGTCATAAACTGCAAAAATCAAGTCTGAAAACAACAGCAGTACTGAAAATTTTGCTGTTATTAAAAACTGTAGGAATAAATTCTATTCATGATAATAATAATAGTTTCTAACAAAAATAACAAAAAATCAGAGGTGTGTCGCTCCTCACTCCTGTGTGGTGACATGGATGTGTGCTGTGATCCAGCAGTGCTCCAGCGCATGCTGAGGTAAACACACTGTGAACCACCAAGCACCTCAGCAGCTCACAGTGAATCCATCCCAGGGGCACCCTTACCTGCTGAAATGCCTGGTGGCATGGAGAATCTGAGACCTGTGTGGAGTTTGAACCTTTTAAACCTTGACTCATGCCAGGAAGGGGAGAAGGAATCGCTGGGTTTCCTTGCCGGCCTATGCAGCAGCTGAGGTTCTTGGAAGGGACAAGATTATGACCGATTCTGATGCAGCAAAATCCAGTGGTGTCATAGGAAAAAGAGTGGATCTCTGTGTCCCTCTTTAAAGGAAAACAAACACATCACCACCAACAACAAAAAACCCAAACAAAACAGCACAAAACATGATGTCTTCATGAGCATATGCAGTCCAGCTGGTTTGGGTTGCAGCTCCAAGGCCAAGTCTGAAGAGTCAGGTTGTACAAAACCCTCATTGTTTTGGTGGGTGTCAAACAAGGCTGTAGGTGTAGAACAAGTACCCTGCCGTTCTTGAAATAGCTCCTGCCTTTTGTCATTGCCATGGGTAAAGAGGGTGCAGGATTAAGTTAGGTGGAAGTCATGCTCCTGTGTGGTGCAAAGCAAGTCTTGCGAGGAGGCATTATATTTGCTTAAAAGTTTTCTGAGAGAAGTGTTGTTCTGTCTGTGTAGCATAAAGTCACTGCTTATCTTAATAAGCAAAAAAGCCGGAAGCTCAAAGGATGATTTCTTTCATTGTCAAAATGAAATGCACAGAGCCAGTCTTCTATGGTCTCTTCTATCGCTGACTTAAAAAATGGCAAATTTTTGGCGTCATAAAACTGGGTGTTCAAGGTGCCAGTTTGTCAGTTAAAGATCTGAACAGTTTTGGTAATGCTAACAGGTAGAAAAACGTGAAAGGAGCAGAATGCCCAGAATGTCTCACTGTTTTTTTTCCACTCACATATTACATACTTGCAGGTAGTGTATTGCTGCAAGTTGCATTTAGGATTTTTTCCTAGTTTTTCACTGAGAATTTTTGTTCTGGAACTGTTTCCCTTGGCTTTTCCAGCAGAATTCTGGATAAGCATCCTTAGCACCACTGTTTAATGACCATGTGCTGATGAGGCACTTCCAAGCCACACGGTTAAAATATCTCTTTTAAACCTACATCTGAAAACTCCACCCCAAACAAGTCACCTCTGTGAGGGGTAATATGAGAGAAATACTCTTAGTTTTCATTAGCTCTAACATTCTCTGCTCAGTGTGTAGGGAAACCCTGTAATGGCACCTGCACATCAGTGTCTCCAGTGGGTGAACTGATTTTTTTTTTGTTTGCTTGTTTGTTTTTGTTTGTTTTTTGTCCTTTTGTCTGTTTTCAACCAGCTATGCTTAGAGTCATGTTTGTCTTTCCAACAACTTACTGCTAAACAACAAATCTCAAAACCACCTGATGGGTCACTTGCTCACAGTGTCTGCTTCTGACAAGTTCCAAGTTATTTAATAAATGCTAATATGATTTCTTAAATGGTATTTTAAGTAAATTCCATTTAATAATTGCGTCGTTGTCACATTTACCGTAACTAATGGAGTTTGATCATTGCACTTTAGAAAGTGGTAGAAGTAGTGCCAGGCTATTAAAACAAAAAAGTAACCCACCTAGCTATTAGTGAAGGAAACATTTGCTGTAGACTTGAAAAACATGATAGATAATTGCTACCTCCTTTTTCTTCTCTGCAGAGAGTCTAGGTTTGCAGGTGTAATTGCAGCTATCTTCGAACTATTTTTGATAAAACACCTACAGGCTTCAACATGAAGGCATCGAGGGGCCTTTCTCTAAGTGGATTTGCAGTGGTTGCTGTTCCAGATCTGTGGGTTCAGATGTTCAGTCTCCCAATGCTGTTTGTGTTGACGTTCCCTGAAGCTGGTTCTTACCAAAACAGAAAGCTTCCATACTTTGAAGGAAACCAAGCATGCTGATGATGTGACTCCACCAGTTATTGAAAGGAAAGAAAAAAAATAAAAGAAACAAACT
Organism: Aphelocoma coerulescens; assembly: GCF_041296385.1. Classification (NCBI taxonomy): domain Eukaryota; kingdom Metazoa; phylum Chordata; class Aves; order Passeriformes; family Corvidae; genus Aphelocoma; species Aphelocoma coerulescens. The sequence continues at coordinate 47,717,852 of NW_027184085.1, forward strand.
GAAAAAGCCCACCTCTTATCTGTCATTAGTTTGAGTAGTTGTGCGGCCTAAATGACCTGGGTTTGTGTTTTAATAGTGATTGCCCTTTAGACCCTTGGAGAATGGCATTTTCTATGTGTGAATGATCAAGTTTGTAGAGTTTTTCTATAAATTTATCAGATACTCAGGACACTGGCATGTGCCCATGTGGCTTACATAGCTGTGTAGCAAAAGTACAAGAAAATAAAACAAATTCTCAAAACATTCCTGATAGTGCAGGGCAAGACGGACCTTAGCTTTTCTTCTGTGAATTCCTAAAAATACACAGAAGGGATGCTCTGATGCTCTCCGTGGAAGGTACAAAGTATCCTGCATCTAATCTGTTTAAAAGTAAGATACTGTTTCCCACTCCAGTGGAGAATTGCAGTTCTCTTGCGTAGTTGGCAAGGTATTTTTACAAGTGAAACTTTACAGGGAAGGCAGTAGTCTTCCTGTGTGGATTAGGTGTCCAGCTGGATATGAAGATGTCACTGTATTAAGTTCTGTGTGCATATTTATTGTAATATCAGTCAACCAGGCTTGCATCTGTGGTTTATTCACATGTCCTCCCCACCCCAACAAATCTGTTTTCTGCAAACCTTTCATAAATAGCTATTTTTCTTATCACTTTACTGATTGTGGCTGTGACTTCCCTTGATAAGTGTGTGTGTATGTGTGACAGAATAAGTGATGCTTGAGTTGTAGCATGAAAAGCTGCTCTCTTATATTGCTCTTGCTTTCCTAAGCATGGTCATTTCAGGTTTGAGTGGGTTTAAATTTCCTCAGGCTTGGCAAAGAAGAGGCAGTGTAAGTGACTGAGGTTTTGTGCACATGTGTATGGATCTTAAAAACGAAAAATACTAGATACCTGAAGTCTGTATAAGAAGTAAAGAGAGCTCTTACTGGTAGTTCACAGAAGGACCAATTTCATACGCTAAAACATAGCAGATATTTTATACTGGAGTTGGGATTAGTTTTAGCCACCAATAAATAAATTTCTTTTCACAGTGCTTTTATTTTACATAAAACACTTCAAGGGAAAAAAAAGTGGGAAGAATTGTGAATCTGTACATTTTGGGGGCTACAAATATTTCCAGTTTGATAAAACTTTCTAACCTAAAGTCAGTTTGGTTTATTTTAGCCAAAGATAAAATGCAGGGGATTTAAGTTATAAGCAAGTTTGATGGCAACTTTAACCATTTTAGGTTTTTTATATCTATATATTTCATTAGAATATTTATGGGAAACTGCAGTCAAGGACTTCTTGATATGTTTTGTGTCTGTTTCTACTAGGGAAATGCCCTTTGGGCAGGTAGGGCACCTGTCTTGATATGAAGGCCCTAAGTCGAGTACTGTTTTGGGCAACAGCATCCTTGTTTTCTGTTTTTGTTTTGGGAGTGGGGGAAGAGTTGGGAGGGGGGACAATTTTTTTTTTTTTAGGCTTCTAAGCAGAACCTCCAAACTTATTCCAAGATATATAAAGCTTTGTTTCTCTTAATCTGATTTAGATGTTAGCTGACAACACCACAGCTTTTCCAGAATAAAATGTAAACAGTGGATCTGAGCTGTATTTATGTCGTAAATCTCAGATTTGGCAAGAGAGACAGAAAGCTGCTGTGATTTATACAGGCATGTCCCAGATAAGGACAAGCCATGTTGTTCCTTGTTGATTTAGGACGGCTTGGAGATGTTCAGACAGCATTTGCAGCAGTCTTCAGATGCATATTTTGGACACACTTTGAATGCAGTCTATTACATTTAAAGGCTGTTCTAAGAAAATAGAGTCAGATAGGGAAGGTGTGTTAAAGCTGGGAGTTTGTTGAGATATGGAAGTAGTAGCAGGGAATAAGGGGGCAAGGGGCAATCTCCTTGAACTTTCATCCTTTCTAGTTCTGTTTTTGAGACAGACATCTGAAACATCCTTGACCCTACAGGTTTCATTCAGATCTGTTTTGAAGGAAGTGGGTGATGTATGAGATTCCCCCAAAAGTCTTAATGCTTGCAGTTGAAAAGGAAAAACATATTCTTCCTTCTTGTGATGAGCTTCTCTTGCTTTTGGTGCATTTTGAACTAAAAATAAAAGCTGTGAGAAGGTAAAACCACAGTACAATTTTGCTTCTATCCTCCAATCAGTTTGAATTTTCAAGACTTTGCTGGCTTTATTCTTCAGTGGTTTTCTTGTGGGTGGTGGGGCCTTTCCGTGCAATAACAAGATGTTTGGTGCTGAGATGTTTAAGTGAATTTTGCTACATTTAGAGCTTAGACGGAGCAAACAAAGACTGTCAGAAAAGAAAAAATAAAGCCAAACAAACACACACACCAAAAAAATTCCACAAAATAAAACCTTACATAGCAACTTGGCTCAGTTCTGGTTAAGCTGATATACATGTTGAGAAAAATGTTTGGAGCATTGACTGACATATTGAAAAATGCAATTTACTGGTCTGGATTTGAAGGATAATCTGTTATGTACTGAAGAGAATGTATACTTTTCTTTTCCCTGCCTCCTTCTGACAGCTTCAGAGGAAAATATCACTGTCACCATCAGTGATGCAGAGAAAAGGACAGCAAGCTTTGTGAGAATGCACACAGCTTTTGTAGCTGGAAGCTATAGTTTGTGTTGATAGCATTAGCCCAGATTTCAGTCCCGAAACTCAATTAGGTAGTAAATAACTTACTGCAGAAAGTGCTAAAGCCTGTAATCCAATACCAAGCCATGCACAGCACTTTCATATATCATCTGTGTTACTGCCTCAGTCTGACTCGTTGAGCAGTGACAAAAGCAGTAAGGAAGGTGCTCATCAACCCATCATGGTGTGAAGTGGCTGTGGCTGGTTCTCTGCACGTTCTCTTTCTGGATGATCATTCATCAAATATACCTTAGACATAACATTCAGATGTTTCTCAGCTGTCTTCAAGGATAGTACCCTGGGGTCTTTTAAATCTTGCATAAAATTTTTTGGTCTTCCTCTGGTAAGTTTCCCACAGATAATAGCTCTTGCAGTCCTGTGCTACGAGTCTGAAAAGATTTAATTCTTTCTTGAAGTTTTGTGGGAGATAAATGCCTGACTAGTTATTCCTTTGTGGTACACAAAAGACAGTAAAGTCTAAGGCTTTCACCGTAAAACGTTCTAAGTACTGTATTGAGCCTTTTAACAGCATTTTCTTCAAAACTCGTGCAGTATTTCAGTCAGAAGTGACCTCAGTACTTAATGAGTGGAGAAGCGCTTGCTTGTTCCAGTGATGTTTATGTGCATTTGCGGGGTGCTAATGCAGTTCCTGCTTCAGGTTTGCTTTCTTTTTGGAAACCAGTACATTTTGGTAACACCTCCCCTTGCTCTAGAGATGGCATGCATTCCTTCTTTATAGATGTGGAAGTCTGTATTAACACGGGTTCCAGTGCACACCTCTGTGATTACTCAGCCTTCCTTCAGTTTAGTGTTCAGCACTTTTTTCTAGTGGTGATGTTACTTGTATTTCGATGTTTCCCCAACAACGTTGGTTAATATCCTGGGGTTTTCCATGTGAAATAACCCCACCCCATTAAGCAATCACTTTCCATTGACAATTGCTTTACAGCAGGGTCCGTGCTATGTTCAATGGGCATTAATTACCCAATTGTAACTCAAGGTGGGGCCTCCTTCTTTTACTGCCAGAGGGAATGGCGTGCGAGGTTTTTAGTTTTCATTCTCTGGGTAGTTTGTAACAAATGTTTCTATTGATTCCACCCACCACCACCCATACTCGGAATCCAGGAATAAGGAGTTTTGCTTCTTTTTTTTTTTTTTGGTGGGTTCCCTCTGGGCATGGTGCCTTTAATAGCTTTTCCTTTTTGATTACATGCTGTTTATAACTCGTTCATAAAGTTGCTTTGCTTCTTTGTATTCCATAGAAAGCCGGTTCTCATCCTGATTTTGGAGCACCCTTCTCAGGTGGCAGCTCTGAATTTTCATTGAACCAGGCTGTCCCTGCATGACATTTGCTTTTTGGTTATGTCACTAGTTTCTTCCAGAAGTGTTTCTAACTCTGCATTTCTTTACCTCAAGCTGACTTCCTTCTGGGCTACTTGTTGCTCAATTAGATCCATCCCAAACTGGCTCATGACAGTACCTTTGGTGAAACTGCTTTTGCAACACCTACAGAAGACAGGTGACTAATTTACTTGAATATGTTTAATTTGACTCGGCTCCAGTGGGGAAAGAGCAGGTTGTATGTATAATATATACACCTTTCTAAAGGATTCAACAATACATGCTGATCAACTCCTGTTCTTTTTGCATTTCCCGCCCCACACCAGCCTTTTTATTTAATGGTAACTTTCACTTTGAGAGAAGCCTGCTGGGAAACGCTTCCAAGCAGAGAGCAAAACCTAACGTGTATATGTCACAGTGTGATAAGGAATATGCTGGAACCACACTTATTTTTTTTTTCTCAGTGTGCTACCACAGTAGTCTTCCTTTTAAGCCACATTGCTGCCCACTCTTGTCTCACTTGTGGAAGTTTGTTATTCAGTAGAGTACAGTCAAACCCTCATTTCACTTCCTGTTCTTACTTAAGTATTTTTATTTGCTTGGCTCTAGAAGAATGGGTGTGGGTGTGTGTGTTTATATTCATAGATATATATTCACATATATTTATGTGACTTTGTTGCTTTTTTTCCTGTTTAAAATTGAGTATCAGTGATTTATTTGGAAATATGTTTAGGGTTATTAATGTAATGTGCTAGTATCGCACCAGTTGTATGATATAATTGTTGCGGCACTTACTATTGTAAAAATAATGTTGTTTAAGATCTAAAACAACTAACAGGATAAACAATGCTGTATTTAAGCACAATTTAATCCATCCCTGACGGTTTTACATACACAATAGTGCTAGAGAGATTCTGCATATTTGGCTAAACATGTTTTCTTGTAAGAAATTATTGAATTATTTGAACTTCAGGTGTTAAAATAGGAGTATTGTATTGTTCTGCAGGGTAGGTTAGGTTATGGTGGGTAGGAAATTGGACATCCAGTTGAAGTGCAAGAATGCATAGAAAAAAATCTCAGTTCCTCATTGCTTTTCCTTCTGCTTGGCAGATTGTGTCACTTTTTAGTGTCTTGGTTTGTCATGCTATAATTCAGGAAATGAGTCCTTCCTTTTTGTTCAATACTTTCTCTGCAGAATGTGAAAATAGTAACTGGTACACCTTGTTAACCAGTGAACATAAGAAATAATCCACTGACCAGTTCCTTAACTGGTTCCAGTTATATTAAAAATACTTCCTGAGTGCTGAACCCATTATGTGGCTGGGATTTTCATAAATACAAGGAAATTGGTAAGATTCCTCTAAACATGAAGATGGCATGAGGGAAGGCTCTGAACATAAAGTGTAAAAGCTAATCCTATTTGAGACCATGGATGCTTTCTTTCAGAATAAAAAAGGCTTTTTGTGAGATGACAGATTTTCCTCAGAATCTAGTTAGGATGGCAGAGTGTAAATCATCACACATACAAGTTTGCATGAGAAACTGATAAGGACGAGCAGTCCTGGGATGTATCTGCTATAAAAAGAATCCCTTAGAATTAAAACAAAGATGTGGGCTGAGCAAGAACCTAGGAAAAACTGCTTTTTCCCATTCAACCTCTTCTCGAAACAGTGTGATACAGAGTACTGAAAAAACTGATTTAAAAATTTTTGGATAGTCACAAATACTCACATAATTTAAAACTCTAAAGACACTTTTCAAAGTTGTTGTCCAGATTCTGGGTGGATGCTGTTGGGTGTCCCAGTGGCATAGTCTTGTGCTGGAACAGTTGTGCCTGGCAGGTGTGCGCGTGAACTGTAAGCACAGTATGTGCCCTTACTGTTGACAATTGTCACTGGTAGTAATAGAGGCCCTTCCAAAAAGCAGTCACAATCCCTTTATCCTAGAAGGGGTTGTAAATGGTGCTTTGCAATTATGTTTGATGCTCCAACTGTCTGTCTGGATGCTGGGCAGACTTAATTCTGTAAACAGAAGATGCTGAGTGAGAAACTGAGCATGTGATCCAAAATGAGGAGGTGTGAAAGAAGAGATATAACCTTAAAAACAAACAATTTAAAAGATTCCTGTTTCAATTTCTGTGCAGAAATCAAATACAGACTTACAGTTTGTATTTTCTCTTGTGAAGAAGTTAACTAACAGCAGCTGGGACTATTAGACCTTGCTAGGCAAATTAATTAAAAAAAAATAAGCTAAAGTAGAAGGTCAAAAAATACTATCATGTTCAAAATACTCTTCAAAACAGCCAAATATCATTGTGTTAATTTTGGTTTTGACCTCTGTTCTTCTGTTCTTACTACATTTTCTTTGTTCCAGAATAGCTCCTGTTTGGCAAATGCCTAGAGATTTCTTGACACTATTGTATTTTTCATTCAAGCACTTTTTCTGCAGGTGAACCGTATAGATTATTTGAAAATAAATCCGTAAGATAATGGAGATATATTACATTTCTTCGAGTTTTCTTTCTCACTTTTACTTTTCCTCAGTGTAACTTTTCTTCTAAATATGTTGTCGTGGGAAATCTTAAGAACCTTTCAGCATTTGTTGGTAATTCATGTATATGAATTAGTAGCTGATTATGCTACATAGTAAATTAAGATCAACTGCTACAAGAGCTTCCTCTGTCTGATCAGTTGAGAAGCCCACGTCAAACAACATTAAACTGAAATGAATATATAAATCTTGATATTGTTTCCCTCTTTGGGAAAGATTTATAGTTTTCAGGGATAGGTTTTGAATTTTACTGTTTATGAACAGAGTTATTTTGTCTTGGAAGTAGTGGTGTATTTACCAATGGTATATATAACTTGCACTTGCACTGCAGGCTTCTGATCTCCAGATAGATGTAAACACTTGTCTTCTATGAATTTTGTATGATCTTAGACATGTGAAAGAGACTGTTGCTTTAATTCAGGATAAATATAGTCTTCAATCTCATCAATGACTCAAGCGTAAGTGGTGGCACTAAAATCCTCACACTTTTTTAACAGGAATCTTTCTAAAATGCTTGAAGTGAATAAAATTAAGAATCAAGATTTTTAAAAAAATCATGAAGATCAGCACTTTGTTTTCTAGCCTTTCTGGAAACAGTGCCTTGTGAGTGTTTTGTTTTCCTGATTCACCCCTGTGTGAATCATTTGCCTTTACTTTCCTGACCCTGTCAATAGCTTTGTAGTAACCATACTGAAGAAAATACTGAATGTACTTGCCCAGTTGGCACAGGTTTCTGTTTCTTTATTTTCTGCATTTTTAAAAAATCTCTATTCTTTCCAGGTCTGGGGTTTTTTCACTCAAATCCTATAGTTTTATACACTTCCAAGTGTGATGCAACTTGGAAATGAAGCCCTATAGGAATGACAAAAAAAGGTAGCTGTGGCAGCTCTGGAGTGTCTTGGGTTTTTCCTTGTTTTGTGTTGCTAGGAAGTGTTGAGATGCCTTAGATAATCCAGAGATTACCCAAGTTAAAAGTGGAAAAAAATTATTTTGGGGTTGCACAGATTAATAATTGGACCTACATTTTAGTTATATCCAACTTTTCTTTAAAAATTGTAACTGTACTGTGGAGGTATGTGGGTGCTACTGTAGCTAAGCTTAGCAGGGATTTTTTGTTCTAGTATCTTCAGGATTTTTTATTATATTTTTATGTTCTGTTTTCACTTTTTAAAGGGTAGAAGAGGGATTGCAAACCTCCTGTCTACTGGTTATATCACTGGGTGGAAAATACTGGGTTTATGTGAAATGCTGCTTGGCTTGCCTCGGTCCATTCAACATCTTATGTGTGTTTTGGAGGAAAGTCTGGGTTTCCCGCACTGCTAAGAGCACAGAGCTAACTCACTGAGCCCCTGTGTGCATGGGATACGTGTGGGGTTTACTTTGTGTGATATACCCTATAGGTGCAGAACTGGTCTGTATTACAGCTGGTCTGGAGCCTGTAATGCTGAGAATGTCTCCAAGTCTTCAGGTATTGTGAGAGTGTCCAGGCAACTGTGTCAATATCACATTTTTCTGCCAAAATTCCGTCACAGCTTATGAAGTCCTATTGTGCGTTAAGACCACCTAAGATCCACCCTGTTTATTTAAGTGTAACTCAAATTCTTCTTTTTCAAAGTTGAAGAAGTGCTACTGTTATTTCCCTTTTATACGTGTGGAGGCATTTTGGCGTAGGTATGTCTAACATAGCAGAAGTGTTAACAGGACTGCTTTTTCATGGGAGACATCTGTGTTGTTACTGAAGGATGACGCTGCCATGGTGGTGTGGATTTACTTGTGCTGTACTGGCTAATGAGAGGGTTAGGGTTAGGCCACATGTGTGAGGGCTGGCACCCTGCAGCGTTCATGCAGGGTGCCTAGGCATGATAACCTCATGAAGTCAGCGAGTCTAAGGGCAAGGTGCTGCGACTGGGTAGGGGCAATCCCAGGCATGAGTACGGACTGGGAGAGGAAGTCATTTGATAGCAGCCCTGTGGTGAAGGACTTGTGGGTTGTCATGGATGAAAAACTGGACTCAAGCTGGCAATGCCAGAAACCAAGCACATCCTGGGCTGCATACAAAACAGTGTGGCCAGCAGGTCAAGGTAGGTGTCCCTTTGCTCTGCCCCTGTGGGACTCCACCTGGAAAACTCCATCCAGTTTGCAGTCCTCAGCACAAGAAAGACTTGAACGTCTTAAAGCGTGTCCAGAGGAGGGCCAGGAAGATGATCCGAGGGATGGAATACCTCTTCAATAAAGACAGACGGAAAGCTGGGGTTGTTCAGCCTGGAGAAGAGAAGGCTTCCAGTAGTTTAAGATGGAGTTATAAAAATGAGGAAGAGGAACTTTTTATATGGGCAGATAGTGACAAGACAAGAGACAATGGTTTTAAACTGAAAGAGAGCATCTTTAGATTAGATGTTAGGAAGAATTTCTTTGCTCAGAGGCTGGAACAGGTGGCCCAGAGAAACTGTGAATGCCTCATTCCTGAAGATGTTTAAGGCCAGGTTGAATGGTGTGCTGAGCAACCTAGTGTGGAGAATGCCAGGATGAGCTGAAACTATATGATTTTCAAGGTCCCTTTCAGCCCTAACCATTCTATGATTCCATTATGAAGTTTTTGTTGCAAGGATGTTTGCAGTAAATGCCAAAGTGTTTTAGTGCATTTTCCTTTAAATTGAGGGCTGGATCAGTCTTCCTTGTAGTTTTTGTTGTGCTGTTCTGAATGCTGTAAGCTGTATCTCTTTGTTTTGACCAGTAGCTGTAAGTCAGCTGGACGGTGCTGATAAACAATTGACAAAGTTTCTCTTTGTAAAACATCACCCTAAAAACAGTGACTTGGAGAAGCTGTTGCAGCCAACAGCTGCAAGGAGCTAAGCATTTCTGACACGGGTTTACATACCCTGCAGTAGGTGGTTCTGGGATCCAGCTGTATCTTCCTTGTTGCTCTTCTGGTTTTAACCATTTCATGTTTCTCTGCCCCTCCTGTCCAATTTCATTTACATGTGCTGCCGAGCTGGCACATCTCTGCTCCAGCCACTGGCATTCAGTTGATTGCATGGGCAGTCTGTAGCAGAAGACAAAAGGGGCACCAGCTTAAGACAGAGCCAGGACAAATTGCTGATTGCTGAATGATCTTCAAGAGGCTTGTAGCGGTATCTGGTACTTGATTTTCTTATCACCATGGCATCTTGCTGAAATTATGGGTTGGGTGTCACTGGAACACCTTCTCGTTTGGAGGTTGTTAGGATCTATAGCCTTTCACTGCATGTGCAGGGAGTGTGATCAGAGGTTTTTCTGTCAGCCTTCAAACTGGCTTGACCCTTTCTGGCTGTGTAAAGGCTGCAGTCTGGAAAACCTGGGAAAAAGCTGCAACTGTGTTAAATGGTCTTGCATCTGGCTTGTGTGGGCAACCTTCGTCCTTTAGCCTGTACAAAAGAGCTGCTGGAGTGCTTAATTGTTTGCACTCAGACAGATTTCTGTGGTTCAGAGACAATTTCATTTTGGACTCTTACCTCCAGCATCCCTAAATACTGCTGTTAGTCCCTATGATTGGGAGCCCGTGGTTCCTCCATGCTGGGAGAAAAGTCACAGCCAATGGTCTGTTGCTGTTACATTGTTGGTGGCAAAAGCTGTGTCCCCCCAGGCTCCCTGTGCAACTTCACACTGTTAGTGGGAGGCCTCTTCCTCTGAAGGATCTCTTTTTTTGCAATTGTCAAGAGATGAGTTGCTGAACTCTCCTGTGATGTTGTAGTCCTCTTGGAGATTTTTTGTTTTCCATCAGTGAACCGGAGCCTTGTCCCAGGGCACTGTCCTATCTTTGGCCTAATCTTCAAGAAAAGAGAAGGTGTTGGTGCTTTCTGGATGTGAATGAGAGTTTGACACTAGTCATCTTCCATCTCTCTAAAGAAGAAAACACTCTTAATATTGGAGACCTGTTCAGTACTAAAACTGCATGCCTCTGAAATTCTGTGTTCACCTTAATTTCACTGGTGGGAAGTCTGATCCAGCTGTCTTTCAAGAGAGAAAAAGTAAAGTCCATGCAGAACTCATCTTTCTCGTAAAACTTTACAGAACAGAATCACAGAATAGTTTGGGCTGAAGGTGCCCTTAAGGATTATCTAGCCCAATATCCCACTCCCACACACCCCCTGCAATAAGCAGGGACATCCTCAACTAGATCAGGTTGCTCAAAGCCCTCTTCAACCTGACATTGAGTGTTCCCAGAGATGGGGCATCTACCAGCTATCTGGACAACCTGTGCCAGTGTTTCACCACCCCTACCATACCAAATGTCTTCCTTATATCCAGTTCAAATCTATCCTCTTCTAATTTGACGGTGTTACCCCTTGTGCTATTGCAATGGGCCCTGATATCTTCCTTGTAAGCCCCATTTAAGTATTAAAAGGCTGCAGTTAAGATCTCCCTGTAGCCTTCTCTTTCCAGGCTGAACAATTCCAAGTCTCTCAGCCTCTCATAGGAGAGGCGCTCCAGCCATCTGATAATTTCTATGGCCCTTCCTTGGACCTGCTCAGATGTATCCATTCTTTCCTGTGCTGAGGATCTCAGAACTGGACGCAGTGTTCCAGGTGGGATCTCATGAGAGCAAAGTAAAGGTGCAGAATCACCTCCTTTGACCTGCTGGCCGTGCTTCCTCAGCTTTTTATCCACCAGCATCCCCAAGTTCTTCTCAGCAGTGCTGCTCCGTTTCTGTTCACACCCCAGTCTATATTCAGCTGGGCCGTATCCTTACTGGCCATACTGTATGGATTGGAAAGAGAGTGGAATGGAGATGGCTGCTTTTGCTACTGTGGTATAACTTCCCTGTGCAGTGGAGTGCAAAGCCTTGGTGCGAACTGAGCACACAGCGTAGGTGCCTTTGTCTCCAGCTGTTGGTGCTCTGGCTTTGCTTGCTTAGCAGGATCTAAGAAACCTGCTCTGGGTGAAGTCAGGAGATGGGAGGATGGAGAGAATTCCATTTTGGCTGGTGAGGTCCTTTAGTTCATTTGTCAGTACTCATTTTACTGTACCAAGAAGATGGAGAAGCAAGATACCTTGCTGTAGGCTTCAGAATATTTACAGCCTTAGGGATGAGAGAGTGAGGAGCACTTCAGTAGCCCGGGTGCTTTGCGGGGCTAGTACAATTCAAGCAAAGCTACTATAATCAAATGATTGACAGTTCAAGTGTATCATTGAACTTATTTGACTGTTTTCTTAATAAGTAGCTTGTCTTATTTTCACTTGTCTTGTGACTTTGTTATTTTCTACCAGCATATATGAAATGTAAATGAATAGGAATTCAGGTGTGCTGCCTTGAAATTACAGAGCTTAGATGCTACAAAAACATTTCTTTGGAGTATCTATACCTATAAAGAGAAGGTGTTCTCATGCAGACAATTCTGGAAATATAAAGTGCAAGGCAATTCACATTGAGTGGAGGCAAACTGCTTCTTTATCAGATAGGGTGTATACTAGTATCTCCATTTAAACCAGAAGCAGGTGTGTCTGGTTAGTTGACAAGACCAGAGAATCCTGGAGAGAGAAAAGAGCTGTTGAATACAAGTGATCTGTAAGGATACTCACTAAGTATCTGGAAAACCTTAACAAGGTTTTCATTTCTTTTGGATTTTCTGAGGAAGAGTATTTACAGTGTGGTTTCATTGAACTGTAAGACAAGCAAAAGCCTGAAGTTTCTCACCACAGTGAGAAAGGAGGTTCTTTTTAACGCCTGACTTCTTAAAGCTTTCAGAGATTTTTCCATTCCTGTCTCACCATTGTTTGAAATGTTCTGGGAAGACCAAAGCTTCTAGTGACAGCTTTCCTGGTGACATTTAGAAGCATTGCACAACAGACTTCTAAACTTAAACTCAGCTGTGGTTTTGTCTGAGAGAGGACACCAATATTGCATACAGGTCTTTGCATGTTTCTGCTGAATTGGGAAATAAGCTGGCAAAGTCCATGTACTGCATCCAGCATTCCTTTGAGTGAATAGTCACAGTATTCAGACTGGCCTGTGGTCACAGTCGTAAATGAGAAAGCTAAATGCATCTATGTTGGCAAGCTGCTACAATGGAAAAGGAGCTCAAAGCTGTGCAACAAATGTAAAATTAAGTCCCACAAACTTCCAGTAAAATGAAAGTGTTGCTTTTAAGTTACTCATGAAAATAGTGACTACTCCACCAGCTTGAATGGTCCTGTCTGCATAAGTAGGCTGATAAGGTTTATGTAATTTAAGAACACTGTGATAGGAAAATAAAAGTATTTTTCTCCAATCTGTGACTAATTAGCCCATGGGCGTTTTCTGAAAGCTATTGTCTTTTAACTGTCAATGGATCTCTTCAGTGAATGCAAAGGCAGTCCTGCTAAACAAAATAAGCCTGTTTGCACACTAAGGACAACTTCAGAAGGGAGTGATAAAGCCCCTGAAGGACAGAGACAGATTAAACCTGTGTTTTGGCTTGTGTTATGTCAGGCACATGCTATGGAAGAGCAGGGAGAGCAGAGGAAGTAACCTACTTACTTTTGACCAAAACAAAACTTTGTTTTGAAAGAGTTAGATTGGCTTAGGCTGAATTGTCTTGGTGCTGATATGCCCTTTAAGTCCCACTGATTCATTGTTTGGAAAGTAGAGACTGTTACTGTTGTCTTGCATAACAGCTTTGAAGCTTTGGTTTACTCCCTGGCTTTGCTAGATTTCTTGTTTGTTTTCTTCTGTCTACAGGCAGTTGTCCTTCCTCCTTCCGTCTTTTAGGCATGCTGCAGTAGCTGTGGCTCCTGCAGTGGCCATCTTTGCCTTTGTGTGTATGGGGGACTTCTATTAACTAATCTGAGCAAGCTGATTCTTCCCTGTTCAGCACTTCTGTACCCGTCTTCCGTCCCCAAGCACTCGTCAACAGCCTCTTTATATAAACCATTTCTGCAATTTCATGACTGTGAGTCCTGGCAAAACCGAGGTGGAAGCTATGACATCTCTGTGAATGATGGCAAACAAAATGGGAATTTTGGAAGCCCTTCCAGGTCCTGGAGTAAAGCCGCTTGGTTTGGTGATCCACCAGAAGGCAGAGTTCTGCTATGTTTCAGGGCAACTCGGTGGATATTAGCTGGACTGAACAAGTATTGACATCTTCTTCCTGAATAAGAGGGGTAATAAGAGAGCACCTTGTTTTCTCATATTCTAGCAGTGATTGACAGTGCTCTTAAAAAAAGCTGTTTTTTCAGTTGCTGTGCACTGTCTTGTTTTGTTTCAGTTTTTGTTTTCTCAGTGAGGGGAGGGATGAGAATAACCACTTGAAAGACTGTAGTGTAGGCAAATTCAAATACTTCTCTTGTTCCAGATTGTTGAATGCCTTATATAAGTTGGTGACATATGGAACAAAGATTTGTAATAATTGCATTTTTAAGAGGAATATTATGTTGCTAGAAGTACTGATGGCTGTCTGTTCAAGGCACAAAGTTTTACAGAAAGCCTGGTAATGTTTTGAGGGTTTCGTTTTACTCCTAATTCATTCTTTGATCTTGATAAAAACAAGACGTGCTACATGATCAAATTTATAATCTGGTATATTGAGTTGAAGTTAAAGAACCTTGGCTTCAGTAAATTGTTATGCTTTAGCGAACTGAAAGTAGTCATGCTGATTTACAGCATGTGGGAATCTGACCCTAACTCTTCAGACTGTGTAGTTAGATGTAGTTGTAGTGCACTCTTAACGGTAATGCTCTCCTTACTGGAGCTACTGAAAATGAAAATTAATGGAGGTGTTGAAAAGAAATTCAATTGTCTCTGCTGGAATGAATTACCCCACTGGAGTAAATGGTAAGAGCCATTATTCTCTCTGTAGTACCTGTTGCATTTAAAACATAGCCATGCTTGCGATGAAGCACAAGGCTTGAAACTGCACTGCTCATCCTTCTGCCCCAAGGAAACTGCTGCTAAACTTCATTTGTTGCAGAGGTTGCTGGTCTGTTGCACCAGGTGAGTGGTAGAGTAAAAAGTGCCTATGCTATCACCTTCTCAAGGGTGAAATTCCAACTGTTCTCTGGGGAAACAAAAACAAAGTCCTACTCTTGGTGCTTGTCACCCTGGAGCCATGACACATTTGGCCCTTGGAATCATCTACTAGCAATGCAGGCTCTGGCCAAAGCTACCACAAGGTACATGTCCTTTTGCCACCTGTGGGAAGCTGGACTTGTGTGTACCCTCTTGTGGCGGTCAGAGTTTGGGGCAGTTGTGGCTTGTTGCAGTCTCATTACAGCTAAGTCTGGATATGTGTGGTGGGAAGTGTTAAGGGGCATGGTCCTGTCTTTTCAGAGACCTGCCAGTCTTTGGCAGAAAATGTTGCTCCTTTCAGCTGCTGGGACTTGTTCAGGTGAAAAAACAAGGATGTGACTACAGATGAGTTTCATTTGATGTGTGAAATACAGTAAAGGGTTGAAGGTTGTCATGTGAAAAAGGAGAATAGAGATTCTTGGGGTGTGGAAGTTTACTTGTGAGTACAGAGACACACTTCAGAGTAGGAGTTAACTTACACTTTAGATACCTGATGAGGACTTTGTCCGTTTTTCTCCATCCTTTGCTTCATCTTTTTTTTAAAGATAACCTTTCTGAAATGATGTGTTTAGATAGAGATAATCTATAACACTTGGAGACACCTGTTGTTGAAAAAAACCAAACTGTTCAATATTTAATTGGGTAGAAACTTTATTTTATTTCATCCTATAAAATTTTTGTGTGCTTAAGAAAATATATACAACATTCCCCTGGCCATCCAAGCCTAGTGCCAGAGTTAGTTGGTAACCATAACCACAACCTTTTCTTAGCCTTGCTTTTCTGAGCATCTTAGTAGAAGACAGATATAAACAAAGATATTGTGCATGGTAGGTTCCCACTGGAACTGAAAGTTGGCATTCACAATGTGTGAAATGCTAAAATAAAAACACACTGACTACATGCCTGGATCTCGGTGTCAGATAAAAGCAATGAACTCAGTCAATGCTGCACATGGGTATGTGGCAGTGTGGGGGATTGTGCTACACAACTCTTCCATTAACAGTCCACAACCTCCTCTACAAAGGCCAGTAGTGAGATGAGAGCTCACGCTGACACCAGCTGCTGAGGATTACAGAAGAATATTTCAGCGTATCATTTTATTGCTTGGGGTGGTTGAATGTAAAGTGGTGGATGTGAAGGGGAGGAGAAGTACTCTTACAAGCTGCTGAGTCTTTAGTCAGCTTCTACAGATAGGCAGGAAAGGATCTTGGAGCTGTAATGGTACATCCAGGGAAATATGTGCCCGTTGTGTAATTGTCAAAAAAAGGCAACTTGAATGCTAGACTTTTTTAGGAAAAGCCACCTCTGTGCCACAATATAAAATCAGTGTGCAGGTTCTCTCTGCGCAATGGCTGAGCTGCTGCTGAGTCCATTGGTGTCTGATGCAGCATTAGATCTTGAACATGGCGTTCTCCTTTCTCTATTTTTTTTAGTTCCCTTGTAATTCTTTCATGTAAGCTGTGTGCATTTATAGGGCTTTTTGTAGAGGTTTTCCATTTATATAATACTCCTACATATATCAGGCCATCCGTTCTAGTAAACTCTCCAAGACAGGGACTTAATTCCAAGTCTTACATTTAACAAGATGCCTCAGAGAATTACTGCACTTAATTTAGTTGTATTTATATTCACATTAATAAGCTGGATATGTTGTTTAATGCATTGCACTTAAATTTTTCCAGAAATGAAAGATTTACTGTGCTCTCATAGCTGGGAAAAAGAATTCTGAGTTTCTAAGCCATTTGTGACTGATTTAATGGCTTGTTTCTAAAACAAGAATAAGCCCTTTAGTCAACTAGGTCATTCAGAAATCTGTAACCTTTGTTGAAAGATTAGAAGAAACTTTGGCAGGCACTTGCTGGGAGTTGAAGTTGGTGAAAGTGAGCAGAATGCAAACGAGTTACGGCAGTCACAAATAATGTCAAATGAAATGAAATTATTATTTGCCAAGTTGTCCAGGCAATACTGAGGAGTTGTGGTGCTGTCATTTTATGTCAGAATAGGACACTTTTCCTGTGCTGACTCCGTGACAGGCAATACCAGCTGGCCAAAGGAGTGTGTTGTTTCCTGGGAGTTACTGGAGCTTGCTGTGTGCCAGTGTGTACAAGGTGTACTTGGAGAGAGCGCTCGGCTGCAGGACTCACCTCTACTTCAGGTGCAGGAGCTGCTTCTTTTTGGGAGGGAGTCCTCGATGTGACCTGTGGCAGTGATAATGTTGGTGGCTCCCGTGTGAGTAGCACAGCACAAGCTGCAAAACCCAAGAGTGTTGGCACCCTGCACGGAGGGCAGCAGGAAGGGATTGTTGCAAGAAGCAGATTGTTACTGCTGCTTGTAGTTCTGGAGCAAGTTAATTTTGAGATCTAGAAACCTGAGGCAGAGGGGCAGGAGGTGACTGGCAGGAAAACAATCCAGACAACAGAGAGTTGGAGGAGGAATTGGAAGTCGCTTTGCAGGTGCTTTTGTAAAGCTCAAAGTGAGTGCTCGCTGTGAGTAGATCCACAGTAAGTCTTGTGTTAAACTGATCACACTTCCAGGAGAGTATCAAATCCATTTTGTTCTTGTGTTGATATTCCCTTATCCTCCCTGGAGAGCAGTTTGATAGTTCTACTTATAAAAATGTTTAGCAAATGAAAAGTTAGACTTCATTGCTAAGGATAAAAGAAAAAATTAAATAAAACACAACATGTTAAAAAGAAATGTACAAATAAATTTGTTTGGAAAACTCCAAAACTGAATTATGGTATTGCACCTTCTAGACTTTTGCTGAGGACTGAGTGGTTTTTTCAAAGAGGGGAGAAAATTATGTGTTATAGCTGGTATTTCATGAGCAATTCTTACTCAAACACTATTTGCATGGGACACCAGTACATAGCTGGAATCTCTACAGGGCATAATCCACTTTTTTCTTCTTCGTACTTTTGGATTCTGCTTTGAAATCTGTCTTGAGGACAGAGAGAAAAACATATATGTGGAAAAAGTGTGACATATTGGAGGGTATAAATAGCCCTCATTTTTCTAGGGAATGTTACACAGCTCATGAGTTACAGTGGTTGCCAGCTTTTATGTCCTGCCTTCCTGGGGAGGGCTGGAGCGAGATGTTTTCTGTTTCTTTTCAAGTGTATGTTGGAGAGCTACTTGGCTGTATGTTCCATGAGTTGCCATATGTACACATTGCCTTTATCTTTATTAAAACACCAAGCCAAACAGGATGTGGTAGGAAAAGTGGCCCAGGCTTTTGGGCAGAGACTGCTGTAAAGCCAGATCTCTTGCTCCATGTGGACAGGGAGCAGCGCTGTCATGACACATGGCTTCTTGTTGAGCAGTGGCAATATCTAATTTTTCACAAGAAGGAATTACAGTAGCAGAAGGCCTCAAGGTAAACTTGTCAAATATGATTGGTGCTGTATGCCTGACCAGGTGCTTGGAGAGACCATGTAAAGCCCCCTAAACCTTTAAGTAAATGTTTTGTACAGTGTCTGAAAGCTGCAATTGAAATTGCTGTGTTGTTGTTGACTTACACAACCCATAGATGTGTCTGCTTGTAGCTCATCACTGAGTTTGTATGGATCAAGAAATCCTCATCTTTTAAAGAGAACAGCCTGTCCTCTTCTTTTAAGTGGTTTTTTCCTCAGAATTTTGAATTTCATCTACTGAAACTTTACACACAGTGTCTTCTGGCTTGTTTCTCCTAACAAAAGGTCACCCTTTAAAACCCACGAAAGCTCTCCTAGCTGTCAGAACTTAGGACTTAATTAAGTCTCTCTGGGACTATTGATACAAGTGTCGGATTCTGCCACCCCCCCAATACTGTTAATGCTTCGGTTTCCTGCCATTTTGCGTTTATTTCTTTCTGTGTGGAATGTGCAAAATAAAAACAAAATGGTGACTTGTAGAAGTAATTTCACCTCCTCAGGAATGTGACAAGCAGAGGAGGAGTTGTGTGAGTAGCTCCTGAAAAACGTGTGAAAATCTTCCACTGTGAGTGTTACTGTCTATGTTTGGGCACTGCTTATCTCCCGCTGTTTGTCTCCTGATATTCCTTAATTTGATTATTTGCAAATGCTTCAATTTTCTGGCTGACATTTTAGGAAATTAATTCTTTTCTGTCTTGTCTTCTTCTGTATGCGCTTAAACAATTAAAATCTTTATGCACCTTCCTATTTTGCTCCTTGTCTGGAACATTCATTCACTGTTTGGTTTTACTGCTTTTCTGAAGTTGCTGATTTAGTGTATTTTTCTGTGTCATGAGATGTTTCCTTAGCTGAACGATATGTTACTGTCTTCATGCTGGACCCTGTTTTGGTGGGCTTGTCACTGCAAAGAGGAAATTGTGGTATCATGTAGTGACTTGGGTTGTCTAAATAAGTAGAGAACATCTCTCAAGGTCCATGGAAGGAGCATCCCTTCCATCAACTGGTTCTCTGAATTCCCTGAGGTGTTTGTGTAGGGCTCAGTTAACTTGTGCACTGAGTTTGTGTGCACTTAAATCTAATAGCAACTTGGAGAGTAGTTTTGCAGACTTCAGTTGCCTGCTGCATATTGCAGATCATAAAATTCTTGTGATCAATCTGCAGCACCATGCTCTCTGCTTTCCTTTCTAGCCAGTCTGCTTCTGAACTAGAAAAATGAGGGAAAACAGTGTTATTTCACTGAATTTCATTAGTCATCGCTGGTTCCTCCTTGGCTAGCTCTCACCTCTTTATGAAGTTCTTGACATCTGCCTGTTTATATTTGAAGCTTCATACTCTGCTTTTCATGGGCCAGAGCCATGAGAACCTTTGTCATGATGCTTCTGCCTTCAGAGGGCATTTCCCCTCACCCAGCCAGGTCAGATAAGCTTTGGGCACCACTCTGAGACAGTGATGAGGTCACCTAAACAAGTGTCTGAGGCAGATGTTTTCAGGATATGAGTGGCAAATTTCAGATTATAGGTGGTAATGGGCAGGTAGCCTTTGACCCTTTTCTCCTGTAGTTTCTGCAGACCTGCTCTCACAGCAAGCAGGTGACCTCCTAAGGGCATCAGTAAAAATATTGTCTGAGACCTAAGGAGAGAGCATGTTTAGTTATGCTGTCATTATATTACTGCTATGTCCATGTTGAGATAACACATCAGTGATGAGGATTCACCAGTTCTCTGTGTGGAGTCATACCTGTTTTCTGGAGCAGGAGATGCATCTTTCCTCTGCCTGAACAATGACTTTGCTTACTTTGGTCTCCTCTTTGCTGATAGGCTGTGTGCTCCTTCCCACCATAAAGATCACCTCCAAATCTGTTGAGCATCTGCATTTGCAGCTGTAAGAATCCACTTTATCATCCTTTCTTTGACTGTTTCCTTCCCAGATCTGCCCTATTTAGCTGTCAACAGCCATAAACCTTAGAGATAAATGTAACATTTCATAGGACCCAGCAGAAGATTTGGGTCTGCTCCTTCATGCTTTTTTTCATCAGTGCAGTAATCATTCTGGGTTCAGAGATGGATGATGAATAACACAGTAGTACTTGTACACAGTAGTGACTTGCAGTGCTTCTTTTTCTGACTTGCAGATTAATTAAAAAAAACCTTGTTCCTACTGCTCATATGAAGATAAGTGCCAGTGGCAAAGGTGTCATCCTTTTTCGACTGCCAGAAGGAAAATTTACTTTGCATGTGCTGGCAATAAGCCGTTTAGAGAAGTGGACCTGGATTTTATTGCTTCAGTTGGCATGGAAGAAGCAGTGTTGCACAATCAGAAGTCAATGAGCTGGACAAGGGGGAGGAAAGGAAATTGACTGCTTTTGGTGGCACTAGCGCATACAGTCGGTGGCAACAATGGACTGAAGATGGGAAGTTTGAAGCACTTGAGGGTGTTGTCAGATATTTGTGAAACTTAGGAAGTGGTACAGTGTACTTATGAAAATCAGGGACGTGGGAAAAACCCCTGTGTACAGCCTGGGCAAGTGATCTTCTGCTCAGGCACTCAGAGAGGTCTGAGCTTCCATGCAAGAGGTCAGGACCTGAGCATTTGCACAAGGCTTCATGCTTGAACTGTTAGAGAGTAATTCTGAAAGAAGGAGGACCTAAATCCATAGCTGCATGGCTTATTAGCTTGTAATTACTCAGAGGTGGTGGGGATGAAAAAAAGAATCCCTTGTTTTCTTCACACAGCTTAATGTAATGCAAATTCATGGTAAGAAGCTGTGGAAAATATCCCCCTCATGAGAAATGATTTTTTCAAACATTGTCATGCTTGAAAACTTGCTTTGTGGAGCTTGGATGGTGTTATAAACCTGTAATAAAAGAAATAGTAAGTAACTCTTGACTTCCAAAGCTGCCTATAATTGGCAACCTTTAATTTTGTCTCCTTCATCCGTTACACTCAGTTTGTAACAATACTTTGTTTTCTCACATTTAAGTCACATGCACTAGCTTGTAGAATCATTCACTTGCAAACATGTCCATCTGTTTTGGCTACATCAAAGAGCTGGTTTGGACTGTTTAAAAAATTCTTTTGAAATTTAAGAACTTGTTTTGATGCTCATGGAGAAGAGAGAGAGTGTGGGAGGACATGACTTGCAGTAGGCCTGTACTGTATTGGGATAAACTCTCCTTCCTTTTCCACTGCCAGCATCTTAGGTAAACAACTTGGAGTTCATGCACTGCACAGGGTGTGACAGTTGTGTACATTCTCAAACCTAGGGGATAGCAAATGTGACTAAAAAGATGTATTCCTCATTGTATTTGACTCCATTTTGGGGCTTGTTTGATTGACTGCGTTTCCTAAAGTCCCTTTCTTGTGAAGAATTGCTCACGGTTCTTATTTTATTTCCACAGTTTGCAACTTCATGTCTCACGAAAAGTGCCTCAAGAATGTCAAGATACCGTGCTCATGTATTGCTCCCAGCCTTGTAAGGGTGAGTAAAGAGACACTGGCTTGTCTCTTTCTTGGGATAATAGCACACATTTATCACTGATGAACATGGTGTAGTACAGCAGTGGTTTTTTTGATATCGTAATGCATAAATTGTATTAGTCATCACTGAGGCTTTTATAGCTGCTCACAGGCGAAGTTACACTTCCTTTGAAAAGTCTCTACTATGAGCAACTGTAGATAGTCTGTCTTTGAAGACCAGTTATTTGCATTCTTTAAATATTACTAGATGTTCTTACTGTGTGCCATTACCTGGAAGTTTCGCAATATTGGAGGGGAGTGACTGATGACAACTGCACCATGTGTCATACAGATGAACTGTGTACATCACCAGATTTTTTACTATTTTATATTACAGCTATCAATATTAAGCTGCTCTGCCTAGCAAAGGAGCTGTGTTTGTCTTCTACTGATTGCTGCATCTTAAGAATCTTCTTGTTTATTGTGTCTAGAGAATAAAGTCATTGCATTGTAAGTATAGGATTTAAAAACCAAAAAAAAGAGGGCAGGACTTCAATTGATCACAGTAGTTCTAAATTTATTTTGGTAAGTAATAAAGTACTTGCTTTCAGATGGCTTGTGACTTTCTCCCACAAGATTTCATGCATAAGAGATTGATTTAAAGGGTGTGAAACATGAATCAACTTTACAGAAGATAATAGGATGCAACTAAATTGTTAAGAAGTTAAACTGAAGAGAAAACAAAGTGTGTTATCCACATGGGAAAGGATGACAGAAGAGGAACAAAAGGGGAGAAGGACATGAGACATTTACTAGAGAAGTAGTGAAACACTACAAATACCTTAAGGAGCCATATGCAAAAGTCAAATGAGACATGGCCGTAAAATCAGTCATGTTCATTACAGACCTTGCTGACTCAAATCACATTTATGGAAATCCATTGCGTAGACCTGTGAAGGGGAGCTGATTCCCTTCTTTGTGTCATAAAATATTTTACAAGTTCCTTTATGTTGTGGAAACCTGGGGAGGGGGTGAGAGATGTGAAAATTTAAAAACAATATCCAATTTAAGTTACAGGGATTGGATAGAGAGAAATTATCCATTTGTTTTTCTTCAATATGCTTTGTCTAGGTGATAAAACTGCTATGCTTTGTTTTTTCTCTTTCTTGCTTTTCCTCTTTTCTTACATACTTTTCATCTTGAGAGGTGTCAAAAAGGTGTCTGATACATAGAAATTTGCCAGTGAAATAGTAAGAAATACTGATGTAAGTCTTAGAACCCCCCATGGTAAAGGGACATGTAAGTAGTGAGAAATGCTTTTACTAAGAATTGGCATCTACTGCTGTGTCAGTATGCTGGCAATCAGTCATTGTAGCAAAAGGAATAGTGAATCAGATTATATAGGTATTTTTGCAAGGGCCTTTAGGGGGATGGCAAAAATCCAACTGGAAAACAGTAATTTAATTCAGAGTGCGAGTGTTGTAAACATTTATGACTGCTTCTTTTGTGGATTTGCTCTAAATTTAATTCATTGTTCAAAATTCTATTTGTTCCTTTGCTTTTATATGGTAAAAATCCTCCACTTAAACTTACTAGTGTTCCCATTTGCATCTGTTGTAGACGTCAGTGTAATTTTTTCTCTTTTGTCAGTCCCTGTAATCTATCTGCCCCAAAACATAATTTTTATCTTGTGATTTATCTGTAAACAATAAACACAAATTATACTGCACAGCAAGGATAGTTATCTTGGTGGTGTTGTCAGTCTTTGAAACTGTTTGCAGTTCAGCGTTGCTGTGTTCAGAGTCTTCTGTGTTTTCTGTCTTGAGCTGTAATGATTTTATTTTGAAAACTCTGGACTGTACTGTTCGTTCTGGACAGTCATGTCCTCCTTGACATGGTCATCCAAGTTGCATTAATCCTGATCAGCTGTACAAGTGAAGTCTGCCATATGGGAGATGTCGTTTTGCATGCAGGCTCTGTCAAAGCAAATACTGGACTTGGCATTTGCGTAAAAAATGTAACAGAGCAAAGAACAAATGACAGTCATTTATACAATTTGTAGAAAGTTTATTTTCCTAATCTCTCCTTTCAGATTATTTATTTATTAGAAGGTCTGACGTAGGAGGGAACACTGGTGGGATTTTTTTCTGGTACTTCTTTCAGCTATGTCAATATTCAGTGTATTACAGAAATGAGACTTCTTTTTTACTTGCCTGGATTTCATCTAGAGAAGATGGCAATTGTTAAAGCTCATCAGAGTGTGTGTCATTTGATACTAAGTCAACCCATCAGAGAATAATTTTTCAGCAGATGTTTTGTGGAAACTTTTATTCCTGACAGTAGGGTTTCCTTCCCAGGGTCAAGTAAAGGCCTGCAGAGTCGCAAGCATGCCATAACTGCATCCAGCCTCAGATCATTCATGACGAATTCATTCTTAAGGCTGACTTAAAAATTTTTATTTCTCTATTGTAAATCCTATCACCTGCATTTAGTATTCCAGAGTGGATCCAGGTCATGATGTTTCCCTTCATGGATCAGTCTTCTGAAAAGTTTACAGGGCATATGATTTGTTCCACTGGTAAGGTCTCAGGAACTTTTTCAAATTCAAACTCTCTCTTTTGTACGTTCCCATAAGTATTTGCCCACTTCGCAGTACGTGTTTTTTAAAAAAAAGGGAGGACAAAAAATAATCCACACCCGAACACCAACACAAACCAAAATAACAGTAAAAACAAAACCTTTTGGGGGTGAAATGTGAAGTTTTGTTTTACCTCGTTAGGTTGGAGTGGAAGCTGTATTACAGAATCTTAGATTTGCTATAGAAATGTGTGTGTATTTTCTGTGTAACTGTTCTTGGAAAGCTAAATCGAAATGAGACCACATGAAAAATGGTTTAGTGAAGCTCAGCATTTGCTATGCTTATTTTTCCTTGTTAGTGTGTTGGTGCATTGCTCTAATGGTTTCTAAACATTTCCATTTTAAGAAGGTTTTAAAGTCTGCTCACGAGACTTTGTTGTGTGCTGTTGTTCTTAAAGGCAGGTTGTCCAGAATGGAAAAATGCTAGTCTATGTCATCAGCTTCTGAATCTTTTTGTGCTAAAAATAAAACTTTGCTTTGTAAGGAAAGCTGCTGCATTCATGGGCTGAAGTAAGGAATGGGAAGGCTGTGTTGCTTTCGAGGGTCTCTGCTCTTGCCCTTGTCTGCCGACCTGAGTTTCTCCCTCTGGCTGCTGGGTTCATCTGTGTGCAGCATGGTTATCAATTCCAATGGTCTGAAAGTAGAAGATCTTTCTAGGAGGGCCCGTAGCAATGGGATGAGGGGCAATGACTTTAAACTAAAAGAGGATGTATTCAGACTAGATTTAAGGAGGAAATTTTTTACAATAAGGGTGGTGAACTACTGTCTCTGTTGCCCAGAGAGGTGGTAGATGCCCCATCCCTGGAAGTGTTCAAGGCCAGGTTGAACGGGGCTCTGAGCAACGTGATCTCGTTGAAGATGTCCCTGCTCATTGCGGGAGAGTTTGGACTAGGTGATCTTTAAAGGTTCCCTTCCAACCCAAGCTGTTCTGTGACTCTGTGATTTTACCTGGGCCCTTGCTGGGTAGCAGTGACCACCTTCTGTCAAGAAGGTCTCTCTCCAGTTCTCCAGCAATTGACCCATGCTTGTGTTGCTTCAGCAACGCAGTTGCTTGGAGACAGTCACATGGCATAATTTAAAATCCAAATGAGGGTTAAAACTGCTTGCTGGTAATCTTGGCACTGCACCAAGGTTTTCTCTTTTTTCTCCCTGTAGTGGAACTTCAGAGTCTAAGGGAAGGAAGGGCTAGCACCTCCTAGTTCATAAACTCTTGAGAGTTTATTATGCTCTCTTGAAACTTGATCTGAACTCCCAGATGAGCTCTGCAGCTGTATCAGTGACTCTTCAGTTTCAGAAGCATTATGGGATGTCACTGTGTTTGTTTTAATTCTTAATCTCTATCTTGATAAGAGGAGATGGACATTGATTTCCTCTGTAGCAATAAAAGTAGGGAGTGAGTGACTTTTGCATATAATTTTTTCTTTACAGTACAAAAAATACTAGTCCAAGTAACTCTTAATTGCAGTGGAAAGCTTTTACACAAGTCTTACTTTTAAATAGAAGTATCATATAACTCTGGTTTGAAATAGTATGGGATGCATTATACAGTTCCCATTGCAAAGCGTCCTTGAGACCTTGGAGTATGTAAGGCCAAATGTCCTGTCACAGAGATCTGTAGGATGGAGAAAAATAATCCTGGATACAGTGGGATAGCATATGGATCTGTGTATCATTCCCTTGTGTTAGCCCCAATTAAAACTTGATAATTAAGTGTTTGATTTTGTCTCTCCTGTTCTGTTATATGCTGAGACACCATTTAACTTTTTATTCTTATCTCATTTCACAACTACCATATGGCAAACATACTTACATTGCCTTTAAACATCAGACAATAAATCAAGTGCTCAGAGCAAGAATGTCAGTTCGGACACAAGTGATGAGTAGTTGATAGACATTGTCCCTAAAAGGAGAAAGAAATAGAGGGCATTCCAGAGCATGCAGTGTATTCAAGTTGCAGAAATATTTTGCTACTAAATCAGAGAGGTTTCAAACAAATCGAAGGGCTGTCTGTGATTACTGAGTAATAAGGAAGTAATTGAAAAGATGTCAGTAAGGGCAAAAGTTGAATCACAAAGTTGTTAGCTTCTCTCAGAGAACGTGTAGTCTAGGTCTGGACAGAACGGTCATGGGGTGTAGTGAGGTGTGTTCACCTTATCTACCTCCCTAGAGCAAAGGTTTATGGTGTTGGAGTGAACATTAGAAACTTTAGATAGGGACATGCTTCTACACTTAAACATCCATACATGTTTTTGTTTCAGAAACATAATTTTAATTTTTATCAGCAAATTTTTTTGGCCTTATGTTGAGAGCAGTCTTTCAGAATGACCCCTTGTGACTGCCCTTGTGGGCATCTAATGAAGATGGTTGCTTCCAAGCTGCTTGTACTTATCCTTAAAATGCTACAGTGTTTTTGAACTGCAAGCTACTGATCTTAAGTTAAATTCATTTTATTCAACCTTTAGAGGCTATTGTTGAGACTGTTAGTATCCTTCTTTCTTGTACCCTTCCCTACTTGGAAGCTGTTCAGCCCCACACTACTTTAGGTCCTGCAATCCTGGTTTCTTAACTTCTTTGGTACAAGTCACCCTGATGTGATGGGCAAGGAGATGCATGGGCAAAATAATACCTAGACATAGACAAGTTTTAAGTTGGTAGTTCCTTTTCAAGACTGCCCAAGACAGCAGCTGTCATGTTGGCATTTGGTTTATCTGTATTTCTCTCTTTCCCCTTTGAGCCTGTAAGTCTTTGCCTCATGATTCAAGATGAAGCTTTCTTCTTCCTGAGCTGGTAGAAAAGAAGTTGCTGCTGAGTGAAAAACAGGCCTTCCTGGAGCTGTATTTTTCCCCTGCTGTGGCATCCTGAAGGCTGCAGACCAGTAAGACACCCTGGCCTGACTATGCACAAATCAGAGTGTCTGGAGTGTAGCTCTGTACAAAGTGACTCCACCTTAGTGGAAGAGTACTTGAATTCATTATAGGCTTTGGTCACATGCTTTATATCCTGTGACATTTCAGTATGAGGAACAATTTTAAAAGGTGCTATCAAAAGAAAGCTCTACTCTTTGTTTTTCTTCCAAAGTTTGGATTTTAAAAGCAGTTTGTTGCTACTCTTTTTGGTTAATGCAGAACTGCTGTGCACTTGCACAGATTGCACTGAAGGAGTTAGAATCTATGTCTTTGGTTTCCATAGGATCAAATTTTATTACAGGCTGATAGGAACGTTTACAGATGCATATTACATTCTCTAATGCCTTGCATTCCTTAACAGATGGCAGGAAATAGAACAGAAACCAGGAGTATCTTGTCCAGGAGTGCAAAGTCATTCTGGAGATTATGCTGGAGTGTTACCATTATACTTTCTGTTGATATGCTTCTGATCAATATTGTAAGGGCACTTAGATGTCATTTAATGGTATTACTAGAAGAAATTTTTTGTGGAAATCGATTTTAGTGCTTTTCATAAGGTAATTTAAGTAGTTGGACTGGAAAAGGGGTTTTAAACTCTCATAAATTATTAACATTTTCTCAATAGGCCACCTTATGCTTCTCTACTTTGCTGTAGTTACGCAGGTAGATATAAACTAGGCAATAACATGTAACATTTTGTATTCTTTCATGATGTTTCACTGGCTTTTCCAGTCTGAGTTTTAAATACATATTTTTAATACATATTTATATATGCATTAGGTGCTTGGAACTTGTTCAGCAATCAAAAAATGTTGGGAGAAACATTATGTAGTTGAGGTGTTTGTTACGTTGTACTTGCTCTTCTTCCTTTTCTCTTTTTCCATCTTATTCCCATCCCATTTCCCATCAGGCTCTACATTGCTTTTATACCTGTCATCTTCTAAAGCATGTTAGAAACACCACTCACAACAAACAAAGTTTCTTTGGCTTGTTTCATAAAGAAAGGAATTGAAGAAACATTTTTTTACCTTTTTTCCCCTTTTCCACTCCCCCCCCCCTTAACATTTCAGTCAGTAAGTTGTTCCCTTCTTTTTGACAGTGACTTGAGACTTCAGACAGTTGTCACCATGGTCTGAACAGCTGAAGAATTTAGACTTGATCTCCTTCCCTTGAGTTTTCTAGATAAGTACAGTCAGATTCTGAATAAGTTTGCCTTCTGTCAAAGTCCCTTCTCACAGTTTTTCCCAAAATAAACACTGTCTTTCACATGTCCTTTTTCTTCAGCAGAACCTTTCTGTGACAATAATGAAAAGCCTGCATTTCTAAGCTAACCTTAAGATAAAGTAGCCAGACTCATGGCCAGAAGAAGAGTCCCCTGTGTTTCTAACTTGGGTTGTTGAGGGGGTTGTATGCTCTTGCTGGGTGTCCAAAGCAGTTTGTTCACCACTTTGGAGCTAAAGGAGGTCTCCCCTGTGTCTGATTTCAGGGGGAATTCTCCTTTGGCTGGCTGCATAGTGCTTGAGGCTGTGGCAGGGGTGGGGCAGTTAAGGATGACACTTGAAACCTGAAGACAGGTTAGGATGTGCAGAAAAGCTTGTCTGAAGAAATCCCACCAGGGCTTTTCAGTACTCCCCTCAGTTGCAGGGTCTGGGTTGGGTTGTGCTCACACTGCCATTTCTTACCAAGTTTCTGCACATGAATTCATTGTGTAGGATGAATTTTGTGCAAGTGGCCTTCTCCCACCAAACTTTTATTTTTGGAGCAGCTAGAGTGAGAAGACAGCTCTGGCACTTTACCTCCACAATAACTGAGCCCAGGTAACTTGTGTGTGACTGTACAGAGTGGTTTGTTTCTTCCTTCTCTTGAAGAAGTAGCACGATGGGCAAAGATTATGAGCCTTAAACTTAATCTGAGGTAGTTTGATTGAAGCTCCTTAGGCTTTCCAGGATCATTTTCTCCCCCAAGGATATATATTCTTTTTGTAAACATACATTATATGACTAGAGTATTCTGATTTAAAATATATATATATATAAGCCAGCTATGAACTTCATGTCACTTAGAGGTGGAAGGCTGCAGAGAATGAAATTTGGGTTTGGGCTGGTGGGAGTAGGATATGGACCCAAAAAGAATGGTTTGGCTGTGTTTTTAAATCCCCAACTTGTACATAAAGTTCAAATTTGAAGTTTTTGGAGGCAATGCTGTTTTGTTATATATCGTATTGGAGATACTCATATGAAATCCTTTTTGTAGTCTGGCTCAGCCCAGCTTGGTGAGGAGCCTGGGATCTGAATGGGCAGTTTCCAGTCAGGGACCAAGGATTCCTCCAGACAGTACGGTCTGCTGGGGCAGTGAGCTGGTGACTCTGTTTCAGTGGTCAGCTGCTATCCACAATCCTGTTCATGTTTGGTAACACAAGCGTATCTCGTACCTCTCTTCATCCTCTTTTATCTCCCAAAGCTTAATTCTGAGGAGCACTGGAGGAACCACATGCTTTGCAGTGTGGGGGTTACTGATTTTTCTTGATTAAGCTTCCAGCATTGTTCTTTTCTCCTTGTGTTGCATCTGGCAAAACTTTATCTCACTTCTTTCATTGTGCATGCTTGAATTACAGGATTGTTTGGTGTAACTGTCCCCACACTTTCCGAGGCTGAAATTCATGTGGGAATTAGATGTTTATAACTGGAAGCAACTCCTTGGGGCATCAGATTCCGTATTCACAGTATGTGTCAGATTTACTGCTAATAGTTCTCAGGAAAACCCCAATATACAAGGAAAAAAATGCAAAATGAATAACCTTGAAAGGCTTTTTACCAGTATATCTGAGAGGAAAACGTGTGACTACATGTATCTGAAGTCATCATTACCAACATTTTACTGGGAATGATTAATTTCATTTCACACCTAAATAATAATTTGTCAGACTTTACCAGAAACACAACCATAAGATATATATGATGTGTTCATTACAGCAAGAAGGGCATGTGAAATACATAATACTGAATACCTAAATCATGGCAAACTTCTGTGGAACTCATTTGGATTCTAGGACTTTAAACATACAGTTATGTTCCTTCCTTCATGTGAATGTCACTAGCAAAACTGTGCATCTTGTAGGAAGAATAGTCTCTAGAACAGGTATAAAGCTCAAGTATGTTTCTTATTCTTCACTTTGCTTCTTTCGTCTGTTGTTCCTTTGGTACTATCACTTCCCAGCTTCATTATTAATCACTAAGTGAGAAAAAAGCCATTTTAAGATAAGTGAATAGTATCCCAGAAACACATTTGCCAAAACTGTTGGTACAGAAAGCTCTTGCAAGAGAAAATTGTAGTGTATAATTTTCCACCTACGGTCAAGAGGAGCCTCAGTCTGGATGTACTTTAGGAGCTGGATCTCTGTCCCATTCAGGCTTTGAAGCTTTGGATAATGCAGAGAAGACCAATGAATGCCTGTGTCCTGATCAGCCAGTTGGCCAGGCTGTATTTGAAGAAGAAGTGAAAGGCATATGGAGATCACTGAACTGTGGCAGCACTGAGGTTTTAAAAACTGTCTTGCATGTGTCTTTAGGGTATTTTGTTCACCTGTGCAGTTATTACTCTTTAATTGTCCTTGATTCAATTAAGAACGCTTAGAGGAACAACTGCAATTACAGGTAGGTCCCAAAGGAAGCCTTTGGATTCATGTTGCTGTGAATCATCAAGAAGCTGAGCAGCAGTTAAAAATATATACAATACATATTAATTTCCAAGAATTTTTTCAAAAGTTACATTAAAGTATTTAAAATGTGTTTATAAGTGTGATTATTTCTTAAAGGATGATTCACCTGTCTATTTATTCTTGTGCTTAGTTAAGTTTACATTGTATATACTGCCCTATTACTGCAAGATAAAGCTTCTGTGCAAGCTTCTATGAATTTTAACTGACACTTTGAAAGTTGAAATTTATGATGTCTTATGCATTCTTCACTGGCAGGTTCCAGTTGCACATTGTTTTGGGCCTCCAGGACATTACAAAAGAAAATTTTGCACTGTGTGCAGGAAGTCCCTAGAGTCACCTGCCTTTCGATGTGAAGGTAACTTAAACCCTACTTGTACGGCCATCTGCGTGTCACCGAGTAACCTACACTTGCCGTACACTGCACACCTCCAGGGTGTGTGTGTATACACACACATCCACTCGCTGTGCTTCAGAAAGTTTTGGTTTCTTTATTGTCCATACACTGATCGTGGGAAGGTAAACTTCAAACTAACGATTAATAAATCAACCACCTTCAGTAAACCACAAACTTTGTCAAACCTGTATGCTCTTTTCATCTTTCCTCCAATTTACTTTGAGCAAGTCTGGGGTGGTGGTGGTGTGTGGTGAATCCATGTGAGATGTGCAAAGAATGAGGAGCTATTATGGCAAAAGTAAGGTTTGTCCTGTTGAGGTAATTTATTTCTGTTTCCAGTGGAAGCTTTTGATGCAGAGAATCATCAGGTATTCATATTTCTGGAAAAGAATGTAGAATTTCCTGTGTTACTAGTCTCAGATATCTGTTACTTGTAATGAGGATGAGGTACCTTCAATGGAAAGATATTTGAAAATATTATTTGTCAAAATAGTACTGCTCTGAGTGTTCTGACATGGATTCCCTGAAAAAACAGTAATTAAAGAAATCACCCAAACACCAGATTTTTTACTTGAAATACATGTTGGCATGAGTACATGACTGATTTTGATGTAGGACAGCTCCTTAATTCTCCCTTGTCTTAAATGTCTATTAGCTGTTTGTTGTTCAGCTGTTGAGTTGTGAGGTTAAATAGAATGTACTGTTTATAGGAATATTACCTCTGAACTGTTTAAAAAAAAAAAAAAAAAAAAAGTCTAATGAATGAAGAACCAATTCTGCAGGGAATTTAGTTGCTTCCAAAATTGCTGTTTTGGTAAAGATGATGTCTTATTTAATGATTTTCTATGTGTAGGGGAAGCACTCCTCTTTTGACCAGGGCATTTAGATTTAGAATGGTGCAGTATTTCTGTTTCTGCTTTTGTCTGTTGTGTTGCATAATGGAGCCAAACTGTTCTTCTGACTGGTGGGAATATGTCACCTAATAATAGTTACCATGTGAGCTGGAGAGTTTGGTAGGATATTCAGTGAGCTACAGATACCACAGAGAATTTTCTAGTGATCTGACTTAATAAGACTCAGAACCTGTGTGGCATGAGATAAACCCAGAAATTTGAAAAGAAGATAATTATCACTAATTATGCCCTGGTAACTGTTGCAAATAGCTTTAGTTTAGTGATCCAGTTTAGTTAAAGCTTTCTAAATTTTGCCGTCATATTCTTACTCTCTTAGTTCTACTGCATTAGCATTGTATCCATTTGTTGTGGTTTGACCCGAGCCAGCAGCCAAGCACCACACACAGCCCCTTGCTCACTGCCCCACCAGTGGGATCAGGGAAAGAATCGGAAGGGTAAAAGCTGGAAAACTCACAGGCTGAGGTAAAGACAGTATGATATGGAATGCAAAAGCCACACACATAAGCAGAGAAAACCAAACAATTGATTCCCTGCTTCCCAAGGGCGGGCAGGTGTTTTGCATCTCCAGGAGAGCAGGGTCCCCTCACGCCTCACAGTGACTTGGGAAGACAAATGCCATCACTCCAAACGTCCCCTCCTCCCTCCTTCCTGTGCCCAGCTTGAAACACTGAGCAGGATGTCAAATGGTCTGGAATATACCTGTGGCCAGTTTAGGTCACTTGCCCTGGCTGTTTCTCCTCTCAACCTCCCATGCACCCCCAGCTTCCTCACCAGCCTGGCAGTATGAAAAGCAGAAAAGGCCTTGGCTCTGTGTAAGACCTGCTCAGCAATAACTAAAACATCTCTGTATTATCAATCCTGTGTGCAGCACAAACCCAAAACACAGCCCCATTCTAGCCACTGTGAAGAAAATTAACTCTACCCCAGCCAAAACCAGCACATAAGTGCAAAGAAATATTTTTTCAGATGTTTCTATTTAAGTGTTTGTAAGCATGAAACACATGAAATCACATGTTGTATTTAGGTATTACAGATGCACAGAAATTTTTTTATGGTTCATTGAAGATTCTGAATTTCTTTCTTCACAGTTTTACTATTCTGTGTGGCATGCCTTTTTTTGGTAGCCCTTTTTTTGAATACCAGTAAGTTTACAATTTGTTTCTCTGATAATTTTTTAAGGTGTATCTTAAAAGGGGCAGCTGAAGTTCATAAAATACACAAGTTTCTTCCTTTATTCTTCAAAAATGCTTTTGGAATTTGTTTTAGAAGTCTAGTGTTTTAAGCTGTAGAGCTTTTAAATCCAGATGGAGATATTGAATGTTCTTCCATATTTTTGTTTACTTCTAATGACTTAGCTTAATACTACAAATCTACTCTTGTTTATGATGTTCATGTCTGATACTAAAATTAAGAACTTTTCCTGGACTCTTTACTATAATTAAGATTAAAAAGAGGGTTAAGATGGAATTACCTTTTCTAAGCAAATGATTGACATCATTAAATGTACTTGTAAAGTAATTTTAGTCACTTGTTTTGCACTGTTTATATCTTAAAATAAAATAAACTTTCTTGAAAGGAAATAAAAGGTTTCACCCACATAAATGTTGTGGGTGCACAGTGGGGGATCTGAGAACAGATGAGCATGCATCTGTATTAACCTGTGGTCAAATAAATACATACACTTCATTGGTAAAAGTTACAATAGTTGGACTCCAAGTTCTGCTGTCATTTACTGATTGCTTTGGTTAGCTATTTTTGCTACCAGGTTTCACTGGTGTCAGTTGAACCTGGACTCATGACAGTGAGAGTTGCTCTTCCTTTTATTTCCAAGAAGCAGGGATGGAAAGTAAAAAAAATATTTTTTTTGGTGCTGAATTCTTTACAAAAGTTTCTTGTTGAGCATTGACCAGGAGCAGCAGATTTACTGGCAGTTAACATTGCAAAGGTTCTTGTTCCAAGTTTATGTATCTGAAATTAATCAGTTTGGGGTTTTTGGCAATCAAAAGAACTTTCATAACTAGTTTGAACAGAAGATCGTCATTCTGTTATGATTTTTAAAATTATGCAGATTATGGAATGGCTGATGAAGATGAAATTTCTTTTTGTGGGACCTCTGATCTGACTTGATCTTTATGTTCAAAAACGTCCTCTTTCCTACAGCAGGATAGTTACCTTAAGGATTAACTCCTATGACACTCCCGCCATTCATATGAACATATTTCTTATTAATTCTGGGGTAGGGTTAGTGCTAGACAGCAGATGGGAATTAAACCAAGGGTAAAAACCCCTCTTTGTTCTTACAAAGTATAGCAAAGGGCAGTGCATGCCTGTGTTGGCAGAATTTACAATAAAACCCCTAATGCTTTTGTAAATTCCTTGAAGTTGTGACTTCATCTACAGACACTTTTACCATTAGCAAGAATATGACTCAAGGCATCTAGTTTGCCTGGTAGTTCAACTGGAAAAACTGCAAAATACTCCTGTTACATCTATGAACAGGGAGAAATGTGAATGGAGGAGGGACTGTGCCACAGCTCAGAGAGAAGTTCTTGAGTGTGGTGAGGACTGAGCATGGGGAGCTGTGTGTGTTTGTGGTTGATTTAGTGACGAGTCTTTGCATTGGTGTGGTGGTAGATTATGTCTTCTGTGAGGTTAGAATAACAATGTTAATTCTGCTCACCTGTGGAAGAGTCCAGAGAGATTTCAAATTGGGTATTATTCTCTATGTAAATAACAACCTTGTTTTCAAGATACTTTCAGGTAATGTGCTAGTGTGTGCAGCTGCCACTTTCCAAGCTTCAGGTTACAGTTCTCATATTTTTGTGATATGCTTGGAGAAATAACCTGTTTGACCAGAACTGAAAAAATATTTGAAAAACTTGATGCTTGCTCTTGCTTTCATTTACTCGATGAAAAATCAGATGCCTTCCCAGAGCAGTACAAGTATTTACAAAGCAGCTACAGGATGGAGGATCTTCTTCATCCATCTCTGTCTCTGGGGCCCATAGAGAACCCTCCTAACTCTTGCATTGATGAAGCTAGGTATTGAGATCTTTCAGTTATTGTTTTGGATGGTTGTTTTGTAACTCATTCTTTGTATCCTAACTGCAGATTCTTTTCTTTCATATCTGGTATTTCATGTCAGCTTTTAAATAATGAAGGTACTTTAAAGCCAAAACTTGCCTAAACCTTTACCGGATTCACTAAAACTTCTTCCACCTGCAATACCTACAATATTTTGGGAGGCAATGTTAACCTGATTTAGGAGAGTGCTCTGAAAAAATTATTTCCTTTTTTTGACAGTGAAATGGTGATTTACTTTATATATAGTGACTGAATCAAACTAGCCTTCAGGCACAGGTATATTGGGGTAGGCAGCAGTTCCTGAGAAACTGCAAGACAAAGCCAAGCAGTTGAACACATTTAACTTGCTGTAATTTGAGGAAATAGGACAAGTGCTGCTTATGAGCAAAATTAGCTCAGCCTTTCCTTTATCTTTGCTGCATCTTTTTGACAGAGGAAGTGGAGGAACACACAGAACAATGCTGGTAAACTTCTTTTTTGTCTACCTTTGCTGAATGTAAAGAGCATGAAGGAGAGAAAGTATGGTATGAAAACGGTAGTGGAGGAATATTGAAGGGAGGGAGGAAGGAGATGCAGAAAAAACCTGGGGTTTCCAGCCTAAAGTTTTCTTGTTTTTGTGCTTTTAGTTTGTGAGCTACATGTGCACACAGACTGTATCCTGTTTGCTTGCAGTGACTGCCGGCAGTGTCACCAGGATGGGCACCTGGACCATGTAAGTGCAGATGCCTCTGCAGGGGAAGGTGGTCATGCATTTTGTGAACTAGAGAAGCAGCAGTCTTGGTCTTTACTTTCACACACTGCCAGTTGTCAAAGCACTTTTGTTGCTCATTGGGAGGCAAAGGACATGTGTGACTTCAGAATATATTGCAAAGAGTGAGATGAACTTAAATGCTGATATAGGCATGAT
Source organism: Aphelocoma coerulescens (assembly GCF_041296385.1). Taxonomy (NCBI): domain Eukaryota; kingdom Metazoa; phylum Chordata; class Aves; order Passeriformes; family Corvidae; genus Aphelocoma; species Aphelocoma coerulescens. The sequence continues at coordinate 47,753,843 of NW_027184085.1, forward strand.
GCTTTTGACCTCTTGCTGAAAAGTCTGTGGAATGTGTACAACATCCAAACTAAAATTTAAAAAAAAAAAACAAACAAGCGTCTTATATAAAAGTTTGCTTTGCAAAAGCTGGCATGGGACTCTTTTTTTTTTCCTGCATGTTGTGCTGTTGGCTGCATTGCATCCCTGGCAAACATTCTCTTGCATGTCCTCATGCTTCCTGCAGCCTGACTAAGGCAAGACTGCCTGTTTTCTTATCTTCTCACAGTACAGTAGATACAGAATACTGATATTTCAGCATTTTTTTAGAAGAATTTTTTTTTAGTGGACTGTGAAGGAAAAACACTGTGATCAATTTTTTGATAGTGTGATAGAACTTCTTTTAGTGAAATGTAAGATTGCTAAGATTCATATTTATCTTGAGAAAAACCTAATGCCCTAGTCTCTGTTGCTATTTCCTCAGAGCTGTTTGAATTACTGATTTTAAAGTTGAATTGAAGATGCATCTCTATCTGACTCATGTAATGCTAAGTCGTGATGTGTTCCCTCAGGATACTTACCACCACCACTGGAGGGAGGGAAACCTTTCTTCAAGTGCTCGTTGCGAATTCTGCAAAAAAACCTGTGGGTCTTCTGAGGTGCTCTCTGGCATGAGATGTGAATGGTGTGGCATCCTGGTATGTTGTGCTGCTGCATGTATTTGTGGGAACCACATATATGTGGGCATGTGCTTATTTAAACATAATTTAAATAAGCACATGCTTATTTAAATATAGAAATATAATTTATTCACATACCATATAAATATGTATTTTGTAAACACTTTGTAAATACACTTAATTTATACATTTATTTATGTATACATATATTTATGTGTTAGATGGAAAATCTGATTTTTTAAATCCTCCTCATAGTCATTTTAATGAACAACTCTCAAAGTCTCAGTGAAGCTTTATGTAAATCCAATGGAATTTAACAGGGACTAATCATAGGTTTGTGGTTGGAAGCCTGCAGTCACTTTCTGTGTTAAGTCAGAATTTCTTTCAAATCATGAATTCTGCAGGGTTAAAGACTTACCATTCTAATATGTTTACTCTTATTTCAGTATAGAATAGGTGTTAACTTGTGTGGTTGGGATTTTGTTAAGTGTCAGTATCAAGTTCTGTGTTTTTCCATTCACATGACACATGTTTATTTCCTGTGCAAGCTGATGGTACCCTTGAATAATTGTTATGGAAACCACAGCTTTTCACACACTGATATACAATGTGCTGTGCAGGTAACAATTAGTCCACCCACTTAATGCCACCTTGTATTAAAATATGATGGAAGTGCAAAGTAGCACCAGATGAAGTGGGAACTGAAAAGTATATGTAAGAAATCCTGAATTTGCTACTTAGGGCTAGATGAGGTACTCCATGTAATAATGATTTGCAATAAAACTCTAGAAGTTATTCAGTATTTAAGGTTATGATTTCAGTGATTTAAATTTTTTTTTTTACTATTATGGGGTTTGTATTTTAATCTGAGACATAATGTCCAAGGTGGGAGGGACTGTTTTTGAGAGCAGTCTAAGAAATGTAATGTGCTATGTGGCCATACATACAAAGGTGTGTGTATTCAATAACGGCAGAAGATTTGCAACAGTGTAAAGGCAGAAACTATCCAGTCACCCTTTGAAATAAACCTGAAAACAGTCTTACCTCAGAATCTGCATGTGGGTACGGCTGTGTAAGAGGATACTGCTGTTTTCAAGCTATTCAGTATAACCTGAGCACCTTTTCCATTTCCCCCAGTAAATATCTGCATAGAATGGAAGATTAGAGTAGGAGACCAAAACTTTAAACTTCTCCATGTAGCTGTATAAAAACCTTTTGTTTTTAATAGAGCAGGTTTGTGATCCTTGAAAGTTTCATGACATGTTAAGACTCCCCATTATTGGTTATAGAAAACCCAAATCAAACAAATAAAAATCTTGGGTGAAAAATGGGGCCATTCATTTAATGGAGGTGATTTACAAAAGGTCTATGTAATCCCTAACCTGAGTTACATGATTTCAGTCATAGTTTGTTATAAATGAATTTATTTTCTTTGTGTATCACAAGTTCTTAACTGATGTTGTTGTTTATAGGCTCATGCTGCTTGCTATGTAATTGTCACACCAGAATGTACCTTTGGAAGATTAAGGAATATGATTCTTCCTCCAAACTGTGTGCAATTGTTTTCTCGCAACTTCAGCAAATTGCATTGTTTTCGAATATCAGAAAATATGCAAACAGAATCAGGTAAACCTTTCTAAGCTGAATGCAGCTAATTGATGAACATATTTAACCTAGTGTCATAATTCAATTAAGTATATTATTGCTAATTTTTACTGGCTTTTGTGGCAATACTGTAACTTCTTGCTATTTCTGGGACAGCTTAGAGATTTTTAAATGGACACTGTGCAAAATGCAGAAACTTCTGTTTACTAGTGCAGGGCAGTTTGTGCCCTGTTCTTGAAACAAAGAAAGTGAAAGCCTAAAATCAGGAAATTTGTGGTGTTAGTGTTAGCATTGCTACAAACACTTACTTGTCATGTCATGTGTACAGATACTTTATTTGACTCTTGGATTAAGCATTTGTCCTTTTTAACATTTCGGTGCCAAAACGACACCATGTGTCTACACAGGGTAATGTTCTGCTGCCATCTAGAGTGAATGTTTGTTTAACGGCTCTTTAGGAATGGGAAATTTTTTTTAAGCCTGAACTACACAACTATTTTTTAATTTATATTTTGATTATTATGCTCTTGTAAAGCCTTTCTTTTGGTGCTTGAATGGAATAGGAAAGGAAATGAAAAGTAGGCAAAACACAGCTCATTAAAGTTAAATATTTCCAACTGCTCTTTTCTCAACCTGGCAGATTGCTCTTGAACTTTCTGCTCTGAACACATTTGTCTTTGGTGAGAAGAGTTGATCACGAGCAAGAGCCCTGTGTTCTGTGTGCAGAAGCTGTACCAGAACAGTCCTGCTAATGCATGAACTGCGTGACCTGAGGTCTCAGTGACCCAGGCACACTCCACTGACATGTCAAGAGTGTAAAGGCAGAGAGGAGGCATTAGGTTGCTCTTGTGAATTGATTTTTTTTTTCAGTTAGCTATTCTTCTTGCCAGTGAATTTGCTTGTTAGTGGGCAGAGATGTAGTATAGCACCCACTTGAAAGTTATGGAGCTCCTAATGCTTCCAACATAAGAAGTAACAGAAATAAACAGTCTGGATGAGCTTGATTTTGCTGCAAGACTCATTGTGAACTTTGATACAGGTCTATTGTTAGGTATTTCACAAGTGTACCAAAGGTTTAAGTGAAGATGAAGTTGTATTTTTATAATTAAGAGAAGTTAATCACAAACCTTTAAAATAGAGTCTTTGATTTGAGTTGTCTGATGTTAACCAAGTTTCTCTCTTCAACCATGGTGTGTTCTTTTAATACGTCAGACTTAAACTTTCTCTTTTTTTTATTTTTGAACCACCTCTTAAGAAAAATTGAACGTGGAGCACCTTAAATGAGAAAATCCAAGATTTTAGCTGCACCTTCTAGTCTCTTCCTTCAATATTTTAAGTGATGGAAGAAAATGTTTTCTGTTTCAGGACTTATGCTACATGCTAAGTGTGTGAGTGCATGTTATGCACAGTTGAGGTATTTTACAGTAAGAATGGCTTTTTTGCATTTCTTTAAGGAAAAAGTATGTCTGATACTTTGAATTAAGAGAATGCAGCCATTAGCTTGTGGTCAGAAGCAGATATATAGGGATGGAGAAATAGTCACTAACTTAATTTGGACCATTTCCAGTGCTTTATTGTGATATGAAGGGAAACAGAAATCAAATTGAATAAAATTAGTTTGGGAAGCCCGAATGCATTTTTGGAGTCCTTAGCCTGCATATAACAGAGATACAATATAGCAACACCCTGAAAAATCTCTAACACAGCATCTATTTTCTGCGGCCTATGAGAATTTCTGCCCCTTGGGCTCAGCTTCCCATCATCCAGTGGGCAGCTGCCTCCCAGGATGGAGGGGCTGCTGATACCCAGGGCAGCAGGGGCAGAGCCATGGGGATGCTCCCCTTTCCTCCTGCTGCTGCTTTGTTGCATACCTGTGAACTTGACAGCTGCCCCAGCAATTGACATCTTCCTTTTTTTTCATGGTCAGTGGGCCACAGCTGTGGCTCAGCACAAGGTGTGGTGAGTGATATTTGTATTGCAGTGCCTGCCTTGTACTCCACTGTGCATAAAGTGTTTTGTTCTGTTTCCTTAGCTGACAGTGCTGTTTAGCACTTTGGTTTAGCACCTACATCCTGAATGTTCAGGTACTAGTCTGGTGTCTTCACATGTGGCTCCTTTTACACCATCCACATCCTGTTGAGCCTTGCTTCGAGACCTGTTGCTGGACATTTGTCATTCTCAGTCATCTTCTGAAGATCAGGTGTCTGCAGGTCACTGTCAAAAGCACCACATACCATTGCTATATGTTGTTTTTCTTTGCCGAGATTCTTCCTCAAAGGCAGAGAGCCAAGAATTGTCTTGAGCTAATTCTCACATCATCCTGTGTTGAGGAAATTCAGTACCTTTTAGTCCTTCTTGTTACCCATGTTCACAGAACAGACATTCATTTTCTTAAAAAACCCCACTAGCTCCTGGCATGCACTGAAAGTTACCAAGATGCATCACGGGTTCAGCAGCTCCCTGATACACTCTTAGGATGTATTTGGGGCTCCTCTGATAATGAAGCAGCTCAGGACGGCTGCCCCAGGAGCTGCTGCTGCTTTTCTAGGGGAAAGGCCTAGACTCTGGATGGCACATCTTGTTAAAGATTGTGTGCATGTTAGGGATGTTTTAGGGGGCAAGGAACTCCTTTGTTGGAGGATAATTAGCACTTCTGTGTGATGGCAGGCTCATTAAGAAGTTCTCGTGGTGTGGCATGTACAGAGGGTGCTCCTCTATTGCCACAGCTGACAAAGGGCATCGCTCAGAAGATTGTGGAAAGACCAGTCTGAGGTACCAAAGTGCTGGCAGTTGCCTGGATGAGTTGATTGCTGCAGGCAATTCTTCCCAAGCTGGTGTTTGGGAAGTGCCAGATGACTTGTCCCATGCAGTAAATGAGCATCCCCATCATTGCTGACCTGCTGGGGACCATTTGTCCGAAGTAGCTTTTGCCATGGCGTAAATGCTGCACATCATCACCAACATTCAGCAAACATCTCTGTGCTGAAAAAGGCTTCTTTAAAACTCTTGAGCTACCAGGAAATGCAACGGTAGAGCAGTGTAGCCCCTTCCTCCAAATGACTCCTGTCATCACGAATTTCAAGTTGAACTTCACTGGAACAGTTTCAAGATGCTGTTGGTGTAGATTTCCCTCCTATTCAGACTGAAGGGGAAAGTCTAATAAAAGAAGCCAGCTTCTTTCCATCTAAACTAAGAAGAGGGTTGGGAGCAATCAGGAGCAGTCACTTCCTATTGTTATATTTAGTACTTCTTTTTTTTAAACTTAATTGTCTGGAGTGAAATTCAAGAAGACATTCAGCTTTCTCTTATTTCAGGGTATTTCAAGACCACACTGTCTAAATTCCTCTCCAGTTTGAAACTTGATCTGTTTGTCTGTCAGCTATAACAGGGAAGATATCTCAACACTCTTTATATTTTAAAAGTCACAACTCAAAAGCATTATTGTTGGTCTTTCTTGTAGACACTTGAAGCATTACCCAAATACTCAGTTAGTTACCTGGTGTCAAGTTTAGGACTACTGCCTAGTACCCTTCTTGACACGTTATGATTCTGCTTCTTGGAAGGTTCTCCTGCTTTAGGATTTTGACTTCCCCAATATCTCTTTTGGTCTGAAGTTCTGCCTTTACTGATTTGATTTTATTTTTTCTTTCTTGTTTTGTGCTTTGATCTCTTGCTTTCTCCCTCTGCTGCAAGGCATAGTTTTTACAAAGGTGTTGCCTGGCTTATATCTCTTGGGAGCTTTGCTCGCATCCCAGTCAAGACTGACTGGGATTTTCGGTAGGTGTGAGTATGACTAACATTATGTGATGGGCACTTACATTGCACTCTACTGCTACCTTCTGAGAAAGAAAACTGATCATGTTTGGATTTGCACTGGTCTTGTATGGCCCTGAGTGTCAAGAATGAGAATGCAGTGAGGATGTTCTTCACAGAAGCAAATGCAAATTGCTCATAGTATTTATTTTAATCTTTTCTTAGTATTTTATGTATGGTTTTACAAGGGTGCATTATTTTCTGACATCTTAGCTCCTAGCTTTAGTAAGAGTGATGAGACTACTGTCAAAGTCCTCTTCTGAAGAGCAGCAATTTCTTTCTCTTTGAGTGTCAAAAACTGTGTTTTTCAGTTGTGGAAATTATTTCTGAAACATCAGTATTTCTGACTGGAAGGCTGTTACTGCAATTTCTGGATTGATTTGGTAATTTGAAACTTAATGGAAACCATCCATACTTCGGTCACAGGCAAACATCACAGCTTTAGTAAAGAATGAAATGCAGTAGTTGCAATATTAAAGTTAACAGTATAAGGATCACAGGTATGCCTTCATTGTAGTTACATGACAATGCAGATTTGTTTTTATAATACTGTTTTAATACTATGAATTATTATCATAAAACAGGTCAAAAAAGAAAGTGTGCTTTTCTGACTGATTCCTTTTGTGTTAGCTTGTTTGATAGAAACTGTTCTTAAGTTACAAACAGCTTCTTCCCTCCCCTCCATTCAAATTAGCAAAAATCCTTTCTCAAAATGTTTCTGCTTTTACAGATGAAGATGATGATGTTGATGGGTCAACACAAGGATCAACAAAAGATATCCAAATTTCAACCGATTCAAGTAAGCAAAATTTTCATAAGTGGTGAATAGTCACCCATTTCAGTCTTTATTTATATAATCTTAACTTGTATTGCCTTATGAGAAAATATTAAACGGCTGTTTTTCTAATGTTAGGTTTTAATTTCAGTTCCAAAGTTTTGGTCCAACACATCCAGGGCTTTAAAAATATCTCCTTGATATTTTCCATTGGTAGGTTGACATAAATGACAATCTGTTCGTTACCTTGACAAATAGGTCATTTCTCTCAACTTGGTAATTGAAGAAAGAAAACATGGTGTTAATACTCCATACATAAGCAATGAATTTAAAGGGCAGACAGCAGTGTCTTTTCAAAGCCTTTTGCTTGTAAGTTCTCTGGACCCAAATTTTGCTGAGGACACCAGGTGAATTTTTTTTTTTTGGCTTGGGCATTTTGCAGTAAACAGGATTCAGCTGGACTGGCTGGTTCCTATGCAGTTGAATTTTTAAGCATGTGGAGTTTTCTGCGGTTGGTAACAGCCAAATTCTTACTTTTCAGAAGATGAGGTAAAACGGCAATTTAAGAGTTTCCCACTCCTATATCCATATCAGTAATTAAAACAACATGGTGCTTGCTACCTAATGTAGCTGCATGGATTGTTGTAAAAAAGGACATTTCAAATCAATAAATACTGTATTTTTTTTAATCCTGAGGCTCTTACAAAATTAAGAGGCTGATTGTGCAAGTGCTATTTGGATTAAAAAAAAAAAAATCAGCTTAATAACTAATTAAATCAGTTACAGAAGAGATTCCAAGCATCTTCTTGTTTCACTTTCTTAGTTCCTGAATGACTTTAAGTTACAATCCACCGGCATACTTCCTTATTATGGGAAAATAATCTGACTAACTGCAGTTTGTCTGAACAGCTTTCACTTTTTCCAGTGTTTTAAGTGACTTATGCAGTTGAGGGTGAGGATTTCTTCATTTCAACAATTAAGCCTATTTCCCTTACTACTGTCAAAAAGAGCAAATAATGTATCCAGATATTTCCACTGGATTCATTGAAAGTATTAGTGCAGGCCAGTTCAGCTTTAGTTTAAACTTCCTAAAAGAAGAAAAAAGATATGAAAATTCAGGGCATGATACAAACTTTAATATGTCATTTGTTCAGGCCATCTCTGAACTGGAGAAAGCAGCAGTAGATGGTATATTTTCAAGGGTCATGTGAAGTATTGTTAGTTGTGTTTTAAATAGAACAGTGGCATAAAAAATTGCTTTCTTGTAATACATTTTCACAAAACATAGGGCAGTGTAGAGCACAGTAGCTTTGCTGTGGTTTAGAAAGCTCAGCTAAAACCACACTCACAAAAAGAGTCAGAAACAGCATTTACTGATAAGACAGGACAGACTGTGGTGATGAGGTCCAGGGCATGGGCATGCAGTACCTACCAGCAACTTCTTTAAACGTGACCAGATTCCTTTGTCTCCTTATCCCTCTGTTTTCCCATATTAGTTCTTCTCCACACCACCTTGATCTCTCCCTTTGCTTTTTTCCTGAAGCTCCCCTAACAACCCTGTACCATCCCAGAATGCTTTTCACATGCATCTCATAAATCCCCGCAATCTGAGAGACGTCCTTGGTCAGTGACGTGTCCCACAGAACTTCCCCTGTGGATTCATCAGGTGTGTCCCACGCCCAGACCATGGGATTGATGACCTTGTGTCAGCTAAGGATGTGTCTTCTCTGATAAACCTACCTGATAAAGTTATTGAGGTTCACCTGCCAGCTGTTGTGCTTCTCTGTGTGTGGGGAGTCATAACCTATTGAATTTAACATGACAATGCCACGGTTGTAGGGGGCTGGACCACTTTCACCTGTCTCTAGATAACACCATTTGTGTAACGTGGGTCAAGAAGGAGCTGCTCACATCTTCTGTGTGTTGACTCAGTACATCTGCCATGTCTTTTGGGATGTTACCATGCTCTACTTCAGGAGTGTCTGAACTCCATTACATTCTAGAATATTTAGCTTTTCTTAATCCAGCTCTCTATGTTTTAGGGGTATATATTTTTAAAAACAGTGAAAACAAATCAGAACAAATTGAATAATATTGGTGTAGAAAGACACTTCTTTGATAGGAAAGAAACCAATAGAAAAGGATACAAAGTCTTTAGTATTGGAAGAAGATTTGAATTAGTAGTCTACATTCACTTTCGTTTCTTTGCTGTTGTAATGGGCTTGTTGAGTGAAGTGTAAAGTTAGAAGATCTAAGTCTTAATATTGGTAGCTTAAATGTGTTAAATCAACCACTATATTTAGCCTACCAAGATACTGAAATCAAAAGCATAAAATTAACATAAAAACAACCATACAGTTTCAGAGCTGATGTGACAGACATACCAGCAGATTTGGAAAAAGACACTATCTGCCCTGTGAGTGTCTCTCACTGGCTGCAAGTGAACTGTCTGATTCAGCATGCATCCATCTTCTGCAGGACAGAATTCAGACATCAAAAAAACCCCATTCTGGAGGAGGTTTTAGAGGAATCTGTCTGTCCAAGAAGTGGGGGCTGCAGTGCTGTCAGCAAGCAGAGGTTTCACAGCATATCCTTCCACAGCCTCTGTTTATCCTGCTCAGGTTGCTGTTCATCTGCCAAGTAAGAGATAAAATGGCTTTGTATTAGATAGACCCAAGGCTCTCTTCAAGGGCAATAAAAGAAAAAATACATAATTCTTACATGCATAAATGCCATCTTGTAGGCTATGAATCCTAATACTGAAATAAACCAAAATTTTATAGTCCCTGCTGTTGTAATATGAAGCAGCAGTAGAGAAGGAGAGCATACAGCATGTAAATAACACAAGTTTTGGGGGGAAGAATGGTGCTTGGTAAGCTATGTTGCTAGAATTAAGTCTTTTAAGAGTAATTTTCACAAATACACTCAGGGTAGGCCTCTAACTTTCTTAAGTGGCAAAACTACTCAGGACTGCCTCATTTTCCTCTCTCAGTCACAAGCCACATGTCTTTTCAGAAGCCGTGTCCTGTCTGTGGGGATTTGGAAGTCAAAGGGAACATGAGCTTTGGACTCATCCAATGCTGTTTTATCCTTTTCCCAGGAAAACTTGGTATCTTAGTCTCTGAAATCAAGTTCTGCAATTTGGTAAATTATGCCTGGAATTAACCTTTTGTAGTTATTTTCCCCTTGAAAAGGGTAAGCATGAATAACAGGTTATTTTCAGCTCAGTATCCCATGGTAAGAAAAAAATAATGTGTTATTCAGGAGAAAGTCCTGATATTGTGTACTCTGATCCAACAGGAAAAGATAAGATGTTTAGCAGTGAGGTGCTGTATTACAAAACAGGCAGTAACTCCTTTAAATACCACAGTTTGATAAGTGCATCTGTTGTGTATTAGCAAGGGGGTTTATGTAGATGTACTAAGTGGGGGTATGTAGACTTCACTTCTGTAACTGGATCATTTTCTAATACTTAAAAATTGGAACAGGTGGAAGGAAGAGCTTTGTCTAACTTCAGAAGTGGTTACAGTTGAGCCTCTTGCCAAGGCTAGTTGGCAGACTGGCATAAGACACCACTTAACTTACAAGCATTGGATGTGCTCCTGAATCGGTGGAGAAATGTATTTCTGGGTGACTAATTCCAGTGTGTAGCTGTTTGTTCGTTTTTTTAATGGCCTTCCAGAAGCTCATGTGCAAGCAAGCCATTTTTCACTGGGTTGCAGTAAAAGTATCCCCTGTGAGGAGGACAGCGACAAAGTTAAATGTGATTTTTCACTGATAAAGTCGAGGAGGTTTTTTATGTGATGGATACCAGATTTACCAGCATTATGTTTATTTAACTAAGAAATATGATTGAACTTAGGACATTACCACTAGTCTGTAGATCTAAACTTCTTCTTGTGAACCAGTTTATTTTGAGAGTCAATCCAACTGTTCTTAAGACATGGAGAGCGCATAAAGAATTCTCCAGTTACAGTTGCTAGGGACTCTCTTAGGCCAGCTAGTATCTCATACGAGCAGACTACAAAGGCCCTTAAAATGAAAACAAGTATTAGAACTTGGATGAATGTTTTTATTCTCAGATGGTTGTCTGCTCTCTGGATTGCTAGAGAAAACAGCAGAGATTTTGATAGTGTTGTGAAAGTTCATACTCAGAACATCAGCTGTGCTGTCAGTAACCAGTGTTCGCTTGTTTTCTCAAGTTGTGTTAGCTCTAAAGAAGGTCACCCAGGACACAGTGTGTCTTTTGGTTAACATTTGTCTGTGCTATAGTTACCATGGAGATCACTCTGACAGAAATCTGTTTCTAAAAGATTTCTACTCTTTTTGGCATAAATCCAGAAGAATTTAAAGGAGTAGGTCACTTTCGGGTGTGTGCTATAGTCTCAGTGCAATGGTTGTTGAGTTTCAAGGGTACTTTAGAAGCAAGAGGTGGTGATATTTAAATCTTCCTTATATTGTGTTTAAAAAGAAATTGACAACAGACGCAGCCACTATAATAATTGGAAAACTGAAAATCCACGGTAATACTACTTTTCATATCAACAAAAATAATTGAGAAGTCACAATGTATCATACCAGGTTGGGTGTGGCTCTGAGTAGCCTAATCTAGGGAAGGATGTCCATGTCAGGATTCTTGTACTCCACAATTCTTGAAGGCCCCTTCCAACCCAAACTATTTTATGATTCTGTGATTTTATTTGTTCTGTTTCTGTCTCTCTGTTTTTCTTTGTACATGCATCTGTTATACAGGCTTCCCTCCAAAGGTTAACAGCATGACTGAGGTTGGAGGCAGCATGGAGATTATCTAGGACAACCTCCTGCTCAAGCAAGGTCACTCAGAGCGTTTGTCGTGTTCAGTAAGGTTTTGAATATCATAATAGAATCATAGAATGATTCGAGTTAGAAGGGACCTTAAAGATCATCTCCCAACCTCCCTGACGTGGGTGGGTACACCTTTCAGTAGACCAGTCAACATAGACAGTTTTGTCTCAGGGAGACTAGGATGACTTTGGAGTAGGATGGGAGGCTGTGCTGGGGACTGCTTTGCTGTGCAGTGAGGTCTTCGTGTCACATAATGAGAATGTCCTTGCCCACACATTGTGCCATGACCAGTGGAATTGATAATGAAGAAATATACTTAAGAAGTGGATAAGTCTACACTGGAAAAGAAGTCCAAGTGTAGCTGTCACATCTCAGAATAAGGAGAAATAAAGATCATGAGAATTAAGGTATCATGATTTTTCTTTGAGGATTAGAATCTCATTTTTAAAAGACTGCTTTCAGACATAAGTATTAGATAATCCTTTACTTCTGTGGTGTCTGCTTTTGATTGAAGTTGGAAAATGTACACTGAAGCAGTAACAGGTGGATTAGACACAACATATTTAGTTTCAGGGGGTTCAAGAAAGCTAGCACTGAAGTGTCCTTGCTAAGTATTGATGCACTGCAGTCTTTCCTCATAATCTGTCACTGCAGCATTGAGATACCCAGTGATGCACATTTATGCATGGATTCTTGCTTGCTTTTTTTCAGTCATCAGTTAGAGGTGGTTAATGGTTTTCTTCCTCCAGTTTCACTTCTCCTTTTTAATCCTTCTGTGGTAAATGGCAATTTGCTAATGTGTTTCATTGGACCTAACCAGTGATCTTATTTGAGAGCAAAAGGCTCTCAGTATTTTATTCAGTACTACAGAGTATTTCCAAGCTGTGAGGGAAGCATGGAACAAGACTTCATCATGTAACATATCTCCTTTACAATGTGTGTTAAGAGACTGCATGATTAACCAGTTGTGTGGGTATTACAGCTGGTGTATGTGGCTTTCACTGAATATTTCTAACATTTCAAGAATTGCAAGTATAACTTCTAATGATTGTACTACTTGCTGATGAATGGAGGTGCACAGATTTATTCTAAGATCAGACTCTGTAACACTGTGCTATGCAACAGGTGACTTTCGTTAATAGTTCAGTCCAACACTGCAATAAAAATGGCATATTCTGTCCGTGAGGAATAGTTATGTCTGCTGTAAAGCATCAGCTCTCTAGGGAGTGCCTGCAAGACACTGCAAAGCTGAGCAGCTCATCAGGTGTCTTCATAAAGATGAGATCAGGAGAGGACACAAGGTCTGTTTTCCTGGAATCTAGTTTTTGGTCTGGATAGATTAACTTGGTTTCCTTCCCAGAGGCAGTAAGGACACATGTAATGGACTGGCAATATTAACTTGTTCCTAAAACCTCTCAAAACCTGCCTGTTCTATGAGAATTTGCGCTTTGCTGTTACTCTTAAAATAGTTGCTTAAGAGAGAGACTTTGTCATACAGCAGCCTGTACCTGAATCATAACCCATCTTGGTGAAAGGTGAACCTGAAATCCTTCACTCTTCACCCCTTCACAGATGTCTGGGCAACAGTTTGAGTATGGATTTGATAAGACTTTAGTGAAGTGAAACATAGCAAAAGGCTGAAGGTCTTCATTTACTGTACCTTCTTTCTTTTAGTTTTTCTGTTGTCCCTGTATTTTCCTCCCATTGCCTGTACACTTAACCAGCAATTTTAAGGACTTTCTTTGGAAGCACGTTCTCAGAATTGGCAGTGCTCTGGGAGCTGTTCTGTAGGGGATGGCACTTTGTCTTCAAGTTGTTCAACTTGTCAATAATAAATGCAGCCTTGAATGCTGAGGATGAGGAAGTGATAACATACAGCATATGGTTATAACAGTTATATCAAAAGCCAGGATAAAACTGTGATTACTAGTCTCTCTTTCCTCTCTGAATGTAACCCTGTTTTAAATGAACAGTAACTAAACAAATATCAAATATTCAGCCTCAAAGCTGGTTCTATGAGCAGGAATGTTCCCATGAAGAAGAAACATTTCAGTTGGTTAAAAGCAGGTTTTCAGTAGTTACATTATGCCCTTCCTATTCAGGTAGCTTTCTGATTTGAGGTGTGTGCTAATGAAATACAATTGTTTCCATTTAGGTAAACAAACACTGAAGATATTTGATGGGAATGATGCAGTGAAACGCAATCAATTTCGACTAATTTCAGTTCCAAGGATTGCAAAAAATGAAGAAGTTGTGGTAAGATACCCAGTGAGGGTCAGTTTTCCAGTGTGATACATATAATTTCATATTATAACAGTAAAAAGCTAACTTTTAGAAATGTAACTCAACAACAAAAATCTGTAAATGGGCTGTAATATTGTAATGTAATTTGACTTCTTCATGTAGTGCTCTTACTTTAGAGCATCTGAAGAAATGGTGGCTTACATATCTGTAGCATAATGGCAACCACAGTATCGCATGCTAAGCAGTCTTCTGCTTCCCTGTGTTACTCTGAAGCCTGATTTTACTGATACAAGCAATACAGGATAACCAGCTCCTTATGTATTGGTCCTTTTCTGTAGTTTCTGATATTTGTCCTGGGTAGCCACCAATATTGCACGTGAGTTAATCAGCTTTGAACGCTAAAGCTTGCTATAGTTATCTCCGCCTCTTGGCTGTGAAAGTAATTAATTATTGATCACATATTGGCCACTCCCTGGCTTTTCTGGTGCTCCATCTGGGGTGGAAAAAATACTTAGTACTAAATCAAGTGTGCTGTACAGATCTTTATTTACTGGGTTAGGCAGAGACCCCATGCTGTGAGAGAGCAATCCCGGAGTGGGAATAGGGTGGTGCACAATAGAATTAAGCATGGTGAGGTCTCAGAGTCATAACAGACTTGGCAGACAAGTGTGAAGAATGTATTACATCAGAATTTTGACAATTTAAAGCTAAAGATCATTAGGATTTTTATCTTGATACTGTGCTCAAAATCAAGAGGAGTTTTGAAAATGGTTTGTTGAGTTCTGCATTTCAAAGATCTTTAAGAAAAACTATGTCCGGGATTGAAAACATTTTTATTTAGGAGTGCTACTTGCCTTTCAAGTCCATTTTACCAGGCTGGTGCTTTTAATACCAGGGAAGATAAATACAAGTTCTCATTAGTGAGCTGTAATGACTGCAGCATCTGTTTTAGCAGAGGTGCTGCAGGCACGGGCCTATAATGGATGTAAAATTCCTGTGACTGTGTGCATCTTGCAAGGACAGCCCTTCCCTTTCCTCTTCACAGGTGTGTGGGCTCAGGGCAGCCTTGTGGCTGAGAAGCTCACTAATTTTTAGCATCCCCTTAAGTGCAAGAAGATCAAGTAGTCAGAGTTGGGTACAATCAAGGGTAATTTACCATTTTCCTTGTGGAGTAAATTTTACATAGGTGAGTGTAGATTTATTGGACCTGAATTTTTACATTCGGTCTTAAAATGGCTATCAGTTTCCAAAAATACTGTGGATTGTGTTCAAATACATTGATATCTCAAGTTTTCTTCTTTCATGTTCACTAAAATTTGTTTTCAAAACTTCGCTCTTGTTTTGTTTGTTTGTTGTTTTTTTTTTGCCATTGCTATGTGTCCACTGCTCTGAGGTTAGAACATGCATTAATCGTTCATTTTATAAATCGGGTATTTATAATGTCTGTGGCTGTATAGGTATTAATCGTGTCTTTTCAAGTACATGTTCATGTATCTTGCTGTGTTTTAGGAGGCTGCTTTGAGGGCATACTACATAAATGATGACCAGCAGGAGTATGAGCTTCAGACCTTTACGCAGCAGGTGCTGCTCTCTGATGATGTTATCAACAGGAATGATGCTGCAGAGGACAGCAACTTGGGCTCAGTATTCCGCGAATCTGTTCCTGAAGCTTGGATCATCAGAGCCAAACCAAAGGACGAGGAAGTGATCAGAATTTATCCTGCCTGGCTAAAGTGAGTATTTTCCTTCTTGATCACAAGGTTATCCTGCTTGGCTGCATTTGTCCTCTGTAGTCTAGCTTTGTTTGTTTTAGTTATTGAAGCTGCAGAAGCCTAACAGAGAATGTAGTTTCTTTTTCTGTATTTCAGGATTCTTCTGGTCGTTTTTCTGAGTGAGTATTATGCATAACATTCATTTCCATGCCTGGAAACTCTTGGGTTTCTTTACATATGTGGAATATACTGTGCAACTTGTGCAGTTCTATTGTCATGTGTTTGGTGAGAAAGATGCAACTTTACATTAACTACATCTGTAAACAAATGATGACATACACATCATTTGAAAAATAGATGGATTTTTTTGAAGAAGTGTAAAGTAGGAAGAACTACAGCATAACTTCCCATGTGAGATGAGGAGGAAGAAAATAATAAAAAACCCCCTATATTTACCACTGAGACAGTATGAATTTTAAGCATATTTATAGTGGAAACAAAATGGTCTGTTGACCTACTAATATCTGAAGATCTGTGGGCTAAAATTTAACCATGTGGTCATTTTGCTGTTGCAACTGCATTGCCAAGTTTTATGAAAGACTTGCAGGTTATCTTTGTGATTAGGAAGAAGCTGATCTGCAGTGCTACAATTGTAATTAGCAGTTCCTTGCCATGAAAGTGTTTTCTTGTCTGTGGCGCTGATCCCACATCTGCCAAGAGCCTCCGTGAACAGCTTTCTCCAACTAATTCAAATATGTGCCTACCCCCAGAGAAAATTTTATACTTAGTTTAAAAAGGTACACACAGGATAGATCAAATGATTGTCCTAAAATAAGTATTTTTCTCCTTAGGGTGGGAATGGCATATGTTTCTCTACGAGTAAATAAGGATAGCACTGTGCAGACCGTGATCAAAGAAGTGCTTCCATTACTTGGAAGGCAGGTAAGTGAAAGATCCTAAGCACAGCCATATACCACCTGAGTGACCCTGAAGTATGTATTTTTCTCTTCAGAAAAATTGCAGTCTCTTAATTCGCAGTTAATGTAAATGTTGTTAGCATTTGGTGGATGCTCTGTTGTGACTGGCATGCTGCTCAAAGCTTAAAGCAATCTTCAGGGTAGGTGGGGATGGGTGCTCTGTACTGGAAGGTACCATCAGTGTTTCTGGATCAAGCAGATTTACTTGCATGAACACCGTGATTCTTGGGATGCAGCATATTTTTACTGGTTATTTATGTCTTGAAATATTTAAAACACACTTATGTATGTAGCTACTCTGCTAATTTTACCTTGTTGGGAAACTGGCAATCACTGTTAGGATGATCATGCTTGTCTCCTAATTCTCTATGCTGCTTTGAAGGAAATTATAAAATCACAGTATATCTCAAGTTGGAGAGGACCCATAAAGATCACTGAGTCCAACTTCCTGCTCCTTGCAGGATTTCCTGATAGTAAAGTGTATGACTAACAGCATTGTCCAGACACTTCTTGAACTCTCACAAACTTGGTGCCATGAACACTTTCCTGGGGATCCTGTTCCAGTGACCAGCCACCCTTTCAGTGGAGAGCCTTTTCCTAAATTTGAACTCCCCTTAATGCAGCTTCATTCTCTTTTCCTTGGGTCCTATCTCTGGTGACCAGAGAGAGGAGATTGGCACCTCTCCCTTCACTCCCTGCCTTGAGGAAGCTGTTGACCATGACGAGGTCACTTCTCAATCTCCTCTTCTCCAGGCTGAACAAACCAAGTGACCTCAGAGAGGTCCTTCCAAGTCTTGCCCTTGAGACTTTTCATCATATCGGTCACTCTGCTCTGGACACACTCAAATGGGTTGACGTCCATCTTATATTGTGACACCCAGACCTGCCCCCAGCACTCGAGGTGAGGCCACCCCAGTGCAGAGCAGAGCAGGACAATCCCCTCCCTTGCCTGGCTGGTGATGCTGTGCCTGATGCACCCCAGGACACAGGTGGCCCTCCTGGCTGCCAGGGCACTGCTGGCTCATGTTCAACTTGCCACTGACCCAGTCCACAAGATCTTTTTCCACAGGGCTGCTCTCCAGCTCTCATCCCCCAGCTTGTATTTTTAACCAGGATTACGCCATCCCAGGTTGAGATTCTGGCATTAGCTCTTGCTAGATTTCAAATGATTGGTGATTGCCCAGCTCTCTCTCTCATCCAGATCTCCCCATAAGTGTCCCCTACCTTTGAGGGAGTCCACAGTTCCTCCTAGCTTAGTATCCTCAGGAAACTCTCAGTGCATTTGATTCCTTCATCCAGACAATTTATAAAAACGTGAAAGAGCACTGCAGAAATTTTCTTCCTGTGGTAGCAACCAGCATCTCTGTAGCCAGCCCCCAAGCGCTGCAAGGAAGGACTCAAGGCTGAAACAGCACCCACGTTCTTCACTGTCTGCATTCCTTCCCACATCACTGGATATGTCTTGTCATCTTGTAGATGCACATGCTTTCCTTGGAAGATAATCTCTTTTCAGTCTGCCTGTCCTTCTTAGGGTTGGTGCCATAACAATATGACCTTCAGGAAACATGTTAGTAGACTTTGCTAGCATACCGAGCTATTGGCCAGCCCAGCCAGTGTGGAGATACAAAGCTGTAGTGTGCACATTTAATTCTTCACCTGGGGCTTGTGAGCACACCAGGAAATCAGCACAGTTCCACTGCTCCAGGGCACAGCCATGCTTGCAGAGGGTGACTGCTGCCCTTTGGGGTTATTTACAGAGTACATTGGAACATGCATGTGACTACTATGTGCAGTAATCTGCACAATGCATAGATCTGACTAGGTATATCCATTGTGTAAAGCATGCTGCTTGTTTTGGCTGCAGGATACTTCCAGGATCTGTTGTCAGTCCATTTCCTCAAGTGCTGTGGACCTTTTGACAAAAATTGGAACAACGATGTCCAAAGTTTTATCTTCTCTGAAAAAAAACAACAGTCAAACAGTATAGTTGGGAATTTTGTTAGGGAAAGATCTCTGTATTTGGGAAGCTAGCTATATGCTCTAAAGAGACTTAATACTTTGGCTCAGTTGCAATTTATCCAATAGTGATAATTTTTAAATGCTCTACTTGTTTCTTTATATAAACATGCATACAGGAAATCTCTTTTTAATATCCAGAATTTGCCTGGGCTGCAGATGCTCCCAAGTTGCTTTCATCAAGTATCAGGCAAAGCACATGTAGGCAGTTGAGGCTCTCAACATCCCTGCTCCTGACATGCAAAGCAAGGTCATTTTTCTCTTGAGTCTCAAGGCTAAAATTTAAGACCCTTCCTCAGTCATGAGTGTCATATGTTTGCAAGGTTTCAGTCATTGTCATAAATGGTTCAGCTTTTGGTGCTGCTCTTCTGATCCAGCTGCAAGGGACTTGACTTCTCCCTAGCAGTAGCTTGGAGAAGAGACTGTGGCACATGTGAAGAGGGTTTTGTTCCATCAGTGCCTGTGGAGTGCCCCATGAGATGGGGGGCGGTCAGCCTGGTTTTGCCAAGCTGGTTTCTGGGCCATCTTCTCAAAGAGCGGGCTCATTCCCAGTCCTGCATGCATTCTCTGGAAGGACATTCAGGAAATACCCCACATGAGCTGTTCATCACTGAAGCACGAATGGGATTAACCGTGCTGGACAGGGGCCCCATCACAATGTGGCTGTGACAGCACCAATGTTTTTAGGAGCATGGTAGCATAATGCCATGAGTGTGTAAAATGAAGATTATTCCTGTCTTGGAAGGAGTTGATCAGAGGAAGAACATCATGGTTGATTTAAAAATACTTAATTTTTTAAAAATGTTTAATTTTCCATGCTCTGTTATACACTGTGTACAATATATAACACAATAATTTAAACATCTGGGAAAATTATGTCGTTCAGAAGCTGCATTTACATGCTGTATCTTTTGGCAGATGGAGTGCCTCCAGAATTTCAAATTGGTGGAAGTGCTTATGGGCAGTAAGCAAGGTAAGTCAAGGAGCACTGGCCAAAGGCACATCTGATCTCCGTGGGATTTTTCCCCATTCTAACACAGTTCATTTTCAACAATAAAAAACACAAATGAAACTTCATGATGATGTTGAAATACTTCATCAGAAGTGAGCAGGCTCTTTTCAGTCTTGTATGTCCTGTGGGAATAAGGTTCCCCTTCATTATGACGTAAAATCTCATTTGCGGTTTCTGGTGGGTATTGACACTTCTGCCCTATTTTGGGGAGCTATGTTTAACTGACATAATTTTCTTAATTGCAGTTATTTATTAAAGATTAATTCCAAAGTTCAAATGGTTCCCTTCCTCTGTCTACTTTCTCCCTGACACAGCCCCCATGGAAGAGTAAGTCTGAGTCCTAAGACAGTCCAAGTAATATGTTCGTGTGTTAGGAAGAAGAGAAATCTGCAGTCCTAGCATTGCTCAAGTGTTTTGTGATCCTGCAGGAGCTGGGCTGGTGTTCTCCAAGTTTACATCTCTTTATGCTTCAGTATTTGCAAGGTTGAATGGAGAAATAAATAAAGACATTGAAGTAGTCTAAGGCTCTGACCATAGCTGAGTAAATATCTTTGTAGTTCTGCTTTGCTTTATTTGTGAGCATTATTGGGTAGCTGTTTTAAAAGGTTATAGCTTTGTTAATGTCATAACCTTGGTTGGTTTCTGATATTCTGTTTTAAAGCATCATTTCCAACCTCACTTTAACTGGAAGTTGTTAGAATTGTGTTAATATTTTGATAAAACACAGAAGTTGGTTATTACAGTACTTGTTAAGGAATATAGTTTTAAAGTCTTCTGTCAAACAGATTATTACCAAAGTATACTGCTTGTCTTTTGAGTGGGTTCAGGCTGTTTCTGCCTTTTTTTAAAGGAGGCTGGTGTTTAGGAACTGTGAAAAAAGTCAGACTGTTCCAAGCACCTATGTGTTTTTTCTGTTGGATCATAAGTAGCTCAGGTCTGCATGGTCCTTTATGATAAAATTAGTTGTATCCAGAGCTGTACTTTTTCCCTAAATGTTTTTCTTACTGTTTTTGTGTAATTGAGCCTGATAATAATTTACATGCTTTCTAACATGATTAATGGTCTTGTCCTCTCCAGTTCAGCGCATGGTCTTGGACAATCAGGAACTGATTCTTAACAGACTCAAGGATATAAGAAAGGTAAATCTGAGAAAGGAATGTGATTTTTTTAAATTTTTTTTTTCATAGCAAGTATGAAGTCTGCTTTCTTACAGAAAAAGTAACTGGTTACCCCCTAAGCAGGCTCAAGGGTAGAGAAGCTAAGTGCTTGAACTGAAGTTTGTTTCTGTTTCTGATATTCTCTAGGCATAGGGGACATGATTGCTAAGTGCAGAACTATTTTGGATTTTGCTTCACAGTATCTTTTTGCCAAATGTCATGTCATTTATTTTCCTTTATTTTGGTAGACTTCAATACGTCAGATGAATCAAACAAGATTTTACATTGTGGAAAACAGCAAATCCATTGTACAAGTAGATTTATTTGTTGGTGGCCTTCCACCTCAGCTTTCCCCTGAAGAATACACAAATATTCTCAAGGAAGAATTAGCTATCAAAAGTAAGTAAACAGGTGCATTTTCAAGCACATTAACTTGTACAGAACAAAATGTAGCAGCATCAATCGCTCATTTTTCTTATAATTTTAACTTTTCCTGACCTTATTTTAAAAAATCATTCTTCCTTTTACTCTCACTTGGGCTTTTTTAATCATTTTAACATGCTCACAGTTGCAGGAGAGATGTGACAGCTCATTATTTACAGAATAATTATTATGTTACTTGGGTTATATGTGACTACACCTTTTATTTTGTATGTGTGTGTGAAAATGCATCACTCTTTAGAAGAACTATACATACCTTAAACCATGTGCAGAATGTCCCTTGCCTTTTTTAACCTCTGACACTTTTTGCCTGGGCTGTTCTCCATGTTATTCATGAGCTCTGTGCCCCATCATGGACAAGTATGAGTAGTGTGTGCACACACGTATGGACAAACACTCAGGGAAAAGAATTTATTTTTCTTTTTCAAAGACGTGTAATTGAATTTTCATGATATTCCTTCAACTGGTACTTTGTATAAACAGTGTCAGGAATGTGTCATGCTTTTTGTTGCAGGAAAAAAAGCATTTTTCCCGATCTTTTATGTCACTTCAAGAGGAATTAAACTTGAAATGTCGCAAAGAATTCTTAGTCACCTTTTATGAAAATCAGTTTAGCTTTTCTTACTTGCAAAGTAAACTTGAGAAGGAAAGCGTTAGCTGGAGGTTCTCCCTGTATTTGTATAACTTTTAATATTTATTTATATTATATTTATGTAACTTTTAAAAATATTTTAAATATTTACTCTAAATGTACCCAAGGTTTTATGTGTTTATATTTTTCCCCTTTGCAGCAAATGTAGTATCTGTGAGTCATGTTTATCAAGCACAAGGTAAGCATTAAAATTTTTAGTCTTGCAAACAATGTCTATGTTCAAAACTGCAGCCTAATACTAGAGGCTGGAAGCTCAGAGTATGTTAGTCTGACTGCATAAGCAAAAAGCCCTTCAGGTAAAATGTAGCACATTGTATTTATGGAGAGCAGTGGATTAGTGCTAGCTTATTAAAAAAAGTTAAAAGGTTGGCTTCATGCCGTGTATAACAGAAGGTGGTAATATTTCATCATAAAAATGAGTTTTGAAGTTGCACTTGAACTGCATAATCTTAACAACACCGAACTGTTAAAAAGCCTTCAAGTGTTCTTTCTTTGACTTCAAGAATACTAAAATTTGGTACTGCTTTTTGACTCTGTGGGACTGTTTCATAGTCACTGTTTCCTAGCAGAGTTAAGAGCTAGAGTTCAGTGGCTGAAAGTTGAAGAAAATAAATGCATTCCTATCTGCCTTCATCTTTTGAGCTGTTTCTTTGCTTTTGCTGTATTAATTTTATTTCAGCAAAGTTGGAGAAGCCATGAGGCTTCTGAGAGCTGGGGCAGCAGTGGCTCTGGGCAGCTTTAGTGCAGTGGTCAGGTGGAGATCTGCATTTGGTAAAATAAAAGTGTGGAATTTTCTCTTCTGTATGTTTAGGTGTCTGTAGTCGAGATGCTTCACATCCTTTGGCAGGCTTAGCTTCCACATGTCTGCTAAATGGATCTTTCTAGAGCATGGTTTTGAAGACTGATGTGTTTGACTTCCTTTGTGTTTTTGCTGACTCCACATGACTAATTGACACTGATTGATTTTGATTTTTTCATAGCAAGAGCTGTAAAGCTTTCAGATGTCCCTTCTCCTTTCCATATTTGTCAGTGGAGAATACTGGGTTTTGTGATACTCTTCCCATGTCACAGCATCATTAAACCAAATTTACATGCATGTGTTTATTAGCTGTTTCTGCTTGGATGTGACTTTTATTGCCACTTTCTTATTGTGTTTGTATTTTTGTGGTTCTCATAACTTCCTAACTCTCCCTTTTTGTTGCAGCCAGGTTATGTTACCAGCCTACCTCTCATATACTGTCCATGCATTTTTGTCTTATTCTGCCCTGTTTTCGTCCTTATCAAGTATCTTACTTTATACTAACTTGTCAGTGGTTATTTTGTTTTTTTCTCTTTTATCTTCCCTTCTTCCCCAACTTCTCTATTCAGAACCTAAGCCAATATAAAGATCTAGACTTGATTATCAGCCCAAATATTTGCTGGCAGTTAATTCTTACTGAGATATTGTAAATGAACAGAACTAATGGATTTTTAATAATTGGATACAAAATGAAACCTGATACCTCTGCAACTTGTACATGATGAGAACAGAATGTTAGTTATGATAAAGAGTATGCAAATAGGCCCTACCCCTGAAGCTCAAAGGAAATCTTTAAATATGCATCAGTTCTGTGCTGCAGCTCTTGTCTTCAACTTGCTTTGCTTTAACAAATACCTGAAGTGTGTTTGAGGGTAGGAAGGAAGGTTTAAAAACACAACAGAATTCAACTGATAACAAACAACTGCAGAATAAGTTTTGCTGAATAATGTCCTCAGTAAACTGAGTAAACTTTTGCTGTAATATGAGACCTATTTTCTAATAATAATAGAAAATATAAAAAGTAGTTCTGATGCCTCTTTACAGGTGCTGTTGTACTCCAAATTTCATGTTTTTCTGAAGCTGAAAGAATATATATGCTAGTTAAAGATACTGTTGTCAATGACAAGCCTCTGAATGCTGTGGTGATTCCTGCAGTTATGGTAAGAAACAGGTTTGAATTTAAAAAATGTCTTTAAAAGGAAAAAAAACTGCCTTAAAATTCTTTCTGCTAGAACTAAATGAAAATATGCTTTATTCAAAGAGGCCATACTGTAAGTAGTGTGATGAAAAAAAAATACTTCAGAGCCTGTACTTCATGTATATGATATATTCAGTGAGCTAAGTCACTTGTCCTATTACTGTTGAATTGTCAATCTACAGCTGCCTAACTATGCAACTATAAAGGGGAGAAAAACAGCTTTTTTCTCCTTGTTTCTTTCAATAATCAAGATGTTAAGTGGGGTTTCAGTTTCAGCTGGTACATCTTAAAATGCTTACAAAACTTTGTTATGGGAGCTAAATGTGTTTCCTCATTAACTATGAGGTAAAGTACTTCTGCTTATTTTCACACTGACATTAGCTTCATTTCCCCCATTCTGTAGCAGAGGCAGTTTGACCTTGTTTACCTCTTGAGGATTTCAGAAGAACATAGTCTTCTGAAAGACTTAGTGCAAGAGTCGTTTCACAAATTCAGGCTTGCTTCTGATTTATTCTTATTGTTACAAATCACTTTCATATGAATCAGTTGGTTTAATAATAGGTTTCATGTTAATAAAGTAGAGTCAATGTGAGAAGAGGAAAATAATTAGCTGAGTGAAGTGATATTTTTAACCAGGATTATGTAGGTTCTGTCCAAAAAAGAGTGTTGTTGTAGTTACTTTCTGCTGAGGTGTTGTGTATCTTGCAGTAACTATCTTTCTGGAGCTGCATTATGCAAGTGAAGCGAGAGTCTTGGTTTGACTTCTTGGAACTTCACAGGTCAAAAACTTCAAAAAATTACACTATTAGTGGGAATTATGAAACATCTTTAGCTAGGAGGGTATCAAGTTCAATGCCCATAGATGCTTACTCACATATCTGCTTTCACTGTTTAAAAATGAGTCCTACACTTGTCAAGGTTTTCTGAAGGCAAAATTATGGGTTTTGTATGAGTAGACACTTGTGGTAGTGTTCACATGCAACTGGCAAAATCAAAAGTTACAATCCCTCCTAAAAATATAAGAGCCTTGTTCTTATGCATGCATAGGAATTACATTTTGTGAAGTTCTTAGAAATCAAGGCCCCCTTGTCCAAACTAGGTTTCAGAGTGCCTGTTATGAGAAACAGAAAGCAGCATGAACTTCTGGATACTTGTTTTTGTTGTTTTTTAGGCAAATGCATTATGAGCCTATATTTGGTGTCTGCGGTGTGAAGTTGGAAATACTCCACTCCGCTGATTACATATGTCTGTTTTTCTGACACTGGATATGTTTGAAGAGAACTTCTTGATGCCAGGAAAATGTGGATATTGTTGTTATCTGATGCAAGATATTTTTTAGAAACTCCAGTTCAGGGGACTGCTAGGGATTAGTTTCTAATATGTGAGCAGGAGAGAGCGTCTGTACTGGGGCACAAACATTATGTTTCCATTTCAGCATGTGTTGTTTATATTTGGTCATCTCACTGAAAGGAGCCAAGAGTTAATCTAAATGATACTTCAAGTGTTGTTTTTTACATGATTTGTCCAGCCAGCTTCTGCCATTCACTAATTACCCAAGGTAGACTAATGGTTGATTATTGTCTTTACTTTGGGTAGCAGTGGGACTAGATGACCTCCTGCGGTACTTTCCAACCCAGGCTATCTTTTTAGCCTATGATAATATTAGTCTTTGTTTATATGTGTGATGATTTAAATACAGTACCAGGAAATACACAGGAACTGACACAATACTAAATTTACACCATGTTTAACATTTCTTTTGTGAGTGAAATACAAAGAAGTTGGGAATGAAGAGCTAATGATTTTTCCAAATTGCCAATTAAATTAAAGAAAAAACTAACCAACCAAAAAACAACAAATCAAAATAGCCCTTCTTAAAAATTGATAAATGCACAGAAGTATTGGTGGTTAGCAGGTTGCTACTCTTATTTTCCTGAGGTGAAATTTGCTTACTCTGTGTCTTATATACCATATAAGGATGGCATGCTCAGGTCTACCTGAAGAAATTCACCCTCTTATTACCATTACTGAGAAGTTTGAGTGCAGAATCAGTTTGCATAAGCTGCTTATTAGAAAGTCAAGCAGTTAGTGTTACCAGATGTGTTGATCTGTTCTGCTGTTTCGGGCCTTTAAGAATTTAATTGAACATTTTTTCATTTCACAATATTCAAATAAATGAAAATACTCTCTTCACTGGAGTGTGGGGAAAAAAAAGTGCAGTATTTATAAAGCAGTTTAGATGCTGTGTGTAAGAAACTGCAGGGACAGTTTTGTTTCGCTCTTTGGTATCATGTCAAGGTGAAAGACATTGCAGGACTAAATCCTTCCATTCAGAACTAATTTACCAGAACTTGTTTTGCAGCAGTGGCAAGCAAGGAAGTCAGCAGACAATTGTATGAGGCCAATACCAGCACAGGTTTTTGTGGCTTTATCACTAATGCCTTTTACTAGTGGAGTGCCCTCTGATAATACTGTTTAGATTCCTTAAGAGTAGCAGGAAAAGATGTAGAAGGTTCCCAAATAGATGAAACTTTCAGTTTCATTCATTCCACTAAATCCTCACACAAATATTTACATCTTAAAAGCATCGTAGTTAAATGAGCCTTTTAGCCAAAACATGAGTGATTACTTTTCACTCTTCTGAAAGGGTTGTCACCCTTTTCAACCTTCACTGGAAGGGTTTTCAAGCATTGGAATGGACTGCCAAGGGAAGTGGTGGAGTCACCAATCCCTGGAGGCATTCAAGAAGTGACTGGACATGGCACTTAGTGATGTGGTCTAGTTGACAAGGTGGTATTCAGTTAAAGGTTGAACTTGTTCTTACAGGTCTTTCCCAACTTCAATGATTCTGTGATTCCTCCATTTCTGAAATATGTCAAAAAATAAAGAAAAGGCTTGGGGTTGACCCAGCTGCTGCTCCAGTTGTGTTGCGACACCTTGCATGTAATTCCGCATCAGATAATGAGTCCTTTCTGGCCAGGGTGGAGAAATTTTGTGCTTGGGGCATTGTGAGTCCTTCCACATGGAAGATGCTGCTGGCAGTTGCTTGCAAATGTTGAATTCTACTTGTCAGAGATATCTGCAGTTCCGGGAGACAGCCCACCACCCAGGAAGATGTGCCGTGCTTGTCACACTGGTAGGCTGGTGGCACAGAACGACTTGTTCTGCTTTGTTGTGAGATGTGATTACACAATACCGTCAATGGAAAGGGGATTAGCATGGGTAATAAACATCTTGCCCCAGTCTAAAGCCATGTTGTGCTACTCCTGACAAATTACGCAATTCACAGTGACTGTCAGAGTGTCTAAATCACGCAGCCTCCTTCAGCTGTCTCTAAGAAAGGAGCAATAAATTCCTTCCTGAATGCCAGCCAACACAAAACCCTTCTGCAGATTTCACTCCTCAAGCGCAGCACTGAAGCCAGGGCTAAAGGGGGAAGGGAGTCCTCGGGCTGTGAGTCACATACTCTCTTCTGCCCAGTAACAAACTCACTCGTCTGTCTCCAGTGGGGCTTTATTAAGGAACTTTTAAAAATTGTGCAGCATAAGGGTGCTACCCTTGTGGCTCTCTGTAATTGTAACAAAGAGAAAGCTCTTGAGAAAGCACAGCAACAGCCCTGCTCTACTATACAAACGGTCAAGAGTTTTTAATG
The DNA here is from genome assembly GCF_041296385.1 of Aphelocoma coerulescens. NCBI lineage: Eukaryota > Metazoa > Chordata > Aves > Passeriformes > Corvidae > Aphelocoma > Aphelocoma coerulescens. Next base: position 47,781,358 of record NW_027184085.1, read on the forward strand.
CCTACCAAAAAATAATTGTTTTCTTAGAAGTTGGCCTTTATCTGGGGATTTAGCAGTGTTTCTTACTTTTTTAAGCTTATTGAAGAGTTGTGATGGGAAGCAAGTTCACTGTAAGGATAAGCAGTTTCTCAAACTCTTCTTTTTATTCTGAATAGCTGCATCAACTACTAAATGCATATAGTTAGGAATTTACATTGGAAGATACCTTAACAAAGGTGGATTTGAGTAGTAGGACTGTTCAGTTTACACTACATAGGGATTTTTTATTAGCTCCAGGCATTCGCTGCAGCTGCCTGTGAATCTTAGTAGCATTCAGGGTATATGTTTAACTGGTTTGGGGGTTTTTAGGTACAATATTGACACTTGACAAGAAATGTAGTTGGCAATTTATGGTAGAAACTGTAAATATGTATTTGCAACAATTTATGTTACTTGAGTAAGATCTCAGACAACTTTACAAAACACAGCTGTGCTTTTGAATGCTTTAGAGTTTACCATGTCTCAGAAATAGTTGTGATTCCCTTAAGATGCTTTTGAATTATTTCAGTTACTTGGTTTTAAACCCAGTGCGTTAGAACGTGCCTGTAAAAGCAAGTAATATAAAACACGTGTTCAGCATATCACTTCTAAAAGTCCCAAACCAGTATTTTTAGAAACTGATTGCCTGAAGAAGATAAGATAATCAAATGTTCTTTTTACATTCAAGTAAGGTATCTTTCAGACTTCGGTGTTGTGCTGGTTTCTTTGCTCTTACTCTGTTTTGAAAAAGTTTTTGTTTACGTCGAGCTGCAGAACTTCATATTTTTTTCTTTTTATTATCCCATTAACCCCCTTTTTTTAAACCCCACAAGTTTCCAGGCATTATACCAAGCCTGAGGTTTCAGGCTGCCAGTATTGTTCAGGAAATTGAAATGGCTGGAGGTTAACTTTAGGTATTAAAAAAGCACTGAAGAGGAAGAAATGGGAAGTGGACAGGAGAGAGGGTAGGGCAGAGTAAAGGCTGGACAAGGAGTGCTGGAAGGGAACGGTTTGCTCTCTTACCCCATGGGACATGATATTTCCTTTCAGAGCTGCTCTGCCTTCTGTTTCTCGTGGGATTTAACTCCATACAGCACTACAGGCTGGGCAGAGTGGCTGGAAAGCATCCCAGAGCAAAAGGACCTGGGGATGCTGGTCAACCTCTGGCTGAACATGAGCCAGCAGTGTGCCCAGGTGGCCAAGAAGGCAGGCCAATGGCATCCTGGCCTGTATTAGCAACAGTGGCCAGCAGGACAAGGGGAGTGATTGTCCCCCTGGACTCAGCACTGGTGAAGCCACACCTCAAGTACTGTGGTGTCTGGGCCCCTCACTTTAAGAAGAACTGATGTGCTGGACATGTCCAGAGCTCATGAAAGGACCAGAAAAAACATGTCATATGAGAAATGGCTGAGGGAGCTGGGGTTGTTTAGTCTCCAGAAGAGGAGCTCAAGGGTGACCCCATCGCTCTCTACAACTCCTGAAAGGAGGGTGTAGTGAGGTGGGGGGTCAGTCTGTCCTGCCATGCCTGCAGTGAGAGGACAAGAGGAAATGGCCTTAATCTGAGACATGGGAGAATCACATAATAGAAAAAAAATTATCACTGTCAGGGTGGTCACGCACTGGAATAGGTTGCCCATGGAGGTCACCATCCCTGGAGGTGTTTAAGAGGCATCAGGATCTGGTGCTGGTGATGTGATTGAGTGGTTTAGGTGTTACAGTAGCAATGCTGGGTGGATGGTTGGACTTGATGATCTTAAAGTTGTCTTCCAACCTTGATGATTCTGTGATTATCAAAGGACTATCCTAAGTGGGATGTGGCAGATGATGATGCAGGAACTGATGGACAAACAAGATGGCCTTTACTTCTGAAAACACCAGAGCTTTGCTTACTCTTCCATTAATGCTTGGAATGGCTCAAGGGGACAAAATCCACTTGTCTCTTTGGAATGTGTGGATCCTTGAGCTGTTGACTTAATATTCAAGGAATCCTTCCTTTTTGTGACAGTGGGATGCATTATTTTCCATAGGCTTTCTTTGCTGCCTACAAATATCCTTTCCATGTGCTTAACAGAAATTAATATATTGCCCTTATTGTGTGTTGGGCATGCTTTGAGTAATTGCTTCTCCCTTTCCAATAAGGCCTGAATGTAGAGGTGAAAGGTGTTTTGACTTCAGTTGTCAGTTTAGGATGAAGGTGGTTCCTTTGGAGAGAGCTGTGTGCGCAGCTTCACAGCCTCTTTCTCATCAACCTACTTGTTTTGTCAGCAGTAGAACCTTCCAGTAAAATAAAATGTTGAGGTTCTTTTGGCTCTTTGTCCCCCCAAACAGCCATTGTTTGGCTCATTTATTTGTCAAGAAAACAGATGTATTTTCAAACTGAATGTCTCTGGTAGAATCTGAAGGACGAGTAAAGAAGGGGCAGTTTGTGCCTGCTTCACCAGCCTTCGTACCTGCTTAGTGTTCCTCTTTTCAGTGTGTTTTCTCTTTGTCAAGAGACAAGTCACACTGGATGGCAGAGAGTATTTCTCATGCAGGCAGTGTTAGAGGAGAAGGATTTTTATGTGACTGTATGTTGACGCATCTGGCAGGGTGTGAGTTGCAGAAGATTAGCACTCAGCTCTTCTAAGAACAAAAAATTAGAGGAAATCTCTCAAGTACTGTGAAGACCCAAACAATCATTTGTTTGTAAGTGCCTAAATCAGCTCCCAGGTCTGGGGTATCTCAATGTCAGACTCCGTTTTGCATCCCTAGAAATCTAACTCATTAATTTGACCTGATCTCTCTGTTGTTCACCTCAGATCATGGTCTCTGGTGGTCGCTCACAGGCAGCAGCTGAAAGGTTCTCTGGGTGCAGTCTCCTCCCGTCTGTAGCTGTTGGTATCTCTCCACATGCTTGCACGCTGTGGTCATGCTGCTGCCTCACCGCCCCCTGAATCATTCTTGTCTAAATTGACTTATATTTAGCACTGTTGTTCTGTTCCCTGAATCCATCCGGTCAGCTGCGTGACAAATTGCTGTTCCCTGAATGCTGTCCAATTTGTAAATAAGAATTACCACCACTTAGGGACTATGGCAGACGTTTGTGTTTAGAAGTGCACTTGTTGAAATGTCCAATAGACTTTTCTGGCATGTACCTGCACCCCAGCCTTGTGGCAGGACGGATGAAAGGTGTGCTGGTGTCTTCTGATCTTTGTAGAACTACTTAAGTATCATTTTACAGAACTATTTATGGGCAGACAGGCTGGCTGAAAACCAGTCCCAAGGGAGTGCATGTGTTGGCTGGAAGTTTTGATCTCCAGTGAGGCTGCAGGTATTGTTCCCATGCAGCCCATGGAGTGCCCCAGGAAATCTCACCTCTGCCATGTCTAGTGGCCTCCTCTGCAGTGTTTTCTTTGGAGGCTTTGAGAGTCCTTTCAGCAGCAGCTTCAGTAGGTCATAACATACTGGCACCCCTGAGTAAATCCTCATGATGTAAAAGCTTTGCTTACATATTTTTAAAAGAAACTTTCAGCTTCTAAATTCATAGGGAGAGGTACACCACTGTCTGCCCCAAACATCTTCATTTTTAAATGTTTTGTCCTTGTAAATTGATATGCATTCTAAGACAACCACAAAACTAAAGAAAGATTTTTCAGTTGGTTTGGGGAGAAGCTCTCACTTTTCAAGGAAACTGTTTTAATAGTACAGAACTCCTATCTCTCACACTGTTCTTTGGCCTAGACTGTTTACTGAAAATGTGTAGGAAGGGCTACTTACAATGCCTTTGGTTCTAATGTTAGTCTCAAATGTGTACTTGGAGTGGGTTAAGGAGCCTTCAGTTCCTAGGGAAGCAAGGTCAGCAGCTAACCTGTCCATTGGCTGGACACTGAATCTTTTTATTTATAGAATCTGGATTTTTTTTTACTAGGCATCAAGGAAGCATCAGGTAATATTTCTGAGATGCAGTAGTAATTTTCCTGCCTTTTCATGGCATTGACTAATCCTTTTTCTTGTTTTCTTTCAGGCTTCCAAGATACCACGGAATTGTTGCCCACTTCTTGTATTTGTGAATCCAAAAAGTGGTGGTCTAAAAGGTCGGGATCTGCTGTACAGTTTTAGAAAGCTGTTAAACCCACATCAGGTCTTTGAACTTACCAATGGGGGCCCGCTACCTGGGTAAGTCATCATGATTTTTTTTGGTTTTTTTTAATTTATATTGTTTTCTTATTTTTTAAAAAGGTGGACTAGACTAGATTCACTTATTTTCAAGATTTAAATTGCTTCAGTCCTATGCCTGAAGACTAGGGCAGTGGATCATTTCCTTCTGACTGGTTCTTACTGTGAGAAGAGATTTAAACTTTAAGGTTCTCTAAAGAAAAGGGAATAGAGTAGTTTCTGATGTATGTATTTCTGTCAAATCTAGCAGAGTCTGGCCCAGGGAAAGTCATATGTACTTTACAATAGCACATATTCAATAATTATTAAAAATAAATAGATTTTATATTTGAATGAAGATGGAAAGAGAAATGTCACGTTTCCTGATAAGGTTGTATTTTTGCTTTTATTTCTTCTGATGTTTAATGGGAACTACCAGGAAAGTATAATAAAATTTTCTATTTTGACTCTTGAAACTTTGCCACAGTTGCAGAATTAACAAGGCCTGCCTGATAACAGCTGCAGCATTTCTACAAGGAACAGGACATAATGTGCTTGTAGGAAGGCAGGAACTGATGACTTGATTTAATCAACCCCACTTTGTTACAGCTTCATAAAACTGAAAGCGATGGTGGTAGCCTATTCCTCATTCCTTCCCTACTGCTTTAATAAAAAGCTTGTCATGAGAAGATATTCGGAACAAAAGCTTTGTGGGAAGAATGCAGCTTATGTAGGAGACGAGATAAACAAGCTACACAAACTAATTTTTCTGTCAGAACTGTATCATTCTGTTGTCTTTCTAACGCACTTCAAGCTGCAACTTCAGTAACCAGTTCATTTTGTTTTGGCTTTGGAATCTTTCTGTAGCTTTATGGCAAAATGCTCCCATTTGTTCATTGCTTCTTGTGCAATGGGAAATAACAATTCTTTTGCATATCTTGGTATGTAGGATGAAAAGCCACAAAAGGTAAGTGTCACCAGGAAAACAGTACTATGAAGAAGAAAATGTACTGTGATTCCTGTGACTAAGTACAAAAACACCACCACTAATCAACATCTCCTTTAGGATTTAGAGAGTTACAGATGTTCACGGTGAAATAATGACTAGTTAGGTCTCTGTGCCCTTGAAAAAGGAAGTGATTAACCATGTAGCTCTGTCTGTGAAGAATCTTAGAGGAATATGGTTTTTACTCTTTTTAAAATCATCTTTATCTACAACTTCATATTTTTCTGTTCACCTTGTTGAAGTTGATCCAGAAACTGGTGGCAAATGGGCATGGGCAGAAATCCAATAATACTGTGTTATTTTAAATAGCATATTGGGACTTTGCATTTCCTATATTCTATTGTAACATTTCTTTTCCCCTTTGCTTTGCTTCACAATGGAGGTTTCACACCTTCTCCAAAGTCCCCTCCTTCCGAGTGCTGGTGTGCGGAGGGGATGGCACTGTTGGCTGGGTCCTTGGTGCACTCGAGGAGATCAGGCACAAGCTGGTGTGCTCAGAGCCCTCAGTTGCCATCTTACCTTTGGGAACAGGTGAGAATCATGGCAAGAACCGTTCTTCTGCTGAGGGCAGAAGTCCTCTGGAAAGTTTTATCTTTGTCTGTGTGACACAGGACTCAGTTTTGTAGCCGAGATGCCGTGAGATTCAGTTCTGGCTGGTGCTGGAAAGTAAACCAAAATAACAGCTTTTCAAGGAAATGTCAGTCATGCTTTCTGAAAAACAGTATCAGGAAAAACAAGCAGCAGGAGTGTTGATATGGGTGTGGGTGAGTGGGCAGGAGTTGGAGGGCAAAATATCCTTCTCCTGACAGCCACAGGTGCATCAGCCATTGCTGTAAGACAGCAAACTTAGTTGCTCCCTAGTGTCTCAACTCCATAACAGGTTTTTCTACCACTTCTTGTGGAAAGGTTCCAGTGTGTCTGCATGCAATAGTAAACACATGTGCAACACAACACATGTGACACAGCACAACTTAGTTTTTTTTCCTGCTAGTTAGCTCTTCCTTTCAAATGAACTAATTCTGTGACTTGATTGGAGCACCTTAGTGCAGTGTGATTTGTAAAACAGGGCTGGTGCACTGATTGAGAGACACAGTTATCTTTTGGTGTTCTTCACTGTTGCCCAGGTAATGACTTGGGGAGGGTCTTGCGCTGGGGAGCTGGCTACAGTGGGGAGGATCCGTACTCCATTTTGGTTTCTGTGGATGAGGCGGATGATGTTCTTATGGATCGCTGGACTATCCTTTTGGATGCAGAAGAGCCAGCTGAAGGTGCAGAAAATGGCATTGCGGAACCTGAGCCTCCCAAGGTGAGCTGAGCACCATTTGGGTGTGATTCTTAGGAACTGCTGTTCTAGTGAAAATCACAAAAATGATGGGTATTAACGTAGTTTAATTTTTACTGCTCACTTGTCTTGTGCTTGGGCCTTACTGAGCTGTTTCCATGTGAATACACCACACGTCTGGACCTAGTGTTTCGGTTTCAGCAGGGCTGCTTGACTGCAGAGCATGTTTTGTACCTATTTAGCAAAAAGCATCTGATAGAGGATTAATGAAAAGATTCACATGGCAATGGCATTCTTATTTGCTTCAGCTGGAATGAAAATTATTTCTCAAATAAGAAAAGGCTTTGGCAGGAATGCCAAAACACTTTCCAAAACACTTGTGAAACTGGACTGTCAACCAAAAACACTCCCTTCCCCAAAAGGTACTCTAATTTTTCCTTTCACAGTTTAAGACGTTAGCAGGAGTTGCTAGCATATTCACAAAGTAAATCCTTCTGTCATCTTACTGCCATTGTGTGTCTGTATATGTGCCATCTGTTATTTGCATTTTTTTTGAGTGAAAGTCACTGTCACTTGGTTCATATGAACTTGTTTCTGTTTAGGAAAATAAAAATGTTGATTGTAGATTGTGACTTTGGAGCTTTATGTGAATCCTGGTTCTGTCTCTCTTCAGATTAAAGGAAGAAATTGGACAAGGGGCTTGCAAAAAAAAAGTAGGAAATCATGACAATGGTAGCAATTGTCCAAGATTTTAGCCTGGTCACTGGAAAATCCTAGGCATTATGAGTCAGTTTTTTAGGACGATTTAAGATGCTCAGGTTCCAGCTATTTTTCACTTGGTGGAGAGAGAGGCTTATTTTCCCATGGTGCCTACTCTGCTTTTTAAAGGTGAAGGATGGGAGAGCAAGAACTAGGATAAAGGCGCTATGAAATGAACTGCATGCAAAGGAAGCATTAATGGAAGAAATGGTCGAAATCTGTAGGAACTTGAGGCTGGCATATAGGGAGATAGTTAAAACACAGCTGAGTAGGTGAAGTCAAGTTCATTCATCTGGTGTAAGCTGGTCACCTTCCAAAGTAAGTAAGAGTGTCTTACCAATGATGTAATATGAATCCATGGCTGATGCCAAAAATAATAGTGGCATCAGTGTTCAGCAGCTTGTGAAGTTACTGCATAGAATCACTTTGAGAAGTTGAGTTGGTTTTATTTCTGCATTTGTTTTTATTTCTGCCTTATTATGCTTGTTACTTTTAATTAAGATTAAAATTTGACGTTTTTGATACTTTGGAAATAATGACTACACATGTCAGCAGCTGTTCATGCAACTTTATTTTTAGTACAGTGTTTCTGGAAAATGTTTTCCAGAATCTGTCAAGATGCAAGTGACTTGGAAGAATCATCTGCAAAGCTTGCTTTTGTTGAAAACTGTTGGAACGTCTTCATTTTTCATGTATAAATGTAAGCAGGAAATTATACCTTTCTTTTTCCTTTGGTCAGATTGTACAGATGAACAACTACTGTGGTCTTGGGATTGACGCGGAGTTGAGCTTGGACTTTCATCATGCTAGAGAAGAAGAACCAGGGAAATTCAATAGCAGGTAATCCTGGGGCAACTAGGGTGAAGGTCAATTCTGTGGTATTGCATTACTTCCAATTTACACTACAGCTGATAATCTTCAATGCTACAGGTATCCACAGACTAATATTGCTTGTGGCAGAGCTGGGACAAGGAGGAATTAAGCTAGCCAGGAAGTCATAGACACAAAATTCCTGTGTTCTGTTTGTCTGGGTTTGGTTTGGTTTTTTATTTTCTCTACCAAGAGAGAGCACCAACGCAGGTTTTGGAAGCCATGTCACTGTCCTTCAGTATTCTTAGTATGCCAATAGCTTCACTGTTGAGTTGAGTGAAATTTTGAGATAGTGGAAATACCTCTTGCTCAAAGCCTTTAAAGCAAGAGTGAGGGCAGTGCTGCTACATGAGCAATAAGCACTGTTCAGAAGTGCTCAGAAGTGTTCAGAACTTCTTCTGTACCTTTTCCAGTTTTGCTTAGTGCTGTTGTAGCACCTGCATGCTGGTATTAAGGATATTAATTGATATTAAGAATCTCTGTATCTCAAGGGAGAACGTTATTAAAAAGGCGTTGAGAGACCTTCCTCCTTTTTGGCATGCACATCAACCAATAATGGGATTTTTTCTTCTTCTCATAATCACTGGAATTGATGAGCAAAAGAAATCACATCTGTGTAATTCATCAGTAATTCCTGGTAGAAACTGATGATTAAATGCTTTCTAAATTGTCTCTTGGTTGACAGAGTTAACAGCCAGTTACAACTATGCAGTGTTCAAACTGTAACTATTAAAAATATTCTCTGACCAGTGATGAGTGCAATGATGTGTAATCTGACCTATCTTGTAGTGTTCTGTCTATCATTACAGGCATTGCTCATGGTGCTTTTCTTAAAAGCTGACTAATACAGTTGTTGGTGTGAGCACAGGTGGTTCCTGGTACATAAGTTACTATTAGGAACTGGTTTGCATTTTCAGTAGGCTGGACTGAAAGTATTGTAGGTAATAAAATCAGGCAATTATTGCAGTGTCCGTTCTGGTACACAAAACTTTTATAGATGGACTTGTGCACTTCATATAATGTGCAAGTTATGTTCCTTCTTCTTCAAAATATACTACTCCATGTTTGCAAAGCTGCAGCATTTCAAAAGATTCATGCTCTTCTTATTGCCACTGCATTTAAGGGATATACTTTGATTGCTATTGCCCTGTGCTTTTCATCCCTGTAATCTTCATCTCAGTTACTTCCCAGTCTGCAGCATCCGTAGTGCAGTGGACAATGTCTTGGTATCATTCTTGCAGGGTGACTTGAAGGGCTTGTGGGAAAGAAGAGAATTTTTTTTTCCCCCCAAATCTGAAGGGCTATATATTTTTGGAAAAGCAACATGAAATAATGAATTGATACTGAGATACATTTTTGCAGAAGACAAAAAGCTTGTGCAGGCTGACACATGATATTTACCTTTGCCTGTGACAATGACTGTTAAAATAGTTGACTTTATGCTTCCCCATGATAAGCAAGTGCACACTCTTGTCAGTAATATTAGCTTATTATTATTATTATTTCTAGTAAATTAATTAAAAATAGTATCTACTTAACGCAAGATGTAGCAGCTGCTGGCATGTGAACTGGCTACTCTTGAGTGCAGAACAGGAAGTTTCAGGTTGTGGCAACAGAAATTGCAGGTAGTCCTTGGAAGAAATATGAGCTTTAATGCTCTTCTGAAGCAAGACCTTAAACTGATAAACATCCCAAGAGCTGTGTGCTCTTTGGCCTCACTGAGTAGAGTCTCTTTACATGTTCTGGACTGCTTACATTTAGCTAACAGCTCAAAGTGCAGCACTAACATCCCTGCAGGAATTCAACGCTGATATGGCATTGCAGGGCAGATAAAAATAGTGTATGTTGTGACAGTGATGGTCTTTGCATTGGTGAGTGCCAAACTATATGAGGTTTTTTTACGGTGTAAAATTTAATGATCAGGGCAACTGCCTTCATTCATAGAATCACAGAGTGGGTCAGGTTGGAAGAGATTACAGTGGGTCATCTGGTCCAACCTCCCTGCTCAAGCAGGGTCATCCCAGAGCACTTGGCACAGGATTGCATTCCAGGTGGTTCTTCAATATCTCCAGTGAGGGAGATTCCACACCCTCTCTGGACAATCTGTTCCAGTGCTTGGTCACCCACACAGTAAAGAAACTTTTCCTCATGTTCAGGTTGAACTTCTGTGCATCAGTTTCTGCCTGTTGCCTCTTGTCCTTGCTTGCTGCCTGGCTCCATCCTCTTGACAGCCTCCCTTCAGACAGTTATAGACATTGATAAGGTTCCCTCTCTTCTTGAGGCTGAACAGGCCCGACTCCCTCAGCCTTTCCTGGTTAAAGAGATGCTCCAGTCCATTAATCATCTTTCTTGCTCTCCACTGGACCTGCTCCAGAAGCCCCATGTCTCTCTTGTACTGAGAAGCACAGAAGTGGACAGAAAACTCCAGATGTGCTACCCCAGGGCTGAGTGGAGAGGCAGGATCACCTCCCTTGACCTGCTGGCAATGCTCTTCCTGATGCACCCAGGATCCAATTGGCCTCTTGGCTCCCAGGGCACACTGCTGGCTCATGGACAGCTTGAGATTCACCAGGGACTCCCAGAGCTGCTTCCCAGCAGCTCAGCACCCAGCCTGTGCTGGTTCATGGGATTATTCTTCCCCAGGTGCAGGACCCTCAATTATCCTTCATTGAATTTCAGATGGTTTCTCTCTGCCCATCTCTCCAACCTGTCAAGGTCCTTCTGATGGGCTGCAGAGCCCTCTGAGGTATCAGCCTCTCCTCCCAGCTTTGTGTTGTCAATGAACTTGCTGAGGGGGCATCTGGTTCTTCATCCACATCATTCCTGGAGCAGTCTCCAGGACTGTGTATTACAGAACAGATCACATATTGTTCGTGCCATCCAAAATGGCAGGAGATTGCTGTGGCAAGCAGTTTCAAGCTGCAAGGTTAGAAAGAATATTCTGCACAATTTAATGCAAGTTTAGACTTATTTTACAGAGATACACAGCTGTTCTGCAGTTAGGGTACTGTGAAGTATTCTTTCTGTTTCTGAAGGCTTTCTTCTTCATGCAACAAAAATTAATACTTCTTGGGGATATTGGAAGTGTTGTTTCCTACCAATATTCCAATATTTTTCAACTGTATCCAAATTAGACAAAACCTGTCTTAGCATAGATACATCTTGTCTAGAGGAGAAGTGTATGTTAAATGGTGTTACATGAGGTACCTTTAATTTGATGCTATTTTAAACTTTCAGGACATAGGACTAATCACTCCCAGTGTAATAATTTAAGATGACTGGAAAGTCTGTCTGAAAACTTGGCTGTAACCTGCACTGGCTGTCTTCCCCACTTGAATGTCTACGGTATTTAGACATAATGCTAGAGAAATTTTGCAGAGTTGAATTCTGATGACACCCATGTGCTAGTAGGGTCAAATAATGGAAATTTATGCTTTTTATTTTAAGGTTGCCCTGAAGGCTGTGTATCCAAAGGTTTCCATTATAGAAGAAAATAGTCTCTGTGTTTAACTATCTTTTGTTTATGTTATTCTTAAAAAATTTTGCCATTTCTAGGGATGCCATAAAAATCTTCCTCATCTTTTTTATTCTAAAATTAGAGATGTTAGAGCACTGTCACAAGTTGAGATTACTAAGCCTGTTTTAATTTTCTGCAGCTGAGTATATTTCAAATTAATTAGGAATGTGTACAGCAAAGATTTTCAAATGTTTTTGTGCCATAAGTATTGTAGCATTGCATGAGAAAACAACTTTAAATGGGTCATGATGACCTCTAAGTCTTAATCAAAAATGTAATCTTCCAGCCCAGGAGTTTACATTTCAAAGAGGCATTGTATTCAGGCAACACTTTGGGAAGGGACAATTTTTCTCTAATCAAATTTCACAATCTGCACATGTCTCAACAGAAGAATCATCCCTTAAGTAAAGGTATGTAAAGTAGGAGTTCATGGCTTATGCTTTGTTTCTGCAGTAAAGCTAGAAGAATTTGAAATGGGTTTTGATTGAAAAACTCTTTAAACATACCTGCTAGAGGACAATAGTGATATACATACAGGGAAGAGTGCTCTGCCTGGCCTTATGTTTTAGTTACAGGATGCTTGTCTGCTCCTAGGTTTCACAACAAGGGAGTTTACGTGAAAGTTGGGCTGCAGAAGATAAGTCATACGAGAAACCTTCACAAGGACATAAAGCTGCAAGTGGACCAGCACGAGGTGGAGTTACCAAGTATAGAAGGACTCATTTTTATTAATATACCCAGGTAAAAAGGAGAGGAAGGATCCCTTGTGGATGCATGCCTGACTGTATGTGTAGAATTGCTACTTGATATTTCAGTACCAAATGTCAAATAGTTAGGTAGCAGGATCAAAGACAATCAACCTGCACACGCTTTCTGACATGCTAGGGACCAGGTACCTAAGCAGTTCCTGCAGTGAAGGCCAGATGGATTTCAACTGTCAAACACTGCCCAGGTGCTACAGACAGCTGGTCAATGTACATGGAGTATGTGATGCTACCTGGGTAGCTGTGGAAAACCCACAGTTCAGGTACCTTTACAGGCCCTGTGAGTGCTTCCTTGACACCTGCAGGGAGCTAGAGTTACTGTTGTGGAAGAATGGAAGCCAAATCCACAGGAGATCTGGCTTCCTTAGATGTGATGTTGATAGAGGCCGGTTTTTCATTTGCACAAAACCAGCAGGTAATTAGTGCTGCCATACTATTATTTTTTCAAGTACTATCTTGTCTTAAACAACCTGTATGTCTTTGCATTTTAGTCTGAAAATGTTTTATTCAAATACGTCTTTTTACATGTACACACATGTGCACATACATTGCACGTGTACACGAATACACATTGCACATGAGAGCTGTGGAGAAGAAAAGATCCTAATTAACTGATGAGTACTTCATGCACCGAAACAATAAGCAAGTGATTTGAGTGGGAAGGGTCAGTACTGCACAAAAAACAGCAGGGTTTAAATTGTCAGAAGCATTTCAGAGGACCGAAGTGCATGAATATCTGCCTAACTACGAGTGCTTTTGGCCAGGTACAAGAATAAAATCTTGATAATTATTTTAGCTTTAGTTTCTCTTCAGTGGCTTCCATGAATGTTTTCAAGGCCAGTAAGAGCTATGTTAAGTTCTTCAGACTTGAAAGTTAAGGGTTAGTGTAGCTGTATTTCCCAGCAAACTAAAAGTCTAGAGTTACCTTATTCCTATTTTCTTTTCCCATGGAAACTATTTACTTCGCTCCTTTTTCTATTAAAAGATCTGATCAAACTTCTTCCAGATTTTAGGAAAACAGTTCCTGCTTTTACAATGCAGGAAAACTGCTCCCTCCAGCTGGTGCGGGAGCACAGTGTGTAGCATTTGAAGCCTGACAAACCAGCCACCCTTAGCAGGGCACCAGGGAGTGTGCCTGGGGGCAGACCACAGGCCCACAGATGGTCACTGGTGTGCTCTCCACACAGCTGGGGCTCTGGAGCTGACCTCTGGGGGTCTGAGAGTGACAACCGCTTTGAGAAGCCACGCATCGATGACGGCCTGCTGGAAGTGGTTGGTGTGACTGGCGTCGTTCACATGGTGAGTTGGCATCCCAGTAAACACAGAAGAAACGCACATTTTATGGGACAGGCTTGTTTCTGTAACAGACAGTGCATTGCAAGTGCATAGTCCTAAAAACTACGCCTCTTTGTTAAGGTTGGATAAGAAGAAGTAATAGGAATTGAGAACTTGTTAAAAATCCATGGGGAAATGCTTCATGATTTAACTAGACTTTGAATCGAGTAGAGAAACATATATGTGTGCATATATATATAATGCAATATATATATGTAAAATGCAAGTGTGTGCATGTATTATGGAATGCACTAGCTTTCTCGTAACAGGTATCATGGTGTCAAAATGGAACAGTTCATGGGATGAAAACAAGATTTTATTCTCATATTACAAAAACAGGCCCTCTTCATCTAGTGTAGCTGCAAAAAATCTTGTCATACCTTATCACAATTACAGTGGAGAATCCATCAAGACAGGTTGCCTTATAATTATCTGCCACAGGCTTTCCAAACCCTATCGCTGAGAATTTGATACTCGCTGCTCTTGATTTGAATGCTGTGTCAAGCAGGTGATATGCTGTTCTGCAAAGACTATTACGACTCAACTCATGCAACTTTAATTCTTTCATGTATTACATACTTTTACAATGGTCTGCTGTTAGTAACATAGTCCTCTGGGATGGTAGGTTATTTTTGTCTTCATATTTCACGACTACCTAAAGAAATCTGCTGCTGAAAAAGTATATGTGGTCAGGTAACTAGAGATAATTAATCCATAAAGCCACCAAAAGTGGAAAGGTGGGTGGTTAAATTTTGTGGAGCTTGATCAATCTTTGGTGTTGGTCAGCTTTACCATTTTGTAACTTAGATCTTCTAAAAGACATAAAGAAGTGTTTTCATAGAGATCCTTAAATTTTTTGTGAAAGCAGAAGCAGCTTTGGAGTATAAATGTTAACCAACCTGTGCCTTGGGTTTGTGATAATAAGGTTTTTACTCCCATGTTTGGTTTCTGCACTCATTTCCCTAGAGTACATATAGCAGCAAAGTTCACTTTGTTTCGCTTCTACAGTTAACTCTAAAATGTTAACTCAGCTGTCAAGTTGTAGTTGAGTATGTGTGCAAGAAGTTCAGTGTGTGTATATGTATGTATTTCTGTAGCTATATGGAGCTGAGTTTGGAAAAACTCTCTGATTAATTAAGTGCTTTTAGACTTTAGAATTTCACATGTGCTGAAGTCTGTGTGTACAATTAGGTGTCTTTAGAAGTATTTACTGTGTTACAGAGAGGGAAGCCAAAGCAAACAAGACCTTTGTGAGTGTATGCTCCTTGCCCAACCTTTGTGTACAAATGGCTTTGCTGTGGAAGTTGTTTTGCCTCCCACAGCTGTCAGGGGTATCCGAGTTCTCCTTCCTGGACTAGCTGAAATAATTAACGCTGGGGCAGTAAAGGCATCCTAGTTTTGCCTAAGCAGTTTTTTTAGCTGAGACTTAAAATGTCAGATGAGAATAAAGTAATATCTACCCAGTTTAATTGCAGCTAGTATTTGTACTTCTTGTTAGTTGGGGTGATTGATATCCTGGCATTTATTCCCTAACAGGGTCAAGTCCAAGGTGGTTTTCGATCAGGAATCCGCATAGCCCAAGGCTCGTATTTCCGTGTAACACTCCTAAAGCCAATTCCAGTTCAAGTTGATGGAGAGCCCTGGATTCAGGCCCCTGGCCAGATTATAATTTCTGCTGCAGGACCAAAGGTACTGGCTGTAGGTTTCTCTTAGACTTTGTTCCTGCACTGGATGTTACTGTATTATCTTGCTTGTCTGTGTGTTCTGATGCTTAACCCTAAAGGAGCTGCTCAGCATTGTGTGGTAACTGACAAAGCAGTTTCTAAAGAGGATGGTTTGAGGGCTCTCTCTAGTGGCTCAGATGAGGCTTGTGTTTAAAAAAACACAACCCTGTGCTTTGGCCCAGTGACTTAATTTTTTATCCCTGTATTGACATCCGCAGGCAGTGTTGCTTGTCTTGAAGCAGGGCACAGTTATAAAGGCCATGGTAGTAGTGCAGTGTGCAAGGTAGGAATCAGTCTGCTGGAGAAGAGAAGGTCTGTCAGACAGTAGTATCAAAGGAGAAAAATTGATAAGAGAGGAGCAGAGTCCGTGAAAAAGAGACTTAGGAGTAATCAGTGTCTGTTTTTTCTTTATTATCTCAATATGTACATAAATCAGCTCCCTGAGAATTTAACTTCACTCTTGACTTTGAAATTGTGAAATAAACATTTTGCAGTAGATTACTATGGTGCACACCAGTCTACACATTTGCCTGCTACCTTAAGGATGCCTTTCCAACTCACAGAAATTTGTTGCTACAGGCAAGCTCAGAGGATATGTAGCTGTACTGGGAGTGCTACCAGAACAATTGCCCTTACTGAGGAGAAATGAGTGGGTCATACCTCAACGTTTCAGACTATGTTGAAACTTTTTTCTTTCCATGAGAAGGGCGGGGGGGGGAGGAGGGGCCGGGGGAAGAGAGAGAGAGAGAGCAAACCTAACTTGTCCACTGCTGACTAGTTCTCTCTATATATGGGTATGTATACATGTGTGTAGAGGAATATCTATGCACACATACATATACATAATGTGTATATGTTTATGTAAAAAACACAGTAAATCCTATAGCTTTATCAGGATAGGTGCACCAGACAGTGTTTTTAAATGTTTTTCTGTTGCAGTTCCAGCTTTTTATTTGGTTATTAGTTGCCTCAGATCAGCTTATTGGTGATCACAGATATTTTAATGCTCACTCACTTTCTTTTAAATTTTTCAATTTTAGGTCCATATGTTGAAAAAATCCAAGCAGAAGCAGAAAAAAACTGGAAGCCTGAAAGAGATGAAAGTGGATGGCGTGTCAGTCTCTGAAGGAGGACGCTAAGGGGAGACCTGTATCCACACCTAGACACCACACTGGTTCAGTAAAACCGAGTGCAGACAACTCGTGAAGAGAGTTGCCTATGAGCGTGCCTTTCATTACATTTTGATAGTACTGGGTTCTTCTTTGTCTTTCAAAGATAGTGCCTCATTGTCACAAATAACTGTTATGTACCACTTGTCTCATCTGAAATGTTTACTTTGGGTTGCTTTTCTGTAAGCTGTTTCCCAGCCAAACAGAGATTCCAAGATGCTGAGATTTCTGCATTTGCCTTCACAAAAAATCCTTCCCTTCTCTCAGCTCCTTCTTAAAGAATATCATTCCATAGATAATTTTTTTATTTGTTCTGTAGCTGAAAATGTATTTCTTTAAATTAATGCTCACAGTAGCATCCTAACCAGAAAAAGGCAAAAACATGAGTTGCTGAGAACTCCTTAGATCAGTCCAAATAGCACAGCTGAAACAGTACAAGTATAAAGAGAAAAATACAAAACACAGGAGAGATTATTTCTATAAAAGGATCCCAGAGCACTGGGAAGAGAGAAAGTACTAGAACAGTTGAGTCAAAATATTTCAGAGCGTTTACTTCAACAGTATTTGGACAGCATGAATGAAGGGAAAACAGCCTGTAGAGCAATTTTTCAACTGTAGCTTAGTTTCTCATTATTCAGCCAAAGCCTGTTTTAAAAGGCATTTGAATTTCATCAGCTACAACTCTTAAAAAGGGAACACAAGTACCCAATGCAGTATTATGTTACACCAATATTTTTCTGTCCCTGAAACCATTATCTTTGACACCAGACTTTTCATCTTGACTTTACTTGTGTTGTTTCATTTTCATGAATTTGTACTATTATATAACAGAAAGCTCAAGAATCATCATTAATTAGGTTAAAAGAAGTACCACTTAGTGTTCGGTTAACTAAATTAGCACAGTCACATATTAGAGCGGTATTATGTACAGCATAGCTTTGCTGAGGAGCCTTAGCAGATATTGAAGCTCATAGTATGCATGTAACATGCTCTAGGCTTCAAATAACTGGGAATACGAGAGGCATCATGAAAATTCACTTACCTCGTCAGGCTTCTCAAGTCTTTGATGGGTGTTGTTATTAGGTGTGGGCCCAGGGACACAGTGACTGTCTTATCTCACTTGGATGAGTGTGTGCTCTTCAGAGGCCGTTTCTCCATCAGCTCCTGTGAGGCCAAGATCAGCGCTCTGTGTTTACCCATCTGCTGAAGGTGTGGGGATCCAGTACTCCTTTTACAGCTTTGTGCTAGAGACTGGTGCTGGAGCAGCCATGCTGGTCCTGCCATATGCTGTCTACATCTGCTATCCATGGCTGTAGTCATGTCGTTCTTCACTCACATCTCTGCCGTCTCATCTCACCATGGTTGCCCAGGGACTGAACGTTTCACTTTGGGTCAACGTCATACACAAAGGGCTCTGTGAACCACTTGTGGGTAGGGGGTGGGGCCTGCAAGGTTTTGCCACTTGTATGCATCTGCTGCTTGGAGCTACTTAAGCCATGTTGGCTAGAGCCCACTTAGCCAGACAGTGGGCTTACTTGTCCTCTGTTGCACAGTAATAACTGTTTCATCTGTGGGTGGCATGGATTTGTCACTTGAGTGTCAGCTTTAGGAGCATTCCCTCTTGCCAGTGTGTCTAGAAAAACATCTGTAGCTGCTTCAGGGGGCTTAAGTGTAACTTTGAAATATGCAAAAGCCATTTTGTGATGGAGCCAGTTACGTGCTGAGGCAGTTCTTGCTGGGTCTTGGTGATGAGCCTGTACTCTCAGCACTGTGCCAGCTTCAGCAATGTGCTTCAGAAATGTGCTTTCTGCTTTCCAGTCATGGTGCAATGAGGGTGTGAATGTCATCTATAGCAACAGAATGATGCAGCTAAAGCTATAAAGAGAGACAAAACAGTATGGAAAAATGGCAGATGCCTGCAGCTTCTCCTTTCAGTCTAGTGATTCCTTCTCTGTTTTCTAGTAGAGACAGTTGGAGGAACAACTCCTGTTTTCAGTGAAACCTCTTGTTAATTGTTTAAATTCTTAATTTAAATTTGGGGATGTTCTTCAGGTCCAACAGCGTGGACTACAACTTAACTTTTATTCAACACAAAAACTGGATTCATGCTGTGAAGGAAATAGTTTGGATAGTACAGAGCTAAAAGTCTTGTCTTCCTGATCTTTAAATGCAGGGTTATCTTCTTTAGAACCTGGGCATGAGAGGTCAGCTGGACCTCTTCTGGCATCCTGGTACCAGCATTACAAGTAGGGAGGATAAAATGTTGTATTTCAGGATGTGCACTCTCTGAATGAAGCTCACAAATTAGAGAGGAAATCTGGAATAGGCTGCTGCTTCATAATTGTCCAGAAAGACAGAGAAACTGCTTTGTATCCTTGGGGCAGCAGAAAGAATGCATGGTCTACTTTCCAGTTGCTGACTCAGTAATGGAAGCTTGACTTTTTGTTACAGAAAACATGCATAAATTTTAAGATTGCTGGTACAGACTGTCTTCTGCAGCCCAAATACATAAACAAACCTGTCTTACTATTTTTGCAGGCATATATAATCCTGCAGCATGTAGCTGACAGTGTTTCAAGTTCTTGGCTTGTTAAGGACCTGGCTGTCTCTCCTTTTTCTCTGTATCTGTTATCTGAAATAACATGAAACTCACAGACCACAATACTTTAATCAAAGGGCCCCTTGCTGTGGCATATTCTTCCGGGACATTTCCCATCCCTGGAACTCTGTACAAGCCTGTTTTGGGGTAGCATCATGGTAGCAAGGTGACACTGAAGTATGAGTGTATTCTTTTCCCAGTGGTGGAGGGCAAGAAAGCTTTGAGTTTGGTTTTCTTTCCCTTTTTTTCCCAGAAAACAACTGCCATATATTGTTTGAGCAGATGAGTGCCACACTGGAATAAAAACACAGCTTAAGAAAAACACTCTTAGCATCTAAGGCCTCTGTGCATCAAAAGATGATGCTTAATGTGTTTTGATGACAAAACAGATTCCTGGGCAGTGGAGATAGAAAACCCCCTGTAAAGCTTTTAAAAGGAGAAACTCGCTCATTAACCCCTCTATTAAGATGTTTCAGGTTCTGTAAAGGCCATTATATGAAGAATATATGTGTGTATGTATTTTTTATTCTCATGTTTTCATTGCATATGGTGTCTGAGAAGACCTGGTATTTTCTTCTGGGGTATACAAGGCCTGCATGAAGGGAGGGCATAACTCTTTGCTGTTAATATGAAACATTTAGACTTAGCCTTTCCACTTAACATAACAATGCAGTATAATTTATGTGACAGTGGGCAGATAGATGATTCTCCATATGGACTCTTTGAGTCGTATTGTGTGAGAACCCAGTGGTCATGTGACCAAGTACTTTAAATAATGCAGCAACAGAAGTGTTGGGGAAGAGGTTCCGTTCCGTCAAGACAGGTGTTAATGAACATCAGGGACGAAGGACCAGGAGCTATAACTGTGGACAGGGAAGAGATGCAAGCTCATTGCTATCCTGAGCACACTCCTTCATCCTCTCTCCACTGCCTTTTTACCTTGCCTATAAACCACGGCAGGCACAAATAGCACAACTAGCATCTCTCCTGCTGAGATACACTCTCCTGACCTTTTACTGGTGTCCTACTTAGGCATTGCCAGCACTGGGGAGAGAAGGGTCCTGAAAACTGTGGTTCCTTTCAAATACCCCAGTGTTGCAGATTAGTGCAGGTGGTCAATTGGTTACAATCTGTTTCGATGGATAAACACATTACCTCTGTCTTGAATTAGTAGAACCGAAATTCAAAAGCTCATCCCTGAGATATGGGTGCTACTTCAGAAAATTTGCTGCTTTTTCCCCCATGGCTTTTACGCTTGATTTGTACAGTTTAAATTGCTGGTATTTTCACTGTATTGATTTTTAGGTGAAATGGTTCTTTTGCCAAAAACCTTTAGTTTATATACGTGTATATATGTGTGTGTACATACACATGTATACATACATGTGCACACACCCTTTAAGAATACGCCTTATTGTATTTCCTTCCACAGTGCCTAATTATACAGCTTTTGCCCTGTTACAGCATTCTGATAGCACTCACTTCTGGTTCTTTATCTCACCGGTTTCGGACATAAGGCAGGACTTGCACTTTCCAACAAGACATGATGGCAATATAGTGAAAGCACAACTGTGTTTAGAGTACAATCTCTGCATGTATGCAGTTTGAGCTCTGCTTGCTCTTTCTAGATTTTAGTCAAGTATCTGTGTGTCTAAAACCAATGGCAATGGCTATTGTAGCATTTTAAAAACTAGGAAGAAGCTGTCCACTGCAAGACTTAACTAAGGAACAAAACTAAATGAGCTATTATAGACAATTGTTCATCTTCACGGTTGCCCTCTTACAAATATTGTATGGATTTCATTTCTTTAAAGAGAAAATAATGCACTTGATCTGAGTATCAGCTGTTTCAAATTGCTCAGCATTTATGCATGCATGTGATTCTGTAGCAGCCTGTTGGCATACAAATGTCATTATCAAATGAAACCGCTTTTTGTGGGAGGAGAAGGTAAGAGGAGCTGTTGTGACACTTAAAAAGAGCTTATGTTGAAGACACAACAGATTTGGTTGCATATGTATTTAATAATGTACCGACTGCAGGTACGCTCTTGTCTTGTATAGTCTCCAGTCCATATTCCAGTGCCAGTATTGGGATCTATTGGAGTTGTGCACTTGAGAGACCTGGCAGTAAAGACTCTTTCAGTCTGCACCCCACATCTCTTCCTTACCACCTTCAGAGTGATGGTACAGCTTTCTGCCAGGCTGCGCTCCTGCCCTTTGGGCCTAGCTCTGTACTGAAACTGGTAATGAAGGTATGAGTATGTGCTGGTGAATGTGTGTGGAGAGTGGGGGAATGGAGTTCCAGCTCTGAGCGCTGCTCTGTCAGTTTGGCTTAGAATAATCTTTAATTTCTGCTTCAGCTTCTACTTTAGCCATCTAACAGCTGTGCAGCAAAGAAAAATTGGGCAACTACTGAATTGCCTTGGATTCACCAGTGACAACGTTGCATCATTTTCAGGCTTTGATCTTATATGCACCCGAATATGTATAACTTCATTATACTTTTTGCACTTAACAGAAAATACAGGTTAGATAGGCTTAGGGTGTGGCAAAATTGCAATGTTTGTACTTTTTTTTTTTGTAAATATGGGGATAATTCTACAGATACAAAGATGCACTTTCAGATAACAATGAGAACAAGTTTGTAGAATACAATTGTTTAGGAGTTTCTCTGACTGCAGTGTTCTTGATCCCCATCCATGTCTAACACTGTGTTCTCCTTGAAAGCCTGCTTGGGGATAGAGATGGCTTCTCACATTGCAGAATGTATTTATAGCTGACTGACTGAAAGTTCATGTATGTTTTTGAGCAAGTTTGCTGCTATTCTAAGTTTTAGGTTTTACTAGACTGCTTCTATAATGCATAAAATAATGTTCAAGTTTTATTTATAATGTCAACACTTACTGATTTGACACTTAGTTGCAGGAGACATCCAGCCCAAAGCCTTCATTCCTTTTGCTATTTAACGGTTTTGTTGTGGTGTTGGGTTTTTTTTAGCAGTGTAGGCATTGTATGTGTGGAGTGCAGTGAAATGAATGCAAATGACTAATCTTAACCTGCAGTTAGAGCGGCAGTTTCAATGTTTACAGGACAGTGACTATTGATTGTAAACCCATACATGTCCGCTGAAACAGTGCACTCTTCATGTGTTTTGGAAGCATTGTTTCTGCTTACCATGATAATTAATAGAACAGTTGCCTTCTGTTTTAGGTTTTAGAGTCCTGGTTATGTTGCTTTGGAGAGATTTAAGTGTGGGTTATGGCTTCTCTGCCATGGACTCGCAGGACAGAATTTCTACTGATACAAGTGTGTTATATTGAACATGTTTGCTGAAAGAGTGACTTTATTTTTTGTGAAGATAATTTATGAGAAGGTTTTATAGCAGATCAGTGCTGAAAAAGTTGAAGTCTTGAAATAAATGTGTGTAGATATTAAAGATCTATTCCAAAGCAAAGCATTTTTTAATAGGGCACTGTTACTGGTGTAGTTATCCCTCTAAGCTCTCCTGGCAGCATACCCATTTAGCATGTCACTCTGCACTGGTCAAGTGTGTTATTTAGGGAACAACCTGATTTCATAAGATATGGCTTCATTTATATTGTGTGTATCTCCTATTACACCTCTGGCAGCAACACCTAATGTAAACATCAGCCTCACAAGGCAGGGCTTCTCCCCCATACAGATCACTGCAGGTTGAAGAGCAGAGAGCCTGCCCTTGTGCTTGACTACAGAAAGGTTATAAGTCTGGTGACTGTCTGACACTTACAGTCCTCTCTCTCTCACCGTCACAGAGTGTGCCACACAAGCTCTTTTGCTTTCTGAAGGCAGGCAGGCTCAAATCAAGAGTGCCTGAGTCAAACTGCTAGCAGCTTGTCTCACCATGGCATCCATTTCTTAGTGCTGCTTATCTTGCCAAACTGGGTAGCAAGAGGTGCTTGAAGTATTACTGAGTATTTATTGTGTAATTTTGGGTGCTTATAAAGCCTTCACTGCTATTTTAAAGCAAAATTTGGGGATCTGTAGCATACCAATAGCTGTATAACTCTAGCATTCCAAACATGCCCAAAGCAAGTTATCCTTGTGATAGTTTAGTTAGCAATGGTATAGCTAGTAGCAATCAGTATCCTGACGCTACAAGTTCTGAATATTGGAAGAGAACATCTCTGCTTTGAATGCAAAGCATCAGAGTTTGTAATTCACTATAGATTTCAGTGTCTCTCCTACTTATGAATGACTGATGACATTTTAATTCTTCTCAAACTATGACTTAACTATCGCTTAAATAACTGTTTTTCACCTCTGGTTATTTAAATCATCCAACTTACGCAGTTGTATGAATGCTGTTCTATTATCAAGACACTTTTAAGGTGTCTCATAGCATTTCTTGTGAATGTTCCAATACATCGGTAATAAATAATCCTGACCCAATAAACTAACATAAGATGACAAGTTATTGTCTAGTGCTTATTCTTTGTGCATCTGCCTAATTCTCAGAAAAAAAAAAAAAGCCTAAGTACGAGCATTAAAGTGAAAACAGTTTCCACACTGTGTGCCTCAAATCAGTAATGCGTTATCACACCTGTGGATTGGTCTCAAAAACTAGCTTTTAATGATGTAACTTGTTTCTCAGTGTCTGCCTTGCAAATGAGACATGTCACTATTATTTGTGGTTACAAATAACATACCTAGTGTAGTAATAGATTTTTTTTTCAGTAATTTATAAAAGATGGACTTTTCTCTTATATTTGAACATCTGTTCATCCTTGGGGTTCTGTTCTTAGAACAATTCTGTGTATATTTTGCAATACATGTTTTGTGTTTGACTGTACATTTTGCACCAATATGAAATATTGTATTCTAAGTATTATTTACAAGTTCCAGAGATCTGTAACTAGTATTTGCTGTGAAAAATACAACATCTCTTCTACCCTGGATGCTTGTGGAGTAGTTATGCTTTAAGAATAGTGGAATACACTTCTGCAGGGACAAACATACTTTATCTCAGCTGGACACTGCTTTTACAGGAATTCTGTAGCCTTGCTGTTTGAGATTGGGTCCTGCCCTGTGAAAGGGTGGCTGTGTTCTAACAGTGTGATTTCATATGTTTTCATGTGTAAGATGACATCTAAGTTTGATCCCTGCAACATTGAAGCACCTCTAAAACCCTTATTTCTGTGGACAGCACTTACTGTAATTGGTAAGGTCTTCCTGTGACAGCATTACACACAGTGTGTTAAGTATTTCTGTTGTCTTGAGTTACTTTAATGATGATCCAGATTTTCCAAGGTAGTTTTGTACAATTGCTTGCCCTGTTTGCACTTCTCTACAAACAGATGACCTGGTGTTTTAAGACTGTGGGTAACAGGCTCACGCATAGCCTTGTGCTTGGCTCAGGTGAGCAGTGGTGGACCGGGCCAGACCTCATGGGCCTTGGCTTGGAGGGAGTCAGCTGGAATAAGTGGAAGTGCTGTCCAGTGAGCTGGGCCCATGTGGAAACTGTCCCACTGTAGGTGGACAGCCCACTGCTCCTTGGAGGTTAAGGTCTGCCTTTCACTGATGGTGGGGGTTCCATCAGCTGGACATCTCCACTTGGGTTGTCCCTGCTGCACTAACCCTGCCTCTGACAATGAGCAATTGATTTCTCCCCGCTCTGTTGAGCAATTGGCTGCAGAACTGAGGAGGCCTTGGTTATGTCCCAGCACCTCTGGAGAAACCTTACTGTTCCTTGGTGGACTGCAAATCAACAAGCTCTGAAGCAGCTACAATTACATTTAAAAACCAGACATGGAAAAACTCAGTTCAGGGCTATAGTTCTGGGAAAAGAGGGGAAGCAAACAAAACACTGTACTTCATACAGAGAAGAGAAGAGAAAAAAAACCCACAAAACATCCAAATCTGAAATTAATTTTACCCCGGCCCTCCTCTGAGCTGAGATAACAGCAAGAAGAGTAGACAACTTGCAGCAGTCCCTCCCTGCCCATACAGACTTGTTCCTTGGAATCTGGTTATAACCACTTTCTTAACAAGGGGAGCTGGTGTCTGAGAATGGGAAAGATGGGTTTGACCATGATAAATCCCAACTTAACTTCAATGTGGATTTCGTTGCCAGTTAGACAATGTTCTTTGAAGCACAGCTAAACAAGAAAAGCCTTTTAGACAAATAATTAAGTAACAGGGAAATTAAATTTAAGGGTTAATGGAACCATTTGGGGCATCAAATTGATGATCAGGTGACAGCTTTGGGCCCCTAAAACAGATGCTTTCTTGTTGTGAACGACTGGTGGACTGTAGCAGCTGCGATCCCTCCTGCTGGGCCTGAATTACCAAATGCTGGAATATGCAGCAGTGGCAGTGTCAGCACCTTGAAAACAAATCCATGCAGACACAGCAGTGCTTATGCAGGTGCCCACATACAGGCAAGCAGCCTTGACATGAATAATACAAGTGGGCCAAACCTGTCCCTCATCACCAACTAATGGGGCTCAACATTCACTCCTGAATGAATTGCTGTCTCTCACAATTTCCCCAGACTTCTCTTGTGGCTGGCACCATACTCTCTTGGTCTATCCAGAACCTGGCTTAAAAATCCAGCTTAAAAGTCTGCTAGGGAATCACAGGAAAAGAGAGAGGGAGGGGAAAACCAGCAACAGCAAAATGGTTATAGAAAGGTTAGAGAGGTAGAACAGCCTGCACGGATCAGGCACAGAGTGTGCCCAGACAAGTGCTCTGACCAGAAGCCTGCTGACTTAATGCAGGGCCCTTGTAAGCAGGGGCAGGGGCAAGGGCAGGGGCAGGGTAGGCATCAGAAAATGCATACAGTGAAATTGCACACAGACTGCACCACACTCCACACTGGAAAATGAGGTAGGGACAAGCTCTGTCACCTTCAGGACTTCCCTCAGCCTATCTGTGCTCTTAATCGGTGATCATTTACCACAATCAGCCACTCTCACAGGCAAGTGCTGGTACCCCTGCTGGAGCAGTGCCCTCAAGTCTGTGCCAGATAACTATGAGGCTGCTGTCAGCCAGGATTTCTGGGATGCTGCTCACAACTGTACTCCTTTGAACACTGTTTTGAAGTCAGCACCTCCTGGCTCAAAGAAGCTTTCCCTCCTGCAATTTCCAAAGCACAAGCAGCTCAGAAGTCACAAAACATTCCTGACAGCAGTGACATGTGACATGACATCCTGCTTCAAACTGGCCAAGCTAAAACAAACTAATGCAGTCACATGGTCATGGCACAACTTTGCATCAAAGGTCCTGCGCCCATACCTTTCTGTCACAACAGGAATGGCTTGGTGTTCTCTGATGCAGCAGCCTCCCCTACAAAACATGGAGCAGAGCTGATCAAGTCTTCTATGACTTTCAGTCTCCTAAGCCACAGTCCCCACAGCCACACCCCAACATCTCTGGTCCAGAAAAAACTCATGGAGGCTGAGGAGGCCATATGACAGAGTCTCAGCATGTCTGCAAAGAAAGTGTGGAAATGGTACTCATCTGGGACATGCCAGAATTGAAGAGACTCCATCAGAACTGCTACAGGAAAGGAGACTGCTTCAGTTGACTGGGTGACACATTTTTCTTCTACACTCTCCCACTTCAGCTTCCCAGTCTTTGGCCCTTGCTGGTACCTCCATCCTCTTCCTAAATCATCAGCCATTCCTGTCACAGGACTTGTTGTTGCTCCTGCATTACTACTCTGTACAATGGCTTGTAATATTTGCTCTCCACCAGAAACATTGTACACCTTTTTCAGGCTTCTTTGGGTTGTAAGTGAACATTGTGATGACTTTTTCCAGTCTTTTGAAGTTTTTAACTGTGATGTGTCAGCAGTTCTGGTCATAAACTTTAACCTGCATCCTGCTAAAACCTGTCCAAGGTCTCCATTGTATCTGCCTGTTAGGGGGAACTGCTTGAGTTTCTGTTTATTATAAATATCCTTCCAGGTGTCTGCCAAGTTTTATGAGTGCTGGCACAAAAATAAAGCAGTGTCAATAAAGTACCATGCTACTAAAACAGGGAGTTTAGTTCTAGCAATTCTTTTTAAATACAAACATGGACACTTGCTGCTGGGCACTGACCACTTCATGATTTTCCTGGCTTGTTAACTCACTCTTACACTGGAGGTTGCTGCCCTCTTGCTTTCTGACTGAGGATAGCAAAACCCTCCCTTGACTTTGGAAAGGCTTTCTAGGAACTGCCCAGACACTGGATGTGCTATTGCTCTGGTTTAAAAACTATTTTAAAAGAAAGTGTGCTGTAGTTATGCAAAGATGTTTATGCTTTAACTGTTTGGTTCATTTTTTTAAAAAGTTTGTTCCATCTTTCTTAAAGTAATCCTCCTCTGAAATTATAATCAGTTTGGGGCAGCATTGCTGGGAGGAGCGGCAGAAAGGTGTGGGGTGCAGCTCTGCAGGTGCCATTCCCCTCTGGAAGGGGGCACATGCTGGGGAAGCATTGGCAAGGCTGTGCCCTGGGGGCGGCCCAACACAGGAAGGGCACAAGGGACCCAGTCCCCTGTAGGGGGAAGGTTGGCATGCGGAGTTTGGCTCTGTGAAATTTGCCTGCAAAGGGACACAGGGCAACCCAAGGCATGGCCCGGCAGCCAGCCTCAGTGGTGCTTGGCTTGAGGTGAGCTGGGGTATGCTGGTTTCTACTGGGGTAGAGTTAACTTTCTTCACAGTGTCATGTATGGGACTGTGTCTTGGGTTTGTGCTGCACACAGGGTTGATAATATAGAGATGTTTTAGCTATTCTTGAGCAGGGCTTACACAGAGCCAAGGCCTTTTCTGCTCTTCATACTGCCAAGCTGGTGAGGAAGTTGGGGGTGCATGGGAAGTTGACAGGAGAAACAGCCAGGGCAGGTGATCTAAACTGGCCACAGGTATATTCCAGACCATTTGACATCCTGCTCAGTGTTTCAAGCTGGGCGCAGGAAGGAGGGAGGAGGGGACGTTTGGAGCGATGGCATTTGTCTTCCCAAGTCACTGTGAGGCGTGAGGGGGCCCCTGGAGATGGCTGAAGACCTGCCTGCCCATGGTAAGTGGTGAATGAATTCTTTGGGGTTTTTTTGCTTATGTGCATGGGTTTCACTTTCCATATTATACTGTCTTTATCTCAAACCAAGTGTTTTTTAGCTTTTACCTTTCCGATTCTCTCCCCAGTCCCACTGGTGGGGCAGGGAGTGAGTGGCTGTGTGTGGTTCTTGGTTGCCAGATGGGGTTAAAGCGAGACATGGGGGAACACTGTTTCACACAGCTGGAGGGGAGGTCATGACATTTGACAGCATGGGGGCCAAGCCACAGCAGTCAGTGGTGGAGAACAAAGCCCAGCACTGCTCCAGGGCCAGCTCCAGGGGTGCTGAGAGTTGGGCAGCCTTGATGGCAAAGGTCAGCCTGCCCTCTGGAAACAGTGTCACAACTCTCCTCTCAAGTAAGAGCCTAAAATTCATGGCCTAGCATGGCTAAAGGCCAGGGCCCACAGTCCTCTGCATGGGGGCATGGTGGTGGACAGAGGTGGCATAACCCCAGCCAGACACCAGGTGTCTTGTCTTGGATGAAGGTGGATAGAAAAGCCCTCAAGGTCCTGAGGGCCAGGCCCTGGGAGCATGAGCAGAGAAGTTTGTGGGGCACGGACTAGGTCCCACAGTGCTTGGCTCAAGGGGGACCTGAGGCGGAAGCACCTGCAGAACAAATCTCTCCTGTGCAGCTGGATGGCTTAGTCCTTCTGTCCTCTATGCAACAGTATCCTTGACAAAACAGAGCACCTGGCTGGTGACATGTTTCTCCGCTGCAGCTCCACCCAGCTTGCTCAGGACCAGAACATGGGTTAGCTCAGTCCTCTCCCATGATGTCAGACCTGTGGTGCACACAGAGAGGCCCATCTCGAGTCTCCCTACTCTTACCGGGGCACTGGTCTCACTCCCTCACCTGCTGCGTACAACCCATCTTTCTTCCCCAGCCCCTACCTCCAAGCTTCCACTCCTCACACAGCTGCTGCCAGCTCCTCTGGCTTCCTCCCTGTTCCTTACACCTATCTCCTCATGCCCACCTCAACTTCACAACCTCTGGCTCTGCTGCCATCACCACCCACCTCCCAGCTGCTCCAAATTTCTGCCTGGGCAAGTCCAAACAGCTGCTGCTACAGCCACAGTCCACACACAAGAAATGTCTCCTGCCCCTGGGAAGAGCCCTGGCCCAGAGCAAAGCCCCAGCAGATCCACCCTGCAGCCCCAAGGCTGCCTCCTCCTCCTAGGGCACCTGCCCACTCCATCAGCACCAGCTGAGGAACTGTCCAAAAGGCACATGCAGCAGAGCACTGCCATAGCAAAGGGCCCTTTGGGGAGAAGCAGCAGGAAGGTTATGTGGCAGTGCTATCAGCTGTCAACAAAACACTGTGCTCTCAGGCACAAAATCTGGGGCAGCTGCTGCTCTCATGACTGTTCCAAGCATATCCTCCTCTCCCCCTCTGGCACCCATAGACTCCAAGGCACATGGAACTCATACAGGTTGACTGGGGCAGGACGTGCCTGCTTTCTGTGGATCTCCCAGAAAGAGCAGGCACCGCGGCAGGATTAAGCTGTTGCGCTGCTCTGTGCCACTTCACAGCTACGCCGCCGCTGCCATTTCCATTCAGCGCCAGGCTGACTTCCAACCCAGCCCAGCTTGGAGTCCTCCCCCTGCAGAGGATTACCTCCACAATCACAGCTCCGGTGGACTTAGCACAGCCACAATGAGCAACAGCAAACACTTTCTCACCACCATCAGCTGACGGCCCAGGGCAGCCGAAAACAACACAGAAAGAAATGATGGGGCAGCAGCTGACTAAGCCACCCGGATTAGAGAGGCTCAAACGGGGCTGAAAACCAGCATGTACCGCTAACCCAGCAGAACTGCAGCTCCAGCCCTCATCTCAATTCATCCAAACACGGTCAGGTGGCTCCTGGCTCTGAGCATGCTGAGAAAGGACACAAACACTGACGCTGCAACACAGAAGTCAGGCAAGAGGGAAAGAGCAGCCACCTGCAGATAACCATCACCCTCAACACGCACATCACCTGTCAGGGTAGCTGTGGCAGCATACTGAAAGGTAAAGGGTCATCTGGTCATCTGTCCTGGAGTACATACCCACAGACCAGTTGTGGGTCTCTGTGCTACAGCACTGTGGCTTGCACCCAGGGATTCACAAACTACAGTCTCCACCACCACACTGCAGCATGTAGAGACCTGTCTCCCTATACAGTCTCAGAACAGCCATGCACCTGGGAGATGCCACAACAGGTTACATCTCAGGTAAGCCACAGGTAAAAGACACAGGCTTCACTCCACGGAACTGCACACTTGATACTCTGCAAACCTCAGCTCTGCCTATGGGGTGGTGGTACAGCCTGAAAAACGGCCCCTCATGGTGGCAGCACTGCTATCTCACTAACCATGGCCTCCAACAAACTACCAGAGATAACAATTTTGCACAGGAGCAGGGCAAGAGAAACTCAGGGGCTTGACCAGCACCTCCGAAATTTAGCAAACAGCAGCTCCAAAAACCATCTTTTCTCACAACCAAGATAGGGCAACCAAAGCAGAAGAGACTGCTAAGCAGCAACAGCTTGTTCCAGGGATCTTCTCAAGTCTCCCAGCATGACCCAGGAAAAGATGGGCAATGGATGACAACACTAGAAACCAGGCAACTCCTCCAGCCATGCTCTCCAGCTCATCCTTCCCCCTCCTCTTCCTCCTCCTCTGCTGCACACCCAGCACCTTTGCTGGGCTGGCTCAACACAGAGCCACTGCAGGGAGGGCCTCTCCTTCAGTGAGGCCCTCCCTGTCTTGTCTCCTAGGACAGCTCTCCTACCCCAGGAGCTCCTGCTTAGAAATCAGACAGTGTACTGCTGCACAGTCAGCACTGATAAAAACAGCAAACCAGCAGTGTCAGAGCTTGATCAGGCAGTTTTGTCTGTGCTAGAACTCAAACAGGCACACAGCACATATGCTATATGACTGTGAGGAGGCAAAGAATCCCTTCTTCTTCCTATCTCCAAGTTTCAAAGGGGTACACAAAACATTCAGAAGCAGTTCCAGCTGTGACCAGCCCATGCTGATGCACAAAAACACTCATCAGGTCCATTCAGTATGCACCCAGGACAGAGTCCTTTAGTATGTGTTTCCATGGATGGATTGGAGTAGGCCTTGAGAAATCTGAGATTGTCATTTGCCTGAAAATTTCCTCAGACAGGAAGAGGATGGGCATGTGAACATGAAGCTCATTCTCCAAAAAAGGATGTGGGTTGGTGTGACCTTGCCCTGTGTAGACCACAGTAGTCTGTCATGCAGCCCTTTTGCCTTGCTCAGGAGTTCTGCATCTATCCAACCCGACACAGCCACATGCACCACAAGATTCCCATAAAAATGCAAAGAATCATCCCTGTTACTCAAAACTAAAGGCCCCACCAGCCCTTTAATCACCACCATTCAGCTTCTCTGAGCCACAAAATAATCATGGTCTGAGCTGAAAAGTTCTGCAATATCCCAATGCTCAAAATGATCCATTTACCCTTTCCTCTGGAGTTCTGGTCCTCAGGGACCTTATACTAACTGTTGGACAACAGGACAGACTTCATTGCTTGCTGAGTCTCCTGTGTTTTATCTACAGAGGTGACCTAAGAATAAAGAATGACATGCAGACTTTTGGAGAATCCCCTTCATGTCATTTCTTCATTAAGCCCAGGCACATGATCCTCTGACACTGGAATTTTGCTCTGGCCTTCTCTTTTTTCAACCTGTGTTGCTCATGTCTGGTAGGGCCATGGGATGCCCAGAACCTGCCCCAGGGATATGCACTGCATGACCACCCCACTGGGCTCTGCCAGGGCACAGAGCCTCGAGCCTCTCAGCCTCGATCAAAGGACAGGTCTCTTCCAGGGACATGACATGGTGCTTGCCCAGGCCTGCCTGGCGGCCACCTCACACAGCTCCACAGCCCCTGGGCACGTCTCAGTGCTCTGTGACACCTCTTGGCTGCTCCCCGAACACCTCAATGCTCTTTCTGCAGCCACGCTAAGTGGAAGGCCTGAATCTGCCTTTTATCTTTGTGCAATGCATTTCATTCCCATCTACGGATTCATTCCATCAGCTCTGAAGAAAGACTGCTTTATCTACCTCAGGCTTATGATTATACCCTTACAAATCTCTCATTTATATACCCCCATCAAGGTATATCATTAGCATAGCTAAGTATCAATCTACTGATACACTCCTTCATACAACATCTCTAACTATGTACATGCCCTCTGCATGTGCTGCATATAAATGTTTTGCTGTCTGAGTACTTCCTGGTACAAGGAAGCAGGAGCTGCAACACTGAACAAAATGGCAGCTCCCTCCCACAAAATGGCAGCAGAAACCTTCCAGACAGGGCTCCGGCCCAGGAAGTCTGGGCAGCGCGGGAGGCGGTTTCAAAGCGCGAGCCAGCACTGCCTAAAGCCCTCCCAGCCCCCAGCTCACAGACCTGCACACACTCGGGGCCTCTCCAGGACACCCAGCTACGCCCACGGAACGCTGGGGAGCGTCAGGCACAAGTGCTGCTGGGAGGCTCTCTGCTCCCAGGTGGGCATCCTCCTGCCAGGCGCTCCACAGGGACACTCCCGCCACAGGAACCTCCGCTGGAGGTTGCCACTGGACCAAAGCCGCACAGGGCTCTCGCACAACCCGAGAACAACCCTGCTCCCAAAGCGTGTGCTGCACGCAGGCTCCAGTCCAGCACTGAGCACAGCACACTGGCGCACCTCAAACACCTCATCTTCGCCCCAGCAACTCATGTGCAACATGAGCAGAGACAGTGCTTCAGGAGAAGGCCACCTCCCCCTCCTCAAGATGCTCCACATCAAGGCACAACACCAGAGTTGCCCACCTCCAGCACACCAAGGCGAGCGACTGCTGCCCCTGTACCTGCGCAAGGCTCTCCCAAATCTGCAGTGCTGCCACGAGGGACCCCGTGAAAGGCTGGTCTGCACTGCTCTCGGCAGAAGCGGCCCCTCTCCCATCACCGCTTCCCTTCCTGGGAAAGTCACCCTGGGCAACAACACACCGAGTCCAAAAGGAAGAGAAATCCCAACCCTCAGCACATTTCAGATGCCACCACACACACTTCAGCCTCTCCCTTCCTGCACCCAACTTCGCGATGGACAGCCCAGCTCTGGGGCCAGGCAAGGAGGCACAGCATCGAGTCCTTTTCTGCACCAGTGCTTGAACAGTTTCACTTCATGCACACACAGCACTTTACTAACCCAACCGCATCTCTCGCTCTCTCCACTTAGATTTGCACACAGGTACACCCATGTCCCTATACCCATACAGACAGCGCTGCCAATACATGGCTTCACACACACGCGGTTCCTTAACCCTGCAATTTCTGCCCTTCCTGGTCCAGCGGGTTTCACTGACTGATCCTGCAACAATCCCTCAGCAACAGCTGCCCTCACAGCATCCTCTGCTCAACTACAGGCACAGCCCAGGAGGAGGAGCACGTGCTGAGCCTGCACATCTCCACACAGCAATGGGCACATCTACACTGGGCACTTGCATCCTTCTCTCATCCTTCCAGAGACTTTGCAGCTGGTGCACTCAGCTTCAAAGAGTGAGAAGATGTGGTTGCCACCTGCTAAGAAAAAGACACAGGAGGTTCATATCTGCTTTGGACTGCTCAGTTTCAAGGTGATGTCATGCGCCACAGAAATATGCATAGAATTGCGTAAGTCTCAACTTGGATTTAAAGCTTTGATGGTAAAATCATTCCAGGTCTTCTTCTCCTATGTCTGCCTGCCCATCATCCCATCCTGAGGTTGTCAGGGGTTCTCATGGATGCTGCAGCGTCAAAGGAAATGGGAGGATTAGCCCTGCACTGTCGCTCACAGCAGTTTTGGATACCCACCCTGCAGGTGCAGTTTTTAGTCCTGTGCAGTCCAATGAACCTCAACCACCGTGTACTCGGGACACTGGGAGAAGAAGTTGCACAGCCGTTTCATGTGCCTTTCTCACAGCACAAAATTCCTATCAGACGTGTTACTGGTGGTGTATCTGATTACCAGGATACACGTGGTCTGTGTTGTGAAACTCGCTTGGTCTGGAATTTTGTCTCACAGTCCCGGAAGTGCAAGCCTGCAGGAGACTGTGCCCCGGGTGATCATGTCCATTCACCTGTTTAGACTGGCAGAGGGCCAAAAGCAGCCTTTGCAAACCAAACCCTGCCTTAAACCTTTGTGCAATTGCTGGAAATTATAGAACTTTTAAATTTTTTAATGTAACTTTAGTCAGGGATTTGTTTGCCTTTGCCCAGGGGGAAGGGAATTGAAGTTTCTTTTCAAAAGACCCTGTTCACTGGGCATGGCTTGATGACCTTAGCATCTACATTCGGTGTAGGCAGAAGATATACAGGAGATAAACATTAACAAACCATTAACGACCATTAACGAACATTACCACCTCTAGTGCAGTTGGAGGCACCGGGGCTGGGAAAAGATTGTCAAGAGAACAAAAGAATGAAGACGTAATTAGCATCAAAAGTGAAGGGATCAATAACCAATAGGAAATAGAATACTAAGAGTTATGTAATTTAAGAGAATGTGAATTTCTTTGGGGTTTAATGTATAAATATGTGAAAAGTTTTGTAAAAACCAGGTGTGATGTAATGATTTTCACTGCACAATCCGGGTATGTGTGGATGAAATAATTTCAATTGAACGTCCTGGTCAGAAAAACATCCTGGCCAGAATAAAGTAATGCCTTGATTCTCTAACACTGAAAACATGTTGTTGGAGAATTTCTATTTTTCCTGCAGTTTCTGCGACACCATCTCTTCACACTTCATGCCTGTACTCCTCTATGCTTTTTGCTTCTCAAGGGCTTCACACCTGTGCCATATTTCTCTCACTACATCTTTGTGTTAGTGCTGGACATAGAGCAAGTGTGTCCAACAATCCTCTGTACAAAATTATGGCCACATTGGACCAAGAAAATGAAAAATTTAAAAAAGTAAAACCTGCTTTTCAAGGCCCAGGACAGTGTTCTGGGCAGTGGCGTAGGTACTGAATTTATAAGACCTTGGGCTGGGGGCTGTGAAGCTTGCTCTGTATGAAGTTCTCTTGGCCTAGAAGCTTGTTTTACTTATTTTAGCTGTGACAGCTAGATTTAGCACACTTAAGTACAATAATGTCAAAAACTACGAACAAAGAACCTTGAAAGAGAGTGCTCCAGTCTTGAGCTTGCTGCAACACATATCCCCTCCTAGCAGTTAAAGACAGTGTTGTAACAATATGCATACTCTAGAGACCACTTATGAGATTCACAACTGTATTATTGCAATTCTGCAATATATTGGAAATGCAAGAGTCTGCAAAATTGAATGTGTACTTTTACTGTAACTGCCGTATCATCCTACTAAATGGAAAGCCCTCATAAATGAAAATAGCCTCAAATGAGTAAACTTTGTATTAAACATTGTATCCTCCATGTGTGGATTTTCTAAAATTGCTTGGCCAGAGGATACTGGACTCTGGCGGCAAGCAGTCTCTGGAGGCTGTAGCAGTCGTAGCAGAAGATGGTTGTCACTAAATACTGTGATACTCATCATTGGGAGCCCCTTGCAGGCACACCCCTGGGTGGTTCAGCAGCTCCACCTCTTCCCTGGCATGCGCCTCTCTGTGGGGTCAACCTCCGGCTTGGCTTTGGCAGACCTCCACTGATCAGTGACCATGCAGCTTGGCCTGATGCTGCTTCCAGTCTGACTCTCAGAAGTGGCCATCTACAGAGAGAGGAATGCTGTTGCAGGAGAGATGCAGGGTGGCAGGGTCCCTTGATACAGGATACTGAGGGGCTCTCCATCACTGGTAACCACCTGTGTAGGGAACAAATCAGCCATGTGCTTGGAATGCTGGGGGACACAGTGAAAGCTGAACCTGTGAGTCTACAGCTTTCAAGTATGTAGCAATGCCTGAGGTGCCCATGCAGATGCACAGCACCTGGAGATTGGCAGCAACCTGGGTATGGGCTGGGCAGGCACAGGCCTGCTGAGAAGGGCTGCAGACCCAAGGCAGTGCAGGCAGGCACCCACCAGCACCTCCTTGATGGACATGTACCTGTGGAGTGGTTTTTGTACAAGGTGACAAGAGAGAGCTCCAGCTGCACAACTAAATTCAGTGGCTTTTGGTACTCTGAAATTGAGGCATTTTGAGTGAATTAATTAAAAATGCAGGAGTACTGCATGCAGTTCTGGTGCCCACAACATAAGAAAGACATGGAACTGTTGGAATAAGTCCACAGGAGGGCCGCTAAGTTGCTAAAAGGACTGGAGCACAGTCCCTGTGAAGACCAGCTGAGAAAGTTGGGGACTGTTCAACCTGAAGAAGACAAAGTTGTGTGGAAACCTCATTGCAACCAGTATCTGAAGGGTTGTATAGGGAAGTCAAAAAGGCACTTTGTCAGGAACTGTAGTGGCAGGACAAGGATAATCAGGAACAAACTGAAAAAGGGGAAATTTAGGTTAGGTATTAGGAGGAAATTTTTTGCTGTGAAGGTGGTGAGACACTGAGACAGGCTGCCCAGTGTGGTAAACAAAATTGCCCAATCAAAATTTATAATGAAATAACATTTATTATGCGACCAAAATATCGGTTTCAAAAGCCACGATCGAGAAAAGCAGCTCCGAGCCCGGGGTCGGAGCTGGGTGAACACGCACAGATCTGATCTCTATCGCACCAGACCTCCCAAGTTCACGACTGCTGCTTCGGCTGGTCCCTTCTTATGCAGTTTTTGGGTAGAGTCCGAATTAATTCTATTCTTCTCGTAATTTTAGCATATTCATGAAGTTTTCTTGTCCCGGAGTTGAGCTGCACAAAGCCTTTCCTGGGTCTGATGAATTGTCCATCCTGGGTGATGAGTGGGCTATTTCTGCTGATGGATGGGCCATCTCTGGTTCCTGGAACAGTTATTTTCAGTTCCCTGGAATGTCCGATTCCTTATCAGATGCGATGTAGATGTCAGAGTGTGGTGATCAAGTCGTCATGGTGCAAATGTCCCGGTGATAAGATCCAACCCCACCTAGGTGGAATCCTCACTTATTGGGAAAGAAATACTTTTAGTGTTGTGAAGTTTTTCTCTCAGCCAGGCTGGTGAAGGGATTTTGAAACTCGGTCTCTGTAGGGTCTGATTATATTCCAGTTTTATACATAATAGCATGAATTACATACTTTATTTATAACAGTTCCCCCCCCTTTTTATATGGAAACATTAATTCGTGCTACCTTTTGTTACTTAAAAATAGAAATACTATCATCAAACACTTACTACAAATATAAAGATATGAAAATTCAAACAAAAGAATTCCTTTTAGTCATAGCTATTTAGTTTTTCTTGTAACTC
Organism: Aphelocoma coerulescens; assembly: GCF_041296385.1. Classification (NCBI taxonomy): domain Eukaryota; kingdom Metazoa; phylum Chordata; class Aves; order Passeriformes; family Corvidae; genus Aphelocoma; species Aphelocoma coerulescens. The sequence continues at coordinate 47,818,945 of NW_027184085.1, forward strand.
TGGCTTTTCCTCCTTAATCTGCTTTTCAAACTTTATCAGAACCTCAGCAGCTTTACTATTTGCTTCTCCTTCTTTTAATCCCATGATTTTCGAGATTTTATTGTTTTTGCCTAATCCTCCAGCAGCCAGTTCCAGGTCCATGGGCATCGCAGCTATTTGCATGCCTTGTACTACTGAGTGTATTAATCTAATAAAACATGGTCTCATGCAGGGTATGAATATCACCCCAGCCACTGAACAAAGTATGAAGAATGCTGCTTTCTTCCACCATGTACCATCAAATAATTGTTCCCACCAAGATGCTTGTAAGATGGAATTCCATTTTTGGACTGGAACATGTGCCACCTTTTTGATTTTAGCTGCGAGGTCCCTGATGGTCTCTCCATAGTCATCAATTTCTATGCGGCATTCTGATTCATTGAACTTGCCACAGACTCCCCCTTCCTCAGCTAACAAATAATCTAATGCAATTCGGTTTTGGTATACAAAGGCCTGCATCTGGGAATGTTGTTTAGCTAACAGTTCTAGTGCATCTGAGGTATGATTTGAAACCACTTCTACTACAGCTTGGAGCCTTATGAGCCGATTGAGTAAATATACAGGGGTTCTATACCCCCAGCTCCCATCCTGTGACCATGTTGCTGGGCCATAATATTGGATTATTCTTTCTGTGGGCCATTCTTCTTCACCCCAGTTTTGACTCCCACCTGCTATAGGAAGTGTTTTCTTTATCCCCCTTTTCTTTCGGCTTAAGGTTTCGTATAGAGGGGCTCCTAACAGGCCACTTTCTGATCTGGGGAGTGTAAAGAAAGAAGGCTGAATCATACCTAGAGTGCATGAACCTTTCCATTCACTGGGCAGTTCGCTGTATGCCTTTTTGCCACATATCCAGTATATACCATCAGGGGCTTTCCATTTTATTCTTGTACTTTCTGGTTCTCTCCAATATTCTTTTAAGTCTTCTAAGGATTGGTAAGGGTTAGCTCCAGATTGTTTGTACCAGCAAAGGTTAACTTGACTATTCCAATCACAATTTGCTTTTCTTTCTTGACTCCAATATCCTGCAGGGGGTTCTGGTTGCCAGATTTTACTTTTGTTATTTGAATATATTGCTAGGGTGGATATAAATGGGGTGTATCCCACAACCTCAGTATATTCACTTCCTTCCCTGCTGATGCAAATTATTCCTATTACTCGTTGGTCTAGAATCCAACCTTCAGGCCTCTGTGTAGTCATTGAGAACTGATTTTTATCTCTTTTTAGAAGTTGTTCTGGAGCTAAGCCTTCCCCCTTCCAAGGCCATTTTTCTGCTGATTTCAGCCCCCCACATATCCAACAGTTGGATAAACCTAACTCAGTAGCGACTTCTTGCATTAAGTCTATGAACAAGTTAGTGTTAGGGGCTGGCCATTCCCAATCATTATACTGCTTTTCTAGCGGGTCGTATTGTTTGCTTAATGCCAATAGTCTCTCTTGTTCTATTCTCTTTTTTCTTATTTCTGATTCTTGTCTCTTGAGGTCTAATGTTACCTGTTTCATAGTGTTTTCTGGGTCCATGCCATCCTTGTTCTTAGAAAAGCAAAAGGTGTTATCATATTGCAAGCATGCCCGGTCATCATTTTCCTCAAGGAGGTCTAGTATAACTGGTTCGTTGCCGAGGGGTGATCTGTCTTCGTACCTTAAATTTTTCCCCACTCAGTAAGTTTTTCCATCCATCAAGCACATGCTTAATTTTGAATTATCATAACATAATTTGTTGATCTGAGAATAGGCTATGAAGATAGATTTTTTCTTCCCTCCAACCCATACAGTATGATTACAGTGGTCACAGATTGAAACTGGCATTTGGTCTATATTTCTCTTATGTCTCCTATAGTATTGGTTTTTATTTTTGAAAGGAGGAACTTCTGACTTCCTTTTCTTAAACCTTGCATTTCGAAATAAGCATTTAATTTTTCCTTCTAATTCACAAATTTGAAATAGAGTGCCATTCAGATCATAATGTTTGCTATTTCCCTTGCAGTTCTCTGGGCTCTGATGTGTCTCCTGTTCCTTCAGGAGGCCCTGCTGACACAGTTCGCAAAGACTGCCAGCTTTTTGGCCCTCTTTGGGGGACAAACCCTCTAGTGGTGTATTAAGTGTTAGGCACATGGTCAGGCTCAGAACCATCAGGAACCCCCAGAGGTGTATCCCTCTGCCTTTGCCTTCACCCACTGGAGTGCAGCCAGTGGCGAGGTAAGCCATCTTCTTGGCAGCAGGAATATTCTTCTGGGGTCCTATGGCTGGACTGAATAGCATACCTTCTCTTATATATGTTCCACCTAGAGAGCTTTATTGTGTCTTATCCACAAGGTACTTTTGATTGTTTTCCGGCACTCAACGGTTAGAATTTTTCTGCTTGTGTATCCAGTTTTCCCTGACCCCGCCCCGTATTTATATACGGCGTGCCACTCAGGGGAGTCTAGTTCCAATTTCCCTACGTTAGTAGCAAGGGTTAAGTATTGGCTAGTCAGGTCTCGCTCCTCCTCCAAACACTTTGTACACAGGCCTCTGGGCCTATCCCCTCTGTGACAATGAGCAACCCAAATTTCGTTACAATATTCACACTTGAAAGAGACAAAGGGATAACATTCACAACCAATTACATTACAACTTATCTGACCCCTTCCGGTCATTTGTTGGGTCTGTGAAATTTTATTTTTAAATCTCCTGGTGAAGAGGTGATCCTCCACTCAGGTGCTCGTTCCTGGACTTTGATTTTCTTCACTCGAGAAGCGTGCATCCAGCCTTTCTCTGCCATTTGAATTGCTGCGTCCTTTGGGATGTGGAGTTGGGGGTGAGGATCCCGTTGGGATCCCATCCCTGGGGATGCACAGAGAGGCCCCAGATCCCGTTGGGATCCCATCCCTGATGATGCGGGGCAGGGTCTCAGATCCCATTGGGATCCCATCCCTGGGGTTGCACAGAGAGGCCCCAGATCGTCTTTAATAATGTTTTGTCTTCGCCTCTTTATCAGCTCCTCGGGTCTGGAACTGCATTCCTGTATGCACTATTGAAATCGCCTCTGACTCCCTGATCCAGGATCTGTTTTATTATTTCCCCATGGATTAATCCTCCCCCTCTGGTGTTAATTAACCCTCTTTCTTCCCAAATTTCCCCGAAAGTGTGTACCACACCAAATGCATACTTGGAGTCTGTAAAAATAGTTCCCCCTCTTTTTTTTTTCTTCCGTTAGCCAATGTCCCAGGTATTCTACCTCGGGTTCAGTGAACTGGGGTTTTGATTTGGAGACTTTTAACCCCTTGTCTCCTAAGAAACTTAACAGCCTTATAGTGGCTTTTCTCACATCCTTTTCTGCTGGTCCAGCCACCAGCAAGCTATTCACACATTGAGGCAGCCTGGCTCCCCGAACAAAACCAGCTGAGCAATTGCTCAAGAGCTTGACCAAACAAGCTCGGTGAGTCCACAAACCCCTGAGGCAAGGAGGCTCACCCGAGCCGCCGCCGCCTCCAGTGGGTTCCTGGATCCCCCCACCAAAAAGTGAAACAATCCCAGCTCTCCTCTGCCAGAGTACAAGTCCAAAAGGCACCTCTCAAGTCTACCACACTACACCAGGTACCTGAGCGGGGGTGTCACCCAGCAAAGTGCACAGATTAGGGGACCGTGGGGAACAGCACCTCAGATATTACTTGCTTTAGTCCCTTTCTCCCTTCTATGGGGAGAGGATATTGTTTAACCCTTAATCAGATCTTCTGGCCTTTTAATCTCGATACGAATGGGTGTCATTTCTATTCTGCCTGCCTCTCCTTTGGTATACTAGACTTTCGGATTCACCTTGTCTTTATCTTCTATGGTTAGTTTGTATAAGCTCACTACAAGCTGTGACTCCTGAACAATCAAGCTTACCTCCAAAGCCACCATAAAATCTCTTCTTAACAAATTGTAGTCTGCCTCTTCAATCAACAAAACATTCCCTAGGCATGTCCTGGTTTCAGATTTGAACTCTACATTTTTAATAACCGGGACCTTAAAGGATTCCTCTTTTTCTCCGACCACCATCAGGGTATCTTTGCTTGTTGTACATCCACTCGGCAGTCACTGAACGGCGGTTTGTTCAGCTCCTGAGTCTACAAAAAATTAGTTCTTGCTTTAGGGGTCCGACTTTTAATTTTATCAAGAGCTTCCTGGACCCTAAATTGAGAAGCCCTAGACCCCCTAGACCTCCTGAAAGATTTTCTCATTTTTCTTCCCTCTCCCATGCATCAACCTCTTTCTCTTCTTGTGTGCTAAATATTTGAGATCTGCTCAAACTTTGGTGTTTGCTTCTCCTTTAAGAGAAACGGCAGAAGCGGTCGTTGCCAGGGGAATGGTGCAGGCGAGGGAGGGGGGATAGGAGGTGAGGATCCTCTCCGGGGCTGATTCTTCCAGGAGGCGCGGGGGGGATAAGCGGAAAGTGCCGCTGGAACTGGCAAGGGGACTGATGGACACCAGAGCCTGGCGTGGACCCTCTGCATGGGTCCACAGCAGCCACGGCAGCAGGACTCCGTGCTGCTGCTGAACCCTGTGCGGGGCCGCAGCCGGGTTCAATGGAGCGGGGCCGGCGGAACGGCCGCGGACATCAGGACCGGGGCCGGAGCCGGCACTGGGGCCACCACCGGGGCCGGGGCACGGGCGGGGGGGGCCGTAAGGGGATGCTGGTCTGCCGCCAGACCCGCAGGGGCTGGAGGGGGCGGCGGGAACACCGGGGCTACCGGCGGAGCCGCCGCCGCTGGGACAAGAGGTGGAGCCGCGGGCGATGCCATAAGAGCCGGGACAGGCGGGACCTCGAGCTCCAGGAGCGGCGGCGCTCCAGGAGCGGAGGTTGGGCTTGGGGGAGGAGAGGGGGGGGCAATGCTTCCAAGGGGGCTCAACCCCTCTCTTTCTTGTTTGCCTTTTTCTCCTTTCCTTAAGGGTTTATTTCTCCTTTCGGGACAGTCCCCCCAATGTTCTAGTATCCAGCTTAGGGACTATCTCTCGGGATTTCAGGTATCCCTTGTTCCTTCCTACCCCCTGATTTTTCTTGGGCTTTTCTCGGGATTTTACTCTTTTTCTGTTCCATCTTAAAGAGAAAAAAAATAAAAAATTACTTCTTACCCGGACTTTGCTCAGAGTCCTCTAAGTTCCTGAATTCGGTACCGTTTCGAATTTGTATTTAATATGTTACCGGTATAGTAGCCCTCGCAGAGGACCAGTCTGGGGGTTTTCCTCCGGTAACTGCTCTCGAAGTTCTGACTTTTACCTGGACTAACTATGTCCGAGACTAGTGGGCTTACCAATCCTTGAACTCGATAAAGGATGTACTCTTCCCCCAGCAGTCCGCGACCGATCCCCCAAATTTCTCTATTTATTCGGGCTTGACGTGTAGAAAAGAATTAGGTTTGTCTTTCGCTTCCCCCGTGACCGACCTCTTCCTTGGTGGGAGAGAGGAACTGCGATCTTGGGGTCCGCACTCGTTTCGTGCTAATATCACGTCTCACACACACGCTCAGTCACCCTCACTCAACCACGCAATACTTACGGTCCATTTTCCTGCGTGGATTCTTCGTGCACGGAGATTTTTATGAATGAATTACCCTGCCGCGGCTCTGGGGATCCCACCCTGGGTCCCCCCTGAGTTCCCTGAGAGCTCGTTTTATTTCCTTTTCTCGATCGAGGTGCCACTTTAAATTAGGTTCATTGATACGATTGGTCCGCGGTATCCCCTGTCCGGCCAGGCCGCTAGGAAAATTAGCGGGGCGCCTCCTGACCGAAAAAGGGGTCCGCGATACCCCAAATCGTATCACGTCGGGGTCACCAAAATGTGGTAAACAGAATTGCCCAATCAAAATTTATAACGAAATAACATTTATTATGCGACCAAAATATCGGTTTCAAAAGCCACGATCGAGAAAAGCAGCTCCGAGCCCGGGGTCGGAGCTGGGTGAACACGCACAGATCTGATCTCTATCGCACCAGACCTCCCAAGTTCACGACTGCTGCTTCGGCTGGTCCCTTCTTATGCAGTTTTTGGGTAGAATCCGAATTAATTCTATTCTTCTCGTAATTTTAGCATATTCATGAAGTTTTCTTGTCCCGGAGTTGAGCTGCATAAAGCCTTTCCTGGGTCTGATGAATTGTCCATCCTGGGTGATGAGTGGGCTATTTCTGCTGATGGATGGGCCATCTCTGGTTCCTGGAACAGTTATTTTCAGTTCCCTGGAATGTCCGATTCCTTATCAGATGCGATGTAGATGTCAGAGTGTGGTGATCAAGTCGTCATGGTGCAAATGTCCCGGTGATAAGATCCAACCCCACCTAGGTGGAATCCTCACTTATTGGGAAAGAAATACTTTTAGTGTTGTGAAGTTTTTCTCTCAGCTAGGCTGGTGAAGGGATTTTGAAACTCGGTCTCTGTAGGGTCTGATTATATTCCAGTTTTATACATAATAGCATGAATTACATACTTTATTTATAACACTAGGAAGGCTGTGGATGCCCCAACCCTGGCAGTGTTCAAGGCCAGGTTGGATAAGGCCTTGAGCAACTTGCTCTAGTAGAAGGTGTCCCTGCCCATGACAGGCGGGCTTGGACTAGATGATCGTTAAGGTCCTTTCTAACCCCTGAACATTCTCTGAATCTCTGCAGAACAGAAGCACAGAGCTGTTATTCCTCAGCCGCTCCCTCTGGAAGGCGACTTTGGCTGCAGCCTTTTGACAGGACTGAGGCTTCACCGCCTCCGTGCAAAGAGGGCACGACGACCTGAAGCGGCAAGGGTGCGGCCGCGGCCGAGCGCGGCGAAGGTCCCGCCCCGCTCCCGCGGCCGAGCGGCCCTTCCCGGCAGCGGCAGGACACGGGTGGCGCGCAGGCGCCCGGGGCTGGAGCGGGCGGGGCGGAGGCGGAGGCGGAGGCGGCGGCCGGGCCGGGCCGCCCAAAGGCGGCGGGGGGGGAGGGGGCGGCCCAGGCCGGTTGGGCGGTGGCGGCGGGAGCGGCCGCGCAGCCCCTCAGTGCCCGGCCCCGCTCAGGGAAGCGGCGGCTCTGCCCGGCTCCGGCCCGGCCCGCGGCGGCTGCGGCAGCAGCACGGGGAGACGCTTTGGCCGGTGCCTGAAAGCCCCCGGTGGAGGAAGTGGAGAGGAGGAAGCCGAACCCCGACAGGCGTAAGTCCTCGCGGTCTGAGGGGAGAGGCAGCGCGGAGGGACGGGCGCTGCCAGCCAGCGGGAGGCTACTCCTCCTCAGTGTCTGCGCGGTGACAGAGAAAGTGTCCCGTCTTCAGTGGGTTAGTGGATGCTTTCTGCTTTCGGAGTCCTGTGTTTCTGAGGGGAGTGTTTGTAGTCTGCTAAAAGCGAGGCTGCCAATGGAGTGCATTCCTCCCTGCGAGAGACCTGTCCGCATTTCCTTTTTTCCGTAGCCTGGCTAATTATCCGCAGCGCGGATTGTCTGTTCTGAGCGTACTGAGGAAAGTTTCGGTTCAGATTCTGGCAGAGATGGTTTGAGCGACGTGCGCTGACTTGGTGATGATGAGGCGGCTCGGGCTCTGTTTCCAGTCAAGTGTCCTGCTGTCTGGAGGCAGTGAACCGCCGGGAAAATGTCATAACTGCTGAATGACCTAATGTTAAAGCAGCTGAACTAAAAAAAAACGATTTTTAAAAAGCTTCGGAAGCTACTCTGAGCTGTGTAGCTTTCTGTTAATGTATGGGAGTAGTCACCATTACTGCCTTTCAAGTCTTCTGCGTAATTGCTGACTAGGAATGGGAAGATTGTAAGGTGTGGGTTGAGACTGGATTCAGTTTAACCCTTGTACCCTAGTATCTGTCACCTCGTTTAACTTGTCCTCGTGACTACTCCTTACAATATAGTTTAGGAGGATAGACTTTACAATATGACGTTTGCTATTTCTGATACAACTCGACTGTTCTATTAGTATACAACTAACCTGTCTGATACTGACATCATGTCATTCCCCCACAATCCTCCGTTTCTTTTTTTTAGTGAAGTTTCTTCTTTTGAAGGAACTTTTGAAACTGCAATCTCAGGTTATTTTAAATTTTCTTCATCACTCTTTGGATGAAGTGGATATAATTTAATTATAATAAATGATTAATTTTTCCTGAGCAGGAAGAGGAACTCAGGAGGTTTAGGCAAGAGAACTCTCAAGAGCTGTGTTAACCAAACAAGAAACTGTGTCTATTATTTAAAAGAGTAGAGAAAAAGGCCCCAAAAAGTTTCTCAGCAACTTTTCCACGTTTCATGAATGAATGTGGCTTGAAACACAGTTGTAGACAGAACTGCATTTTTTGCTGTAGTTCTTAATGCTTGAGTGTTTCGGATTTTTTTTGTATGATCAGGACTTTACACCACTTACACATTTCTGTGGCGCATGACATCACCTTGAAACTGAGCAGTCCAAAGCAGATATGAACCTCCTGTGTCTTTTTCTTAGCAGGTGGCAACCACATCTTCTCACTCTTTGAAGCTGAGTGCACCAGCTGCAAAGTCTCTGGAAGGATGAGAGAAGGATGCAAGTGCCCAGTGTAGATGTGCCCATTGCTGTGTGGAGATGTGCAGGCTCAGCACGTGCTCCTCCTCCTGGGCTGTGCCTGTAGTTGAGCAGAGGATGCTGTGAGGGCAGCTGTTGCTGAGGGATTGTTGCAGGATCAGTCAGTGAAACCCGCTGGACCAGGAAGGGCAGAAATTGCAGGGTTAAGGAACCGCGTGTGTGTGAAGCCATGTATTGGCAGCGCTGTCTGTATGGGTATAGGGACATGGGTGTACCTGTGTGCAAATCTAAGTGGAGAGAGCGAGAGATGCGGTTGGGTTAGTAAAGTGCTGTGTGTGCATGAAGTGAAACTGTTCAAGGACTGGTGCAGAAAAGGACTCGATGCTGTGCCTCCTTGCCTGGCCCCAGAGCTGGGCTGTCCATCATGAAGTTGGGTGCAGGAAGGGAGAGGCTGAAGTGTGTGTGGTGGCATCTGAAATGTGCTGAGGGTTGGGATTTCTCTTCCTTTTGGACTCGGTGTGTTGTTGCCCAGGGTGACTTTCCCAGGAAGGGAAGCGGTGATGGGAGAGCGGCCGCTTCTGCCGAGAGCAGTGCAGACCAGCCTTTCACGGGGTCCCTCGTGGCAGCACTGCAGATTTGGGAGAGCCTTGCGCAGGTACAGGGGCAGCAGTCGCTCGCCTTGGTGTGCTGGAGGTGGGCAACTCTGGTGTTGTGCCTTGATGTGGAGCATCTTGAGGAGGGGGAGGTGGCCTTCTCCTGAAGCACTGTCTCTGCTCATGTTGCACATGAGTTGCTGGGGCGAAGATGAGGTGTTTGAGGTGCGCCAGTGTGCTGTGCTCAGTGCTGGACTGGAGCCTGCGTGCAGCACACGCTTTGGGAGCAGGGTTGTTCTCGGGTTGTGCGAGAGCCCTGTGCGGCTTTGGTCCAGTGGCAACCTCCAGCGGAGGTTCCTGTGGCGGGAGTGTCCCTGTGGAGCGCCTGGCAGGAGGATGCCCACCTGGGAGCAGAGAGCCTCCCAGCAGCACTTGTGCCTGACGCTCCCCAGCGTTCCGTGGGCGTAGCTGGGTGTCCTGGAGAGGCCCCGAGTGTGTGCAGGTCTGTGAGCTGGGGGCTGGGAGGGCTTTAGGCAGTGCTGGCTCGCGCTTTGAAACCGCCTCCCGCGCTGCCCAGACTTCCTGGGCCGGAGCCCTGTCTGGAAGGTTTCTGCTGCCATTTTGTGGGAGGGAGCTGCCATTTTGTTCAGTGTTGCAGCTCCTGCTTCCTTGTACCAGGAAGTACTCAGACAGCAAAATATTTATATGCAGCACACGCAGAGGGCATGTACATAGTTAGAGATGTTGTATGAAGGAGTGTATCAGTAGATTGATACTTAGCTATGCTAATGATATACCTTGATGGGGGTATATAAATGAGAGATTTGTAAGGGTATAATCATAAGCCTGAGGTAGATAAAGCAGTCTTTCTTCAGAGCTGATGGAATGAATCCGTAGATGGGAATGAAATGCATTGCACAAAGATAAAAGGCAGATTCAGGCCTTCCACTTAGCGTGGCTGCAGAAAGAGCATTGAGGTGTTCGGGGAGCAGCCAAGAGGTGTCACAGAGCACTGAGACGTGCCCGGGGGCTGTGGAGCTGTGTGAGGTGGCCGCCAGGCAGGCCTGGGCAAGCACCATGTCATGTCCCTGGAAGAGACCTGTCCCTTGATCGAGGCTGAGAGGCTCGAGGCTCTGTGCCCTGGCAGAGCCCAGTGGGGTGGTCATGCAGTGCATATCCCTGGGGCAGGTTCTGGGCATCCCATGGCCCTACCAGACATGAGCAACACAGGTTGAAAAAAGAGAAGGCCAGAGCAAAATTCCAGTGTCAGAGGATCATGTGCCTTGGGACTTAAGTTGTGTTTTCTCTCTGAAGAGTCTATGGAGTCGAAGTGTTGTGCGCTTGTGGGTAAGAGATTGCATGCCCCTTATGCGTGTGGTTTCCATGGTGGAGCTGACATGTGGCCATTGGTGCAGGTGCTGCCTCAGGGGCAGGCGGAGCAGCTATCCCTCTGTAGAGGGACACCCCATGGAATGCTGGGTGCTGTGGCAGGGGGTGGCGGTTGTGCCTTGTCTCACTTTCAGGCGAAGTTCTAGCCCTGCAGGTGGTAAGGTGTCATTGAATCACAGGATATCCTGAGTTGGAAGGGACCCACAGGATCATCACAATCCAACTCCTTGCCCTGCGCAGGAGACTCCACAAATCACACCATGTGCCTTAGACTGTTGTCCAAGCACTTCTTGAACTCTGTCAGATGTGGTGCTGTGGCCACTTCCCTGGGGAGCCTGTTCCAGTGCTCAGCCACCCTCTGGGTGAAGAACCTTCTCCTGATATCCAACCTAACCCTCCCCTGATACAACTTCAGGCCATTCCCTTGGGTCCTCTAACTGGTCACAAGAGTCTAGATGTCAGTGTCTGCTCCTCCTCCTCACAAGGAAGTTGTAACTGCAATGAAGTCTCTCCTCAGTCTCCTCCAGGCTGAACAGACCAAGTGACTTCAGCTGTTCCTCATATGGCCTCCCCTCAAGGCCCTTCACCATCTTCGTTGCCCCCATTTGGACACTCTCTAAGATCTCAATGTCTTTCTTATATTGTGGCACCCAGAACTGCCCCCAGCACTTGAGGTGAGACCACCCCAGAGCAGAGCAGGACAATCCCCTCCCTTGCCCGGCTGGTGATGCTGTGCCTGATGCACCACAGGACACGGGTGGCCCTCCTGGCTGCAAGGGCACTGCTGGCTCATGTTCAGCTTCCCATTGGCAGGACCCCCAGGCTGCTTTCCAGAGTGCCTCGCATTCCCCAGTTATACGCACAACCAGAATTGCCCTGTCCCAGGTGCGGTATCCAGTACTTGCCTGTGGTGGGTCAATTGCTTAGCAGCCCCTGCCCTTCTTCTAGCTATGTGCTATCTTGTGGTTGTCTGACAGAGCAAACTTCTGCATGATGGCTACTGTGCTCCTTTGTCAGCACTTTTTGACGTCATGCCCTGTGTGTTCCATACCATGTTATGCTTGACTTGCACAACCATGGTCCTACAAAGTCTGCCTAGAAGTATCAGTCTCCAAAGATGAGCCATGGAGTTGCTGAATTCTAGCTTATTGGGGGAGGGAGCTTAAATAATAAAAGCTGGTGGTTTTAGCCTGTGTATGTAAAAATGCTTTTTTTCCCCTTTTTTCTTTTGGAGGCAGGGGTATAGGTGAAGATGCAGGGGCCAGAACTTGTTGCAAAAGCGCTGCGAGCTGTTCTTCACGCCTTTAAAAACGGCATACGTTTGTCAGAACTTCAGAATGAATACAGATCCCTGACCAATGAGTTGATTCCCTTCAGGCACCTAGGATATGACACACTGGAAGGCTACTTGGAGAGTATCCCAGGGGTTGTCAGAATGGAAGAGAACAAAATGGGAGAGGTAAGAATCACTTATGGTTCAGAATGGCATTTGTGTTTGCAAAGTGTTAATGGTTCATAGTTTTACCTCCTTTTGTGCTGTGGATTTCTGTAGCATGCATATGGTGCATTAATTCTGGGAGAAGTGGAAGCTGTGACGTGAGATACTAAATGCTCCTTATTTTCCTGCCTCTGCATTCCAGACACAGAGTTGTGTATGCAAAAGGTGTAAAGTTGCAGGGCTTTTTCCTGGAAATGTGAATTCTGTTTGCAAAGATCATTTGTGTGACCGTAGAGCTCTGGGCCCTTTCTTAGCATTTCTGACTTCGGAGGAGATATTAGTGTCTTGTCCTGGGACGTTAAAGAAGGTTTACTTGTGTGTGTTAATCATCTCTTCTCAGTGGGGTTTAGCATTATTTTTTTCCTACAGTGAAACTCTTAGGTGCTGTTGCTTATAAGCGTGACAGTGCTTGCTTTGGACTTATGATTCTTGTTTGTTATGGGTTGCAGTGCAACAGGACTGCAAATATGTGCTGAAGTGAGGAAGAGCCCATGTAAGCAAGGTGCCTTGCTGCAAGAGTTGCAGTGCCTCAGCTTGGCAAGCGTGCAAGGGATAAAGAGTCATCACACAGATCAAGGAGGAGAAGCAAATCGTAGCAGAGAATTGATGTGGTAGAAGAGTTGTCCCTTATTCCTTGCTCTTGCTGCACTAACCTGTGTCTCTTGGTGGCTGCCACCTTGGAAGCAGCTTGCTAGGACCACAAACCTCTTTACCCAATAGTCTGGACTTCCTGGTTTGAAGTCAGAATGCGTCTCTTGACAGCTAGTGTAGCTATGTGACTTGGAGATGATCTGCATGGAAAGCTTGAAGGCTCTCCCTTGTTGGAGCTATGTCTGGGTTCCTGAAGTCTTTGTAGCCTGGGGCAGAGCAAAAAGCTAGTGGATGTTTGACACTATGTATTGCTGTTGTAGCAGGTGTGAAGAGACAGGATTTAAGGCTGAGCTTCCTTGTTTGCTCAGCTGGATCAGGATGGTCTGATCCAGTTCTCCCTCATTAGCTGTGTTGTGAGAATATGGTGAGAAGTATCCTGGGTTTTGTCCTGATACCTGGAAATGTTGCTGTTCTTAAGCAACAGGTTCCCTTTCTGCATATTTACATCAGAATTTGTCCTTTTACAGCAGATAAGCAGGTTTGGGATTCTTTTTCCCTTTTCCAAAGCCTGCCTCAGCTGCAGCTACATCAGTAACAGGATTGCAGGTACCTCAGGTCTGGGAACATTTGTCATCCTGCAATTAAACGCTTCCTCGTGGTGGTTCTGGCAGATAGCCATCTGTTTCTAACTAGGGCCTTGCAGGGTATAATCTGGTATCCTCCCATTCCCTTGAGAGCCTTGTTTATCCACTAATACGATGTGTGCTGAAAACCTTGTGAACTCTTGGATAGCACTAGAGGCAGTGACTTCTTTGTGGCAGCTGTTACAAGAGAGTGAAATGTGGCTTTAGGAGGTGAAAAAGGAGAAAGTGATTAAACAGGGGTCTTGAGGTATGTGAGGGGGACTCACTCGGGTTCAGAAGTGCCAGCTATGCTCTGCATGACTGAAGCAGCTTGTTGAACACCTGGGAGGCAGGAGACGTGCAAAGACTGAGCCCACGTTGGTGTTTGATGACCCTCCTGTTGCCACGGTCCATAGTGTCCCCATGGCAGACATTAAGCAGAGGGTGGCGGGCATGATTATGTGCTGATGTGGGCTGGTAAGCTACCTGGGACTGCTGCCATGTGGTTTCCTGATACAGGACCTAGGCTATGTGTCATTATAAGCCTGTGCTCTTTGTTCACCTCTCTCCAGAATACTTGAGCTCCATTATAGGCTGATACTGTAGCTCAGAGTCCACCCAAGGCTGCTGCAAGAGCACACAGTCAGCCAGTCTCTCTTCATGGCACTGGAGTACCCTGACCTCCAAAATGTCTGTGAAGACCCTTGCCTCTTCTTTAATCCCTTTGTGGATAATGGGGCAGGGCAAAGACATGCATGTCCAGGGGTCTGGTAGCAGCTGATGATCCTGACTGCAGTATAGGTAGTCTTGAAAGGACTTTCCTTACTGTTAGGGCAGCTGTCCAAGGCATACTACAAGAAATGCATTCAAAAAGAATAGTACAAAGTAGGTAGTAAGTAATACAAGTTGATCTCAAAGTGCCATGTTACATGCTGCCTTAAGTATTTGTGGGAGGTGAATATTAGCTAGGTAACTGAAGCTGAACAGACTGATTATCTTGGGAAGGCAATGATATAAATTGTCCCTTGTTCCTCTTCTACTGAACACTAATTTAGCTGTCTTGAATGCAGGAAAGATGAAAGCTGATGACTTTTTCTTCGTGCAGTAGGTATGCCTTCCAGTTTCCACAGAAGATGAGAATTAAGTTCAGTATACAGAAAACACTGCAAGGGGACTCGTTGAAATACTGTGCACCTGCAACAGGTGGTTGCATCATTTCAAGGAACCCTACTTTGCTTTGCTTCATATTCATTTACAAGACGTGTGTAGTTGCACCTTCCTCTAAGAAAACTTTGACTTAAATAATTAAGCCCCTTCAAATGGAAAATTTTGAAGACTGCTTTGCTCTGCTCATCTACCCCATCCCTTTTAGCACCTGAATTCATTCTAACTCAAACCATTTTGTTAAACTTTATCACTATGATGTGAAAACAAGGGAAGGAAATGCTGAAAATTACTTAGAACACTTAGTGACAGGAAAAGCCTGAAATGTACCAAAGATGTGAAAACGTTAATTTATAAAATTATGATAAACTGTATAGGGACAAAAAACCTTTTATATTGAGACTTTGAGAATAAGGCTCAAGTTGATCTATCCCATTCATCCACTCCTGTTAGCTAGGAGTTTGAGGAAGGCTCTGATATGCTTTTCTGGAAGTGGGCACAACTGGGCACCTCTCTGAAGTGCCAGTACAAGACTGTCCACAGCTTGGGATACAGCCAGGAGAAACTGGAGATCTTTGTGTTGTTCAGGGCTGTGATCTCATTTGAAGTCATGGAGAGTTGTTGCAACAGGTCTCACAACCAGCATGCTGCTGTGGGTTGACACAGCCTGAGGAGTTATGTGCTGCAGTGGTAAGTAGGAGGAGTTCCCGTGAGACCTTCCACATTTGGGACCAGTGGGGACACTGAGAGCTCTCTCGGGACAGATGATGAGACAGCAAGAGCTTATTAGTAGTGGATAGACCAGTGTATGGGCAACATGGTGGCCATCTGTTAAGAATGTCTTAGGTGGAAAGAAGTGGTAGATAAAGCAGATGATGCCTTCTTTTGAGAAGTTTCAGAAGCCTTACATTTGCAGGCTCTGATCCCCACAGGGGACTTCGGCCACTGCCATACCTGCTGTAGGGACAAGACATCCAAGCATGAGCAATCCAGGATGTTTCTGGGGTCTGCTGTTCTCAGCATCCTGACACATGCGATGAATCAATGAGGAGAGTTGCTTTGCTGGACACGGTCCTTGAAAACAAGGAACAACAGTTGCAGATGTAAAGGCTGGGAAGAGCACTGTCTGTGGCAAGATGGTGGTGTCTGTGAGCCTGAAAGGAGGGGAACAAAGGAAAAAGTAGGATCAACAATGCAGGACTTTGGGAGAGTAGACTTTGGCCTGTTCAGGAATCTGCTTGGAAGACTCAGGGAATACAGTCCTGAAGAGAGGAATGATCCAGGAGAGGTAGTGGGCTTTCAAGGATTGCTTCCTCCAGTTTCAAGAACAGTCTGTCCCAACAGTTGGGGGAAAAAAGCAAAGGGGGCAGGAGGACTGACAAAAATTGAACCATAAGAAGGAAGCATGCATGAGGTTGGAGCAGGGAGAAGCAGCCTGGGAAGATTGTACAGATCCTGCCCAAACAAACATACATGGGCCTAAGAAAGACTGTATTTACTATTGATTATTTGAACAACTTGAAGACCAAGACAAAGTGCCATCCCCTACAGAACAGCTCCCAGAGCACTGCCAATTCTGAGAACGTGCTTCCAAAGAAAGTCCTTAAAATTGCTGGTTAAGTGTACAGGCAATGGGAGGAAAATACAGGGACAACAGAAAAACTAAAAGAAAGAAGGTACAGCAAATGAAGCCTTTTGCTGTGTTTCACTTCACTAAAGTCTTATCAAATCCATACTCAAACTGTTGCCCAGACATCTGTGAAAGGATGAAGAGCGAAGGATTTCAGGTTCACCTTTCACCAAGATGGTTATGATTCAGGTACAGGCTGCTGTATGACAAAGTCTCTCTCTTAAGCAAGGTTGGAGAGGGTACACATGGGTGAAGAAGGAGCTTCTGATTTAAATCAGCCACTATAAGCATGCACACAGGATGAAGAAGCAGAATTGGGTACGCTGGAAGGGATATAGAGATACTATAGAAATATCCAGAGGAAAGTGGCAGGGCAAGGAAGTCTTAGCCTTTTTGGGCGGGGATTAGGATAGGGAATATTTGAAAAAACTGAATGTGCACAAGTCTGTGGGTTTGTTGCAGTGTACCCAGAGGTGTCAGTTACCCTGGAAAGGTCATTGTAGTTTGTGGGAGGTTCCTGAGGACTAAAAGAAAGCACCACCCTTCACCAGAAGGGGTGGGAAGGAGGAACTTCAGGCTGATCAGCCTGATGTTGAACTGTGCAAAAGTTGTGAATCTAATCGTGGAAAGCTGTTCCAGATACTTTTGAGAAGGCATGTCAGTATGGATTTATGAAGTGAAAATCATACATTACCAAGTTAATACCCTTCCAAAATTAGATGATTGGTTGAATGGAGAGCATTGGATGTGGTTTATCTGAATTTTAATAAGGCTTGTAATATCCTCTTCCATAACAGTGGCACAAAACCCATTGGGAGACCACTTAAAAGTGATGTGCCCTGGGAGTAGATGCGCAGGAACTGCTGTCTAACATTAACATGTTCATGAATGACCTAGGCGATGGGACAGAGATCATCCTCAGGCAAATTTGTAGATGACAGGAGAGACTGATAGAGCAGATGGATGTGCTTGTTGTTCAGAGGGATCTCAAGAAGCTGGAGAAATGGAGCATCAGGAACACTGAAGTTCAGTATAGGGAAATGCCAGGTCCTGCACCTGGGGAAGAATAACCCCATGTTCTTGTACAGTTTTGGGGCTGACCAGCTGAAAAGTAGCTTGGCAGAGAAATTCCCTGGAGTTCTGGTGGGTGCAAAGTTCCCAATGAGCAGCGGTGTGCCATTGCAGCAAGGGAGACCAACAGCATACTGTGATTCACTAGGAAGAGTGTTGCCAGCACTCTGATGGGAGTGATTATTCCCCTCTGCTCAGCAGCAGTGAAACAACATCCTGTTCTAAGCTTCCCAGAACAAGACAGACATGGACACACTGAAGCAAGTTCATTGAATGACTGAAGATTATGAAGGGGCAGGAACATCTCTGATGCAGGGATCAGAGAGCGGGAATTGTTTGTGCTGAAAAAGAGAAAGCTCAGGGGAATCTTACCCATATGTATTAATGTCTGTTGAAGGGAGTAAAAAATAACGTGGAGCCAGACTCCATCTCCAGTTCTCATTGGTATTCAGTGAACAGACGAGAGACGGCAGAAGCAGAATGAAATAAAAGCAGTCTCACGTAAACATTAAACCCCACACTTTTTTACGGTGAGGCTGGCTAAACAATGGAAAAAGTTGTCCAGAGTGGTTGAGAGTTCTCCGTCCTTGGAGATATTCCACCACCTGACTGAGTAACTAGGTGCAGTTGATGCCGCTTTGAGCAAAGATGCTGTATGACATGGACTGTAGCAATGTCTTGCAGCCTCAATTTTTCTGTGATTCCTGGCATTTAATCACTACAGTGGTGAGGCTGCTGGTTTGCTGTTTTTATCAGTGCTGACTGTGCAGCAGTACACTGTCTGATTTCTAAGCAGGAGCTCCTGGGGTAGGAGAGCTGTCCTAGGAGACAAGACAGGGAGGGCCTCACTGAAGGAGAGGCCCTCCCTGCAGTGGCTCTGTGTTGAGCCAGCCCAGCAAAGGTGCTGGGTGTGCAGCAGAGGAGGAGGAAGAGGAGGGGGAAGGATGAGCTGGAGAGCATGGCTGGAGGAGTTGCCTGGTTTCTAGTGTTGTCATCCATTGCCCATCTTTTCCTGGGTCATGCTGGGAGACTTGAGAAGATCCCTGGAACAAGCTGTTGCTGCTTAGCAGTCTCTTCTGCTTTGGTTGCCCTATCTTGGTTGTGAGAAAAGATGGTTTTTGGAGCTGCTGTTTGCTAAATTTCGGAGGTGCTGGTCAAGCCCCTGAGTTTCTCTTGCCCTGCTCCTGTGTAAAATTGTTATCTCTGGTAGTTTGTTGGAGGCCATGGCTAGTGAGATAGAAGTGCTGCCCCCTTGGCACTGCTGAGAAGGGGGCCCTTTGTCAGTCTCTGCCACCACCACAGAACATGGCTGAGACCACAGACTTCCATTTTTAACTTCATGCTTTTGAGGCGACTGCCTGTGTCCTTATGGAGTCCTGAAGGAGTACTCATCCAGCTGCCTTTGCAGCAGTTGAATGGCTCAAAAGTTTGAGCTTGCATCTTCTTTGTGAGACAAAGTGCATGCTAGGCACACAGTTTGGGATCTTGCCAAGGCCAAGTTTCTGTATCCATCCAAGCGATGGCCGGTGGTGAGAGGATGTTGAGGCAAGATGCCATGAAGTTGGGCAGGGAGATAGCTGTGGGCTTGTCCAAGGCTGGGCTGTTGTTGGGGGTCAGCCCAGTGCTTCCAAGGAGATTGGTGCAGCCAGGATGGTTGTGCAGTTTCTTTGGTAAGTGGGGCAAAGACAGCTCTGCTCCCCAGGGTCAGCGTGGTGCCAGAGGCTCTAGTGAGCCTTGGCAGCAGGAGCAAGGACATGCTGCAACCCCATGGCTTCCCAGAGTTACAAAGCAAGACTGTGGGCCTGTGGGATGGGAGTTAGGAATCAAGCTGTTTCTCAGAGGGGTGCAACCTAATGTGGAAAGGTGATGGAGAGGTTCTGGTTGTCGGCTTTGCTGATTTCTGAGGTTTCTTCTGGGGTTTCACAAAAGGAGAGTGATGTCTCCAAGATCTGTGTCTGCTGCTGAAGCCTTTCTTCAACTGCCTGCCGGCCTGCATGATCCAGCAGTTACAGGCTTGGTAAGGGACACAAGTGATTCTGGGAGCTGTAGTTAAGCATGGGCCTCACTGACTGCTTTTTCCCCTATCCCCTTCCTGCTCCGTCAAGGTCATTTGCCATGCTGTTAGTTGCAGTGAAACTATGCAAGTTGCTCAACTGGTGGCCCGACAGAGGAGTTCCAAGAAGAAAACAGTCCGTCAGGTGAACTGTCAGATGAGGCTGAAGAACACGTCTCCAGTCAGTTTATCAGGTAAGCCATAGGCAGCTCTAGAGGGCCTGCCTCTATGAAAGAGCTGTGCAGCTGCTGCAGCAAAAGCCTTGTCTGTGAGTGTGTGTCACTAATGGCCATAAGTTACATGGTCCAGGTGGAGAGCTCCTGGGAGGATGAGTGTTCTTGAAAGGGTGCTTATGTCTGAAAGCTGTGATCAGAGAGAAAGGCCTTCTCAAATGTGTATGTAAGATGTGAGTGATCTGAGAAAAAAGTTCTTGGCAGACGCTTGGCTTCATTTTCATGTGCTCCTGCTTCTGTGAGAAACACGGTTGAGATGCAGGCAAGAAATGTGGCAATGAGCCTGCTTGTTCTTTAAGGATGGCGTTGGCCTGTTGTGGAGTGGGAGAATTGAGACATGCCCTCACAGTAAGAAGGAGTCCCTGCAGCATCATCTGTGATGTTTCAGTGGCTCATGTTGCTGATGCCAGTGCCACAAAAGTTCCGATGCCCATTTCTGGCTCTTTTTACCTCTTACCTTATGCATAAGCTGCTGTAGCAGTGTTTTCCTAAAAGTGTGCATCAGGTTTTCCTCGCTGTAGTGCTGTTGTGTGACTGTGGAACTGGGCCCAGAATCAGGCCCAGGATTAAGCCCAGGCAAGACCCATCTGCTTGCAGGTTGGCAGCTTGGAGCAACAGTGGGTCTCATAGTTTGTGTGTATTCCCCAGTTGTTGTCTGTAATGAAGTGTTTGCTGCTTCTAGAAGGATGCCGGTTGGGAAGCTGAACTGGTGGCTCGTATTCCAGTTTAACAACAGGGATTATAAAGGCAGGTTGATTCACTGTCTTGCACATCAATCCCCTTGGAAGTGTTTGTGACCTCCAAAATTGATGCAGCACACGCAGCACATAAACAGCAAAGTGATCAAGACCTTGTTTATCCCAGTGTGGCCTGAATGCTAGCATGGTGTGTTCCCCTGTGGGTGTTACTTGGTCACCTCTGCTGTGTGGTGGGAGTTCAGGTGCCCACAAGCCAGAGTAGAGAAGAAACCCTTTGGATGGCAGTACAGGAGGTGCCTGGGGAGGTGGAGGTAGACTGGGTGGAGGAGAATGCTACTCATGGATGCATCTGCAAACTCTTTAGGAAAGCCCAAAGGAACTTTGCGACAGCCCCGGTCTTTGAGCGTGCCAGAAGAAGGCAGTAAGAGGCCTGTTCCTCGCCTGCCCCGAGGCAGAGAAGTAGCATGTGGAGGTGTGAAACCTGTTGTGGAGAGTGCCCGGTCTGCCTTACCTTCAGCTGCTGGGAGTGGACCACCTAAAGAAATCCCCATGCAGAGGCACGTCACTGTGGTAAACAGGTCAGTGTGTGCATGTGTCTGTGTGCACAAGTGAGAGGAAATGAAGTGTGATGGACCTTTCGATGCTGCCATGCAAGTAGTGCCTTTTGGGATCCAGTGGGAATCCAGGCTCCTGCCCTTGCAGAAGGTGAAGTGTGAACGAGGATGGTACCCGAGGAAGGAGATGGATGACATTTTGCCTTTTTGGATAGCTAGCCTGTGCTCTTGG
The DNA here is from genome assembly GCF_041296385.1 of Aphelocoma coerulescens. Classification (NCBI taxonomy): domain Eukaryota; kingdom Metazoa; phylum Chordata; class Aves; order Passeriformes; family Corvidae; genus Aphelocoma; species Aphelocoma coerulescens. The sequence goes on from NW_027184085.1 coordinate 47,839,786, forward strand.
CCTGCTTTCATGTCTTCTGGGAGGAAATGCAGCCAAAGGTGTCACAGCAAGGGAGTGTGGGGCTGTTGCCTGAGCCCAGGAGGGAGCTATTGTGGCCAGTGCAAGTTTGTGTGCAGGGACAGGTGATGTGCATGTTGAGGGTGATGGTTGTCTGCAGGTGGCTGCTCTTTCCCTCTTGCCTGACTTCTGTGTTGCAGCGTCAGTGTTTGTGTCCTTTCTCAGCATGCTCAGAGCCAGGAGCCACCTGACCGTGTTTGGATGAATTGAGATGAGGGCTGGAGCTGCAGTTCTGCTGGGTTAGCGGTACATGCTGGTTTTCAGCCCCGTTTGAGCCTCTCTAATCCGGGTGGCTTAGTCAGCTGCTGCCCCATCATTTCTTTCTGTGTTGTTTTCGGCTGCCCTGGGCCGTCAGCTGATGGTGGTGAGAAAGTGTTTGCTGTTGCTCATTGTGGCTGTGCTAAGTCCACCGGAGCTGTGATTGTGGAGGTAATCCTCTGCAGGGGGAGGACTCCAAGCTGGGCTGGGTTGGAAGTCAGCCTGGCGCTGAATGGAAATGGCAGCGGCGGCGTAGCTGTGAAGTGGCACAGAGCAGCGCAACAGCTTAATCCTGCCGCGGTGCCTGCTCTTTCTGGGAGATCCACAGAAAGCAGGCACGTCCTGCCCCAGTCAACCTGTATGAGTTCCATGTGCAATCAAGGGTCTGTTGTGCAGAGGAGAGAAGTGCCAAGCCGTCCTGCTGTGACTCAGAAATTGAAGAGCAGCTGTGCTTGGGCCTTCCCTTTTCTGTGTGTGCAGATGAGTTGCGTTTTTTTAAGTGGCACTTCCCTAAAAGGCAGAGGCACTTTGCCTCAGGCAGAGCAAAAAGAGCACTTAGAGTTTTCTCCAAGTTAGTTACTGTAAGGCCAGGAAGTATTTTACAGCACTTAAAAGATTTGTAATGCAAGAAATAAAATTAGGTAGATGTCACCCCTTTTCTGGCTATGCCTTATACAGTCTGCTACATCTTGTGTTACCTTTGTTCATCTCTGACAGTCTCTTCTGAGCTCCTTTTAGGTATGTGTTCTGCTTTTGATTCTGTTGTCTTTTTCTGCCCTACACTGTAGGAGAAGCTACAAGCAGAGTCTGCTTTGGCCCAGGTAGTTTTGGAGGAGAAGATATCTTGTGCTGTTGCAGAGTCCAAATGCTATCCTGTTAGCTTGGGAGCATAGTGAAGGGAGAGTTTGGGGAGGAGAGATTCCTGTTTGAATACAAGGTTGTATAGTGGCCATGTAACTGGATTAATTTGTTTCAACTTGGCCAGTTTGAATCAGGACTGGCAAGATCCAAGTGTTCTTGCTGCTGGGGACGTTTTGTACCTCCTGAGCTGTTGTAGTTGCTTGTGCTTCGGGAATTGCAGGAGGGAAAGCTTCTTTGAGCCAGGATGTCCTGACTTCAAAAAACAGCATGCAGAGGAGTTGTGAGCAGCATCCCCAGAAATGCTGGGCTGACAGCAGCCTCATAGTTATCTGGCTCAGACTTGAGGGCACTGCTCCAGCAGGGGTGCCAGCACTTGCCTGTGAGAGTGGCTGAGCCTTCACAGCGCAGGTTGACTGAGACAAGTCCTGAAGGTGACAGACTGTCTCTGCCCCACTTCCCAGTTTGGGGTGAGCCATTATCTGTATGCAGTTTTTGGCTTTCTGTTTCCCACCCTGCCCGTCCACGTACCAGCATCATAGGAAAGGACATGCATGCCCTCATGGTTGCACATAGGGGATCTCTGTTTTCTCCTTTTGTGTTGAACATCTGTCCTGCTATAGCAGATGTGTGTTCTTTGCCTTGACACGATGTCCTGCCAGTGACAGATTTTGTTTGTGTGCTGACAGGTATTGGTGTTCCACCCAGTATCATGTAGTGAAGCTCCTCAGTGAGGGTGCAAATGGTGGTTCCCTTGTGACTGCTAAAGTCTATGTCCTGCCTCTGTAGCACTCTGATATTTTTTTTTGGAGATTTTCATGACTACAGCTTCAGGGGCTTGTCACTATGTAGCATTAGGTGGAAGGGGAAAAGGATGTTTGTCTTCCCCATTCTGTCACACTCACATGACAACACAGAGCTGCTGAAGGTAGCTGCAGTTGTCCAAGGCCTTCTTGCAGATGCTGTTGCAGGGTCTGAGAGGCTTGTCTTTATAGCAGCAGTATCTCAGGTTATCCTATGTTGCTGTGGACCTGCAAACCCTCAGAAGCAGGGAGAGACTTTGCTGGTAAGGCTAACTGCAGAGATACTTGAAGCTGGAAAGCAGCAGCGTGGATGAGAACAGGTTCAGATGCTTGGTGACCCTGTTGCTTGAGGCAGTAGGAGCCATTTCCTGCTGGGCACCACCTGGACCTGCTGCTTATATAGCACTGTCCAAGGGCCAAAGAGCAGATTGGGGTGACATGGACCTTACCAAGGTAAGGCAGTTGGCTGGGAAGGGCATTGCTCCCCGTCTTTGAGAAGCAGTGATGTGTGGCAGTGAGACTAGCTGCTCAGCTGCAGCTACGTGTGGGGACTTGGCAGGGCTGCATGGCTGGTCAGGCATTTGTGAAGGGCCAGGCTGCTGGTGTGGCTAGGAGGCCTCTTGCTGGGAGCAGGCTTCTAGCAGCTGAGGAACATGAGGCCTTGCAAGTAGCTGAGTTGTCCATACCTGCAAACTGAAGGGAAACATGTTGGCCCTGCCCCTGTCTGGCTGTATTCCGTCTCGTTGTTGGAGATGTATGACCCTCATGATCTGTGTGAGCAAGCAGCACATCACACGATACTTGTCTGATTGCAGGGCTCGAAACTGATGATGACTAGGCTCAAAGCCAGTGTTAGCACCATGTTGTGGGAAACTGTTGAACCACAACAGAAAGCGCAGGAAGACCCTACATGAAGTCTCTTAATACTGAGAGGATCCCAAATCCAATTAGCTTTTGCACGCCGCAGAAGGGAATAATCAGTCCTCTGTTCCAGGTTCCTTTCCAAGGTGTTCACGTGGCCTGGCTTAAGCAGGGAACATGTGCCCTCTTCCTCCCTGAAACCTTACTGCGGTTCTGGCTGGCCTACCCTGCAGTCGATGTCATTTGTGTTACCTGATGTGTGGCTTCAGGTGATACAAGTGTATGTGGCACTGGGGACTAGAACACAGCTATGGATTCCTGTTGGCAGGCAGGGGTAGCAGGACAGTCTCCACTACCCATGTGGCTATTTTACAGGATTGTTTTGCTTTCTGCCTAGCAAAGGTGGTAGCCTCTTTTGAGTCTGCTTCCATTAAGAGGACTTTTTTAGCTTGAGTATCTGTTCAGCTTGGAATTGTCCATACTGGTAAATACATGTATAAAGAAGTGGGGTCCTGGATTTCTTGCAGAATCTGCATGGGCAGCCACAGCAGTCTCTTCTTTCTAAGAAGAGACTGCTGCAGCTTTGTGGGGGTATCTGAGCTGTGCCCACAGAAAGTAGAGGGTTTTCTGTAATGCAGGTAAGTGTTTTAAGAGGCTTTTCAGATACCCAGCAAGTGCCAGGTGTGAATGTAAGTTTTGATGTTGCGTGGGTGACTTTCCTTTTGTACTTTTTGAGTTTTGCAGCTGTGCTTGTAGTTCTATGCTTCTGCCTAGGACTTCTGGGCACGACTCCTGTTTTGTAAATTGCTGAGCTGGGCAGTGCCTGTCCTTACAGCTAGTGCAGTGGGACGTGACTCAGAACAGAAGTATGGTCTTTGGTACAAGTAATACCCCATAGCTGAGGGAGGAGCAATGGTTTAATCTAACAGGGACAGCATAAAAGCAGGGGAGACAAATTAGTGTTAAATCTTTCAAGATGCTCCTTAGAAGAGACGTAAATGTGGGAGGTCTCATTCTGATTCATGGATATGCTCTGATTAAAAGTCAATGTGATGACACATAGGGCTACTTGGTCTTGACTTCCTGTTGAGACTAGCCTCAGCATTGTACTTGAACTGCTGTCCTACCTTCTAAAACAGTCCCGGCGAAGATGTGAAAATCACCCTTGGTGGTTCTGCAGATGGTGAGGTTTTTGGCTTGCTCTCCACTGTTGTCCCTGAACTCCAGAGTTGGCTAGTCCCCTTTCTGGCCCCTGGGCAGAGATCTTCTGCAAAGCCTGCCCAGTGCATGTGCATGGTCTGCTCTGGTCAGGAGATGCCTGTTTCAGAGCAACCTGCCCTGCTGTAGTGGAAATGTTACCACCCTGACTTCTACACTGCAACTCTTCCTTTGGGAGGTGTTTGGTCCTAGTCTTTGAATTCCCCTCTCCAGCTCTTGTTTCCTTTTGCTTGCAGTGTATGTAATTATTCCACAGCTGATTTTTTTTCCAGGTCTTTGTGAGCTACACAGTGCTGTGCCCTCTTCAGTGTCAGAAGCTCATTTTGGTGTCTGTACTCCCATGGTAAAGCTGCTGCTCTCTGGGGGATCCCAGAAGAACACCTGCAAGCATGAAATTTGTGTGCTTTCAGTGGGAGAGATCTTCAGAGAAGACTGTTAAACAGAATAACAACAGCATCCACAAAAAGACTTTGAATGCCTGTGTGTTCCTAGATACTTTCCCTTAGCTAATGTCTTTTTACTGTGTTTTGTTTCTCACAATAATGAGAAAAAGGAGTAAAAACCAGAAAACCTGTTGATGTGTCCTGTTACTGCTTATTGGGTTGTCTTCCTGACAAGGACATTGTGACTACTCAATCTTGTGCATGAGGCCTTCTAGGAGTGTGTGGAATGCATTTTATTTTATGTATAGGTCTTAGAAGCAAATAGAATGTTATTCAGAGACAGAAGAATGATTTTAAGCAATTTTCTTTCCAATTTTAGGTCTGAGAAGAGACTGACTGTCCCACCACGGTTTCAAAAGGAGTTGCAAGTTCACCTGTCCAGAAGCTCTTCCACAGAGTCAAGTGGTATGCCCATTAAGAAGTTATTTGTTGACTACTCAGAGTGGGTGTCATCTTAAAAAAAAATCTATCTTACTACTTGTTTTGAATGAAGATAGGTTTGGATGAGAAATCAAGTTCTGTGAGTGAACCTTTTCACTCTAATTTCATTGTGCTGAGGAAATGTGCGTTTGCTTGTCTGCCTCTCGGTCTTTTAGGAAAAACATTGGGCAGTAAGTGTCAAAGCCAATCACAAAGCCAGTGTGAGGAGGTCGGAAACAGGAGGAGTAAGCTTAATGTCACTGCTGGGTAGGAATCTGGTATAAGGATGAAATCCTGCCTTTCAGGAGTAAGCACCATTACTAATGTATCTGTCCAGAAAATACTCTTCTGCCTGTGTGGCTCAACAGTTGGGCCACTGGGCCCAACTCAACAGCTGGGCTTGCAGAATGATGGTTGCTTTCTTTGAGACTTGTCAGCCTGATTTGTGAAGTTTCAGATCTGGTAGCAAATACACCCCACCAAAGGGAGAAGAGGAGTAGAAATGAGGGAGCAGGTAAGCTAATGATATGAACCTCTTCCTGGTATAATGACTGCCTAATTCCTACACACAGTGTATGAAACTGCCCAGAGCAGCTGAACAATTGTCACTTTCCTTGCTTCACCGAAGGGCGTCCTTGGATGCAGTAGCACAGAAAGGCTGCCTGCTGGGTGGAGACTTTTCCTCAGGACGTATCTTGGAATGAAAGGCAAATCATTGGTCTGATTTGTACACCTGTCTGAATATAGAACAACATTCTTGCTTGTCATGCTATATCTTTGTTGTGTTTGTACTCATAAAGAAATTATCTTGTGCCCCTCTTGGGATACTGCCTTAGTGCAGCATCTCAGCTGCAGTGGGATTGATGGTTCTGAATCCTCTTCCAGAATCCCTTCAGAAGTAATGTAGCAACATCTTATGAAAATAACTACAGTGATTGAAAAATCATCTTTAGGTAGTTACTAAATGTCTGAGATTTCCATGGTTCTTTGCCACAGGAAGTGACTGGACAAGCCATGCTGGGCAGGAGAGCCACATTTTAGAGTTGGTGTTATGCTGGCAACTCCCATGTTTAGTTTTTAAGTAGGGAGGTAATCATCTTTCTGTTGGTAGGGCTATGTTTATTTCAAGGCTGTATTTTTTTTTAAACAGATAGCTTGAATACATCCACTTCAGAGACACATACTGTTGCCCCTGGCTCTTCTGCTGCCGATGTCAATGAACTTCAAAGTCGCATTAAGGAGCTTCTGAGCAAGTACAGCAGTGGTGTCAGGGTGTCAAAGATGCCTCAGATCTATCGGGAAATGTACTGGGAGGACCTTAGCACAGAAGTGCTCTATCAGCTTGAGAACTGGCCTCACGTGTGCACAGTAAGTATTGAATTCTATTTTTATGGAAGATGCCAGTACCCTACAGATTTCTGAGTGTTCATTTGCCAAATGTTATTTTATGTGTGCCTGCATTTCCTTTTGTGCTCTGTAGCAGTGACAGAAACCCCCTGCACCCCCACTACCCCACTCCCAAATTGTAACAATGCCTTTTGAAACCCCAGAAAGTCACTGTTGACTGGACTAGTGTTTTGAAGAGGGAAGGTCAGCCTCTGTGGTGTCCTGGAGCAAGTGCTTGGGGTTGCTGACTTGCCATCTTTAACAACCCAAATAGCTGGTGACATGTGACTTCCATGCCATTTTTGTTGTTCTTGGTTTGGGTTTTTTCCCAATTGCTTTTTATGCTTTTCCTTGTTGGTGGGTTTATCTCCTCATAATGCTGTAAGCTACCAACATCCTTTGTGACAGTCTGAGATCTAACTGTATTTATCTTTCTATAGGCTTTTCCAAAGGTTTTTCTCACATTTTAAGCCAAGGAATTTTGCTTTGTAAGTTAGGTTTATGACACAATAATAGGTGAAATTGAAGAGTGGTAATGCTGAGGGGAGAGATTACAGCTAAGACCCTTTCTGCTCTTCTTCTGTCTGTTACCCTTTGATTACCAAGGGTGTCTTTGCCTTTCGTATTAGGAGCTGGTGTCTGGCTGAGTGTCCACTTAGAGGTCTGACACATGAGTTGTCACCACCACTGGATTGAGGGTCTTCAACTGCTGTACTTCTGTCTCTTCTTCTGCATTCACAGGTCATTTATGGTGTCATGCAACTTTGCATTAAGGCTTTGTTTACTTTAACAGGCCAGTGATACCAAGGAGGACTTTCAACTTCTTCGGTATCAAACTGTGGCACAGTTTGACAAGAGTACTGAAGTAATAAGAATATTTTTCTTCTTGAAGTGCTTTTTATGTATGTCCTACTAAGTCTTTTCTCATGTAAAAGGATTAAGTGCCAAAAAAAAAAAAAGAAATTAACTGAGTTAAATAACTGCTCTTCAGGAATAACACTATTTGCATGCATGTATAGTATTCTCACAGATACATAAAATGTGTTTGTAACACCTCATACAGACACTAGAAATGTATGCAGTCATCAGCAATTTGTTTTGATGGTTGATGATTGGTTCCTGTGTTATCTATAGAGCAAGCTGCTATGTCTTGAATTGCTTAATTCATGCAGCAAATTTTAGTCTTTTTTGTAGCTAATGTTCCAGTCAGTCCTGTTCATCCAGGATCTTTGTTCTGTGTTCGTTATCCATTTGCTTGTTATCTGTTGGGTCTATCTCTTTCTTTATAGCATGCAAATAAAGTCATTTAAGCATAAATAAGCACTGATTAGATCCATGGAAACATTTTAATACAATGGGCACAGTACAACAGCAGTCAGAACTATCAAGTTATCTTGGCACAGTCAGTCTTACTGTAGAGAACTGTTAATGAGCCTCTGAAGCCTGTCTCAGTTTACTGACTTACAAAATTGTAATTATGGCTCAGGCACCGAAAAGTTTCAACTGGAAGTTTGTATATGAAAGCTACTATACATCTCTTAAATATAATCTGTTCCTGGCTCAAACAAATTGTCTGCACATGTACAGCTCTGTAGAACCTTTGAAATGCAGAAGACAGACTGTACTGTCCAGTGAAAGTAAAGACACTTCCAAGACTGATTTCTGAATTATTTCTGTCTTGTTGGTTTCTTACACTGGGAGTGTCTGCCAGGCTCAGAAGAGAAAACACGCCTGGCGTTTCTCTCATTATCTTCTTAAAGAGACAGAACATACTCTTTTGTACTCATTCTGATCAGTGTAGCATAGTTACAAACCAGCAGACAGTAAGCCTAATACATTTTCAGGGTCTCCAAGCTTTTACTTTGAGGACTGTGCTTTGGAGAGTATCACTTTTGAATAACTTTGCATCTCTAAAACTTCTGTTTGAAAGGAAGGAATTTTGTCTAGGAAATTGTAATTTCTGTGGTTTTACACCATGGGTTATAGACATTTTTCCAATTTTGTGAGTTCAAGTCTCCAAATTGCACTGTAAGTTGCAGGTTGATGATCTTGTTTTCAGTCTTCACCATTCAGGCAGGAGGTACTGAGGCTGACTTTATCTCCATTTGTCTGCTACCTCCCTTCTTTAGGTGAGCTTTCTTGAGCATCTTACTTGGAGCAACAAATGCACTGCTAAATGCAAAAGTACGAAGTTACCAAGTAGTGGCTAGCAGTCACAGATTATAGCCCAGCCTTCATGAGCAATTGGGTTGACAGTAAATACACTTACAAGTCTTTGTTGTCTAGACAGACCTCAGCCAGGAGAAAAATCTGCTTCAACAGCTCTGGGCAGATCCATAGTGTTGCTGAATTGTTTGCTTTCACCTCCAGCACAACTAGGGCTTTGAACAAAGTGATGACTGCCAGTGACCCTCCCACCTTCACCTTTTTTATCAGAATTTTTTACTTTTCTATTTGATTAATTACTTTGTCATGTGTCTTTGAGCAGCTAGTGATCCCTATTTTAGACTTCCAACTGCTCTCTCATTTCTTATCTTTCTACATATTTTTGTCACAAGTCTTTCTGACAACTTAGCTGTTTTCTTAGAATTCTGAGTCAAAGTTACATAGCTTTGCTGTGTTTGGGCTCCGACTTGAATCCTTGAGATGCAGGCAGCTGAACCCCTGAGGGAGAGAGAACATTGCAGCAGAGGTGTGAGAGGTATGTAGCCATGTAAATTAAAAAGTTTTTGGGGTTTTTTTTGTAAGTCACATTCCAAAAAGTAGTAATAAATTTATATTTGGTACTGCCAACATGACAAAATGGTTCCCTCTGCAGTCTAAATATAAACCTCCTTACTGAGTTGTATGTATGTTTAAGGGACTTTTTCCTTGTACATGCTCAGCTCTCCTCAGTTGCTTGAACTCTGTGTTTCAGGCATGATGTGAATGGTGATTCAGATATGGCAGTGCAAGACAAGCCTAAACTCTTAGATCTTTTCTCAAAACTTTTGCTTGAATTTCCATGGTTCTTTTCCAAAAGCTTTTAGAGAATTAGGCAGTCCTAGGACATATGGGAACACCCTTGTGGGGGTGTTTAGTTGGTTTAAAGACTGGAAATGGAGCAAGTCTGGAATGATTGACCTTCAGAAAGGCAGGAAGTCATGGTGGGATTCCTCAGGGGTAACACTTGGACACATGCTGGTCAGAATTGTAACAAGTGAGTTGGTAGAGTATGTAAATACAAGTTCAGCTGGCTAATAATGCAGGGTTGTTCAGGGTTGTTTAAAAACCAGGGCTCTCTGAAGAGGTATGTAACTCATACCATGTTTCTGGCCCATAAAATTTCAGTGTAATCTTAATTACAGCTGACATAGACAGCTGACTACATTTTTAAAAAGTGTTTTTTTCTGTGTGGACTGTTAAGCTTGGGAAAAAGGGATCTTGGCATTTATAATAGCTTCATGCAAATGTTGACTCAGTATGGAAAAATGCAAGTGATAAGTATTTGCAAAATAGATAGAAAAGGAGTATTTCAGTTGGAAGGAATCTATCAGTGATCATCTAGTCCAATTGCCTGACCACTTCAGGAATCACCAAAAGTTAAAACATGTTATTAAGGGCATTGTCCAAATATCCTTTGAACACTGTCAGGCTTGGGGCATCAACCAAGAAGCCTGTTCCAGTGTTTGACCACCCTCTTGCTAAAGAAATGCTTCCTAACATCAAGTCTGAACCTCCCCTGACACAGTCCTCTGCCTAGAAGGGCATGTTTCCTGGTTGACTCACTGAGTGCTTGTGACCAGAAGTTATCTCCTACAAATTTCATACATTTCTCAGATTTGCTTGTCACAGCAGTACAGTGTTCACAGTAGATGTCTGGGAAGTTGCAGTCTCCCATAAGGACAAGATACCGACCCAGAGATTTCTCCTAAATGCCTATTGGTAGCAGACAACCACTACAACCACTCAATCTCTTTTGAGACCAGAATGTCTCACCCACGTCGTCGCTAACAGTAAGGGCTGTGCAGTCAAACCACCCCTTTTCACACAGTGCAACTCCTCCATGTTGCCTGCCCTGCCAGTCCCTCCTGAAGAGCCTGAAGCCCTTCGTCCCAGCACTCCAGGTGTGCTGCTTGTTCCACCAAGTCTTGCTGACACCAAAGTCATCATAGCTCTGGGAACTGACCAGTGCTTGACATTTATCCTTTTTGCTTCTCATTCTATGTGTGCTGGTGTATAGCAAGTATATCAGATGTGCTCCAAGATAGAGTCCAATGTTTGACCAGACACCACCTTGTCAGCCATAGCACTGGTTGTCAGTCCAGTCATTTATTGAACACCTCCAGGGATGGTGACTTGACCACCTCCATTGGCAGTCTGTGCAATGCCTGGCCAGCTTTTCAGTGAAGAAATTCCTCTTAATGTCCAACCTGAACCCCCCCGGTGCAGCTTGAAGTCCTTGTCCTTTTGTCCTGTTGGTGGTTGCCAGGGAGAAAAGACCAGCCCTCACCTGGTTACAGCCTCCTCAAAGAGAGTTGCAGAGAGTGATAAAGTCACCCCTGAGCCACCTCTTCCTCAGGCTAAACAACCCCAGCTCTTTCAGCTGCTCCTCATAGGAATTACCCTCTCCAGCTCTGACCCTTCACCAGCTCCTTTGCCTTTCTCTGGACCTGCTCCAGCACATAAATGTGTTTCTTGTCATGAGGGGCCCAGAACTGGACACAGAACTTGAGGGTAGCCTCATCAGTGCTGCATATAGAGGGACAGTCACTTCCCTGGTCTTGCTGGCCACACTATTGCTGAGGCCACTGGGCTTCTTGGCCAGCTGGGCACACTCCTGGTTCATGTTCAGGTGTGCTGTTAACCAGCATCCCTCTTTTCTTTGTGGAAAGTGGCAGCTTTCCAGTCACTCTCCTCAAGTACTGCACGAGGTTGTTGTGACCCAAGGGCAGGACCTGGCACTTGGCCTTATTGAACCTCATACCTTTGGCCTTGGCCCATTGATCCAGCCTGTCCAGATCCCTCTGCAGAGCCTTCCTGCCCTCCAGCAGATCAGCACTCCCACACAGCTTGCTGTCATCATTGAATTTACTGAAAGTACAGGTGATCTCATTCAGATCATCAGTCAAGATGTTGAACAAGACCGGCCCTAACACTAGTTCCTGAGGGACACCACTGGTGACCAGCCCCCAGCTGGATGTGACACCATTCACCTCCACTCTCTGGGCCTGGCTGTGCAGGCAGTTTTTAACCCAGCAAAGATGCTGCCATGGGCTGCCAGCTTTTCCAGGAGAATGCTATGGGAGGCAGTACCAAAGGCTTTGCTGAAGTCCAGGTAGACATCCACAGCCTTTCCCTCATTCTCTTGGCAGGTCACCTGGTCATAAAAGGGGACCAGGTTGGTCAGGCGAGACCTGCCTTCCCCAAACCTGTGTTGGCTGGGCCTGATCCTTTGGTTGTCTGGCATGTGCTGTGTGATCACACTCAAGATGATTGTTCCATAACCTTTGCCAGCACCAAGGTCAGGCTGACAGGCCTCTAGTTCTTCTGCTGCTTCTTCCAGGTCCCTCAGTGAATCCTCTCAGGTGAATCCCATCCTGTTCCATAGTCAGTGTCTAAGTGGCACAGTGGGTCACTTAAAGCCAAAAATGCATTTTGTCCATCAGGACAGATGGATCCTGTCAGACCCTATCATACTTTGTGCCTCAGAAGTTCTTCCATATTTACTAAACCTGAAGTTTTGGTGAAAACACCAATCCTAGAGCTGGTATTTTTGTAGAATGAATAATAGGCAGACACCTTGTAATTCACAGAAACAAGGGATATATGCATATTGAATTGATTCTAGAGTTTTCTTGTGATAATGACTGCCTTAGTCTTTCTATCTGGTTTTTGAAGGAGCTGGTAGAAAAATAACACTACCATTCTGAATTTTGAAATTCCAGTTGTGCTGGAAGAGATATATTTGCTTTTCAGCAGTTCTAGAACAAAGATGTTCCTTTCCATAAGATATTCCACTGGCTCCAGCTACATGCTAGATTAAGTATTAATCTGTTGTTATCAGAGGACAGTTTCATCTCTGTAATCTATAATTTCTCAGTCAGGTTTCTTACTGCTTTTTAATAAACATAAAACTAAACAGTATGTAACATGTGAGCATATTCTTTAGTGACCTTAAACATTCTATTGGCTGATGCTGTGTGAAAAGGCTTCTCAGACTGGAGAACATTTGCCTGGCTATTTATTCTGAGGAGGAGGCTTTACAGGGTAAAGGAAAGCTTAGTTTTCTTCACTTAATCTCTTGGATGTCTGGTAAGGTGTTGGACACATCCCACAGTCTGTCAGTCTTGTAAATACATAATTGGAAAAAAATGGGAGAAATTAAGGGGGAAATTTGCATATTTTTGTTCACTGGTTTGGGGGTATTTGGTTTGTTGTTTGGTTTTTTGGTTCTGTTTTTTTTTTTTTAAGTAGTCACTACAAGTTAAAGTTTATCATTACAGGGAGGTAGAGGATTTTTTAGATAAGAATGAGACTTGCATGAGACTACAATGAAATGTTGCCTAGTTAACTGGTAGGATATTTTGTATATCTTCTTTTAGCTGTACCTAGTTCTCAGATTATTATTCATATTTTGTATTTCTAAATGTTGGGACTTTTTTCAGAAAGTGAAACTAAAGGCTTGGGAGGATGCCAGGATTAGATGCTAAACAAACTGACAGAAATAGGACTGAAACTTTTGTTTTCTGAATCTGTTCTTGGGCAGTACACCATGTCTTAGCAAAATGGGTACTACAGACTACTGCACCAGGCAGCTGAGTTTCTGCTGCAGCATTCAGAGTGACTTAAACAGGTATGCTCAGAAAAGAGAAGGATTGCCATGATAGAGAGTTTTATTCCTTGAGAAATTTTGGTTCCGTCAGGTCTTTACTCTCAGAGAAGGAATTTCTAGACCACAGTTAAGCTGTGTGAAGCCAAAGTCATCCTTCTACACAGAGAAACAGACTTGAGAGAATAAAAAATTCAACTCTAATGTACTTTGCACATGGAGGAGACAATGAAGCAGGCTGTCACATCTGGTAGTATGTATGAATGAAAGGTCACAGTTTTATACAAACCCTAAAAGCTGGTTCCAGCAGATGAGGTCTTGGATTATGATAACTTTCTTTTGCCATGCTCATTGAAGAATTTGGTGTTTAGACACAGAGCCACTAGCCATTTAGAACAGAGTTCAGAGAGCACAAGACATGTTGTACCTAAAATGTAATTAGATGTGTTGTAGTTACTTCAGCACAGAGCAGACTACAGCTGGTGTCAGCCTCACTGAGAAGATGGTGTTACAGCACATGTGGAAATGAGCCAGTTGAGGACACAAGATCCAGAGTAACTTTGCTGTTCAAACACAGGGCTTTTAAAACAGGCTGTAAATCTATATACCTGAACATCAGTCCTGGTGATGAGTGGTTAGACAACATGATGAGCTATGAAATGAAGTCAGACTTCATTTGATAGCATCTTTCCTTATTCCTGCAACCCATGCATCTCCTGTGTGTTCAATCTTGCAATTTTCTGACCTAGTAGGAGAACTTCAGTGCACTATGAGGTAAAGGTTAGTACAGCCAAAAAGAACTGCTGACAAAGATGTCTGCTGATCCATCCTCAGTGCTGGCATAAAGATGTGAGGAATAGGGGCAACCCTTGACAGTATGGAGTTGTTAGATTGACTCAGCTGTCTTATTGCATCACAGAGTTTCCTTTGTAATTGTGTATTTTCAGAAGCCAGAGTGTTGTAAGCACAAGAAACTGGAGATCAAGTATCTTCACTGTGATGTGCAGGGTAATGAAGTGGGAGGGCAAAGAGGATGGGCAGAAGGGGGCAATCTAAAGACACTCTTGAACTTTGTAGAGCTTACCACCCCAGCCCTGGGCACGAGCTGAACCTGAACAGAGGATATCTTGGCAATAGGGATCCTTTAGTCTAACAACAAAAGAAAATACAAAAATACACCCAGTATGACTTGTATTCTAGCAATTCAGTTAAGTACAGAAGAAATGACTACCAGAGACAGAATCACTGAGGTTGGAAGGGACCTCTTTTGATTACCTAATGCAACCCCCATGCTCATGCAGCGTCACCTGCAGTCTGTCCAGGTCTGTGTCCAGTTATGTATGCTACAGTTTTTCTTGCCAACGTATTCCAGTCCTGTTCCAACTTCCTAGTTAACATGAGGCTTGGCTCAAAACAAGCCTTTTGATGTGTTCTTCTGTTGTTTAGGGTAAGGAGATAGGTATCATAGCTCCCCATGCAAAACAATTAATTGTGTATCAGACTAGAAGCTGTAAGGGCTGGAGTGGATTCCAAGGATTAGCTGTAACTGGATGATGTAAGAAGCTTCCACATCCTTGTAAGGAAAAGCTCCTTACTGAGTGATGCTACCCTGTGCAGTGGGGATCTTCAGCCTTTCAAGAACATTGGCCAAGTCTTGTTTTTTCCCCAGAGCTGGTTGCTCTGGACGCATATTCAGCAGCTTGGTAGCTTAAACTGTGTTACTTTCAGCAGCAGCTACTTGGAAGAACAGGCAGGAATTGAACGTTAATGTTGAAGCAGCATCTCACCATTGCCTGGGGAGACTCGTGCTGTAGAGGGATGGGCAAAACCAGTGGGACCTGAAGTTGTGGTGGCTGCCACTGACAGAGAAAAGATGCCATCAGCTAGTGTGTGGATGGAAGGTACTGCTGATCAATGCCAGAAGTACCTTCCTCACTGCTTTGAGCTCCAGCTTGCTAGGAGTTGAACTTCATGTACTGTTGAGGAAAGTCAGGTAGATGAGAGCTGCTTGCACACTGAAGCGTTTGTCTAAGGAGCCTGCCAGTAAAATGTGTCTGCGTGCAGTCTGTGGTATGTATGGCATGGTAGTTGGCTTCCGTGTTGCATATTTAAATCAGATCTGAAAGAACTGCACCACACTTCTGATGAATTCTTCTCACTGAATCAGAGTGATAGTTCTGATTTGTATTTTAGGGCCGTCTTTGAGAACCTGTCCAAGAACCATGGAGTCAGATTTTTTGTTTGCCACATAAGACGAGACTGTGTCACTGACATTAAAATGCTAACTTCCATTGTGGGTTTTCCTTTCCTACCTTGCAGAAGAATGGCAGAAAATAACTGCATATTCTAGTTTGAATGTAACCTTGACAGTGAAGGACATTTACTCTGAATAGAAACTCTCATTTCAAGGATGTGTTTTTTCCAGTTCTTTTTTGGAAACTCTTGATGCTCCAGGAGGTTACCAGTGTATGATTATCGCTGTACACACAATTAAACAAGGCTGGCTTTGGAAAGAGGATACTTTCTTTAGTTTATGTATGCTAGTGTAGTGGTTCTTTGAACACTGTCAAGCATATTTGTACAAAGCTTTTGTCCTACCAACACATACAGGAGCATGTCTGCCTTTGTCCTCTCTAAATGCATATGTCAAAATGAGTGGACTTGCTCTTTTACATTCCGCTCAGTTGCAGTGTCAATATTTATCTTGGGAGTATTTTTTTATTTGAAGTTTTATTATTTGAGTCTCCAGATTTCAGTTTTTAAGAGCTCCCTCTGTTACTCAAGTGCAGAACAAAAATGCTATTCTCCTGTGTAGAACAGCTTCACTCTCTGTTGCCCTGATAATACATTCTGACAGCTGTTACCTCTGCTTTGTGCTCTGTAATGGAGAGGTGACAACAGGCATGGTTACAGAATCACAGAATATTCTGAGTTATAAGGGAACCACGAGGATCATTGAATCCCAGTCTTAGCTCTGCACAGGACATCCCCAAGAATCACACCATGTCTGTAAGCTCTTGATCTTCTAGAGCTCTGCCCAGGTTGGTGCTGTGACCACTTCCCTGGGGAAGAGTTCAACCACCCTCTGGGGGGAAAAACCTTTTCCTGATATTCAACCTAAACCTCCCCTGACACAGCTTCAGGCCATTTCCTTGGGTCCTCTAACTGGTCACCACACAGAAGAGATCAGTGCTTGCCCCTCCTCTTCTCCTCACAAGGAAGTTGTAGATTGCAATGAGGTCTCCCCTCAGTCTCCTCCTGTCCAGGCTGAACAGACCAAGTGACCTCAGCCACTCCTCATGGCTTCCCCTCAAGGCCCTTTTCTACCTTCAGTGCCTCCCTTTGGATGCTCTCTAATTGCTTAATGTCTTTCTTATATTGTGGCACCCAGACCTGCCCCCAGCACTCGAGGTGAGGCCACCCCAGTGCAGAGCAGAGCAGGACAATCCCCTCCCTTGCCTGGCTGGTGATGCTGTGCCTGATGTCCCCCAGGACACAGGTGGCCCTCCTGGCTGCCAAGGCACTGCTGGCTCATGTTCAACTTGCCATCAGCCCCCAGGTCATTTTCCGTGGAGCTGCTCTCCAATCTCTTGTTCCCCAGTCTGTACACACATTGAGGGTTGCCCCATCCCAGGTGCAGAATCCAGCACTTTCCCTTGTTAAACTTGATACTGTTGGTGGCTGCCCAGCCCTCTAATTGATCAAGGTCAGTCTGCAAGGCCTCCCTGCCTGTAAGGAAGTCAACAGCTCCTCCCAGTTTTGTATTTTATGTGAACTTGCTTAGTACCCCTTCCAAGGGTGACTAAGCATCCAGGTCATTTATTGTCTCGGTTTGAAAGACAGGTGTCTGCTAAGGAAGGCAGAAGCCTCCCTTGGAGTGGCAGATGTAACCCCTTTCCCTCTGAGTTATGATTTTGGAATCAAGGGTCTTTAGGCAAAGATGTGGGAAATAGGAATAACAGTTTTTTACTATATATATATATAGATAGATAGATAGGTAGATATATAACCAGTCGAACAAAACAACAACAACTATGGCAGTAACAGCAAACACAAACCCAGTCCCAGCCTTCTCGGCTGTCAGGCTATTTCCCCTCGGGTGCAGTTCCGCTCGCAGCCGACAGGGATCGCTGGCGGCTCCCGGTGAGCAGGGCAGGTGCGATGGTTCTCCCGCGGCTGCTTTGGTGCCCTGGGATCCCGGGGAAGGATGGAACAAAAAAAACTTCACAAATCCCGGCTGGTCAGCCGGTCCTGGACTCCCGGAACCGCAGGCTGGACTCGCAGGCCGGAGCTGCAGGCACAAACACAAATCCCGGGTGGCAGACGAGATGTATCTAAAAGGGGAACCCCCCGGGGCTCCAGGCAGGCAGGGTGAGCACGGCTACAGCGTAGCAAAGGCTCGAAACAGCAGCGGTGCAGGGCGGCCCCAGCCCCAGCCTCTAGCAGGGCAGGGAAAGCAGCCTTGGGATCCCGGTGTTGTTTCCAGCAGAAAGGAAAGACGCCGAAAACGGGAACCAGCAGCTCTTCTCTCCGCGGCTTCTCTCTCCAGACGCTGAGAGCGAACTGAACTGCCCGCCAGGTGAAAACAAAAGCCTGGACGGGCCCTTTTGTCTTTCTTAAGTATGGCTATCTCCTCTCAAGTATGGCCATTTATCTCCTAGCAACATGCTATGGGAAAAAATTCCTTTAACAGAAAAAAAACTAGGACTAAAGTAAAACCCCAACATTATCCACCCTGAATTTTTTCCATACTAACATGTTACATGAAACTTAACTTTTTAACCATATAAATACAAGCATCACCTAAATTATATACATATGTACATGCTGATACTGATACAAGTACAGAGCCATGGGTAGTTCACCCTAAAACAAGGTCCCCTTGCGGTATGCATCGGGTCTCTCTATCCCTTTGCATCACCCACCAGGTACAACCTGGTCCCTGAGCAAAAACAACCCCACGGATGGGTTTGTCTTTGCTCAAGGCAGATTTTACCTAAACAGTTTTTCCAAGCATACCTCTCATGTGCACCACTGGAACCTTATCCCCATCTGTTGTTTGTAGGGGTTCGGATTGGGCAGGGCCTGCTCGGCTGGTGGAGCCTCGGGTGTTAACTAACCAGGTGGCTTTTGCTAAATGCACCTCCCAGTTTTTGAAACTCCCCCTACCCAGTGCCTTCAAGGTAGTTTTAAGCAGTCCATTACACCGCTCAACCTTCCCAGCTGCTGGTGCATGGTAAGGGATGTGGTACACCCACTCAATGCCATGTTCTTTAGCCCAGGTGTTTATAAGGCTGTTCTTGAAGTGAGTCTCATTGTCAGATTCAATTCTCTCAGGGGTACCGTGCCTCCAAAGGACTTGCTTTTCAAGGCCCAGGATGGTGTTCCGGGCAGTAGCGTGAGGCACAGGGTAGGTCTCCAACCATCCTGTGGTGGCTTCTACCATTGTGAGCACATGGCGCTTGCCTTGGCGGGTTTGAGGCAGTGTGATGTAATCAATCTGCCAGGCCTCCCCATACTTGTATTTGGACCACCGCCCACCATACCACAGGGGCTTCACCCGCTTGGCCTGCTTGATCGCAGCGCATGTCTCACAGTCATGGATCACCTGGGAGATACTGTCCATGGTCAGATCCACCCCTCGGTCTCGTGCCCACTTATAGGTGGCATCTCTGCCCTGATGGCCTGAGGCATCATGGGCCCATCGAGCTAGGAACAACTCTCTTTTATGTTGCCAATCCAGGTCTATCTGGGACACCTCTATTTTCGCAGCCTGATCTACCTGCTTGTTATTACGATGTTTTTCATTAGCCCGGCTCTTGGGAATGTGAGCATCTACATGACGGGCCTTCACAGATAGCTTCTCTACTCGAGCGGCAATGTCTTTCCACTCCTCAGCAGCCCAGATTGGTTTTCCTCTGCGCTGCCATTTTGCCTTATTCCACCTTTCTAGCCAACCCCACAGAGCATTGGCTACCATCTATGAATCAGTGTAAAGGTAGAGCTTTGGCCACTTCTTTCTTTCAGCAATGTCCAGAGCTAATTGAACGGCTTTGAGTTCAGCAAATTGGCTCGATCCACCTTCTCCTTCCGTAGCCTGTGCAACTTGTCGTGTGGGGCTCCATACAGCGGCTTTCTATTTTCGGCTAGCGCCTACAATTCGGCAGGAACCATCAGTGAAGAGGGCATATTGTCTTTCACTCTCTGGTAGCTCGTTGTATGGTGGGGCTTCTTTGGCACGCGTCACCTGCTCCTCTTCTTCTTCAGAAGATAACCCAAAAGTCTCACCTTCTGGCCAGTTTGTAATTATTTCCAAGATCCCAGGGCGACTTGGGTTTCCAATTCGGGCGCGCTGCGTGATGAGGGCGATCCATTTGCTCCAAGTAGCATCAGTGGCGTGATGCGTGGAGGGAACCTTTCCTTTGAACATCCACCCCAGCACTGGTAGTCGGGGTGCCAGGAGGAGTTGTGCCTCAGTTCCAATTACCTCTGAGGCAGCTTGGACTCCTTCATAGGCTGCCAAGATTTCTTTCTCTGTGGGAGTGTAGTTGGCTTCGGACCCTCTGTAGCTTCGGCTCCAGAATCCCAGCGGTCGGCCTCGAGTCTCACCAGGCACCTTCTGCCAGAGGCTCCAGGACAGACCATTGTTCCCGGCTGCAGAGTAGAGCACGTTCTTCACCTCTGGTCCTGTCCTGACTGGGCCAAGGGCTACGGCGTGAGCGATTTCTTGCTTGATCTGGGCAAAGGCTTGCTGCTGTTCAGGGCCCCAGTGGAAATCGTTCTTCTTGCGGGTAACCAGGTAGAGAGGGCTCACAATCTGGCTGTACTCAGGAATGTGCATCCTCCAGAAACCTATGGCGCCTAGGAAAGCCTGTGTTTCCTTCTTGTTGGTTGGTGGAGACATCACAGTGATCTTATTGATGACCTCAGTGGGAATCTGACGCCGTCCATCTTGCCACTTCACTCCCAGGAACTGGATCTCTCGGGCAGGCCCCTTGACTTTGCTCTTCTTGATGGCGAAACCAGCTTTTAGGAGAATTTGGATTATTCTCTCTCCCTTCTCAAACACTTCTGTTGTGGTGTTCCCCCACACAATGATGTCATCAATGTACTGCAGATGTTCTGGGGCCTCACCCTTTTCCAGTGCAGCCTGGATCAGTCCATGGCAGATGGTGGGACTGTGCTTCCACCCCTGGGGCAGTCGGTTCCAGGTGTACTGCACACCCCTCCAGGTGAAAGCAAACTGAGGCCTGCACTTTGCTGCCAGAGGAATGGAGAAAAATGCATTGGCAATGTCAATAGTGGCATACCACTTTGCTGCTTTGGACTCCAGCTCATACTGGAGCTCCAACATGTCGGGCACAGCAGCGCTCAGCGGTGGAGTCACTTCATTCAAGCCACGATAGTCCACAGTCAATCTCCATTCCCCATCAGACTTGCGCACAGGCCAAATGGGGCTGTTGAAGGGTGAGTGGGTCTTGCTGACCACCCCTTGGCTCTCCAGCTCACGAATCATCTTGTGGATGGGAATCACAGCATCTCGATTTGTCCGATACTGCCGGCGGTGCACTGTCGAGGTGGCAATTGGCACTCGTTGCTCTTCCACTTTCAGGAGCCCAACTGCAGAAGGATTCTCAGACAGTCCGGACAGGGTGTTCAACTGCTTAATGCCCTCTGCCTCCACAGCAGCAATCCCAAACGCCCACCTGAGTCCCTTTGGGTCTTTGTAATAGCCATTCCGGAGGAAGTCTATGCCCAGAATACACGGGGCCTCTGGGCCGGTCACAATCGGATGCTTTTGCCACTCCTTCCCAGTCAGGCTCACCTCAGCTTCCAAAAGGGTCAACTGCTGTGATCCCCCGGTCACCCCTGCGATGGATACAGGTTCTGCCCCCACATGTCCCGATGGCATTAAAGTACACTGTGCCCCAGTATCAACCAATGCATCATATTTTTGTGGCTCTGATGTGCCAGGCCATCGGATCCACACCGTCTAGAAAACGCGGTTCTCCCGTGCCTCTTCCTGGCTAGAGGCAGGGCCCCTCTAGCCCTGGTTATCATTCTTTCCCTGGGCATACATACTAGAGGTACCTTCGAGGGGATCTGACATATCATCCTCCTGTCTGTAATACCTGGCAGCTCGGTCACGGGAGGCTGAGGCTACTTTCACCTTAGCGGAACCCCCTCGGTTAGTGCCTCCCTCCTTGAGTTCACGCACCCGCGCTGCCAGGACAGAGGTGGGTTTCCCATCCCACCTTCTCATGTCTTCCCCATGCTCACACAGGAAAAACCACAGCTCAGCTCGTGGGGTGTACCCTCTCTCTCTCGCAGGGGGACGACGGGCTCTGACCTGGGGGCCTGTGACTCGCACTGGTGCCACACTGACCTTCTTCATTTCCTCCCTCATCTCCTTCATCTCCTCTTTGAGGTCCTGGACCACAGCAGAGACATGAGCTTTCAGCGGACCATTGACCATGCTGTCATAATTCCTGAGCTTGTTGGCAACAGAGCCCACTGTTTCTCAGGTATTGTCAGCATCAATCGTTGCAATGAAGGTGGTGTATTGCGATGGCCCTAGTCTTGCCAGGTTCCACATCATCTGTCCTGTGCACCTGACCTTATCGGGGTCATTACCGTGCTGTCCATCCCTCCCAAAGAGTACCTCTAATACTGCCACCTCTCTTAGCTGTTGGATCCCTTCCTCGAGTGTCTTCCACTGCATTCTATGATGGTACTCCTGCATTCTCTCTTTGTGAATGAACCTTTCTCTCACACTCATTAAGAGCCGGTCCCAGAGAGAAAGGGGTCCTGGCTCCCTCACAAATACCTGGTTCACACCTGGGTCCTGGGTCAACGATCCCAGATACCTTGCCTCACCACTATCCAGTTGCACACTTGTGCCCATAAGGTCCCAAACCCGAAGCAGCCAGGTGGTATAAGGCTCACGCCCCCTTCGCACAATGTCATCTCGCATACCACGGAGACTGTCGTACGAGAGGGACTCAATGATGATTTCTGGCTCTGGCTCACCTGCTGGTTGTGAGGGCCCTGGTTCCCCATCATCATTAACTGGTCGTACTGATTTGGTCTTACACTTCCTCCTTTGCACAGGGGCGACTGCTGCTGGCTGTACTTGTCCTTGGGGTTCAGCTGAAACCTGGGTGGTTGTAACATCCGTGGGTTCCCCTGCTGCACCGTCAGACTCACCCTTTTTGGGGCAGGGAGAGGTTTTTTCACTAGCTGAGGAGGTGTATTCCCTTAGCAATTGGCATATCCCCTGGTGCACCTGGCCCATCTCCTGGCGCACCTGGCCCATCTCCTGGCACATCTCCTTGCGCACCTGGCCCATCTCCTGGCACATCTCCTGCATCCCTTTCGCCAGTACCCCTACCCATTTCGGGTAGTCCATTTCTGAGGTGGGCTGTTGGGCGGTATCTGGCTGTGGGGGAGGGTCTCTAGTGTCTGGGGCTGTGTCAGGTTCCGGGGCAGGATCAGGCTCTGGGGTAGGAACTTTACTCTCTGGGGCCATGTCAGGTTTTGGGGCAGGATCAGGCTCTGGGGCTGGTGTCTGGGTAGTTATCCAAGCCAATCTCAACTTATCCTTGAATGCTAAATAGAGTAGGCCTACCAGCAGCAGGTGGTTAGTATTCAGAGGAAATCTAAACCCTTCGAAAATTGATGGGGTGGGTCCAAAGAACTGGTTGAGGGGTTGGGGGAAAGCTTCCCCTGGTGTCATTTCCTCACAGAAGGTACCATTGTTAACATAACCCCAAAAACATGCGCTCAGTGTGTGATAGCCATTTATCCACGAGCCCACATTCCGGAGGAAGTTAAAAACCCATGAATTCCTCACCTTCTCGACCCATAGCACAAGCTGGATAACAGCAATGGTAGCCTTAGTCAGAGGACCCATATTCAAGTAAGGAGCTGCAAAGGGGAAGAATATAGCCACGGCCACATGCCACCCGAACCAGGGCAAAGTAGACCACATAGTGCTGCCTACCAAGGTTCCTATATCCAACACACCAAATTAAGTTATCCAGGAACTGTTATTCCTTTTTCACCTCTCTCTTTTAATGCCCTCAGGCCCCACGGTTGGGCGCCAAGATCTGTCTCGGTTTGAAAGACAGGTGTCTGCTAAGGAAGGCAGAAGCCTCCCTTGGAGTGGCAGATGTAACCCCTTTCCCTCTGAGTTATGATTTTGGAATCAAGGGTCTTTAGGCAAAGATGTGGGAAATAGGAATAACAGTTCTTTACTATATATATAGATAGATAGATAGATAGATAGGTAGATATATAACCAGTCGAACAAAACAACAACAACTATGGCAGTAACAGCAAACACAAACCCAGTCCCAGCCTTCTCGGCTGTCAGGCTATTTCCCCTCGGGTGCAGTTCCGCTCGCAGCCGGCAGGGATCGCTGGCGGCTCCCGGTGAGCAGGGCAGGTGCGATGGTTCTCCCGCGGCTGCTTTGGTGCCCTGGGATCCCGGGGAAGGATGGAAGAAAAAAAACTTCACAAATCCCGGCTGGTCAGCCGGTCCTGGACTCCCGGAACCGCAGGCTGGACTGGCAGGCCGGAGCTGCAGGCACAAACACAAATCCCGGGTGGCAGACGAGATGTATCCAAAAGGGGAACCCCCCGGGGCTCCAGGCAGGCAGGGTGAGCACGGCTACAGCGTAGCGAAGGCTCGAAACAGCAGCGGTGCAGGGCGGCCCCAGCCCTAGCCTCCAGCAGGGCAGGGAAAGCAGCCTTGGGATCCCGGTGTTGTTTCCAGCAGAAAGGAAAGACGCCGAAAACGGGAACCAGCAGCTCTTCTCTCCGCGGCTTCTCTCTCCAGACGCTGAGAGCGAACTGAACTGCCCGCCAGGTGAAAACAAAAGCCTGGACGGGCCCTTTTGTCTTTCTTAAGTATGGCTATCTCCTCTCAAGTATGGCCATTTATCTCCTAGCAACATGCTATGGGAAAAAATTCCTTTAACAGAAAAAAAACTAGGACTAAAGTAAAACCCCAACATTTATGAAGATGTTGAAGAGCACAGGGCTGAGGATGGAGCCCTGTAAAGCCCCAGCAGGGACAGGTCACCAGTCTGATGTCACCCCATTCACTGTAACTCTTTGCACCTGACCCATGAGCCAGTTGCTCACCCATCCCATGATGTGTTTATCCAGCTGTGTGCTGGATGTTCTGTCCAGAAGGACACTGTGAGAGCCACTATGGAAAGCTTTACTGAAACCCAAAAAGATTATATGCACTGGATCAGCTAGGTAGGTTATCTTGTCATAAAATGAAATTAAGTTTGAGAAGCAGGACTTTACCCTCATGAACCTGTGCTGGCTGTGACAAATGACTGTGTTGTCTTTCAGGTGTTTTTCAATACCTCCTATAATAATAATGTACTTGGCAGAGCTGGCCTGTCAGCCATAATAATGGGAAGTACCTTGAAGGCAAATCTATAAACTCAACAGGAAACCTGGTTGAGATATTTGTGCTAAAGAGTGGCTGTTTTGAAGTCCTGCTCACAAGTGAAACCATTTGCTTGTTATTAAAAGTTTCTGTGGTGTTGTGTGGCCTTGCAGGTGACGTGATTCCTGGAGATGTCCTGTGCAGGATCAGGATTTGGACTCAGTGATTCTTGTGGGTTCCTTCTAAAGCAGGATATTCTATGGTTCTGTGATTCTAGTGATGTCAACCTGTGCTTATTTATACTGAAGTAATCTGAAATATCCACTGAAATAGCATTTTGCTGTCTCTAAATGGTTTGCACAGTCAGCATATACAGCCTCTTCAAAACTGAACTTCAGTGCCTAGAAAACCCCAGAGCTATTATTGGAGTTAAGATGCTTAAAGATCTCTGAGGATCTTCTCTCAGTCTTTAGTGTGTAAGGGTTTATAGTCCTGTCAGCAAAAATTTATTCAGCTCTGTTGCAGCTCTGTTTAAAGAGCACTGGCCAAGAGAAGGGATGGATAAAGGTAGACCTCTGCATCCAGCTTCTTCCAGGATGAACTGCCATACATTCCAACACAACCTTCTCAAACAAATTGTTTTCTTATTGTTAAGTATTTTCTGGAGCTAAAAGTTTCCTTGGCTGGTCATGTAAATGAATTTCTCAATCTTGTGCATGGACACATGGGAGGGACATCCTTACTGATTCCTCTCTATTTAGGATGTCATTATCTGCCAAGATGGCATGCTCTGATTTTTTTGTCTGTGTGACTTGATATATGTTGGTTCCTGACCGTGTACCAAAACCTTTGCAAGGCTTTGGTAAGTATTTTGTTTGGTTCTATTTTTAACTGAGCTCCTTTCTTCGCCTGTGGTACAAAGAGCACAGTAAGATTCATCGTATCAGACGGTACAAATATATAGGCGGTCTCTGTCAGGAATCATTGAAGGTATCTTTGGTCCTTCTAGATTTCACTGCCAGACATGTTTTATTGTCTCTTATATCACGCTGACTAGCACAGATGCCCAAGAACTTTGCTTTCTTATGTCCTACTCTTGCAGAAAGTATTTTTATTTTGGTTTTTCACTGATAGAGAAGAATTTAGACATGCTACCAGGAATGTGTGAGGGTTCTCTAACATGGTTAATATTTTTTTGTATCTATGAAAACCATTTCTTATGTGTCATGCTAGTATTCGTGGAAGTTGACCAAGACCTATTCCCAAGAACTGTTTCACAGCTCATTTTGCCACCAGCCTAGACAGTGTAATGCAGAGCAAGTGTATGGAAATGCACTTTCATAGTGCATTAACTCAGATCATCATGTGGCAATTTGGGTTGAATGTGATAAGGTGTATGTAGGACAAAATACATGGTTCTAGACACAGCAAAGGCCATTTAATTTTTTTCCCATGTATTGTAACTCTGTTTCTTGCTAATGTTATCATGATAATTAGCGATATGTGCTACTCTTTTTCTGCAGTGTAGTACCTGAAGACTTGTTCATTATGCTTTGATTGTATTTTGCTAGGGCAGAGCTGCAAAGAATTACTTGGGCAGGGTTTATAAAGTTCTGATGGGGTATGGACGTCAGTAGTGTGGAGGTGAATGCTACCCCTGAGTGGTAGCAAGTAATTCAGCTGCTCCATGTTTTTCATTGATCTGCTTTTGAAAATGACTTTGATTAGAGCTGTTTCCTCTGAGGAAAGAACTTCAAAATGGAGCTACATAAACCTTAATAACTTTCTATGTTGTTTTTGCTTTGGGACCAATGTGAAAACACTAAGACCTTTTGTTATCTCAATTTAACATAGATTCCTGCTAAGCTATGCTTAGATCAATCTAAGTTGAAACTGCAAAGATTCAGGAAGCAGAATTTTATTGTGAGTTTGTGGCTACAGTTCTCAGACGGTACTTTCAATGTTGTGACTTCAGACTATGTGATACCCTTATTCTTGAACTTAGCAAAGGGTATGGACATAGGGTCTGGCAAAATACCTGGTTCTGAAGGAGGCTGGGGGCATGATTTAAAAGGGTCTGATCAATTTTATTATGAAATTTATTATGAAGAGAAATTTATCCCTTTATTTCCTAACTTTTGTAAAGAAAAATAATTTTTTTGTAATTTTGTAATTTTTGTCATTTTGTAATTAATGTAATTTTTTGTAAAGAAAAATCTGAGCATGACAGCAGATAGCCTGCCTGACAGCTCTTCCTGGTAAGTGTCCTCCTGTTTCTGAAGTATAGAATCAAATCTCCTTTCCCTCAGTAAACTGAGACAGAAACTTTTGTTTATGATCTACTTACCTGTGGGTAAGATTGGGAAGGTTAATGTCCAAAAGATGTAAATTTGTGAAGGGTGTCACCATCTTCTGGTCCTCCTAAGAAGATGTACTTCTTTGGAAGCAAGTCCCAGTTGTATTGAAAAGATTAGATATTTGCCCATTACTGATGTAGTCATATGTGTTTTGTACCCTTCAAAACAGAGGAGGAAGCATTACAGGAAATACTAACCTGTAGTAACTACCTCAAGCTTAGCTCCTTGTGGATGTTCTCTTCAAAGTCTGGATAAAATGCATGTTATAAAAGTGTAATTGGGAAGGCAATTTAGTCTTAGAGATGCAACCAATTATTGACTCTATTTTTTGTTTTCCAAGGTGGAGAAAATACACAGAGGTGATCCGATGGATGGATTTATTTATCCTGCTAAGAAAATACCACCAGTAGCAAAAAGTGATACTGAGCAAGAAAAGGCATCTCAGAATGTTACTTCATCAAAAGCAGACCCTTTGTTAAAACCAAATATGGAGACCACACCTGCATCACTTAGAAGCAACTTAAAGGAGAAAGTTACTAGCATCTTGCTGAAGTATTCCAGTGGTCTTTGGGCTCATGCACTTCCCAAAGTGTACCAAGACACTTACCAAGTAAAATTTCCGGAAGATATTCTAAATAATCTAGAGTTGCTGTCAGATGTGTGTGTTGTGGACTATGTATCCGAAGTCCCCAGAAAGGCAATCCTCTATGCGAAACCCCAAAGATGCACTGATGAGAATCTGAATGTCACTGAGAAAGTCAAGAGGCATGATGGTGTGAAGGCCACAGCTGAACAGCAGTATGAAGAATCCAAGGACCAGTATCTAGAAAACATAACTGTTCCTTCTCTAATTGTTCCATCGGAAGGATCTGTGTCCATCATGGTGTTAGACCTGAAAAACACTAATGAGGTCCTAATTAGGCAAGTTTCTATTTTAGAATCTACCTTCTTTGCTTTATTTACAAATCCATGTGCTCATATTGTACAGGTCTGCCAGAAAAGAACAGATGAATAGGAGGTTTCAGGACTTCATGATTTACTTACTTTGCTAATGAAAATTAAGAATCCTTTTGTTTGTGTGTTTAAATTGAAATTTTCTGAAAATTTTTCCATCCTGAACTGATTGCTTGTATCAGTAGCTTTAGCTTGTCTGAGAATCAAGACAGATTTGATTTCCCATTGGAAGACTTTATAAAATAATCCTACTACAACACAAAATGGTATTCAGATACTACTGTTGTGCTTATTAAAATATTTTACTTCTATCACTGATTTGCAGTAACTAGACGTGACTTAATTGTGCTCAGATTCCACTTTTGGGAAGATGAGCTTTCATCCAGTAATAAACTACTGGTGTTTCTTGATTTGGTGCCTAATCAGCCCCGTCTTGGGGGACAGTGTAAGAAGTGGATTGTTACATTACATCTCTTACTTCCAGCCTGCTGTGCGTATGCAATTTAACTCTACAAAACTTTCTCCTTTTTCCTGTACAGTTTTTAGTTCTGGCATCATTTATAACTTACTGTACATGTGGAGCAACAGTTCTTAGCTTTCTAGTCTGTTATTTTAAGGAGGTTTCCACTAAGTATTTGGGATCAATGCTTTGAGTACCCTGGATTAAAATACCATATGACACTGGTTAGCTGAGGGTGGTGATGTAAAAATTCCTCTACAAAGCAGCAGTTTCCAAATTTTGAACCATGTTTCTTGGACAGTACTGAAATTGCTCAATTTGTCAACTCTGTGTAGGTACATGATGATAATTAGTGGTTTCTTGATCCTAGTTACAAAAATTACTACTTAGGGTTATCCATGTACTTCATGGGCAAGGTCATTATCCTGATATGATGAAACTAGACCTGAAGGGAATAAGGTGTTTTGCCATGACAAGAAAATGTTCAGGTAGATGTATAGGGAGGAAACAGTGCATGGGCTCTTCTTTTCTTACATGTCCTACCAGTGTCTTTCTGCTGACCTACACAAGAACTACGTAGCAGCTGTTGGTTGATGTTGATTTATGCAGGACCAATAAAATCAAGATTCCTTTCAGTCTCAGGGGTGGAGCAGTATCTCTTCACTTTCTTGGTATGTGGCTAAGTGGTTTTGGTCTGAAATCTTTCACCTGCAGTACTTATGAAGGCAAAGCTGAAAGGTTTGGTGCTGTTTCTGTTTTGAGACATGGATCAATTCTCAAAGAGTTCTAATGTGGTCAGAATAAAAAGTGAGGTGATAGAAACACTCCTAGATACTTGCTAGGCATTCACAACAGAGTGCTTGAAGGCAGAGATGATACACTAGGTACTGCAGTTGAATTCTCACAAGAAATAATGAATGAAGTAGTGAGTGAGGCAGGAAATTCTCATATTCTTCTACTTTCTGTTGAGCTACTCCAACTGCCTATTAGGTATCTCTATGAAACAAATGTTAAAGAAACTTTTAAATAGCCCATATGTGACTGTCACCCGACTTTATCTCCATTACGAAGTAGATGAATGCTTGCACAGAAACAAAAAGCCTGTTTCTAGGAAAATCACAGTTCCCTGGAATGTGACCAGATTTAACATAACCTTTGTAACAGAGTTACCATAGCATGTTATAGTACTCTTTCTGGGCATATAATCTAAACTGTGTGGTAGAACTGAGCAGTATCACAGTCTCTATGAACAAGCTGAAACACTAGCTACTAATACAAATTTGTGCATAAGTTTTCCTTTTGTCTGCTCTAATATGACTTGTTTCTGAAGCGTTCAGAACTTCCCATTTGGATTTTTCAGAAAGTTTACATACTTGATGTAAGAAGACTTATGTAACACAAACAGCATTAGTATGAACCATTACGTCAGCAGCCTAATATCAAGAAAAATCTGGGGTATGAGAGTAAACAGCACTTGGTTTAAACAGCTAATTTTTAAAGATATTTTAGATGCTTTGGTTTGGATCAGCCTTAGTGAAAACCAGATTAAGATGGTGTTTGTTAGTGACAGAGTAACTTTTTTCTATAGGCCTGTTAATGGGAGAAGAGTTGGGACACTAATGTCTTAGAAAATGTATATCATTTATTCATATATGCATGTAAACGTTCTTATGGTTTTATTCAGCTTTTTTGAAGTTGCATCCCAACTCTTATTTTGTTTTTTGTTTTCTGGTTTTTTGTAAAATATTGTAGGTATGTGGGCAAAGATTATTCTTCTGCCCAGGAACAAATGGAAGATGAAATGAAAGCATACTACAGTCAGAACAGTACCTTGTCACCAGCTCAGTCTCTGAGTGTTGGGCAACTTGTTGCAGTACATGCTGAAGAAGATGCCTGGTTGCGTGCTCAGATAATTTCTCTAGAAGACAACAGAATAAAGGCAAGCAATTACTTATTTTGGCACTTGGAAAAATAATTGAGACAAGCTTGTTTTTTAGATATACGGTCAATTCTTAAATGTGCTGCACTAGTATTCTTTCTTTTCTTGCCCTGAAGTGCTTCTGTTTTCAGGTATATGAGAAATTAAGACCTTGTAGAAGTTGTGTGATTGACAGAATTAAATGATCTTTCAAGGTTTTTTCCATAAATAGTTTGAGTTTGGGGGTTTTGGTTTTAGAAGGGGCTGGGCCCTATAGCACTTTGGTGCTGAAAATGTACCTTTGATAGGAGGCATGGTTTGAGGGGAACATAGCAAGAGAAACAGAAGGACCAACATTCATTTGCTCCTAGATCTTGTCTGAAGTCTTGTACTGAAGTATCTCTAACATAAATAGAAAGGGGGGGAAAAAAAAGTATACTTTCCCCTTCCAGGCAGATACGGTGTTTTGGGAGTTACGTAGTATGCATTTTAGTTAAACTGCATTGACATTATTTAACTCTAAACTTTTCCTGTGCCAAACAGACTCTTCTTGCCATCTGCAGTGAAACTAGAACATACATTAGAAGTATAAAAAAAGTTTAGAACTTCTCAATTATTTCTTGTCTACATTAATGAGACCTCTTTAACATTTTTGTTTCTTTCCCCAGTTAGGTCACTTTTTACCCAGCCCTGCTTAGCATACTTTTAAAGTTGAACCATTTTATAAATACTGAAATAGCATATGTATTAGAACTGAATTTTTTCTGAAAATTAGTATGATACCCTTCAGCTGTAAGTTGGAGTGAGGTGTCAGAACTTGGTTTTGTGAAAGATTGTTGGGTTTAGAGAAGTGGCAAGAAAATTAGTGGTATGCTTGCCTCTAATTTCTCCCTAGTCAGAACTATCAGCCAAAAGAAGGCTGCTGCTTTATTGCAGCTTTTTGTGCTTTTTTTTTTGTCCTCTGTCAGAGTTCAGACCTCCTTTCAATATTTGCAGGATAGAGTTCAGAAAAAATGTAGAAAGGCCCATCAAAGCCTTTTTTCTCTCACTTTTGCTCCAGTTATTTGCTGCCAATCAGCAGTTTCTATACTAGTTTCCTGCATTGACTGTGGTATTTGTACCAAAGTAAAGACAAGCTTAAATCAAAATTATTCTCTTAATGCTGTAAAAACAGTAGGCGAAATTTATAATGGCACCTAAGTGGTATTTGACTTTTCAACACTTCCAAAACTTTATAAATAAAAATTGTGACTTTTATTACCGTTTGTAGTGGTTTGGTCTGCTAACCTATGACACCGTTCTTCATGTGGTTTGAGTTAATATATGCTGAATTCTTCCAGCACTGTTCTTACTTAGGGTTGAGATTCTACAGAACAGTTGGAGAGGATGGTTTTATAGAGATCTTGAGAAGGAGGCTTTCCCTGAAAACATGAAAGTAATGGTACTAAACTGGCAAAAAGTAGTTTGTCTGTGGCTGCATAGAGAATGTGGTAACTGAGTACATTCTCCCTAGACTCAAGAAAACACACAATTATATTCATGATCTTGTGCTTTTAAATCCCTTTTCCATTATCAGGTGTACTATGTTGATCATGGCTTCACTGAGTTCGTTGAAAGCAACAGTGTGTGCAGACTACAGAAACAGTTCAGATTGCTTCCTTTTCAAGCTGCAAAATGTAAACTGGCAGGTAAGAGAAAACCAGTGCTGACGGTACACATGCTTACTGCTATGCTTACTGTTGGCACAGCTTATGGACTGAAGCCTCTGCAAGTCTGGAAGTTCTGATCCTTGTTTGTAACAGTTCTGTATGTGTATGATAGATTTTGTTCAGCACAGCTAGTCTAAGCAGACATGGATATGCATGGAAAGAAGGAAGGAAGAAAGGGTGTGAAGAAGAGTTTTACAGAGAATGCTTGATATTAGAAGACAATTATATCCTGTATTTCTGTAATGGAGCTTAATTGTTTCTGTACTTAACATGGATGTCTTTGTCCCTTTTAATATATGTGAGCCTAAAGAAAAAAAAGGAAACATTTACTGTTGTGTGAAGCAATGTACACTAGCAAAACATCTTTTTCCATAAATGAGGTACATCTGTTGTGGCCAGATGAGGCAATATTTCTAAATATGAGCCAATTTAATTATTTTGAAGTGATCCTTCCCCTTTCAGTACTTGCATACTTGCAGACTTCCTAGACTCTTCTGGAATTTATTTACCATTCTAAAACTAGTAGGCCTTTTTAACTTTTTAAAAATACTAAATTTTAAATATGTGAAATTGCTGTGAATGAGCTTGGCTTTTTTTTGTTTGGTTGTTTTTTTAATACTTGGATGCATTCAATTTTTGACTGTTTTTGAAGAGGTCTTTTTCTTTTCTATTCTGCCCTGCCCCCAAAGATGGCTTTCTTTGATAAAAAGGTAGAAATTAAGTAGATTGCAAGTAGTAGGGGTGCAGTACAGCTTCTGTACACAAAAAGGTATGGTGTGTCTTACAGGACTGGAAGCCTTCTGTGATGATCCTGTCCTAGTAAAGGCTGTGGAATCACAGACATGCTTCAAGATATTTGCTGTGGAAATACTGGAAAAGAGTGATATTCCTCTTCTTGTTCTCTATGACACTTCTGGAGAAGATGATATCAACATCAATGCTACTTGTCTGAAGGCATTGTATGACAAGTCCCTTGAACTGCACCTACAGGTACTATTGTCTTGTTTCCCCCTTAATCTTTAAAAATCATAGACTGCTGAGGTCTTAGATGGACAAAAAACAGTACTCAGAATTTGCTAAGTTTTGTGTGGTTTTTTTTTCCCCTTTCTTGTCAAACTCTTACTGTTGCAGGTAGATGCACTGTATACCAATGTCAGAGTAACCAGTGTTTTCTCTGATGGGAGCCTGTACTGCCAAGTGCCATCCAAAGGCTTGTCTAGACTTTCTGAAATACTGCAGAAACTAGAAGACTACTTTCTTTACAAGGTAAGTTCTGTGGTGAAGTCATGAAGCATTTCTCCAAAGAGTACCAATAATTTTCCTTACATGTAAGTTCAAGTTTCTGTGGTAGCCATAGACTATTCAAAAAGGCTAAAAATTCTATTTCTGGTTTGGGGCTTTGGGGGTGCATCTTTCAGTGTGAAAAGTGTCTTTTGATGCTTTATTTTTCACAAGCATTCTCTAAGGCTTCAATACCTACGTACTTATATGGTCGAATTCCTAACTATTCCTTGAATAGTTAGAATAGTAACAATATGGCTCTCAATGGGAAGCTTCCCATAATAACTGCATGAGATTGGTATAAAGCCTGTGGAGATACTGCCTTTTTTTTTTTTCTGGAAATTTTACATTATGAACTTGAGGTACATAAACAGCTACATCTGTATAAAGTGGCAATAAAAGCAGTGTAATCAAGGTCTGTTCTTCTTCACATGGCTTTTTTGGAGATTCAGTGGCTTTGATCTGATACATCTGATTCTGCATATCTTGTCCTTGCATCTTTAGCTTTTGAATGTGGTGGCTAGTATCAACATCCAAGTGATCTATAGGAGACATTTTGAAAAGTCTTAAGTTGCTTTAAAATAAGCATGTGGCAGAGAAGTTTGACATTCCACCAGCCATTTAGAGATGCAACAATCCTTATTAGACTCAAGAGAATTTAGGCCAAAGAGAAGAAATCCTAAGAGAATCTAATTTGTAAGAATGAAGAGAATCAATTTTTTAATTCAGCTGTGCCTGACACAATCAAATCATGCAATGCAGATCCTTGGAGGTCCTGTTAGAACTGCTGCTTGTGCAACTACTCTGTCAAAGTGTTTTAGGTATAGAAGTTGAGCTTTAGACCTGTTCTCAGACCATCTGGAAATATTTTATACTGAACATATTTAATTCATCAGAATTCAATTTCAAGCAAGCTAAACACTGAAAGTAAGTATATAAACGGTAAAATATTTAGCAATGCAAAGGAAGGCAGCCATGTAGGCATTTCAAGAGTTGGTATTTGTTGGAGACAGTACTTATTAGTTTCTTACTGCTATCAAGGAAAGAGACTGTTCTTCAGATTCTTTTAATATCAGGCTTTGCAGCTTATCTGGAGGGTGTCGCAATGACCGCCACTGAGCACTGCCCAGGCCAGCCCCTGCAGTGTGCGACAGGAGTGGGGAGCAGCCGGAGGCTCTTGGCTTTAAAGCTGCTCCTCAGGAGTTCAGCTCTGCCCAGGGGAGCTGAATCTCCAGGCACAGTGGCTGTCAGCAGTCCGGACAAGGGAGAGGATAAAAAGTAGCAAGGAGGTTTGCCACACGGGATAACCCAACTTTATTGGAGGCAACTCCCAGGAGACAAGCCTCGAGCAGCTCCAGGGAACCTCTTATAAAGGGAGGTGTTACAATGGGGATGGCTTAACTGGAGAGCAATAGAAATCTCTGAGGGAGGGATATGGACGAGAATAGACATTTCCCTGGGCCAATAGCCCCAAGGGGAGGAGGGAAAGGGATCACATGCCCCAATGGGGCATCGAGGTTTAGGGGATTTCCAAAGGGGGCGGTATCTAGAGGGGTAGGGTCTCGGGGGATTGATGGGGACCATATTAGGATAAATTGGGAGGTTTCAGATGATGGACACTGAACCTTCGGGAACAACAGGAGGGTTTGGATGATTGATAGGGAAAGAGCTAGAACAAGGGGAGGAGAACAACCATGTAGGGAGCACCGGGGGAGCGGCTTGGGTCTGGGGAAAACCAGCTGGGAATAGGAGTGGGGAAGGTAGGGATGAACCATTGGGATACAGAAAACTTATATAAAAATGCAATAAAGGTATTGCATCACCACAGGAGGGTAAATTCATTTTGTCTGAGAATTTTAACCAAGTAAGGTGTTGACTGTTCTTCAAATGAAGTTTCTCCATGCTTTTTATTGTGTAGCTGTTGTCTTGTTATGTTATTTAGGATTATCATGGTGACTGTCACCCCCATGAGACTTTCATTTGACTCAGCAGTAAATTTGGTTTGCTACATATCTCAAGAAACTATATGTTCTAGAATATAAGCTAGGAGCTTCTTCACTTGTCTGTCATAGCTCTGAACTGCTCTTGCTTTTCGAGTCAAGTAATTGTTGGTGATTTCCTAGTCTGTTTCCAAATGTGTCTTTTTAACTCTGGCACTTTGTATTCTCAATTTCCCTGTAAGATACAGATCTTGGAATTAAAAGATTTACCAATTGGGGAAGCTTAAAGCAGTGTGATAAGAAGTGCTTCTAAAGTTGGAAAGATACTTTTTATTTGAAACAGAGCTTTTGCTTCTCAGTACTGTTTATGCCATGTGTTGGTTTTGAAATGTTTAGTTGAGTGCCAGATAGTAGTAGCTTTTTGCTTTTTGACTCCTGTTTTTGTTTTTGCAGCAAACATCTGAGTTCAATGTATTGGTACCTTTCTGTGGCAAAATCTGCTTGTTTCCTTCCAAAGGAAAATGGGCACGTGTAGAGGTAAGGAGTATTCAAAAAGCAGCTACAGTTTGCCCACATAGAAATGTCTCTTCTTTTTTTCAACTCAATCTGAATGTTTAAGTTCCATTAAATATTTTATAATTTGTGTGTGTCTCTATTGGGCTTTTAACCTCAAAATTATGCTCTTGCTTTCTTCTTTCAGATAAAAATCATTCACACTAGACGGGCACTTGATGTGAAGTTTATGGATATTGGAACAGTTGCAACTGTAAAAGTATCAGAGCTCAAAGAAATCCCACCACAGTTCCTGAGAGAAGTAATTGCAATACCTCCTCAGGTATGAAGACATGTTAAAGTTAACCTGTATTTGATCTCTTGGCAGTGTTTTTAGTGCTGCTGCTTCAAGGTTTATGTAATGAAATTGTTTTGTTTCATAGCATTCAATATTGCAGTGTATTTCATTGTGCATCTTTGCCGAAAATAAATCACAGTGTAGTCCTGTGAGTTGGTGGATGTTGTGTATGTGTCGTGGTACTGGATTTGCATTTTGCTCTTTCTGTTTGTCATACATTATTGACTCTGTCAGCATTATTCTCTGAATTGGAACTTATGGACCAGCTTTCGTATTACTAAATTATACCTTGTACACTTAATTCTGTTCTTAGGCTTCAAAATGCTGTCTGGCAGATCTGCCTCCTAACACTGGCATGTGGACTCCAGATGCTGTACTGTGGCTGAGAGATGCTGTAACAAATTGTCCTGAATTTAGCATGAAGGTAAATACTCAAAATGCCTAAATGCCTGAAATCATATAGGCATGTGAAAAGAGTATTGGAAGAACAACTTTAAGAGCTCAACAACTCATCAAACTGATTTTTGTTATAGAAGTGTAAAAGTTTGTAACCAGCTATGGGACAAAAATTCTATACAAAGTTTTTTTCTTAGGAAATTTGTCATAAAACTTACTTGCTTAAGCCTGTTAGAATTTTCTCTTTCCCCCTCTGCTGTGAATTTAGCAACTTTCACAGCAGTTTTTCACATTTTGCTGTCCAAGTCCAAATATGCAGCTAGAGTTATTTTGCCATTGATAAGAAAGAAACACCGTTGTTCATTTTCCAGCACATAAAAATATGCAACTTTTGAGTTAATCTTGAATTGCTTTTATGCCTCTTGTGAGCAAAGCTGCTTCTCCTTCTAGTCTTTGAAAGCAGTTTTATTTTTTGTTTGCTTTTTCTAATCGAGTTTGTTTTAGTATATGCTTTGTATACTTAAAATTTCTCTTATCTTTGAGATAAAATTATTTCCATTTGCAATGTATCCTAGCCAGTTTAACTAACTGAAAATACTCTCCTAAAGGAAATCTGTTACTAACTACATACTAAACAAAGATAATTTCCTCTTAACATTTCGATTCCAGATACTGTCAGCAGACACTTTGAGAAAGTGTTTTGTAGCTTTTCTTAACCTTTTTGCTTGCTGTAGTCCAGACCTGAAGTCTGAGACTTACACCTGTAGTACCTGGTTTTTCTAGACACCCTCTTCCAAGACAGTTTGAGTTGGGTGCTAATTTTTGCTGTATTAAAAAACAGACAGCAGATGTATGTATGCTTTAATTGCAGAAAGTTTTTATTCCTCGCTAGGAACATCAACAGAAGAATCACTAACGGAATGTTGCATACTTTGTCAAATTAAAATTTAAGCGCTTTACTATTACTAATGTTAGCATATCTGATGTTAAATAGGAAATATTTTTATGTCAATGCTTGAAAATTACACATGATAGAAACCTGGAAACATTTTTCATCTTTTTTTTTCATCTAATTTAGTAGGCCTCATTTTCCATAGTGACAGGAAGATACTTTAAAGGATTAGGTGTTATTATTTAATAGTTGTTTAGGTGTTTGTGGACTACTGTTCTTCTGAAAACTAGAAATTGTACGCACAGTACTGAGATTGAACATGTTGGATGGAACAATTCAAGTTTTGTATTTGCTTTAAACTAGTAGAATAGCTGCAGGTGCTTTTTATCTTTTTATCTGCTGTGAACGGCTTATTACCCACAACTTCATTAATGTCTTTGGGAGAACATTGAAAATGTTTCTGTGCATAAATGCAGTGAACTGTTGCTGCTTTAGTCTTCTGTACAACATCAGATGTGCCTTTAATAGTTACTAACTGGATGTTAAACTGGTTTTTGTGTTCCAAGGTGATTAAACAGGATGCTTCAAAGGGAATTGCTCACATTTACTTGTTTGCTCCAGAGAATTTCCCAGACATGGATCGTAGCATCAACAAACAGATCAAAAATGCAGACTTGTGGAAACATCAGAAAGATGTTTTCTTGAGTGTGACACCCAGTGGGACTAGCTCCACAAAAGCTATAAGTGATGCTGTTTCAACTCTACAGTTATCTAGTGGGAAGCTGGAGAAGAGTTTCCCTGATTCAGCCAGAGAGCCCGGCAGTGCAGTGTCCACCACTGATCTGCCTCCTCCTCTACCCTTGCCAAAGCCTGGTGACCTCATGGATATCTATGTCTCGGTGGCCTGCCATCCTGGTCACTTCATCGTCCAGCCTTGGAACGAGCTAAACAATCTGTACACCCTAATGGAAGAAATGATCTTGTACTACAGCAGGGCAGAAGAGAAGCCTGTGGACATTGAAAAAAACAAGCTGTATGCAGCTAAAATTGGAGATGAGTAAGTAGATGCTTAAATTACTTAAAACAAAATCTTTGAAAGCAAGCTTAACTCTGCTAAGCTAGGAAAGCCTAGCTTTGCTTAGTCCGCATTGTTAACAACATAGCAGATGTCCAATGATATCTCAGAGATTAAGGGAGTAAATGAGGTTGCAGTCTCTTCATGCTTCCAGATTGTAGCTGGGATAGTTTACTTTTATTCAGCAAAATCCAGATCTGGGAAGCCTGAGACATGTTGGTTAAGATCTTTTGGTTGTGCATTATTTTTCTGGTGTGTTGACAGTGTAAGAATACGAATTCAAATTATCTGTTCTTGTTCTCCCCCCTTTTAGGTGGTACAGGGTCATAATAAAAGGAATTCTTAGAAATGGGTTTTTGTCAGTGTATGAGCTGGACTATGGCAAACATGAGTTTGTTAGCATACAGAAAGTACAGCCACTCCTGGATACATTTAGAAGACTGCCTTTCCAAGCTATCACAGCTCAGCTTGCAGGTAGGTATCAAGCATTTGCAATTGTTTTTGTTAAAGTCTTACATCAGTGGGCATACAAGATGAACAGAAATGTGAACTGAACAAAGTCAAATGTTATGTAATTGGGTATTTTCTACATGTTTATGTCATCAAAGTAGCCCTGCTTTTATTCTTGGCATAGGTGGTGATGATTCTGTTTAATTATTTGTTTAATTTTTTTGTTTAATTTAATGCAGCACTTTAAGTTACAATCTTTGAGAATGAAGACTGCTTAAACTTTCCCAGCAGCTACTTTTCATTGTCATAAAATTTATCATTTAGTATGTGTTTTATCTACTGTGCAAAAGACACAGGGAAATAAAAACTAAATGGTTTTTGGATCCTTTAACATAACCAATTACCAAGTGTGAAAGTTACGATGTATCTGTTGATAAGAACCTAATGTTCTGATTATCATAGTTTACATAAAGTTAGGAACCTAGATGCTGAATTTCTACAGAATTTTTTCATATCTATCTTGACCCTACTGTAATTTACAGTGCATATTTGGTATCCAGAGTTGCCTGAAATATGTTGGTTTTCTCAAACAAACAAAAAACTCCACAAGGGAATGGGGCTTTCAATAAGCTTATGTAAGATAATTTCCTTGAGAACATGGGGCATAGAGAGTGTGCATACATCTGAGAGAATTAAAAAAATAAAACTTGAACTCTCCTTGCTATCTTTTCTTTCCTTTCAGAATTTTTCCTTCATTTCTGCGTTGCATTCAGATGTACGTGTCTCAGCTGCTGCTTTCTGATGCTGTTTGGTCAGCACTGGTCTAGATTTCAGTCACAGAATATGCTTGTTGGAAGTGACAGGCTACAGAGTTAGTGCTCTGTGCCTTCTGTGGATCTGCTTTCCTGCATAGCCTCAGTGTGACCTTGGGGATTGCTTTAAACTGGTGATGGGTGATGGATGGATGTGCTGCCGACAGGCTGGGGTCCTCTGAGTGCAGTGCTGTAATGTGGCTGATTTCTAGCTGTGGTTGTCTTCTGGAGCAGTACAGGATCACTCTCAGCAAGCCTGCAAGTCATGCACTTTTCCTGCTTCACTGAGTCTCCCAAGTAGCTAGTTAAGTTGCCTCTGAGACGCTTGTATTGTCAAAGCAGGCCAGCTGAGCCTGGAAGATCAGTAACTATTGTCCTGCTATTCTTCCACTTTTTTCTCTCTGTTTTCATGTCTCATGCCTCTTAGTCTCTGATCTGTTTCCTTGTAAAATCCCATTTGCTTCCACAATAGCCTTTCCTAGCATTAATTACCCTTTCTTAAGTGTTGACTAACTGTTGGTTTTTAATTCCTTCTGTAATCTGCAGGCAGCTGTGTTCCTGTGTTGCCCTATCTGTGGCAAGCTGCTGCTAATAGTAGAAGCAAAGTACTGTCATTTTGCTGTTCGGCTTCTTCTATCCATAAAGTGGCTTTTGGGTACTCCTGCATGATATTCAAACCCCTGTGTCTAGATGCTGTACACCAGCATGGTCTGGGGAATTGAATCCCAAGTCTGGAGGAGCCACTTATTTCTAGGTGGATTACAGCCATATTCAAAAACCCATTTGGGTTCCAGCAGACTTGACTTTGTGGGATGCTGCTCTGAAAAAAGTAAGAGCAGTTGTGAGGCATTTAGGCATAATTTCTTTTTGTTTCTGCCCTCTGTATGTCTAGTTTGGGGCTTGAAGGTTTGGCAGGTGTTCCAGTAACTGATGCTGCTTTGAGATGAAGAAAACTCAATCTTAAAGCAAGGCCCCCAGGACAAGTAATTTCAGCATCCTCAGGCTTGTTTGTTTTGAAGTTTGTTTTGAAAGGATCTTTAGTTTCTTTTTTTGTAGTACTTCCTGATAACACTGGTCATGCAAGGCAGCTAATATTCTCTGAATGGCTCAGTGAGTCAGTGCTATTGCCTTTCACTTCTGCAAACATATCCATATCTTTAGACTTCAAGAAAAAATAAATGTCCTAGTCTGTGTAATAATTAAGCTTGTTTGTGTGGGAGATGAGTGAGCTTGTGTTTCTCTTCTACATTTAAGTTGCATTCATTAGCACTTTAAAATCTGTTTTCTCAAGTATTTAAACTCACACCACTTCTTTATAAACTTAGATTGGTCTAGTCTATAAATGACCTTCTGTTTTGCTTTACATTTGTCCTAGGAGTGAAAAGCCAGCCGTGGTCAGAAGAGGCATCAATAGTGTTTCGGAATCTTGTAGAGAAGAAACCTTTTGTGGCACAGATACAGGCAGTTAATGACAGCACTAACTCTTGGGATCGAAAAATAGTGACTTTTCTCGTGGACACATCTCTTCCACATATTGATACATGGATTCATGATTTTGTGTCTCAAAGTCTTGTGGAATTTTCAAAGGGTGATTAATCATCACTTCTGAAATGTAGCAGCTTAGCAATAAAATAAGTAACAGGCTTTGAAGAGAAATATAACTACTACATGGCCTTGAAGATATAATGGGGATAAAATTGAAAAATTTGTGTTTGTTTAACAAGTTTGAGTACTGTTGACTTTCTGAAAATTTTCACGTTGTTTACGATTGTAATGCTAGAATATTTGAGTTAAATTATTTTAAAAGTTATTTATCAATAAAACTGTTCAATTTCGTTCTTGTGATCATTACCTAATTTTGGAGGGCTTTTTATCTCATCACTATTACTCAGAGCCATTACAGGGTACTCCTTCCTTTAACAAGTGTTTTTTATTGCTGACTTTTTTTGTCAGAGATGTGCATAGTTGTCAAGTTCTTCCCTCTTCCTTAACTTGGTAAGCTTTGAATAGTGCCTTGCTTGGAATACTGCATTTGCAGGGCTGATCATTCACAGAAGGGTCTGCACTTTGTGTGCTTACTGCTCTGTTTGCTGTTCTTTAGCAGGGATACCACTTCCCTGAATTCTCCACTCCCCTCCTCACCCCACCCCCCTGACCAGCTGCTGAATTCAAAGCATTCCTTTCCCTCTTTTTCATAGCTTGTTTTCATGTATGCTTCTGAGAAACTTCAGAGGACTTCTGCTCCCTGGAGACAGGAGAAAGCAGTGTGCTATAAGCATGCGGATGGGTGCTTATAGTTCTCTGAATGCAGTATTTTTGGCCTACTTTAGAACCTACTTTATTTTTGGCATTAGAAATATTTAGAGGAGGTGTAGACATGATTATATTTCATAGTCTGCTCTCTCAATTTGAATTTGCTTGCCATAGTCCCTCTAGACTGTTAAACATAATATTAAAGCTTTACATGACGAATGCCAGCAACGGGATTTTCTTCTGCTGTGCAAGGCTGTGTAGTATTTCTAGTAATACACAAGCCAAGCTAAGAAATTCTACTATAATGCTGTTGGCAGGAGTACAGGAGACTGGACAGAAAGGAAAACAAGACTGAAAGGTGCTGTTCATGTGTAACTGTAGGGTGGGAAGAGAGAAAGTGCATACAAATATTCTGACCAAACGAGCTGTTTCAGCCTCTAGGACTTAGATTTGCACTCAGTCTAATTTTGGTGGTGTTCTGGAGAAGGTCTGAGCTAAGCAGCAAGGAGTCCTCTTGGAAGTGTGGTGCGTTTCACTGGGTATAGCAGAGCCCTCATGATTAGAGTGGGCAGTGATAAACTAGCAAACTGCTATATTGTAATGCAAATTGCTACTTAACACGGTCCTCTCCATATTTAGGAGTGCTGAGGCCGAGACTCTTAAGTGTACTTTAGAGAGAGGTAGTATTAACAATAAAGATAGTAATAGTTTTCCATATTAATCAACTTCTTCAGCTGCCATGGCAGAGAAGGTGAAGAATGCAAGTGAAGGAATCCATGTGGTGATGAACTACTGTAAGATACACTTCCTTGCAAAGTTTCCCTGTGTAGGATGGGTTCTGAGCCTGAAACTGTGAATGATGTAGGACAGTAGAATGAGACAAGCACTACCCTGAGCTCATGAAGAGAGTTTTCCTGTGTGTCTAAGACCATATCTCACTTTCACAATCATGCAGGCTGATGGCTACAAGCCATTTTCATGGCAATAGAGAGTTTTGCTGGGACTATTCTGAAGTTTGGTTTCATGAGAAATACCTGTGCTGTATTTGCATCCTTTAAAGCTTAGGGATCTGCTCTTTTCCAGAAGTTTACTTGCACCCGTGTACTGATGAGGCAGCATTTGAGACTCTTTACTTGTAGTATTAGAGGAAAGAGCCTAGCAGATGTTCAAGAGACTCAAGATGTTTTTCAACCTTTTCTGCCCCTTCTGAAATAATGCCTCACCCTCTCCTTGGTTGTTGGTGGCTAAAAAACCCAGGTCAGAAGCAAGGACACATTCCTACAGTCCCACGCATTTGCACAGTACCGGAGTTCAGAGAGTGTCGCAATGACCGCCACTGAGCACTGCCCAGGCCAGCCCCTGCAGTGTGCGACAGGAGTGGGGAGCAGCCAGAGGCTCTTGGCTTTAAAGCTGCTCCTCAGGAGTTCAGCTCTGCCCAGGGGAGCTGAAGCTCCAGGCACAGTGGCTGTCAGCAGTCCGGACAAGGGAGAGGATAAAAAGTAGCAAGGAGGTTTGCCACACGGGATAACCCAACTTCATTGGAGGCAACTCACAGGAGACAAGCCTCGAGCAGCTCCAGGGAACTTCTTATAAAGGGAGGTGTTACAATGGGGATGGCTTAACTGGAGAGCAATAGAAATCTCTGAGGGAGGGATATGGACGAGAATAGACATTTCCTTGGGCCAATAGCCCCAAGGGGAGGAGGGAAAGGGATCACATGCCCCAATGGGGCATCGAGGTTTAGGGGATTTCCAAAGGGGGCGGTATCTAGAGGGGTAGGGTCTCGGGGGATTGATGGGGACCATATTAGGATAAATTGGGAGGTTTCAGATGATGGACACTGAACCTTCGAGAACAACAGGAGGGTTTGGGTGATTGATAGGGAAAGAGCTAGAACAAAGGGAGGAGAACAACCATGTAGGGAGCACCGGGGGAGCGGCTTGGGTCTGGGGTAAACCAAGTGGGAATAGGAGCGGGGAAGGTAGGGATGAACCACTGGGATACAGAAAACTTATATAAAAATGCAATAAAGGTATCGCATCACCACAATAGAGGCTGCTTTGTATGTTGGTAAAACAGAGTGCTAACTAATCAGCAAACCCACAGGCACCACTGTCCATGTGGTGAATTGTTTTGTGCACGCATGAAGCATACACCCAACCCAAAGTTACTGACACGATGCTGCATTCTGTTCATACCCTGTATTCAGGGGGGCTGCACTGATATGTCCCTCCATCTTCATTCCCAGGATACAGTACCACCCCTGCTTTCAGTAGCTCC
Organism: Aphelocoma coerulescens; assembly: GCF_041296385.1. Lineage (NCBI taxonomy): Eukaryota > Metazoa > Chordata > Aves > Passeriformes > Corvidae > Aphelocoma > Aphelocoma coerulescens. The sequence goes on from NW_027184085.1 coordinate 47,883,935, forward strand.
ACTACTAGTCCATTACAGTACAGGTCTGCTGTCTCCTTGTGCAGAACTATGATTTTATGCCTGCTTTTAGTGTTACTCTCCTACTCCACATAAGATCCTGTCATACATTTATTTGCTGATTGACCTGCTAGTGCTCTTTGAGACATCTCATGCTCTGCTTCACAAAATGTGCAGAGCATGTGGGGCATACAGAGTATTGAACACTTTTAAGTTTCCAAGCCATGAAATAACATAATGAACAGTTAGTCTGCTGTCCCTAGGAGGTACTAGACACGCCTGCTCTGTGGAAGCTGTTAATGCACACAGAATACTGTGTGGTTCTTAACTTTACTTTTTCAGTGGTCGGTGTTGCAGGGTGGTTGTGAACGGTTTCTCTGCTTTCACGAATGCATGGCACTTCACCAGGGCTGCTTCCACAGCCCATGTCTGAATCAGGCAGGTGGTGGAGTTATGTTCCATTCTGACAGCTATTAGAAAGGCCTCCACTAGAACACTGCATGCTGTTCTGGGCACTGCCCTCCAGGAAAGACATGGATTAATCACAGAGAATCTAGATGAAAGCAACAACAATGTCTAGAAAGTCTGGTTTAAATAGTAGGATTTGCAGTTGGTCTGGATGGAAGAAGGATAAGGAGGGGGACACTTTCAGAAGTTTTCACTGACAACTGTTTTTATATGTAGATAAAATAAGGCATGTAAAAGCTTTAGTTGCAGGGAGAAAGGGGCACAGCCAGGGAATTCACTGGAACTCCAGTTTCACTTTAAATGCCAAAACCATGCAGGATGTATCTGCAGAAGCCCAGCTGATCATCCCTTGGAATGTGGATATGGAATGTGTAGTTCTTAGGACCGCACCCAGGATAACTTTACAGCCAGAAAAAGGGAATGCAGCTTTGTTAGACATGTCTTGTGGATCATTGTGAATTTTATAAAATGGAAAATGATCATTGATAACTAGAGAAAAGAGATGACACTGTAATCACTAAAACGAACAAACAAAGCAGGTCTCTTATTTTCCCAAGGCTGTGAACAATGAGCGCTTTCAAACCGCCTCTGTTCTGTTTATTCCATCTCAGCTGTTTTTTGTTAAGTTGACAAAGTTCAAGTTTACCTGTTTTCATCTCCCAGTGTGTTCACTCCAGGTCATTTTGAGGAACTCTTGTTTCATCAGAGAAACATGAGAATCCTCTTTGCTATCTCAAAATGAATTCCTATCTCTAGGTTTTCCAATCCCGGACTCCTCTTCCCCCATTTGGGATGACTTTTGTTGCAAAGATCTTTTGTCTCACCATACTCCTCCTTTGTCCTCACAGCTGTGCATCAGGCAAACCTTTGAGAGCCTGGATTCTCATGTGCTGACTGTGTTAGACAAGAAAAGTGAAGAAAAATCATGCAATGAAAAAAACATCACTTTAAACCTTCATAAAGCCTGAAAGCTTTCTTTTGTGTTTTTTTGTTCTTTGCTGATGTTTTCAGATTGGACTGGAATTCTTAAACAGGAGAATTGCCCTGCTCTGTGAACTTAGAGCTTGGCTAGGACAAGAGGAGCTTGTGACCTGAGTGGACATTCTTCATGCATGCCTAGCCACTTCCTTGAGGGCCATGGTGTAATCTGGGTTAGTGAAACTTGGTGTCTCGTGAAATGTACTACACTGTACATTACATGCAGCATGTCATGGCAAACCACTGAGAACTACCACTGATGCACTGAAAACAAGTGTGCTGAGAAGGCATCTTGCCTGATGGAGACAGGCTGAGTGCATTCTAAGGGGACCAAGACACCTTGGATGAGGTTCTGGTGCCCACAAAGCTACATCTGACAACAGCCAGATGGTATTAAAAAAAGTGGATCATTTGTATCTCCGAGTGCAAAACCAATGTGGGCTTGTAAGGAAGCTCGGTGGTGCCAGTGGATTGCTTCCTGAGCTGCTCCCAGCTTGCACACCCTGGAGAAAGGTATTTGGTAAACAGGTGGCATAGAAATTGGCATCCAGGTTTGTCTGATCTTGTACCTGTCAGGCTTCTTCAGCCTGAAGCAACTGAGGCATCTGGGTGAATTGGGTGGTTCTAAGTGCCTTTTTCTCTCCTGCCAGCAGCTGGGATGATGCCAGTGACTTGGGCCATAATCCTGCTCACCTCAATGAGACATGCACTGAATCCAGTGTGTGGCACGGCCCCCATTTGTATCCTTCATTTGCCCTAGCCATGAGCAGTATTTCAGATCTAACTGCAGATCTTCCTCCAAATGCCACGGGATGTAGAATTTCAGTACCAGCCAAAAAGAGGCCAAGTACCATCTCATGGCAGCTGGGGGCATTTTCAGATGAAGGTCATCTGACCACCAGGTCAGGGAAGTATGGGACTGGAGAAGCATTCAGATGCACTGGCCACCTCTGGTAAACCTGGGGCCCTTTCCACACTTGGCTTGTGACTGCTGGTGGAGACCAGATGACAGAGGTAAGGAGGAGCTCGGGGCTGACACTTCGTGAGAGATTTGGTAAAAAATTATTAAAGGACAAATCCATGGGGCTTTAAAGTGACTCAAAGGTGAGGTAGGGGAAAGATTTGGCAGCAGTGTTAAAACTTGATACCACAACACTGGAAGGCAGCTCTCCTGGGCTGATTGCAGACTTGGAGCAGCTCTAGCGGCTGTCACTGGATGTATAGGGCAAATTGACATGGCGTGAAGTAAGACACGGGATTAGTAGGTGCATTGATATAAATGGCATTTGTGGGGAATTAGCTGTTATAAAGTGCCCAGGACTGCAGCCACAGGTCCCCAGCAGTGCTGGTAGTGGAGGCCATCCAGCTAGAGGCCTGGGTGGCCATGACTTGGTCTGGCTGAGCCTTGAGGCCCTGCTGCTCCCCCTGTCCCAGTGCTGCACCACTCCTCCCGGGAATGAGATTTTCCAGCCGCAGTCTCAGGGTACTTTACAGTGTCCTAGATCCCCAAGAAGATGCGTGCACATCTTGTGGGGTTTCCCAAAAAGGCAGTTTGCCCAGGCGTCTGGCTCGGCACTCTGAAGGACGCTGCCACGGGACAAAAGGCAGGCTCCAGCGTGTCTGAATCGTTAAAAAGCAGGAAAGATCCTCTGGAAGCAAATGCTGCCCTTGCTGCCGCCCTCCGCAGTGCCCCGCAGCTGCCCGGGGGATGGACGGAGCGCACTTGCCACCCCGAGTGCGGGCGGAGGGTAAGGACCGACCAAACCGGAGCCCGGGGCGGGGGCCGAGCCGGGCGCAGCTGTTCTCGGCCGGGAGGGGCGGTGGGGCCGGCCCCCGCTGAGTGACGGCCGGGCCGGGGCCGCGGCCGGGCGGGACCCCCGCCCCCGGCAGCGGCGGAGCCGGCGCGGGCAGGACGCGCCGCCCGGGCTCGGCTCGGCTCGGCTCGGCTCGGCTCGGCTCGGCTCGGCTCGGCTCGGCTCGGCTCGGCTCGGCACGGCACGGCTCGGCTCAGCTCGGCACGGCGGGGCTCGGCTCACGCGTGCGGTAAGCGGGCGAAGGGGCGGCGGGCCCGGCCCGGATCGGGGCAGAATATTTGGCCGGCACCGAGCGTGCCCGGCTCGACAGAAATAGCGGCCGCCGCTGCGGTCTGGGCAGCTCGCAGGAGAGGGGACTGCCTGGGTGCTGGGTCGCCCTCCTTCCCTGCCTGCCTCCATGCCTGCCTGCATCTCTGCCTGCCTGCCGGCGCACTTGCCTGCTTGCGGGGAGCCGTGCCCGGAGGTGGGAGCGCTGCGCCGGGATGCGCGGAGCCGGCGGCGGGCGCTGCGGCAGCCGGGGGTCCCCGGGCTCGGGCCGTGCCCCTCGGCGGGCAGGCGGTGTCCCCGGGCCCGCGGCGGAGGCGCTCCCGCGTGTCCGCGGCAGATCCCGGTGGCGATCGGGGGTGCTGGCACGCCGAGAGGAGAGGGCCCTGCAGCGCGCTGACTGGGTTGCAAAGGGCGCCGAGAGTTCTTTTTTACTGCTGTTGCGTTTGTAATCCAGGGAGCTCTTCTAGGAGATGGTTTTCCAGGTAACGGATCACTAGAAAGCTGTGCTGCTTTTCTAAGGGAAAAGTGAAAATTAGCAGGGGGAAAAACGTTCCTTGAGGCCGTGTGTTGTATTTTCCTTGGCCATACTTTCTCCAGGTTGAAACAGTGACTGCCTTGAAAGGCACTGCCTATCTCAAAGATAACCTTTCTTCACTCAGATGGATGCAGCTTCTGCCCCCACTCCTGTCCCATCTTGGTGTGCTCATCTGTCGCCCTCTGCTTTTTAAATGGTCATGGATGGTTTGTTGGGCAGAATCCATTGCCCTCTGACTCCCTTCAGAGTCAGCTGCTGTACCCTTGTCTGGAGGTCCTTTCTGCTTGCTTTACATCTTTCCTTGGGTATTGGGCCTTGAGCCAGAAGGGTGCTCAGCCACGTGACTGAAATTGTTTTAAAGTGTTTTTAATTTTTTTTTTAAATACCTTTCTCATGTGTGACCCACCAGATCATACAGGAGTGAAGAGTGACTTCCTCATTTCTCGTCCAAGGGACAAGATTTGTGCTGAGAGGTGACATGTTGTCTCAGACTAGCTGATAGAGCATAGACTGGACAAGCTTTTGGGGTACACAACCCCTACTTCGGGTTATAGTAGTGAGCTCTTAATCTTTTGCCCTCTTGAAAGGAGGGGCTGGGCTACAACATTAAAGCCAAATGCCATCTTGCTCGAAGTGTAGTGCCCAGAGCCAAATGCCTTTTGCAGAGTTGTAGAAGTGTCTGCAGTGTTGTCTCTTGACAGCCTCTGTACCTGTTGCCCTGATGTATACGCAGCTGGGTATTCCAGCAAGCACATTGCATAGAAGGCTCACTGCCTCTCATTTCGAAGTCTCTGTTTTCCCCCTGTCAGGGCTCTTCCCCCACCCCTCCCTCAGCATTGCATTGTTTTCCAGCCTGACTCATCTTGTTCTTCTCCACACACTTCTCAGCTGTGATGGTCTGCTGCCTTTTCTCCAGATACTGTGTTTTTGCATAATATTGGAAATATGTTGCTTGCTCCACACCCCCCTGAGTGTATTTGGGAAAGTCAAACAGGTATGGAAACAGTCTGGTCTATCTCATTACTGATTTTCTTTGCCCAAGTTTTACTTTTCATTCACCAAAAGGACCATTTGATTTATCTTTACAACAGATCATGAATTATCCTTTTGTAAGAAGCACCAGTCCCCTGTTGATGGGTGTATAGCTCCTATTCCCCAGAGCAACGTGCTACTGAATGTAATGTTTGGAGATGAGTTGTTTTACTTTTCTGTGTGCTGCTTCACTGTTTTTCAGGTGTGTGGAGTTTTCGTGAAAGCACAGGTAGGGGGAAGGAAACTGTGGTCTGCCTTCTGATTTTTTTCCTCTATATCTGACAGCCATTTGCAAATCATGAGTCAGGAAGACTGTCTTCACTTCTCTGTTCAGGCAGAAACCTGTAGACAAAATGTCTTTACTTGGTAAAATTAATAGGCTCTTGAAAGAAACAGGACATGAAGTTGAGTTCCATGACTCCATGGTGCTAAATGCCCCTATGTTCTTGGGCACATGGATGCACTGCAATGGGAGGCTCAGTGGTTCTCTAGTCCATCCCCAGTTCACAGCAGACCTTGCCTGAAATAGGGAGGTTCTGGCTTCATGTGGCCTGTGTTTGCAATCCCCAGAGATGGAGATCCCACCTCCCTGGAGCCTTGCCTTAGAGCTGCATCACCCTCCTGGGAGGCAGTTCTTCCTACTTGTTCATGGTGAATGAGATAAACATATAACAGAGGCTGTCTTGGGTCAAACCAAAGTCTGTGCATCCCAGGATACTCCAGCTGGCAGCAGCCTGTGGAGAAGCATGGAAGCAAGGTTGCAGTGATGCTTCCCCAGAGCTCTCCCCCATTCAGGCACTGTGCAGTTTGGTAGCTCTCCCAGCTGGAGCTGGTTTCTTTGTTTCTGCAGGCCTTGTGTGATTGTGTGAGGGTTTCGCCTCTGTTAAGTGCCTCGTTCACATTTGGTGCACGCTGTACACCACATACTCATTGCTGCTGGAACACTGCTCATTTTGCTTCAGTGTTAGTTAAGCATCAACCCATCTGGGGCTTATTAGCTGCACCTTGGTGGGGCATTTCACTTCCATTTCCTTTGCTTCAGCCACACTAGCAGGGGGGTGGGATTATGATGTGCAGACATAGGTGTGTTACTAACAGCTCGCTGTGCTTTGCTTCTGGCAGGGCTCTTTTACAGGCCATGGCCACTGCCTTTCTAAGGATCTGAGGCAATGCTCAGTGTAAGACGGGAGCCTTTCTGCTCCTGTGTTCACATTGCACCCATCAGGTTCCCTGCAGAATCAGAGTGTGCCACAGAAACAGGGGTGTCCATCTGAGGGCTAAGAGAAACTCAGGCAAGAAACCCAGGATCACTTTTCAGAGGAGATAGTGCTGTCTGTGAAGCTTCCAAGTGGAAGGGTTCAAGTTACCGAGCAGGAACTGAGTGCGCAGTGTCACTAATGACACAAGTGTGCCCACATGCTTTTCACAGGGATTAGTAATTAAGCAACTGAGTGCATGCCAGGTGCATGAGAGAACCTCACCCCAAATAGGAGAGCACATAACTGTGTTTACAAGTGTGTGTCTTAGTAAAATATGTAAAGTGGGGAAGATACAGCTGGGCTGCTTTGTGTTTGAGCTTTGGCAGATCTTGGCCTGGACACCAGACATCCAAGCTATTTGCTAATGAGAAAGACCACTTGGTGAGAGCTAGTATTGAGTTGTGTGGCTTGTAGGCTGCAGGAGTATTGACGAGAGGAGAGCCAGGAGATAGAGGCAGTTTCTGGATACGAGGTTAGCAGTTGAGTGAGCTGAGAAGACGACTCAGGAGAGTGCAAGCAGTGTGAGACTTTCCTCAGCACTAGTGGATAAAGGGAGTGTGACTTTGCTCAAGCACAAGGAGCCTTCCCTAGTGTGTGCATGACCTCAGACAACAAACCGTTTGCTGTGGAGCTAAGTGCCAGGATGGAAATGTCAGCTCTGGCATGAGGATATCCATGCGAATGAAGCTGCATCATTAGTAAGTCTTGCCTGTGGCCTAATTGAACTTCATTGCTGCAGGGGTTTGGGTGGTGACGGTTACTCCAGATAGTATTACGTGTTCTGCATGGCTGGCTTGTCACTTCAAGAGTCAGAAGTCATGTGCTTTGATAGAGCCAGGACTTCTTCCAGATGTTTCCTTTCAAATATGAATTTCAGGATGCCTTAGGTTAACAGCCACTGGCTGGGAGGAAACCTAGATCTTCCTTGGAGAAGTCTGAGTTTCCTGAAGGGACAGCAGATTCGCTGTTGGATTTCCTTAAGCATGAGCCTCTTGCGGGGAGGCCAAGAGTGCCTCAGTCTTTCTAATTGATGGCTGACTTGCCTGGAGCAATGACAGTGTGTGCTCAGCTTTCTACATCTGACGTGGCAGAGTTTCTCACCATCTGGGGCATCCCCTGTCTTTTCACGGTCCAATCTCCTCATCCAGGACATGAATTTGTGTTTTTTCTTCTTTAAAAATCCTTTTCCTTTAGGCAGCACATGACTGACTGACTGCAATTGGATCCCTCTGCAGCCTTCTCCTCTCCAGGCTGAAAAAGTCCAATTCCTGTTGTTTGCTCAGGTTGGAAAGACCTGTCTTCTGCTAGGGGACATCAGATTGCGTGCACCATCCAGCTGCAGCCTCAGTGGTGCTAAGCAGAGGGTATCCTTCGGGTCTCTCATGTGGGTCTCCTGGCTAGACACTTTCTAATGCAGCTTGGTCTCCCAAGTCCACAAAGGAGTCTACAGAAAGTCTTTCATAACTTTAGCAAGAATTTTCAACATCTTGTACATTCAAAGTGGTGATAACAGAGCCCAAGCAGGCCAACAGTGCTTGATGCTGCAGGCTGGGTCCGTGTTTATGGCTTGTTAAAATGATGCTTTCATCTCTGACTGAGAAAATGGGGTCTGCCTGAAAAGGGATCTATAGAAATGTGCAGGAGACCATTCCCTTAAACGACTGGCCTTTGGTATTTATCTTCCTTTCATTTTGCTGAGACAAAGACTTGACTTTCAGGGAGAACAATGTTCATTTGGAGTTGGGTAAACTTCTGAATGTCTGTACCTCAGGTGCCAGGTATGTAGTCTCTTGCAAAGCCACTGCTGGGCTCTGGTTGTGTCTGCGAGAGAAGGGACTGCAGGGCCCAGCTGTGATGTTTGTACCTGTGTGCTGGGAGGAGACACACCTGTACCAGCACCTGTGCTGACTTCCCTTGTGAGCAGGGTAAAGAGTGATTGCAAGCACCCAGCAGTTAAGACTTTGGTTGTATATGTGATGTGTGATGACACTGGGGATGGATCCAGCTCCATCTCTGCTCTGCTCTGATTTCCTATTGGGTTTTGCAAAATTCACATAAATTCACATTTTTAGATGTGGGCTCAGTAGGAGCCGATGCACATCTTTCCCTTTGTTGCTACTGGATTTGGCCATAATTTGTCGGTCAGTTCTTGAAACTCCAGGGAACTGGTTATATTTGGTTGCCCAGTGACTCAAAAAGCAGAGTGACCATGGAGTCAACAGCACCCAATTATGTTGGGATGCAGGGTCAGGGTTTGAAAGCTGTTGCAGGAGGGGCAGAATCAGCAGAGACTCACTTTTTGGTGGGTTGATCTCCTTCATCCCTACATCCCCACTGTGTCTGCTCCAGGTCTACATGTGTAACAGCTACCCCTTCTCCAAGTGCTTCTCGTACCCCCCACCTTGCCTTAGAACACCCTGCAAGTGCCCCAGCTCTCCTTCATTTCCTGACTGTCAGCCAAAGGAGATCTCTAGGCTGAATGATACTTTGCATACATGTGCAGCTTCCCAAGAAATTAGGGTCTGAATCCTGCATGAGATTTTGTTAGGGTTAGCTAATGGCTTTAAAGTTTGTCAAAGGACTGACCATGTAAGACAGTTTTCATTTAGGAACAAGCTGGAGGTGATTTGTTCCTCTCATCTGCACAGCATGCATTTTGGATCTGCACCTGGGTGACTCACTGAGGTTTAAGTGTTTGCACAGAAAGTACCTAACTTTTATTGAGTTAATAAGAAATGGTCACTTTTGGTATGCATAGCTCTTCCATCGAAAAACCCCAAACCCTGGCATTTATCTTTTAAGTTGTGTTGCAAGTCAAAGAAAAATAAAAAAAAAAAGGTGATTGTAGCAACTATAGAGAGGCTGGTTGATACTGGTTTGTTATACTTAAGCTCTGAAAAAACCCTCATAAATCAAAACCCTGTGTGAGTCAAGCAGGAACTGATAATAAGGCATCCCTCACAACATCAATTCCTGCCTTCACTGCCCCTTTAAAAACAGCTTTCATCCTGAAAAGACTTCTGCCTTCAAACTTGGCAGTTTTTCCAAGACTCATCAATAGCTGTGCTGGTCACGCTTGGCTACCTCCTTATCCCAAAACCCAAGCCCCTTGGTCTGCTTTCACATTTCAGAGCACAGAAGAGGTTTTGCAGTAGATTCGAGGGTTGTCTGGGTCAAGGATGTTAATTTTTTCAGCCGTGGCTTTGATTGTGTGGCAGACTACACAGAATTCCCGTCCTCTGCCTTTGGTGGTTGTTCAGTGTGGGGGTGGCTAGGGATGCCCCAAACCCTCCCATGTGCTGAGCCTTGGGCATGATGGCTGCATGCTGCAGCCTGCACAAACCCCTGGAGTCAGGGTTTGCTTGGGCTGATACCAGAATTTATCCCTGGAGAGCCCTGCACCTTTGCTGAGGTTAGTTGCTCTTTCTCCCTGTGTACGTATGAAAGGAAGTGCTTTCTGTGCTGCCCTGGTGTTGGCGTGCTGGTGCACACGAGAGGGTGTGCAGGGAGGTGTTGGGCTGCCCAGCACAGCATGTGCCAGGTGTGTCACACAGCATGCCTTGACACAGCACCCGTGGCTTTCACAATGACATTTTTGTATTTTCTTGAAATTTGTCTTGCTGCTGTTCTGTCGCTTTACCAAGTTCTTTCTCATTTGTTCTTTTTCCTGGGGTTGTCAGATCACTGGGGGATGATCCAGCAGACCCCATGACTTGGCAGGATGGGTGCTGCTCCACAGTCTCCCCGAGCAGTCTGCTGCAGCCTAAGCCCATTGCTGCCCTGCTCATGCCCTCCCTGCTCGCCCACCTGAAGAGCACAACCATGTCCCGGTGCCTGCCCTCATCTGGGGGTAAAACACGGTGGTCCCCCATGGGATACTTTCCCAGACTGGTTTCCACCGCTTCCCCGTGCAGACGTCAGTGCTGCTCTCAGGTTTCGGTACCCCAAAAAGGTCATGGTGCTGCGGAGGGGCCGTACCAGTGCAAAGCGCTGTGGAAGGATTATTTCCAGTGTCATACAGGATGTTTTTGATTTTCACTTATTTTCAGCATCCATTTGTTTGTTCAGCATTTTTGAACTCTTCCGAAAGAAACTATTCCATCCCCCTCGTGATCAGAAATGTTGTCTTGTTTTGTTTTGTTTTGTTTTCCCATATTCTGGTGAGAACAGTCTTCCTTGTAGATGACTTTCTATTTTCGCCCATCCAATTTCATTTTTCTCCTTTAACAGTTTTAGTGATCATTTTGCATTCCAACCTGTGTGTTCTTCAGATGTACAAAGTGTGAGTGCTTGGGCTGTCTTCCCGTGTGTCTGACAAGTACTTTGAACAGAGAGACCTGATGTCTTGCTATCTTAGTAATCAATATGAATTTCAATGTTTTGAAGACTTAAAAGTTGCAATAGTGTCAGTGCTGTGCAGTTTCTGTATATTACACTTATATTCTTTTGTGATGCTTCCATAGTTGATTGAATGAAAAGTGACAGGGTTGATGAAGAAGAGTGAGAACTCAAGCTGTGCTGAAGGATCTTGTTACTTAGTTTGAGCTCAGGTGAAGGTGGGACCTGTGTTAAACCACGTACTCTGGCACAAGTCAGGGAGAACTGTTTGTGGTGGTGGCTATTTCAGTACTCTGTATAAATGAAAACAATTACACTTAGCAGAATTTACCTGCTTTCTTATCACTGGCAGTTCAAAGCCCTCTTGCCATTTACAGCAGATGGGCTGGTTTGCTTTTTCTCCCAGCACTCACTAGCAAGATAGAGTAGAAGAGGCCTGGGATGTGGAGATAAGGGAGAGCCAGCGAACATACTGGTCCTGGAGGCTGTGCTGGAGGACACGATGCCGAACAGCCGGTTCTGCAGGCAGGGGAGCAGTACAGAATGTCCTGCTGCCACGGGCGAGGCTGGTGCTCCTGACAAGCAGTCCTCCCAGTGTACTCTTTGCGGGAGATGTGCGAGCTGCCAGTGCTGTCTGGCTGCACCAGCAAGTCTGGGAGGGCACTGTGCCCCCTGACAGCTCTGTTTGGGATATGTGGCAAACGAAATTCTCCCCATGGGGATTTCAGCTGTGTTTCAGCAGGCTCTGCACCTGTCCTCAACCCTCAGGGCCTTTGCTATATGCAGCCCCGGCTTCATATCTCTGCAAGATGCTTTGAAACCTGAAGCGTTTTCCAGAAGTGTTGCCTGTGTGCACTGACATCCGATGTCTGTCCTGCCTTTCGCCTCTCAGTGCTGACATCTCCGTCCTTCTGGCAGGAGGCAACAAGGTCAGCCCTGCGGGACTGCACTCTGGTCCCAGACAGGCCCCTGCTTGCAGCCTAGCCTGCATTCCTGGGAAGGGTCTGTGGCTGCTTCTGGGAACAGTTTGTCCTCACGTAGCCAAGACAGATACTGCCATGTGTGTGGCAGGTGTGGGTATTTTAAGTCATTACAGGGAATTTAGCAGCCTGGGGGGGTTATTCTCTGCCTTCCTGCCTGCTCCTAGCTCCAGCTCCTTCCACAGCAGAATGGTCAAAACTACATATGGCGTATGAAATCCAGGCTAGTCGCGGTTCATGCACTGCAACCTAAGGCTGCAGTAGCACAGTACATGTCCAGATCTGAGTCCAGGCTGCTTTTCTAGGAGCTCCCGCATCAGTGTTCATGGGTAACTGCAGTAAAGGCTCTGCCCTTCTCTATGCCTACAGGAAGGGCAGGGTGCTGGACATGGCTCATAGGCTGGCTGGTGTGTGGCTGCTGCCCGCCAGCCTTGTAGCACAGGGGGCCTTGCACTGACTGCTGCAAACTGCTGAAGCACAGGAGTGTGGGGTCCCTTCACCTCAGCCAAACCCACTGAGCCCCATTGCCCCTGCTTCCTCTCCGCCCTTCTGGCTGCCCTTGGCTCTGGTGTCCAGAGGCTGATGGTTGCTGCTTGGAGCAAACCAATCCAATGAAAAGATTTTCACCCTCTCAGTTCCCAGCTGAGGGAGCTTCAGTGGCTGTTTCTGCCATCAAGAAGGCACCATCTCCTGGCACTTAACTTCCTAAGTGGCGAGTGGCAGGAATGTGAGTGGTGCAGGAATTGCCATCACACTAGCGGGGAACCAAGTATCTGACAAGATGACAGCTCTAAATTTAAGGGCTTGCTGTTGAGCAAGCATGTGTGCATTACTGTGCCCTTTTGTGACCAAGCTAAAGATAATTTTCCTATCTGAAACAGCAGCTATGTTGTAACTTTTATAAAGAAACTTCTCCACTAATGAAGAGTGATCATAAGAACATAATCTATCCTGAGGGGACAAGCAAAGCTGGAGAGATGTGATTCAGGGTAGGGCTCTGATGCTCCACAGGAGCTGAAAAGAGACCATTTATAGAAACTCAAAAGATGTTTGTGTCCTTAAAAAATGCACAGTCCTTGCTGCTATTTTATGTAAATGTCACTCAGAGGAATAGCAAAACTTTAAGAAAAGTCACTTTAAATTATCTGGGGCTTAGTATTCTCTGCAAAAACAGAGCCAAAAAAGTTATGAATGTACAGAGTGCAGTGGAACAGGAGACTGTCTGCAAAAGAGCAAAGTTGGATATGCTTTTGTGTGTTACACTGAGTGTACTTTTAAACCACCTGCATATTTAAAACACACTGACCACTGTCTCGTTTTGCTCGCAGAGGTCGAGTTAGATGCATGTGATTGTGTATGGCACAGTATGTTAGGAGACGTGGGCCAAACCTTGGGGTCAGCAGGGATTATGAAGATAGACTATTCACTTCTCTTCTTGCAGAATTGGCTTAGAACGTGCAGCAGCACACAGGTCAGCTGCTTAGCCGGCAGGAGTGCAAACATGTGTTGTCTCAGGGAAGGTGGGTCACTAAACAGCCCATTTAACTGGCAGCCTCCTGAACCTGAATGGATAATACTTCCTGATCTCCTTGTGGCTTTAAAACATGGGAAGAAGTGCCATGCACTGTAGCCTCGTGGAGGTTTTCAGGGCTCAGAGGTACTCAGTGGTGCTACAAATCTGTTTTCCCATCTGGTGACGATGTTATCTGGAGTGCCATGTGCAGGGTGGTGTTATTGGGGGCTTGTAAGGACATGAGAGCTGCATACTTTATGACTTCTGGTTTATTGTCCTTCAGGGAAATAAATGCCTAGGACACTTCACTAGCATCTAGCATTGCTTGCAGAAAGTCATCTCTAGCTGGGGTCCTGTAAAAAGAACTTCCTCAGTCCTGTGCCATAAATCCACGATGGGGCAATGTGCTGCCGGAGTTGTGCCACTCTCATGTCCATGGGCCATTATGTGTGTGTAGGATATAAATGGGGGGCCCTGAGCAATCTTTTGAAATCAGCCACGCTTTAAGCATAAGTCTGCAGCTCTGGGGTGTTCAGTGTTCCCCAGCCAGGCAGGCTGCAGCATCATGCTTCATGTGTTCAGTGTTAACGCTTCTTGTTTTCATATCAGGTTCCGTTTCAGCATAAAAGTGAGATCCACGAGACTCTTCTAAGATGTCTTACAGAAAGGAGCTAGAAAAATACCGAGACCTAGATGAAGATCAGATCCTTGGAGCTCTGACAGAGGAGGAGCTCAGGAAGTTAGAGAATGAACTGGAAGAGCTGGATCCTGATGTAAGTAATTTTTAATTGAGACTCTAGGTAGTGAATTTTAGTAATGTGGGGGAGTGGGCTGCATTAGTAATCTGTATTTCAGTGGGATCCTTTGCAGAGCCTGTACTTGGTACGAGAGTCGAAGAGACTGACTGCAGATGCGCAGAACAATTTTTTGCCATTGGAAGCACAGTCTACGTGTGTCTTTGTTTCTGTTTTCCTGCCCTTTCCCGATGTGATGAGCAACTGTGACTTGCAGCACCAGTATGACCCAGTGCTGGTGCAGCGCAATAATCCTGTGGAAAATGGATCTGTTTCAGACTAGGTCACCTTGGAGGGCATGTTTTGCTTGGTTTGAGGGTTTTTTGGGGTTTTTTTGGTGTTTTGGGTTTGGGGTTTTTTGTAACAAACTTCAAATGGTCTGTATTTTCCTCCAGAAGAAACCCAAATCCCAGAGTTTTGCAGAGTGGGACAGTTTATTTTTAGCAGCTTCCTAACATCAGCAAGAACTGCACATACGCAAACATGGGGAGTGCTGGTGCCAAGCTGGTGAAAGGTTTTTGGAGCCAGCACTGTCCTGTTGCAGGGGATATGCAGAGCCAACTGGCAGGCCTCTGGCTTACGGCAGTGTTACTCGAGGAGCTTGGGCACTGCCAAGTGAGAAATTGTTCCTGCAACATGCAGTTAGTGTTTCTGGAGTAAATGATGGGTGGTGTAGATTGCATCATCAGTATTTTTAATTGCAACGCAGGAAAATATTTGAGAGCTGGCTGGGATTAAGCGTATGGGCTGATGGGCTGGTTACAGCTACCTCAGAAGACACAGAGTCAGGCAGCATTCTGTGAAAGATGCAGAAAGGTAAAATAATTATGGACATCTGTCAGTGCAGGTCTAGTCTGCCTGAAGATTGCATGGTTGCCTCTCACGGCATGAAGCCTGAGGAAGCAAGCTGTCTCCTATGCCTCCCTGCTTGTGCAATTCACACACTTCTCTTCTGTTGCCCTCCAAGGTTGCCTGGGTCTAACTGCTTCCTATCAGTAATTTTCCTTCCCAGGCTTTTCACTGATACAGATATAAAGTATAATGAACTACTTTCATCAGGCAGGCATGGAAAAATTAGTCTGTTGTTCAGCATCACCTTGGATGTCTTAAAAAGTAAACATTGACTTCTATCCAGTAAAGCTTTAAAGAACATGCTTAGTGTCAAATCTGGGAATAGTCTTACTTACTGCATTAAGGCTGTTCTATATTTAAATATAAGCAGGTGTTTACGTGCCATATGTGTCAGGCATGAACCAACTTCCCATGGTGGCTTATGTGACTAAATAACAAGGAGGCAGCTTGAAAAAGGGCTGAGGTTCACAGGGGTTTTGCTCTGCAACCAAGTGACCTCTGTGAGACGCTTTCTGTTGTTTTGTGATGGATCATGAAAGGCAGAAAAGACCACCACAACTCTCTGGTCAGCTCTGTGAAAGGTCATGAGATTTAACTAAACTGATTCTTGTTGGGACACATGGGGCATTGTAGGCACTTGGACAGACTCCTGTAGTGGGGAGAAGATGGCTGAGAGCCTCCAGAAAGGGGGGGCTGGAGCTGATGTTGCAGAGAAACATCCACTTGGCAGCATTTGAAACTGGAGGGGGGAAGGAGCATCACATGTCTTGGATGATGTGGGAATCAGTGGGGCTGGATGAAGATAACCTTTGAGACAAGGAGAAGCAAATTGTCCAGCAGTGTGGGAGAAGGATGGTGCAATGAGGGACATGTAGAGGGGGGAGTGATGGATAGGGACTGTGGCCTGCAGAGATAACCTGTGTTTCTCACCTCCATGTCTAGAATGCACTGTTGCCAGCCGGGCTCAGGCAGCGGGATCAGACGCAAAAGCCACCAACTGGCCCATTCAAGAGGGAGGAACTCATGGCCCACCTGGAAAAGCAGGCAAAGGATGTTAAAGACAGAGAAGACTTGGTTCCTTTCACGGGTGAAAAGAGAGGTATGGTCATCCTTTGCACACCATGCTGGGTGTGTCATGATGAAGGCACAGTGGGTGCACAGCAGAAGGGTTGTGTCTGACCTGTGTTGATAAAACTTCTCTTTGACACTACTGGGGTGGTGAATCTACTCTCTCTTCTGTCTAGCCCCAGCTCAGGTTTGCTGATAAGATGGGATGTGCCCAAGAGGTCCCTGTGCTTGCTGATTTCGGCACCACCTGATCTGTTGTTAAGTGCTGGACAGAAGTTGTACCACTGTGCAGCCTCTACCCATCCCCATGCCACTGCACCTGTATCAGGCTCTGGGAAAGAAATTATCTTCAGTCCTCTCTTGTTTCTCCTCTGCCCTGTTCTTCTGTGAGCTCCTCATGTTATGCTCCATGTTTCACCATTGCCTTTCACACTCCATCCCAACAGTGTATTTCTCTGAGTATGGTGAGTATTTCTCACCATAGAGAAACTCCACAGCTCTCCACAGCTATGATGAGTCCCAGCAGTTCCCACCTAGTTTTCATCACCTCTTGACAACGCCAGTCTTATTTCCCAGTCTCCTGCGGGTTGCTGGTTTGTGTCTTCCTGCACTGTACCTTGCAGCAGCTGCTGCACTCCTGCTCTGCATGGCCCTGAGGCCTGTGAGCAAGGGTTTTCCTCTGCCTCGTTTCTTTCCTCTCCCTCTGGCATCTTTTCCTGTTTTCCTTGTATATGGCCCATTATCCAAGTGACGTTCCTGTTCCTGTTAGAACTCTGAATATCATCTGACATGGGATATGGCCTGGTCAGTCCCTTCCTCTACGTTCCAGGAGCTTCTCAGCAGCTTTTTTCAGCTGTTGTGTCTTCCTCTGTACGATGATCCCCCTGCAGTAGATCTGGTTGTGCACTGTTCATGCTAATGGTTGCCCCATATGAAAAAAGAAGTGCATGAAAATGTGGGCAAATGAGCATGTTTCCTAACAGAGGTCTTTTTGAAAGGTGTCTCCTTACTGACTCACATGGCTCTCTTTTAAAAAGAGTTTGTGTTAAATCTGTTTATTTAATAAAAGATGAGGTGGTATTTTGGGATTTAAAAAAAAAGTAGTGCTTGAGAGAAGTAAATGAGTAAATTGAGTGCTACCATGGAGACTGGCTTGGTACCTTTCACATGTGCTCCATTGCTTACCCACCTGTCTAGCCTAGAAGGTAGAAGCAGTGTTCTGCAGGGGACAGAGGTATTTCAGGCATTCTGAGTCTGCAGCATCCTACTTCAGTCTGTTGTGATCTCAAATGTATTAAACATATTTTCATTTGTAACACGCTGTTGCGAGAAGACACTACTTACAGTGACTGTGAGCCAGAGATAGTAAATTACATATTCACAGCTGTGATGAAGCTGTAAATAAATCACCACGTTTGCAGTTTGGAGGGTAATTTACTAGTTTGCCATGGGAGATGCTCTCCCTGGCCATGCTGCTGGGCCACAGAGTGGGAGTTGGGGTGTGCAGACATACTGTGTTATGACATAAAATGTCATGCATTGTCATCGTCATGCATGCACCATTTAATTCAAAGTTCCATCTTGTAACAAAGCATGACTGAGATACAAAACTTTCTAAAACTTAGAAATTAACTTAAATTAGGTAATTAAAATTAAACTAGATTTAAACCCCAGAAATTTTGATGGCACTGAGGTGTCAGAAGGAGTTATTGCATGACAGCAGAATTAAGTTTGCCCTGTTTCTCTTGTTCCCTGCTGGTGTTGCACACACCAGATGGTACTTACAGTTTGCCCAGCCATGCATCTGGTGGGACAGGGGTTCCAGATCTCTGCACCAAGCCAGGGCAGACATTTTGCTGCCGAGTACCCAGAAGATGCCTGGCTGTGCAGGCACATGACACTCTGCCTATTTTTGTGAGAGCAGCTGTGTCCCAGGAGGCAGATTCCTGCCCTCTCTGTCAGAGTGGCAGCAAACAGGTAGGAAATGGGAACAACAGGCTGTTTATGGCAGCCTCCATTTTGTCCCAGGGGAGCCTGAGGTGCAGTTGCTTCTTCCTTGAGGCTAAATTTAGCCCCTTTCTGCATATCCCTGAGCAGTAGGATTATTTCTCCCCTTTGGTGCTGCTGACTCTGGTTTCAGAGAGGTGACAAAAATAGTCCTAGCTGGCATGCTAGGCCAGGCCTTTTGCACTCGCTGTCTCTGCAGTGATCCAGGACTCTTTTAGGGGAGGGGACTGCTCCAAAATGTTCCCAGATTCCTCCTACCCCTGTCCCAGCAATGCTGAATTCACCCAGCAGACTGCTCCCTGCCGTGGTGTATTAAAACATCACAAGCCTCTCTCTTTTCTTTTGTGCAGTGGATGCTGTGTTGTGAAATCTTAGATCTGACCTGTTCTGCCTCTGAGAAGAATTTTCTGCCCACTGGTAGCCTGAGCAGTGAGGAGCTGCGAGCAGCTGGGGAGGCCCATCGATCCTGTCCACTGCCCCATGCCTCCTGGGATGGCAGCCAGCTCCAGCAGAGAAAGGGTCATGGCTTGCCCAGTGATCACCATGGGCAATGGGATGGGGGCCTGGCAGGGAGCTGACTGCATTCAAAGCTTCAGCCTCTTGTCCGTGTGGGCACCCCCCTTAGGAAAAGGCCATGAGCAAGCAGCTGAGATGACAAGTTTGCATTACCAGCTGGACCTGTAGATTTGCACCTTTGAATTGTAGGGAATAGGTCTGTTCTTTGGCCTTTTGCTGTCCAGAGAGATAAAGCACAGGGGTCTCCATATGGCATGCCTTTTGCAGCAGGGTTGAGCTAGACCAGCTGCCCTAGGCCTGCTCCTCCTTTCATCCCATGCCTTCACTGAACTGCTGTCTCTGCCTGCTGCCAGAGCCCTCCACCACCTCCTTTCCACCCTCTTTTGACTAATGTGCCATCTGCCCTGCCAACATGCACTTGGAGTTTGCAGCAAGAGGTATCTCGGTGGCAGGACTGATCCTGCGCAGTGCTCGGTCCAGTCTGCTGGCCTCTCTTGAGTGCTGTTAAACCTTCACCCCTTCTGTGCAGCCTTCAAAGAAGTGAAGACCTGCAGGGTCAGGCTGTGCATGGCGTTGTGAGTGCTGTGCTGTGAACAGCCGTGATCCTGTAGCCATGTGCTGTTGGGTTTCCGTAGATGCTGCGCAGGTGGAAGGGCTCGGCTCTGCAGCTGTCAGGCAGGTGCCTCTCTGTTCACATCGCAGCAGGACTCAGAGCAAGCTAATGGAAATGCATTCAGTGTCTCCTCATTTTTGTCTTGTGCTCCCTCCATCCTTTCTACTTTTCAAACCTCACAACATGGAAATGTGTCTGCACGGGTAGCTGTGAACTGGGTGCTGTAGCTATACTGAGAGTGACCTCACTTTGTGTTTATAGGAAAAGCTTGGATTCCCAAGCAGAAGCCGATGGATCCCGTTTTGGAAAGTGTGACTCTGGAGCCAGAACTGGAGGAAGCCCTTGCTAATGCCTCTGATGCAGAGCTCTGTGACATTGCTGGTAAAATAATTTTACAGTAATTGGGGGTTCAAGTTGTTCTACTACTAGGGGTTATTCTGTTCCTTTGTGGGTAATGAGCTATTGCGCTTTTTTCTGTTTATCTAAATGCTGCCGGTTCTGACAGAATTTATTTATTTGTTTAAAAAAGTTACTCAGCCTATGTGATTTAATCAGGAGTGTGGACCAAAGCTGAGGAGGGAGAAGAAAGCTTTATCAAGGGAGCAGAGTGTGGTTTGATCTCCTCCTTTGTTTCTGCCACTGACTGTTGCTAATTCCAGCCTGTACTGTACATTCAAGACCACAGCTTTCTTCAAACCAAATCTTAAGAAATAGTCACGCAGACCCAGTGAGAATGTGTATTTCTTGTGCAACCTATTAAAGGATCTGTCAGGTTATAGAAGTCTTTCAGTGGACGCTCAGGCCTGATGGTTATTAAGGAGCTTTTTCAACACATTTTAAGTGGTGGATTTGTCATGATTTGTGTGGTCAGCCAGTCAGATGACAATATTGGTATCTTGCTGAAGCCCATGGTGTGGACTTAGCTCTGTGCTTGGGATAGGACATGCCTTGGCCAAAGGAGCACATGGATGCCCCATTGTGCTTTAGCAAGGTCACATGTGGTCTGCTGGTCCAGCAGTCAATGAATATTTTGGTGATACTGGCTTCTTCTTCCAGTTTTGTCTCCTTCAGGTTTCCATACTCCCTAGCAGTATCCTCCTTGCTAGAAGTCTGTAAGAAAGTCTGTAGAATAACTACACAACTAGACATCTTCTACATAATAATACCACATTTTGGCTTAGAAATGTGTTTCTGCATTAAGGCTCCCAAACATAAGCACCATGGCAAAGCATTGCATCTGTGGGTTTTGCTTTTTTACTGTTAATCCTAGAATCCTATAAAGCCCTATCCTATAAAATCTGCCTTTCTAAGCTCTAGATCTGTGCAGCAATTGTTGTCACAGGGAA
This sequence comes from Aphelocoma coerulescens, assembly GCF_041296385.1. Lineage (NCBI taxonomy): Eukaryota > Metazoa > Chordata > Aves > Passeriformes > Corvidae > Aphelocoma > Aphelocoma coerulescens. Next base: position 47,904,312 of record NW_027184085.1, read on the forward strand.
ATCCTGTTCAGGGCAGCTTGTTCTACAATTGCTGGGAGAATGCACTTAAGTTACAGCAGGAGTACTGATGTGACACAAGCTGTGCTGAAAGCTCAGTATTGACAATGACAGCCTTGCTCCTGCCTGCTTAGCAGGGCTCATTTAGCAGGAGCTTTTAGTTTAGCAGGGATCATTGTGAGCTGTGGTGTGTTGGATCCCTCCCTTGGCCAAGGCCAGGAGGGTGGCCCTCAGTAGCCCTGGAAGGGCTCCTCATCTCTGGTCAGGTGAGGGAGACAGAAATGGGGTGCCTTCATTCTGCTTGAGTTCCTTTGGAGAATACACCGTAAGCACCAGACTCAGAAACAGTGGGTCCCTCTTGTCTACCAACACAAACTTGAGCCCCCAAAACCTGTGGTCATGACAGCAGATCCTTGTCTCTCTCTGCAGTCCAGACACTCACACTCCTGGCTGCTGGAGAGATTTTATTGTCCAAATAAGCTGTGTTTTGGGGAGTATCTGTGTTCCCAAAATGCTGAGCCTACAAACTACTTTCCCAAGCTGTGTGGCACCCCTGAAAATTCCATCTGCAAGAAAATGACAGAGGGCCAGCTAAAATACAAACAAGCAAACTCGAAGTACCCAGCCTCACTCAGGCTTTCAGATGGAGACTGCTTGGCTCTGTGAGATCCAGTTGGGAATGTGTTGGGGGCCTTGGGGAAGTTCACTGACACGGTTTGCTGCTGGCTGTCCAGCCTGTGCAACCCAGACACAGAGTCACAATGAGCTGTCACCATAACAGATCTCATTCATGTGCTGGGCTTCAAGGATACCTTTCTCCTGCAAATTCCAGCCCTTCTTGGCCAAAACAACAGAACATGGTGACAGACTGGGGCCAACAAGTCTAAGAAGTGCCTTTGTGGTGTCATGCTTGGATTTTAAGGAGAAGTTTATTATTTTTGCAGCTGTGTCTATCCAGAGGTCAAGACTTGTTCAAATGTGTCTGTTTTAACAAGTATTTGTGTGACTGCATTTTTCTTTAGAAAGTCATCTAGATATTAAAAAAAATAAGTTGTTGATTAAAAAGTCAGTATATTTTCAAACATCATCTTCCTGTTTGTAGCAGGGTTACTTTTAGAAACAAACTCTTTGCCCAAAAGTTCTTAAGGCACTGACTTCTTATTGGTCATTTGCAGCTGCCAGAAATGTCACCAGAGCCCCCAGACATGGTTCCATTTGCATTTGCTTATTGGCTTTGCAGTCTTGAGTCTGAGAGATGCAAAGGCTGACTTTGGCTTTTGGGCTCTTTACAGCATTTGAACTGTGTTCATACCACCACTGTCTACGTTTTGACGAAGCCAGCAGAGATTTAGCTTCTCACAGTGTCTCCTTCCAAACGCACCAAGTTCCCCACCCCAGCTTGCTCTGAGTGAAAACGCAGCGTGCGTTGTCAGGCTTCAGGTGACAGTCACCTCGTGTGTTGCTGCCTTGGGGTCGGTTTGGCTCCGTGTGCAGCACAGCTCATCTCCAAAACTGGGCTGTGGAACTGCGTGGCACATGCCCGGTGAGCAAGGGTGACAAGGATGTGCAGACTCCTGCTGGACTGGGCCCCTTATACTAAAGCCTACCAATGGCATTTTTTTGAGTTTTTTACTGTCTTCTCGTTATTTTCGTGTGATGCTGTGTGAGGTAGGCTACTGGGAAGCCTTTAATATTTGTTTGTTTGTTGTCCACAAGATGATGTTCCTCTTTTCCTGTGGATCAGGCTGCATTGGAATAAACAAGGGAGCACATTTGAGCACTGTTGTGCGTTTATGCCAGCTGGGGGGCTTTGTCCTTCCTTTGTATGTTTGTCTGTGCTTGCACAGGGAAAGTTAGTGTGCTGTGAACTCCCATCCCAGGCAGCATCTGTGTCTTTTCCTGGCACTGGAACCTACAATAAGTCATGTTCTCCTTTTCTTTCTCTGTAGCCATCCTTGGCATGCACACCTTGATGAGTAACCAGCAGTACTATGAGGCACTGGGGAGCAGCACCATTGTGAACAAAGAAGGGCTCAACAGTAAGTGATTTATTCTAGCAGGCTGCCGTATTTGGCACTGGAGCTGCTAGCAGAGGCAAAGTGGTAATTATTTTTAGGCTGAAGGTTAGAGTCGTGCATGTCAGAGCAGCCTGTGATTGCTGGGGCCATCTCTGGTGCACCCTTGCCCTGTGCCAGCCAGTGCAGTCTCAGCCACTTCGCTGGTGCTATCGGGAGCCAGCACAGCCCAGGCACAGCCCCATGCAGGCAGTGTGCCTTCTGTCACCCAGATTTGGACGCTGACAGCGCATAGCAGTAGGCACTGGCTGTCCTGCGCTGGGTGGCCCCAGTGGAGGGGCCTTTCATCTCGTGGCTGTTTGTCAGGTCATGCTTCCATCTCTCCACTTCTGGAAGAGGATGAACACACTCAAAGAAAAGATAGTGCTACTCAGGGTGCTTTCTTTTCACATCTTGCTTTTACCTTGCAGGTGTGATTAAGCCCACACAGTACAAACCAGTTCCTGATGAAGAACCAAACTCAACAGACGTGGAGGAAACTCTGAAACAAATACAAAGCAATGATCCTGACCTTGAGGAAGTCAACCTTAACAATATTATGGTATTTTTTCCATTCTACGCTCTTCTCTTAGAAACAAGACTAAGAGTCTGATACACAGAAGGCAGACACTGAGTCTGTTTTGCTGCACAGAGCAGTATCATAACACTGAATGTAGCCAGACAAGAAACACCAGCGCTTCCCATCTCCACTGTGGGCAGCAGAATGGATTGTTACCTGCTGTGGAGCAAAGGCTTGAGGCTGGTAGCACACTTTTCTAAGTGCTTGGAAAAATGGAGCTGTGTCGAGGAAGTTTGGGGAGACCCAAAACTGGTGGCTGGCTAAAGCCATTATAGGTTGCTTTAATGATTTAGACAGGCATTTTTGGTGGAGGGGATGTTGATGTATATTATAAGATGGTGGGGGAAAAAAAGGCTTCATAATCCAGGTGCTTGCTATGAAAATATGAAGAAGCCACCCTTCTTGCAGGTGGCTCTGTCCATCTCCCACCCATCCTTTCCGTGGAGCTCTTTTACTTCTTGTAGAAAGCAAAGCAGGACATAGCACCACTTCTTGTGTTGCCTTTGGGACGCATACAGGCAGTAAAAAATACAGGTTCTGTTTCATGGTGTCTGTTGAATGATGACATAGCTGAACAGCAAGAATATGGTTAACTCCACGTGCACATGAAAGACATTTTTGCCATGCTACCTGCGCCTTTCTAAAACCAAAATATTTTTATTTTCATGTATTTGATCCAGGCTAGTAACCCCATCCCTTGAGGACACAAGGCTGAGGATCTGGCAGGCAGGCAGACACTATTTTTGTGCGTTGAACTCATGACTTTGGGATGGGGTTTGGAGAACTGGGGAGTGACAGTGGAGATTCTAAGCTGCTGGGTGTTGTGTTATGGCTCTGTGGATGATGTTGAGTATAGATGATTCCACATGGTGGGATCCAAATGGCATGGCAAGAAGTCCAAGGTGAGGATGCCACTTAAAATTTTGGGTGAAAATTTGCACATCTGAAAAGGGTATCTAAAGTTCTTTGTAAGTGAAATATACTAATTTTGAAGGAACTCAGAAAAAGCAGCATTGATTTTTTTTCTGGGCTGAGACATAGCATGGCAGATGTTAGCCTGTAAGATGTTGTATAAAGCAGTCAGAGGTGTCTGTGATTTGTGTTACAAGGGATCATTTCAGGCCTTTCTGGATCAGTTCCCGTAGATGGAAATTTTCTGAACGTGACATGAATGTTTCTCACTCAGTGCTGTCGTTCGTAGCAGAGAAGTGCAGGAGCAGTGCTTTGTAGGCTCACGGATCCTGGTTACAAACATCCCCACAAGGCCTGTGTTCCTAGGTAGCTGAGTTTCTGGGCAATTAAAGAGCAGAGATGTGGCTTCAAATCAAGGCAGTAAGCTTTCAGCAGCATACCAAATAGGATGAAGACATTGCCATGCTCCTTAGAACATGCTAGTTCTAGCAAGTGAACTTGTTAAAACATTTATCAACCCCTTCCTGAATTACTTCAGTGCATTTGGTGATTTGACCTTGATGAGAGTTAAAAGTATCTTTTAAATGTATTGCATATTCATTGCACACAGATGATGGCCTAACACATGCTTTCTGTGTTTCTTGTCACAGAATATTCCCATACCAACTTTAAAAGCTTTTGCAGAAGCACTGAAAAACAACACGTACGTGAAGAAGTTCAGCATAGTTGGGACACGGAGCAATGATCCTGTTGCTTTTGTAAGTACTGTGAGCTCATCGTCCCAGTGTTGTGACAGGAGCTGTTCTTGGGCCAGGTATTTCCGGCATTACTGACTGACTGCTTCAGCACCTTGTGTTGGGTTTGGCACATTTCACACCTCTGGCTGTTTGGTGCAGGTGCTTCAGTTTCAGGAGCACTAGTGGAAGCCAGCAACAGACAGGCTTTGGTTCCTTCACTTCATTTTTCATCTGTGGAGATTTCAGGGTGTAGTCCTTTAATCCATGCAGTTTCCTATTTGTCCTCTAGGATCTCTTGGAAAAGGAGCGTGAGACAAGAACCGGTGACCTAGTGGCATTTTCTAAAAGCAGTTTGTCTCTCTCTGTGGAGATTTGTTTCTGTTGGTACAAAGGTGTGCCCACCTGCTGCTCCCCCCACATGTCTGTTCCAGCTCTCTCTCCTGTATTCTTTGTGCAGACGTGTGCAGAAGCAGGGTCTCCTCATGCATGGCCTGTGTAGGTGATAATGGGAATTTCTGGCTGCTGTGAGTGATCTTAAGTATCAGTGGGGACACAGAGAGGAGCCAGCCGTTCTGCCTGGTCTTCGTGCTGCCTTCCAGGCTGCATCTTCGCATCTTTCTCCAGCACCACTGCAGTCAGTTTTTGCTCTTAGTCACCCAGGTTACCCCTGCCTACGTCCCCAAACACACACATGTGTGCACACCACTTTCCTGATAGAAAAGTAAGCTTTCTTGAGGGTAGGTACTGCTCTTAAATTATTTCAGGCACTCTGGACTGGGGAAAAGCCCTGTGCAGACAGGACAAGTGCTGTCTGAAAGCTTGAGGGGTGCTGTGCTGGGCTAGGAGAGCTGTGGGGCTAAGTGCTGTGGGTACAGGTCAGCTCTGCCATGTGTGCATCACCTTCTGGTCCTTCTGTTTCATGGTGTAAATGGATCCTCCCTTGCAGTTTGTATGAAGTGACATGATCTGATCAGGTCTGGGACATTATGAGCATTCCAGCCACTTCCACCTCACCCACTAAGGGAAGCAAAAATGATTGATACGGTTGTGATGCTGCTTGGGGGAGGACACCTTGGATGTGGAGCATCCCTTGTTGTTAAGACAGATGCTCCTCTCTCCGCGTGTTGTAATGGGAAGCATCTCAACCCTGTGCAGTGCAGGCAGGGACTCATCAGAATGGAGGCAGGGCCAGTGCAGGCCAGCATCCTTGTCATGACCGTGCTGGCTTTAGAAGAGGGACAGATGAAGCTGTCACAGGGCAGCTGCAGGTGTGGACTGTCACCTTTTGGGGTCGCCCCAAGTGTTTGTCCATGCAAGGTTTTGCTGTGGCCTTCAGCATGCTCATGTTCAAGAATTCCCCTGCAGCAGCAGGGAACCCCTTCACAAACAGCACTTCCATCTGGTGGCAGTGAAAACTGCTTAGCAGATGTTTCATGTGGGATCCTCCCGGAGTCCTCTGGAGGTGAGGGGAGCTGAAGCCCTGCTGCCCTGCGGTGCTCTGCCCCTGCCTGTCTGACTGCCAGCTCTTTCTGCCCGCCTCTGTCCACAGGCCCTGGCAGAAATGCTGAAGGTCAATAACACACTGAAGAGCCTGAATGTGGAGTCAAACTTTATTTCCGGGTCAGGGATCCTGGCTATTGTCGAAGCACTTGAGGGTAACACGTCGCTTGTGGAGCTGCGCATTGACAACCAGGTAAAGCATGTGTGGGTGACAGCTCTGGTCAGGTGAACGAGGCCTGCGTGTGGGGAGCTGAGTGTGCTGTGGTACAGAGGCTGGGGCAAGTGTAGCTCCCTGAGAAACCCAGAGCTTGAAGTGGCTGAGCTGTGGGGAGCTCGGAGACAGCGGACTGGGAGACAAAACTCCTGGTTTCTGCAGATGTCCATTAGCTGCTAATCTGTCCAAGAAATAAAAGACTTTGGACAAAGGGAGTTGTGGGAATGTCTGCAGGGGGAGTTGGAGCTGCTGGGTTGTGGCATGTGTACAGGAATAGGCCAGCAGTTCGTTTTACCAGCTCCAAGTCAGAAATGTCAAATGAACCACAGGTCCAGAGAAAGATCTGCAATCTCCACCCCTTCCCTCTAAGTGCTTGCTCTGAATCACCCTCTAGCCTGAACAGCTTGCTTTTCTGTTTTCTGTTTTCAAAAGAGTCAACCCTTGGGCAACAAAGTAGAAATGGAAATCGCGAATATACTGGAAAAGAACACCTCCCTCCTGAAGTTTGGGTACCATTTCACTCAGCAAGGTCCCCGGCTTCGTGCCTCCAATGCCATGATGAATAACAACGACCTGGGTGAGTGAAGCTGGCTGCAAGCCAGGAAGCATGGGAATGTCCTTCGGGCAATTGCTGGTGGGATTAGGGCAGAACTGCTCACGTTGAAGATGTGCATGAATTAGAATGTGGGTCTTGAAGGGCCTGATGATGCTTTGCCCCTCAAGGAAGAAGGCAGCCTTCACCAACCGGTTCCTTAATGCAGCTGCTGCCAGCCAGGCAGTGTTTTTTGCAGTAACAGTGGGAATTGTTGGGAAAGAGCAAGAGCTGCTAATGTGGTTCAGTACAGCTTGTGATACAGCATGTGGCACATGGGTTATGAGCTGCTAGCATTTGTAGTTCCTGCCAACTGCGTGTCTTCCTCCAGCTTCATTCCCACTTTAACAAGGAGATGAAAAGTAGTAGAGTTGAACTTCGACAGCAATAAGATTTGGCCCATCCCCTTCAGCAAAACAAACTGGAACTGTTTGTAGGGATATGTGGGAAGCCACGTGGCTTATGAGTTATCTGTGTACCCTCAATGAAGTGATCAGAAATGCTTGTGAAGCAAAATGCAGGCAAGTCTGCAAACTGCCATTTTAGCCAAAGCACGTGACAGAGGCTTTCCATTGCTTGGCTACAAGCTGCTGTAGAGCACAGGAAACCAGGCCAGCAGAGCAGTGCTGAATGCAGCTAACACACCCACCACGCTGTACTCGGCAGCTGTCTTATCTAGGCAGATGATAAATTTGTTGTGTTTTAAAAACAAATGAAAAAAATCCATCTTGCTTTAGCCAGCACTGTCCTCCTAGGAAGCACAGCCAAGCACAGGGGTATGAGCCAGTTCTTCACAGATTACACAAAATACTCAGTACTCAGTGAGTTCACTGGGTATCTGTTCTGCCTGTGGTTGCATTCCTGGTCACTCGAGCACTGCACTGGGAAAGACTTTCTGTCCTTTCAAACAGAGCATGATTTTTAATGACTCTGCAGCACCTGGCATTCAAAATAATCAGCTCAAAGATTTAAAATCTAGTATTTTGATTGTTCCTGCTGTTAAGGGGATGAATTCACAACTTGCCTTCCATGTAAGAGTTGTGTATTTTGCCTTTTTGACCACTAAGATCTGCATTTTTTTGTCTGATTTGGTTGTTTGCAGCTCGTATTCATCGGTCTGATGGTCTCTGGCAATAGCATCTCAGCTCTACACCTGGACAATGTATAAGTAAAGAAAACCTTTATTTTCCTCCCTATCAGCAATAGCCCTCTGCTTCTGTGCTCCACTCCAGTGTTCTTGCCTATCAACTGATGCTACCAGAACATGGTTTTGGTGCCATAGCTTCTGATCCCTAAGATACTCTGTGTGAACTGACTCTGAAGGCTTTCATCTTCATCCTCATGAGCTAACCTCTGCATTCTCTTTATACATTTTGTTCTGGTTTTTTTTGCACACCTTTCTTGAAAAGTCATGAGTGTAGGTGTCAAACAGGTGTAAATCAAGTTTTTAAGACAAGATATGAGACTGCTTTGACCATGTTAACCATGATCAGAGGACTGGAGCCCAGTGGCTTAGGATAAGGTTTTTTAAATTTTTTTTTTTGAAAAGGCAAATTTTTAATTTGAAAAACGAGCCAAGGAAAAACTGTGACATCTGTTTCCTGCTGTCTCTACATCAGTCAGATGATGCACTGGCCAAAATCCAGTTACAAACAGTGAAATACAATTAACTAGAGAATAAGGGAGGTAGGGCTGAAAGTAGCTTCTGGCCTTAAAAATTCATAGGGAGACAAACCTCATCTTCCTTGATTTTACTGTGAAAGGCTGTGCCTGCTGCTTAAAGCAGGAATTCAGCAGCTGATGCTATCCTGTTTCTTTCCTGGCAGAAAGTACATCTCTCAGCTCCTTCTACAGCTATTAAGGCAAGCCTCCATCCACATTCTCCCATTGCCATGACTGACTCCTCTTTCTCTTCTTTTTCAGTGAGGAAGAGAAGACTTGCAGAGGTGAATGGGCCTATTTTTCCCAAGTGCAGAACTGGAGTGTAGTTCCTGGCTATGGAGGTCGTTCCCGGTGATCTGTGCTGCACTGTGGAAATCTAAAGGCAATAAGTGCCTTGACAGAGTATTTGTGGTGCCTCTGTTCTGTTTTATGCACTAACAGTTGAAGTTAAATAGTGGCTGTAGTTTTTATGAAGATTTTATCCAGTAGGACTGTTGATGTTTTCTGTAGAGTTGGAAACTATTCAAGCCAACGTGTCAATTTTATGCAACCTCAGTTTAGAGTACAATCCAGTGTTAAAAGGGGATTAATTTTTCTATAAACTTGCTGCACGGTGTTTCATGAAGTTAGGATGTGGTATGCATGAGTGAAAGATACAATTGTTGCACACAAATTATAGAAGTATTAAAAAAATACTTTATTTTTTTTTTCAAAGTTGATCTCAAGTAACTATAGAGGAGTAACTAGTTTAACAAGCACTTCTAACATCTGGAAACATGGCTAATTTCAAGAATTGTGAATTACAATTTTTTACCAACCTTTACTGAATCATTTAATTTGAGATGCGGTTTCAAATGCATCCCGATGTTTCTTAGAAAAAACTGATCTCCACCCCCTGATTAAATGGAACTTAAGGCCACCAAATATTAAACAGAGTCTCAAAAATCAAGTGGTTTAGATGGGTCAATATCCTTCAATCCCAAGCAAATCCTAACCCCCAGAGATGGCCAAACTAATTGGCAAAGTCTCTTCTATTCCCCACTCCTTTCAGTTTCCTAATGTTAAAAGTGTTTGTCCAGATATTCACTGGAGACAGGTCAAATTCTCTCCCTTTCCTGTTTTGTCTAGATGCCCATGTCCATTAATTAAATTTTGTTCTGCTAGGAATTACTTCTTTTACTGCTGTTCCTTATGTCCACATAAATGCAAGAATAAATGTTGTGCTCTAGAAAAGCTGTGAAGCAAAATACCCTGAATCTGAACTTACACTAGATATGATCTCACAGCTTTTTGTCAGTCTCCAGTCATCATCTAGCCTGGGAGGAATTCTCCACAGGCATGTGTATCTCCTAGAGCTGCAGTCTGTAGGACTGGACCCAGCAGATCCAAAACTCCCACAATTAATGTGGGTGGGATCCTGCTCAGTAGGAAGTCTCCGTGGAAGACGCATTGCTGTACTGAAACCTTAATCTTGGGTGGATGACACATCCTATAAAATATTCTCTCTTGCTAGAAATCTGCCTTTAAATGTCTGTTGAGGAGTGAAGTTTTTCAGCCTTTTACATACATTCTGGCAAAAGTCCCACAGATTTCTTCAGAGCTTGTACACAAACACCACTGATGATTTAGCTCTGACCAGCAAAGCAGAGAAACACTATTTAGCAATGTGGGAAACACACTTGTTGCTCTTCAAATCTTAATAAATGTGCCTGTGGTGTCATATAAAATGCTTCACTATAGCTTGTTTCCTTCACTGTGCAAGTTCTGTATCAGAAAATGAATGTGAAAGAAAAATACTTGAAAACATATTAAAATGAAAAAAACTGGCAGACTTAAGAAAGTACTTTCTTCTATGTGCACTGTGAAGACTTTGCAATGACCAACTCAATCATCAAATCAGAGCCACACAGTTTCAGCTGAGCCATCCAGTCAGATTTGCATGACACAGGCTCACCTCTTCTCTTGGTTTCAGAATGTAAATGAATCTTATCCTGGAAAATCCTGGTGGTACTAAGAAACACAGACATGCAAGGAGATGCAGCTGCAGACCAGGAACACGACCATGGGATACTACTACAACCCTTAAAAAAAAAAAAAAAAAGAGGCGAGAAGAACTTTGTCCTATGTTTCACTGTAGCAGCATCCAAATTAACAATGCAGCCCAAAGGTATCTGAAGCTGTCAGGATCATTCCGGGTTCCTTGGCTTAACTCACAGAGCTGTTTTGCTGCAGGATGCATCTGACAGCTGAGGGCGGTGCAGCAGAGACAGGTGGTGCTGAGGCATCAGGCCATGTGGTGAAAGGCTTTAAGCTGTGCAGCAATGGAGCTACAAAATGGTGATACTTAAGAGCAAATGTATCCCTGTTTGGCCCAGCAGCTCTCCAGGAAAGGGGAGGAAAAGCCATCTGACTTTTCCTCCTGTGACTGCAGCATCTGGAAGTCACAGCCCATCCTGCTGAAAATTCTTCCCTCTCCTGGAGCTCATGTGCCTTCTTTCAGGCATTACCACTGAGATGCCTGGATGCCAACACACAGCTTTTCACTTGGCAAGTCCTTATTTGTATAAATCTGACAAAACTAACCCAGAAAACAGGCCAGAGAGCCCTTATGGGCTAGCTTGCAAGAAGCAGGCTAAGAATGTCTCTTAGACCCCTCTCTGCAGCAGAGGTAACATGGCTTTATGGGACTCCGTCTGTACATCTCAAATCCTTCTCCTCCCTTGCCTTAGTGCAGCAAGGACCAGAAGAGAGCTCATGGCTCCCCTGTGCCTTTGAGGTAGAATCTCCAGCTGCTGAGGAGCTCTCAGGAGAACTGTACCTTGTAGCCAGGTCTACCATGTAGCAGACTAGCTAGGTTTCAGTGTTTATCTCTGCAGAATTAAGCACCTCCAACATAACACGTGAAGTGTATTTGTGCAGTACTTAAAAAATTATAATGGAAGCACTAAAGGTTATTTATCATAGATGTTTCAGAAGTTTACATATAAAATACAGTTGTTGCCATCCTGTACTGATAAGTGATACAGAAACAACATTACAAATTGATTACAGCGTTACAGACCTGCTGATAAGACTGAATTACAACATTGTGTTCTTTTTAGCCTAACACAGGAAGATCCCATCAGTGCTCTAGACCAGACCTGCAAGTAGAGCTTGCATGTTTCTTCACAAATACTCCAGTCCTCAAAACCACAGAGGTTAATCAGACTTGTGCTGAAGGTGTCTACTGATGGGAATTCTCCAATTTCTTCTCAAGGATTGGTTGTTCAGAGATTTACTATTAAGTACTATCTTAGAAAGATTCCCAAAGGAAATATTCCTAAGCTTCACGGTTTTGCCTCATTAATGAAATTGTCCTGAGGACAGTTGATTTCATGGTAGCAATACTGGAAGCAAGAAGAAATGTTTGTCATGGGTTTAATGGAACCAATGCCCATGTATTTAAGTTGCTAGTCAAGCCAACAATGAGGCCTTGCTGAATTAATAGCACCATGGGAGAAAGTTACAATCTATATGAAAATAACATATCCCTGTTATTAAGCAACTGCAGAAACCTAAAAAACTGTTTTCTTGCTTTTAAAATCATTTGCCAGTAAAAAAAACCCCAAACCCAGTGACTTTGATGTCCTAATGACTTAATGTTTAGTTCCCAGAATGACAGTAAAGTTCAAAGACATTTTTCTGTCAAGACACATCTTCCACACTATTAATAAATCCTTTCTGTACATTCTACAGCATCAGGCACACAAAACAGCACGTGGGGCAGTATTTTAAGCTCATCTGCTGTAGGTCCCTTCAAAGACAATTTCTCCACTGACAGGTGCTGGAAATTGCATAAACATCTTGCAGCTTTTAAAAAACTTAACTCATGTTTAAAAAGCACAAATGCTCCCCAGAACTTGAATTATTTAACTTCGATAAAGGATCTTGCAGTCTTCTCATAGCTGTTGCTGACATTTATGCACACATGCATCACTTCCAGTACCATGATGCCCGTATTTTGACAGTCTCTGTGCTCCCCTCTTTGTGTGCCTGTTTCAACATGCTTCAAGCTGTCAGGTTTTTTTAGTGCAAGCAGAGCTGAGCCCTGCATATTTCATACACTGACAAGTTGAGGGGAAAAAACAGTTCCCAGGGAGACTGAGCACTGGAAAGAAGACTGGGTTTTCTGTTCATCCTACAGGTCACAACTAGTATGGCTGGGCAAACAGTATCTCTGGGCCTTTGCTCCAGCTCCTTCAGCCAGTTTAGAGGAGAGTTAAGTCAGTAATTTCAGGTAACTTTGCCTTGCTTCTCACTGGTATAAAGCAGGAGATGCAGATAGATGGTGTGCATGTGGAATATATCTTCAGGATCTAATCTGGGCACATACCTACACCAAATTAATAAATCTGCTGTTTGCACACCTTACTACAAGCTGTTGAAGCAGATGCATGATCCTTGGAGAGGTCAGACAGGTTGATCTCCATGCAGGAAGAAAAAAATTGAATTGTTCTTAAGTTGCTTCAGTTTCTTTTGAATTGTGAGCAGCTCTGTCATGTTGCAGATACTCTGCTCCAAAATCCCCACAGTAAAGGCCACACTACAAGACTGTACCCAGGGAGAGTAATCCTGTAGTGCTGGTGATGGATTGGGCACTCTGGTAATTTACAGGCAAGTAATGGATGGTTTTGAGGGCATACTCTATGTTTAAAGGCAGCATATGAACAGGACTTTCCAAGCCAACATATTTTTGTAATTTCCAAACCTAACTGATTAGCAAATAGAGATCTGGTTACGGAAGCCCTTCACATGAGCACATGCCAGATTAGCCAATAAAACAGCTTAATCTTTCCCTGTGCCCAGCATCCTTGGTGAGACATTTTCAATTGGTACCCTTGGCCGTCTCCTTGTACACTCACATTCCTCCTTAAGTGTCTGTCCTGAAGCCCTTGAAGTCACCTTGAGCTCCTTCTCTTGACAAACAGGACAGCAAGCTGTAAGACCTTTGTTGCAACAACTTGGACACGTCAGGACAAGCTGCCGGCAGTGCTGACTGGAACAAAGTTTATACTGGTCCCACAGCACCCCACAGTATCTGCATGCTGGAGGGAGGAGGAAAATAAGTTAATACCCATACTGGTCTGACTGTTCCCTTGCAGAGGGCTTGCCAAGGCAGCAGGGGGTTGCCAGCTCTCATTTAAGTGGCTATTGTCTTGCAGGTTTTTAATTCCTGTTTAGCTTGATCTTCTAGAAGCTAGTTCATTTTAAAACACCTTTTTTACATACTTAAGACAGTTTTCTCTCTGGAAAAGAAGAGAGTGCTCACCACTGCTTTCTCTAGTTCTGAACAGACAGATTTAGAGATTCTTACTGCCAAGAGAAAAAGAAAGACATGCAGGTGGTAACTGAGCCAGTAGGCAGGAATGTCACCTGCCGGTGAAGGGGATGCTATGGAACTTCCTTCCGTCTACAAGCAATGGCTTGTGTAGACAGAGTGCCATTTGCAGTCCTGGTAAAGTCCTTCCAGAACACCACAGGTTTTAACTCCTTTAACTGAAAACTACAGCCCAGTTTAGCTGTACCACCAAGAAGGTGGATACCCCTTGAAACTTCCGTAGGGATGGCTGTGATGTATCCAGAGTGTGTTCTGTTTCCACGCCAAGTCAGGGGCCCTTCAAGATGTATAGAGTAATTGCAGAGGAGGAATGGGGGTTATACTTGAAAAGTTACCAACTCAGAGTAAAAACAGCACTGTTTCCTTAGAGCTAGAGCTAAATTCCAGCTACTTCTTGTGCCTGGCAACTGGTAGCAAAATAAGAGATTACTTAATTTCCAGCAACTGAAGAGCAATCGCAGCCAGAAAATCAGGCAATGTTCTTAACTTCAACTAGAGGCCACTGAAATTCTACTGGATATTGAATTTCTTAAGCATGAAAATAACAAAGTGCCATAGAGTATAGTGCCACTACTCTCCCAATACCTGGCAGTCTTTGTTGATATTCTATGAGACGATTGAAGCAGAGGACTGCTGGCAGCAGGAGAACTATTTAAAACTTTGGTCACTTGGCAAACCACAGTCTGATGAGCACTGTGGGCAACAAGCAGGTAACAACAGCTGTAGTGCTGGACATATGCCTCCATTGGTGCAGATGGCTCCTAAGAGAGCTATTCTGCAGGGAATACTTCCTTCTACTGCCCCAGTTTTAGTGAACTCTTGCTAGTGACCCCCTTTCCTCTCATTTCTGTTTTACGTGTTAAAGCCATAGAGTTGATAGTCATCATGAGAAGTGACAGCACTACAAGATCAAACCAAGTGTGAGGAAGAACTACACAGGCCAGTTTGGCTGTCCCTATCCTGCACACCTCTGGAAATGATTGCAATAGCTTCCCAGCCTTCTGCACTTACATTATCTAGTCCTACCTGAGATGATATCTTCATTGGAACAAATGGCGTAACGATCATCAAATACAAACAGCTTCCCCCTGTAGAATCCATCTGGAAACTCTTCTAGGTACTTGTGAATTCCACCTTTTAGCTGGTAAACCTCTCTGCACACTGCCTGTTTAAAGCATATTAGCAGAAAAGCTGAAGGAGACGCCAGCAGTGGCGGTGTGCCAGAGTTCCCAAAGCAAATGTTGTAAATGCCAGGGGTCAGTGAAAAGCAGCAGCCTCTCAGTGACCATCAGATGACACCATGTGCAGCCATAGCTCTGGGCAGTGCCACCAGGGAGTACTGGGCAGCTTCACAATGCTGCCTTGTTGGCATGAACCCAACTCTTCATTTAATGTTATACTCAAAAGAAGCTGGTAACCTCCTCACCTGAGGAAGGTTTGCTGCATCACAGATCTAATGCTTTTGAACCCCCATGAGCTGCTGCTTATTATTCTGTTTTTATTTAGTTAGCTGTTAGGAAAAGCAGAATTTCACAGGGTTCACATTAATGCAGTGGGAAAAAGAAACCCAAGGTTTAAATCTCTGGAGAACCTTTGTGTTCTGTTCCCTTGATCCTTGAGAGAAGGATCCAGGAGAGGAGTGGGATGGAAAGCACAATTAGAACAATGCACCGTGCTGGATTTAGTTCCACAACACTGGGGAAAGCACTGACTGGATAATTTTCACCACGCTGAGATGCTCAAGCTGTGCAGTAATGACCACAGAGCATAACCTAGACAGTCTGTGGAAACACTGCGGAGTGTTTTCAAGCCCTCCTGTAACAGTCCTACAAATACCTCTTCTCAGGAAATGGGTTATGTAATTATTTTCACTGCTGTGACACTAGTCCACGCAGGTCAGACTGAGCCACATTGAACTATCCAGGTCCTTGACAGACAGCATGAGACAAGCACGTGTCAGAAGCATTTATCTCCCCACCTGCACATTCGGTAGTTTGTGCACAGTAAGAATTCACCAGCAAGACAAAAGACAGGTGCCCTTAAAGCAGCCTCAACCCCCCAACACTTGTGCCCTCAGAATGACATCTTACCTTGCTCCTGAGGTAAGCAGAGCCTCTTTCACAACGAATCCCTCCGGTGCAGTACATCAGGACACGCTTATCTTTAAAAAGCTCCAGGTTTTCATCTACATAGCTGGGAAAATAGCTGAACTTCCTGATATCTGGAGCCAGACAGCCCTGGAAGTGTCCCTGCAATTACAAGAGATGACCACGCAACTGGTTACAAGCACTGTTACTGGTAAGGTCTGTGCCTCAAACTAGAGGAAGTGACAAAACTTTGGGCCGGAATACTCAGCTCACTGCAGCTGTTTTAGGCAGCTCCTCAGCCGCATTTATGCATCAAAACATGTTAAAATCTGTAGGAGGATTCTGGACACAGCAAGTCTCCTTGTTGAAACAAAGAAGAGAGAGCTAAGCAGAACTGTCAGAGAGAGGACAAACCACAACAGTGCATGAGAGGTGGTGGTTGTGACAGCAGGATGCCCCTGTTCTTTCTGACAGATGGGACAAGACAAAAAAATGCTGAAAAACATCCCTGCAAATTATGCTACTTCAAACATCCACGCTCATATTGTATGGACCACTTCATTTTCTTCCTGCCCCACACCGTATAAGCACTTGGCCAGGCAGGCTCCATGCTGAGTTGCTGGGCAGGTCCTCTACTGGTTGTGTCTAATATTCATCACTAAACTGCACTCTGTACACATTACGGTCAATCTGGAGTATGTAATCTCTTCTAACAGTAAGGTTACACCCTCACAATCGTAAATACTTCACCCCAGCACCTGTAATACACTGCAAGAAGCAGGCAAGCAGCACTTACTATTTTACTTTCATAGAAGTTCCTACAGTCCAGCAAGATGGTATCGCTTTGTCCTTGACTGGCCTGAGACAAATACTGTTCTACTTCTCTATGAAATTCCTGAGGGGATAAATGGATTCCTTTAACAAAATAAAACAAAACAAAAAGAAAAAAAAAGAGGGAGGGGAGAAGAGAAGTGAGAAGCAGAACTACGAAACAATGTCACGTATGAGATCACTGATCCAGATTCTCCTCAGATTTCCAAACAAAAATTTTTTGTGATTGTTCACAGACTTTTCATCCCAACTCAATCAGCCAAGTTTATCCATGACAGAAAACACAACACTGTTCACATGACAGAAGAAGCAGCAGACAGGTACCTATCTCTATGACCTTTTGTTGCATCCCCCTGGCTACTCTTACAGTTGTAGAAGAGGGAGTGACATGTTCCCTTTGCTCATCTGTCATTACATTTGGAGGTGCAGAAATACAATTTTTAAAATTAAACTCTTCTTGATAACAATGGAAAATTGCCATATATATGTATTACTTTCAGTACAACTTCAATTTACAAAAAGTTTCTCAGCTTTCAGGGCTTAGGACTTCTAATCTATTGAAAAACTAAAAAGCTCCACCAGCAAAATCCTTTACCTTTTATAAAAAATACCCCTACAAGCAAACTGCCAGAGTAATAGGAACCATCTCCATAAAATGCTGCAAAATAAGAGGAAAAGGGGAAAAAAAGGAAAGAAATACCCAAACATACATCCCACAAACTACCAAAAAATGGGAGCAAAAAAATAACTGTCTTCCAAATCCACAAAAAGATGCTGTAGAAGTTTGGCACCAACAAAACCTCCTGGTGGAAAAAAAAGCCCAAAGCTGCTCTGTTATTTGCTGTTTGCTGTGCTCCTGCTTACCACCTACGTAAGCATCCTTACAGCAAATCCATAGCCAGGAACACCTAATCTGGCATAATCCATACTAAGCAGCTACAGGTAGCACAAAACAAATGCAGTCGGAGTTCATGCAGAACTTGGATCTGCTTAGCACAGAAGGCAGGAGTATGGCTGTTAGCTCCAAAACAAGTAAAGCCAAGTCAGCAGTCCCTACAAGGTAACTGCTTCATGTCACCTGAACTCTCCCACAAAATGGGAAGTTAATTCTGGAGTTTTCTGAGCCAGCCACACACTTAGCTAGCCAAAACCTGGGCCAGCAAATTCTCTGCAGCAGTAGCTTTTGACTACTAGATTTCTGTATCTATTTCTCCTGCGTCCTGGCCATTGTGCAAAGGGAAATTTTTTTGATGAAGGTATTTTACTCTTCACTCACCTCTCACTTGGGTTTATTTTTCATTACATACACTTACCAGTTTCCTTATAAGACACTATCTTTGGATCAATGCCCATAGGTACAATTTCCTTGAATACTCCAACGCGAAGGTCTGGGAAACAGTGAGCTCCTCCTGCACTGCTCTAGGAAATCAAACACAAAAACAATTCACTAAAATTTGCCTGGTGTCAAAATTATCCACTCACTTTCATTCTACAGCTCATTAGAATATGAGAACATCTTGGTTGCTGAGGGAAAGAAATGTCTCTCCTGCTGAAATCCACACTCTAAATCCTGAAGTTTAGGCAGTGGACCCCTAACACAACCTGGAGGACAGGTGTCTTAGGCCTGATGACTACTCTGCAGGTGAGACAGACAGCATTTGGTTGGAAGTGCAGGGATGTAGAACAAATCTTAGCCAGAAACATGTTACTAGCAGTTATCATCGTGAGAAAGTTGAGGCCCCTACAAAAGCATGCTGATCCTTACAGGAATATTAAATAACCTCCTCCAGTAGTGGATCATGCTGCCACATCTAGGCCCTGCAGTTCTCTTCATCCCTCTGGCACCCGACACAAGCACAGCTGTGCCTCCAGTGGTGACATGTGTGATGAGAACCGCAGTGTTCCTGGGTGTGAAGGAGACGTATGGGAGGTCAGCCAGGCACAAGATTTGTTAACAGTTGAGGCTGGCACCTCCCCCGCACCCCCCAAACTCAAGTGTGGGATTTCCTCTTCAGAAGTCCTGGTAAGCCCTGTTTTGGTAGGAACCCCCACTGCAGGCTACAAGGAGTGAGAATTTCTCCAGGGTTGAGCCTCAAACACAGCTTAGGCACCATCAAGAATAAAAACACTCAACGATAAGTGCAGTGCTGTGCAGCACTGTCCAGCTGTTATGGAAATCAGTCTGCCATAACTATAGTAGCCACTGGATATGTTCATAGTCCCAAGTATGGTCCTCACTCCCCTATCCCATGTCTTCATAGCACAGCAACCTGAAAGTCTCACTCACTCAGGTATACAGCATTCAGGAGGAACTGTGAGACGGCAAAACACCATAGTCCACTAATGCATGAACACTGATGCCCAGAGAGACCATGCAAGGCTGAAGGTTTTGCCAAGGTCAGGGTAAAATTCCATCCCTGTTCTGTTTTTCCATCTACATATGACTGTTACTAACACAATTCCTCTTGAAATTCAGCCAAGCATAACAGACACTTATAAAACTAGGACTGAATCATCACTGCAGCTCAACACAGAATTTGAGTTTCACAAGTTTCACTAACTTCTTTGATCTAGTTGCTTATGAAAAAATAATAGCACTCCCTGCAAATAAAACTGTGCGGAGAAGAGCTGCTGTTTAAGCAGCAGCTTTCTTTCCTTGCAGTGAAACCAGAACCTGCAGTGGTGGGCAGCCAAAGCCTACCAGAATGCTACGCAGTGCACCAGCCACTGCTGCCCTCACCATGTGAGGA
Organism: Aphelocoma coerulescens; assembly: GCF_041296385.1. Classification (NCBI taxonomy): domain Eukaryota; kingdom Metazoa; phylum Chordata; class Aves; order Passeriformes; family Corvidae; genus Aphelocoma; species Aphelocoma coerulescens. The sequence goes on from NW_027184085.1 coordinate 47,923,605, forward strand.
CAGCAATCAGTATGTATGCTCCAGCCAGGCACTAACTGGAGTAGGAAGAAACCTCTTGACAGTCCCTGTGTGTTTTCTCTGGAAGGTACTCAATCCATGGAACTGACGGTGCACCTATATGGACACCAAACCATACAGAACCTAAACCAGTAGGCTTCCAGTCAAGGATCTCAAATCAGGGTGAAGAGGACAGTGTGGAAAAACTTTGCTGGGCTAAGCATATGTTGTGATACCTGCTCAGTCTGGAGTAAATGCTTGTTGCAGAATGGCAGGGCTTAAGTACACTCCCTTATTCACCTGTACTGGGGGCTTTGCAGCTGCACCCATAGCTGCCAAAGCTTGTAGGAGCTGCTATCACTGCTCATGGAAACTGCTAATTCTGGTAAAACCCAGCAAAGATACCTAAACAAGGTATGGTTAAGATCCATTGACTTAGGTAAGTGCTGAGAGAGCAAAACTGCTAAGGCAGAAGTAATACTGTCAAGAAGGAATGTACTTATTTCTTGAAAATTAAATTGCCTGCATTATGTCTATGTATTGCCTGCAATGTCTATGTAAAAATTATTTTTTCATACCTTGAAATCCTCTTGACACAAAATGTTTTTGAACAGAGGCTGGGAAAGCATAACTTTAATGTAGAGACTGGTAGCTACTTTGCTTCCACCAACTGTCCCATTAATCCCTTCTGAAGCAACTCGTACCTAGAAGGCAAGAGGAGAAGCTGGGGCTGAGCTTTAGTTACAGCAAAACAGATCACAGTGAAATTGGCAAAATATGACTGGGTGACAAAAGGCAGGCACAGGAGTATGTTCAGAAAAGAGACTACTCAATAAGGAAGGAAAATATGGTTATACTGAAGTTGAACATAAAAGACAGTAAACAGAAAAAAACCCCAACAACCCCGTAATGACTTCTGAGCCATTTCAAAGGATCACATCAGGACAGTCAGAAGAGTCCATGCAATAAACAGAGAAATGCTGTATAAACAGAGAAATTGCTGTCTGCAAATCCTGCAGTCAGCATTAGAATTCCCACTGGAAGTTGCTTCAGAAAGAACAATAGGCTTGTGCCCCATGACTCACACAGCTAAAAAAGAGAATGTGAATATGCATAACATCATATCTAATATTAAATTTAAGATGAGTCATTTTATCTCCAGCACTGACAAATGAACAAAAGCTCTGAAGGAGGGGGGGAGGGGGAGAAGGGGGAAAGACTGAATATAAGAAGCAAGGAAAAAACCAACTGGTTGGGAAGGTAAATGCTATACCTGTCTTGGAGATGACATGAAAAAAAAGAAAGAAAAGAAACTCGAAAAAAATACCAACCACCAGGCAAGATAGCTGAGCAGAAAAAGCAGTGAAACCTATCAATTTTACCCCCAGACCTGTGCTGATGTCCCACTGGCAGAGAGCAAGAAGCTACTTAGGAAGACAAGTCACAGATAAGGAGCCTCCAACTCCAAGTTGCTTTCCTTCTCCCCATGGATAGTGTAGGAACATCAACTTTGCAAGGCTAAAATTCACCTTCTCCCAGAGCCCCCAGAGGCCACTGACACAAGCAACTCACATCCGTGGTGTAGCCTGCCAGGAATGAACAGACTGTGCAGAAATGAGAACTGCTATGCTGTGGTGTGGTCTAAGGTGTTGGTTGCTCTCACCTAATTCCCGACAGCATGGATTACAGCATGGTGTAGCCATTGTGACTGGGAGACCACTGTGCACTGAGGAGGGAGGATACAGGTGACCAGTGAGTGGAGCAGGCCCAGACCCATGCAATTCCTCCAGCTTGGCCATCAGGCTGTGTTGTGCTGCTCATGCCCTTTAGCCACAGGATACACCCAGCCTGCTACTGCTAACTGAGACACCTGCATGCAGCTCCCTGCTGACACCAGTGATTAAGTCACTTTTGTCTCCTTGCCTTTATCTAAAAGCACATCACGAATTTCTCATGTGAATATCCTTTCTGTTTGACAGCAGGAGTGATAAAAAGACTTTCCTGTTTCCATGTGTAACAGTGATGGAAATGGGGTAACCCTTGCAAGGACAGGGTCTGCATAGTGTCCTGTCTGTGAGGCTCACTCGATGCCACACAACTGAGGGTTCCCTGCACCAAAAAGGATAGAAGATGATCTGTAATTTTTTTTCTTTGTTGTATTAGGTCTTAAATAGAATTCTAAAAGATATTTTATGGAGTCTGAATGCCTCTCTTAACAGAATCATAACAGACTAGCACCTTCTGGTGCAAAACACACCTCGTTCTCCACATACCCCATCATCCTGCACTAAATAAAGATGTGGGGATTTTTCCTTAAGAATAAAACCATTGCTTAAAACCTTACCTTGCCAGTGAGATGTAGATGCTGACACAAAGCCTTTTGCCAAGCACAGAGCTTCTCTGGATCTTTCACCTCACAGTAACAGTAATAGAGAAGTACTTCTCCCACCTGGCTGCCCATAGCATGGCAAAGATAAGCAAATAGAAAACAGATGTTAAGAAAGAACAAAATTATACTATAAGCAGTAACCATTCAAAAAACAGACAATTTTCTTCTGGCAGACATGTGGAGAAAAAAAAAACACAAACAAACAAACTATAGACAGATTAGCACTGCTGGGTTTGATTTATTTCAAACAAAAGGAATATTAACTGAAGAAAGCTCCCACACTTCCAGTTCTCAGGACTGGTTACAAAATGAACTCTTCTGTGCTGCATGGGACATCACTGCCATTAGCCTACCATGTGCTTTCCTCACACACAGGACACAAGAATTGCTCACTTTTGTGCACACAAGCATCCCATTAAATGCTCACTTTTCCACAGTGGCATTTGAAACCTCAAGCACTTAAGCTATCTAAATTTAAAAAGTCAAAACTTTCTGTGAGATTGCATGTTGCTGCATTCTGTGCGGCACAGACTGAACTCTCTCCTAGTCAGAAACATTTTTGTGAAACAACTTCATAACTAAACGAGCCCTTAAGGAACCAGAACGAGCAGCAGAAAAGAACCTGTGCAGAGCACAACCTGCTGTTCTCTTTTCTGTTATGGTCCTTCCTTCCAGATCCAAGCTGTCAAGCAACACACCCATACCGGCCTGCTTTAACAGCGTGGGATGATATAACTCGGACAGTTCAATCCACTCTTTAAAATTGCAGTGCATCTAACTCCATATAAAAGATACCTAAAGAATCAGAAGAGCTAGAGGAATATTGGAGAAGACTCTTCTGTACATTACAAGTGTCGCTTGACTGAATCGCATAAGAAATACTACTAGCAGATGATCATGTAAAACGTGAGCAGCCAAATACCCCAGTCCTAGACCTTCAGAGCGGCGAGGGGCTTCCTTACCTTGTCAGATCATCATGGCTAACGTGGCTTGTGTCCGGGAGCGCCCAGGAGATCTCCGGGTTGCTGCAGGAGTGCCCGCTCGGCCGGGCCGCGCTGCCCGCGGGGCTGCCTCCGGCCTCCGCCGGCGCCGCACCGAGCCCTGCCTGCCGCCCGACGTCTCCGGAGTGGTGCAGAGCCACGTGCCTGTGGATGCCGGGCAGCTCCTCGAACGCCTGCCGGCAGCACCGCCACCGCACGCCCTCTCCGCCGCCGGGACACCGCGACGCGGCCGGCACCTCCTTGGCTTTGACGAACAGGGAAAAGGCCTGGAACGCACCGCAAGCGTCCGCGTTACCGAGGTTACCGCGCTCCCCGGCCCAGGCCCGGCGCCCGGCCCCGACCCACCTTCCGGCGGGCGGCCGCGCGCTGCTTCCTGCCCGCCGCGGCCCCCTCGGCGCTGCCCCGCGGCGAGCCCGGCCCGGGCGGCGCCGCCTCGCCCGGCACCATCTCCGCCTCTCGGCCGGCAAGCGCCCGCTCTCCTCCTCCTCCTCCTCTTCCTCCTCCTCCTCCCTGCCCCGGAAGCGCTCGTGTTCCGCAGGGAAGCGGGCGGGAGACACCAGGCCCGCCCCGGAAACAGCGCGGACGCGGGCGAGGAAGGAGTGCGCTTGCTCGGCCCGCGCGAGGTGTCTCGGCCCGGCGCTTCCCGGAGCTCCCCATCGCTCCTCACCGTTCCTCACCGCTTCTCCCGGCCGCTCCTCCGTGCCGCTCCCCGCCATGTCGCGGCGGCGGCACAGCGACGACAGCGATGGTGAGCCCCGCGTCCCCCCCGAGGTGGCCCGGCAGGGAGGGTGGATTGGGCGGGATGGAGGAGCGGCAGGGTTTCTCCGGCGTCGGTAACGCTGTGTTCGGTGTGTTGTTGGAGCAGGGCAGCCCCACAAGAGGCGGAGGACGTCCGAGCCGTCGGAGATCGAGGAGAGGCTCGAGTCGCTCATCTGCAGGGTGGGAGAGAAGGTAGGCGGGCCGGCGGCTCGGGAGAGTTAAAGCCTTGTTTCCCTCCGCCCCCTCCTCTTCCCGTGTGCGGTGTGGGAGCACTTCGTCTGTAGTAGCGACCCGCAGAGAAAATACTTGTTTTATGAAATAGATGGAAAGTTGCCCGTTTTTGCAAAGCCATGTGCTGTGGCGGGCAAGCGCTTAAATCGTAGCGTGGCGTTTCCCCATCAGCGATAAACGGCCGGAGAATAGTTACCATTGTATCTAAAGATGGTGTTGCTGATTGTCGTCTGCGAAGGGTGTGTAGGAATTAACTGGTCTGCCTGTGGCACAGGTTTCCAGTCCCGACAGAACTGGAGACTAATGGAGGAGGGGGTGGAAGAACAAAAGATTACGGTGTTCCGAAAATCAGGGTGTTTTGCTTCGTGTTGTGTTGTTAATCAATGCTCGGCCGCGTTACTGGGATGCTCCTGAGGTGATATCAGATCTTGCATCCCTGGGGAGCGCTGGAGTTCCTAGCAGGGGAGAGCTTGGCGGTCAGGGGAGCTTGGCGGTCGGGTGCAGCTGTTCTGAGGAGTAGCTGCTCCTCTCAGGCAAGCGAGAACAGATCTTCAATGCTGATGGAACTGGATTGTTTCCCTGAAAAAAGAGGGGACATGAAAAAGGATGCTCTCACCCAACTTCAGTGTTTTACATGTGAAAGTCAGAGTAGTTCATTTTGCCTGGTTGATGATGAATCGGTTTTTTATTTTTTTTTTTTAGAGTAATTCATCTTTGGAGAGCAACCTGGAGGGCCTAGCTGGTGTTTTGGAAGCTGATCTGCCAAATTACAAAAGCAAGATACTGAGAATACTATGTACTGTGTATGTATGGAGGAGGTCTGGGAATATGGGACATGCTTTCTTTGTGCAAAAGTTTAAGTGTTTAATGTAGTCTGAAGGCCATGAATAGCTTTAGTTCCTGATTGCTGTCTTAGCATGGAGTTTGTCTTACTACAAATGAAAACAATAGAGGAATAAGCTCATTCCAGGAAAATACCTCTTTACATTGCTTTGACTTGAAATGCGTACAGAGGCTCAAAGCAGGTAGAAGAAACATCAGAACTGGTCTGCAGCAGCTGTGGGAACACAGCAGGGCTGGGCAAAATCCTGTTTCCACATGAAATGCTTAAGACCACCAAAATTATTGGCTGCTAACACTTAATTACCTGCATTATCTGTGATGTTTTCTCACTGCTTTCTCTTCTCTGGCAATGATGTGCTCGTGTCTTTGTAAGCCCATTTGCTAGAGGAGGGGAACTGGGAACATGAGGAGCAGAAACCAGGCTCTCTGGTGGCTGATTGCTCTCCTTCCTCTCCCTCACAAAGTGCCAGAGCAGAGGTGCCATGTCAGGGTCACGGAGTGGTGTTGAGGGAGGGGTTGTGCGGGGTTTATGGCAGGAGGTAAGACAGGTACGAAGGAAGCATGTGGTGGAGACTATATAGCCTGTGTTAAGGTTTTGCAGATACTTAAAGTCTATTTTGTAGCAATGATAAAAGGCAGATAGTGTGCTTCCTTCCCCCGTAGCAGAAGGACATTTCTGGAAGTACAGTTACATGCATACAAAAATGATAGAGGAAAATTACTAATATACAGTAGGACCTGGCCCTCCCTATGCTGTATAATAACATTAGTTCTAAATTGTGAACTTAGAACAACTTCTTGCATTCTTGCAATAAATTCTGTCACTTAAATTATTTGTCCAGCCCTCTGGAATACTCGACAATTAGATATAAATGAAAAGCAAATACTTTTAGTGTACAGGAAAGAGGCACCCGCCTTTCTGAACGTCTGTAGTTAATATAAAAAATAGTACCTGTAGATATATCCATGGGATAAAACTGTAAGATCATGTTTATCTGTCTGCTGTTATTTCCTCGTGAGGCGAGTTTAACTTACAACAAGCAGATTCTAAGATGCTATGCAGCGGCCAATTGGCACATGATGGATAAACAACTAACACAGTGTTTCTTTCTCTGTGTCAGTGCACGTCTGCTACCAGAAAAGCTTACTGTTTACACGACATTGGTGGGGTTGCTGAATGCCAGGAACTACAATTTTGGCGGGGAATTTGTAGAAGCCATGATTCGTCAGCTTAAAGAATGTCTGAAAGTAAATATGTATAACGAAGCTGTGCATTTAGTAAGTGGAGTTTTGTTTTTCTATTTGTTTCACATTCTTTTTCTTTCATCCTTCTTTCACGTTTTTGTTGCAGAAGAGCTGGACTTTACAATATGTGTTACAGTCTCTTTTGCTGTCAATGTGCAGGCACTGTAAATATTCCAAGAGGAAATGTGTGTTGTGTGAGAAGTATTTTCTTCTTCAGGGGCGAGGAATCACATTACATTTGCAAAATTTACTTCCAGCTGTATCTTTTTCACAGTAAAAAATTAAATCAGCGTTAAACAGACATGCTTCTCCCCGCCTGTTCTTCAGTCAAATGTAAAAGATAAAAGAAAGCCAATGCACTTTCATTGTATTCAGAGGTACATGACGATCTTGTGGCTCCCATGGAAAAAAAAATTAAAAGAAAATTAACAGTGTAGTTCTTAAAAGCTATTTTTGGTGGCTGGTTTCATTCTGCTGTTGAGGGCTGAAGATCAAGCAGTCAGTTTTAAGTGCTGCCTGTCTTTGAAACCATTTGCTCCATTCTTGCTGCTTATAGATTTGTTTGCTGAAAGGTATTAGAACTACAGCACTGTCTGATTTAGAAGCCCGCTGCCAAGTTCCCCACCGCCTTCTGAAACCCAGTGGTGAAAATTAAGATTCTAGTCAAGAGACTGATGTTCAGTCAACTGTAGGACACTTTTGCTAATAAGATCTAAATGCTAGAATTTCTGTTATTTTAGTAATCTGATACTATATAGAATAGATAGAAGTACAAAGGTTTTCTTCTGTAGTATCAGTTTGCGTGTTTCCCACCATTCCTGAATTAGGAATATTATCCTTACAATGTTACTGCAGTGGGAGGGATTAAGGACATTATAATGAACAGTATATTAGGTGGCACGTATGATGCTTGTTTTCTAGCATTGAGAGGCAAGTCGTGTGTAGTATTTAAGCCTTTGTGGTACTGAAAGAGTATTACACTTTTATTGGTGGTTTGTTTTAATCATTTCAGTAATGTTTCTTTGTTCTTGTGCAGCCAGTTTAAAAAGTATTCATTTAGAACAATTTTTTTCTCTCCTTTAGGTTCGCTTTCTATCCGATCTCGTGAATTGTCATGTAATAGCTGCACCTTCAATGGTAGCTATGTTTGAGAACTTTGTGAGTGTGACACAGGAGGAGGATGTACCCCAAGTAAGCAAAAGATCTGTGGACTCCCTGGGGCTATTTTCACAATTTGTCTGTACCTTTCATTCAGTACTTATGCTTAGAACAGGGAGGTTTTAGAGAGAGCAGCCTAAATGGATTGACACATAGAGTTTCCTGAGCATTAGTAAAAGGAGTCTGTGGCAATTGGGAAATATGTATACAGTAAGAAAATATGGTCCTTTATAGTGAAGTGGCCGAATTGAATTTATTTTACCTTACTCTGGCAGTTGCAGAGTGCCTAGCTTTTCTGCTATACTGATAACATTCAGAAGAACTTTGAAAGTGATCCCATTTATCCCATTTTTTTAAGTCTGCCTAATACAGTTCAAATGAAAAATTATACTTTTCAAGCATTAATTTTTTTTTTTTTTGGTGTCTTGCCTATCCAAGGTGCAACTGCTGGTCTTTACATTCCCCCAAAACAACTTGCTGATGTTTTAAATTAAAATGTGTGTGTGTACCAAATCTGTTGGAGCTTACTTGTATACTCAGGTTTTGGTATATTACCTTTCTATAGGTGCGATGTGACTGGTATATGTTTGCATTTCTGTCATCTTTGCCTTGGGTTGGAAAGGAGTTATATGAGAAAAAGGATGCTGAAATGGATCGTCTCTTGTCTCAGACAGAAAGTTATTTGAAGTAAGTTGTAACTGGTTAGAAACACTCTCTTTGGTATCTGTTTGGTGCAAAATAATAGCTTTGACTATTGCTCACTTTAAAGTATTCTGAAGCCTTAGGTCTGAATCATTTTGTGGGGGGAACAAAGCCCTAAAAATGCAGTACGTGGAGAGATTCTTGAATTTGAAAAGTTTTATTGTCTTGTGTAGTCTTAGGGTATGTTGAAGGTCTTGTTTTGCTCATGCTGGGGCAGCAGGAGTTGTAGGTGTGCTATTAACACTGGTAGATTTTTGCATTACTGCTGTGCAGCATCACTGCTTTCTGTCTAGGTCCTTCAAGTTAGTATTGTTGTCAAGATAGGATAATAGAGATATTTTAAGTAATCACAAACTTCGTTTTTATATGCTGTAGACTTCATCAGCTGAAGAGAACGAATACTAGTACATGCACAATAAAAACAAAACTTCTGCCCTAAATTAGTCTATTAAAGGTCAGGTTTTCTCTCCTGTTTAAACAGACGCCGCCAGAAGATCCATGTACCCATGCTGCAAGTGTGGACTGCTGATAAACCACATCCACAAGAAGAGGTGATTGAACTTTACACTGCATTCTTTCAGAAAGTTTGAAAAATAATTCTTACCAAGGTGTTCTTTTATATCAAAATTAAAAGACATCTCTGAAAGTATGAATGCCTTGAATTGTCTGCTGTTTGGCATTAATTCCAACAAGTTCTGTGTGGGGAATTCTTTTCCAAGTATTGGGCTGAAATGAGAGGTTGATTTGAGTAAGAAGGAGGGTGTTCTTTTTTTTGCAGCAGGCCCTTGAGGAAATGTTATGAAGTAAACTGTAGTGTTTGGTTTTGAACTGCAGGTTACAGGGCTTCATGTTAAAAGGACTTTTTGTGTGAAACAGAATACATGTCATTTGTTGCTTACCCTTAAATGTTTTCCCTCTGCAAGAAAGAAACCTTTGTAGTGGCTTTGTTTTTTCTCAACTTCAGGAAATGCTAAACAAATACATAGAAACTGTATGCAGAAGTTACCATGCTATTTTTCTTTACAATTAAGCCAGAAATACTGGAGAGGAGAGGTGGTGGCATCTGGCTAACTTAGGGTGGGATTTGCCTTTTTGGATATTCTTGAGGTTTTTTTTTCCCCTAACTTTCAGGACAAATGTTGGAAAGTGGAATCTAAATTGATTTTCTGGGATATTTTGCAACTTTGTCCTCTTAGATTGTGTTCCTTGTTCTGATTAAGTCACAGTCTTAAAAATTATCTTGTTAAACATAGTTTGGAGGGATGGCCTTCCTGATTATGCTCAGTTTGTCTACATGAGTTTTTTGCCTGCCCAGTGTCTGAATTTTGTTATTTAGTTCAATAAAGGAGAGATTAGGTGACGGTGTTTGAGACCCCTGGAGTATTTGCAGACATGAGTGTTCACGTCAGGTGCTAGTTGTTACTAGTTTTGTTCACATTTTGTAGTGTCATAAGTTCGGTAAATGCAAAGCCCTTCCATGTAAAGATGTTTCTTGTGAATGTTATAACTTGAAATTTGCGTTCAGTAAGGCCACAGGCCTCCAGACTTCTTGCAGTACTTAAACAAACCAAGATTATTGCCAGTTGCACAGGTGTCAATGCCATCTCTGTGAGAATGCCACCAGAGAGTAGTGACTATTCACTGCTGTAGTTTCACTGGGAGTCCTGAGGTGCCTGTTGGTGTTTAAAAAGTTGCCAGCAGTTAAATTTTACTGACACAAAACTGTGTTGGACTTAGGAGTAGTTCTGGCATTTAGAGTTCTTACATTATTTGTTGGTTTATTGAATCAGCAGTTTTTTTCTGAATGTAGTATGGAATGTATACATTTCAGCTAGTTCAGGAAACTGCTGTTTTGTTTGGAGATTCAGCAGATCTGATGTTTCTCACCTTTTTTCCTTCAGTATCTAGACTGCCTTTGGTCTCAGATTCAGAAATTGAAAAAAGACCGTTGGCAAGAGCGGCACATCCTGAGGCCCTACTTGGCTTTTGACAGCGTTCTCTGTGAGGCACTGCAACACAATCTGCCACCCTTCACACCCCCACCTCACACTGAAGATTCTGTATACCCAATGCCAAGGGTTATTTTTAGGATGTTTGACTACACGGATGACCCTGAGGTATGTGATTGCTGTGGGGAATGGTGAATGGATTTCACAGTTAGCTTCCTGGAGCAATACTGGTGAAAATGTGATGTCTTCTCTCCAGGATAGGGAGTGGTTTGAAGGCCAGCAGCAATTTTGCTTTGGCACTCCTGCAGAAATCCACTAAGTGACCAAGTTACTGTAAAAAGCAAGTTTGTGAGGAGCAGAATTTAGGGAGTAAAATGTTGTGATGCTGTCATTTAGAGGACAATGTTGACTGAATTCTCTAATGTCTCTAGTAAAACTGCATTCACAGAGTTAGATTGAGCTTCAAAAAAGTTGGTGACTCAAGTCTTTTTCTAGGCTAGGTATTTGTTGTAGTGTTTATCTTCTGTTAAAATCTGTTGATGCATATTGTGGAACAAAGGAATGCAGGGAAAGTATATGTACTGCTTTCCCCAAATGCTTTTATACCTCCTTTTGCATGAGTCTGCTGCCTTTTACCTTTACTTGTTGGCCTCTGGGTTTCTCAGTGAAGACCATGAGTGTGTATTTTTTCCATTGTATGGCTTTATTTCTTTAGCATAGTCTAGCTCAGCTGTGATTTTCTTTCCGGGCTGCATGGTGGTAGCCTGCCCAGTGGCTCCACAAAGCAAAGAAAGAAGCAGATGCTCTGTGAACTTAGAATCATTTTCTAAGAATCATGATTTCATAGAGAATCATTTTCTCTAATTTTGTTCCTATATCTTGTTGTAATGAGTCCTAGTATTCATTTTGTTTTAAACATGAGTGACTCTGAGGTTCCTGTGGAAATGTGTCATACCAGCTTTCCAGTTCTGAAGGATATAGGGCAGTTGAGACCTCATGGTGTTTATGTGGAAGTTGGGCTACTTTTTTCTACCTGTAAATGTATCTAGGATAGCTTTCTGCCTGTGGTACCACTGCATTAGCAGTGATCTTCATGAGTCTTCATTCTTTCTTACCAGGGTCCTGTCATGCCTGGCAGCCACTCCGTGGAAAGATTTGTAATAGAAGAGAACCTCCACTGCATCATCAAATCCCACTGGAAAGAGAGAAAGACTTGGTAGGAGGAGCTTGGTACTGGGGGGCCCTGGAACTTTTTAAATGGCTTTGGTGCCAGAGGGGATATGTCCTGCGCTGGTTAGGCAAGAGCTCGAGATCAAACATTTCCTAAAGCTGGTGATGAAAGTTTATTTGCTACTATTTTATTTTTATTTATTTATTTATTTCAGTGCTAAAACTGTTGCCTGGAATAATGTGTATCCATAACATGCAGATAACAGAGAGTCTGTGTAATCTGGGGGCAGTGGTTTCTTGGGAAGGGAATCCCTTGATAATACAGAATGTGCTGCAAAAAGTACGCAGGCATGCCTTATTCCTCATGGGAGCTCTGTGAACAATGTGGTTGTGTTGTGCTTCCTGGAATGCTGATTAGTTGGGGCAGTGAGCCTTGAGCTGGTTCATCTGCAACTAACTGAGCACTGGTGTTTATGGACATCTCCTTGTTGTGCTTCCTGTGGGAATTACATGCCAGAGATAATTGAGTTTACTCTGGGGAGTCACTGCAGAGCCAGGTTTCGTCAGTTTCAATTCAGCTGTGCCAGGAGGCAGTCAGGGCACTTTTCTTCATTTCTGCCCAAACACTCTCTGTTGTGGGTAATTGATAGCCAAGATGGTTTGCCACAGCTGTCACACTTCTGTATGAAAATTATCAAACCCTGTATAGTATGCAAGAAGTGGGCAAAAATAATGTTTTTGGTGATGGCATGTGATAAAGTTTTGTGGTTGCAGCTGTTTGTTCCAGCAGAAACTAGAAATTCAGTGTTGCAGTTACTGGGATAGGCTTTGTTAATTCTCAGAGGAAGGTAAAAGACCATGGGAGATACAAGATGTGCCAGAGAGGTAGTGGTTTGCTTTGCACAAATGATAGGTGATAACCTGATTAAAAGATTAAGCATTTGAAACATGAGAGTTTCTTGTATAAACCACTAGCTTAATTGTGCTTTCAAGTCATTCCGAACATTTTATTGTTTGGGGTAGGTTTTTTTCCCCTTTTCATGTACACATGCCACAATTACAGATCCCAGTGACTTTCTGTGCTAAATTACTGGGGATAGCAGGATAGTGTTCGAGTGATGCTGCTGCATAGAGAGTACATTGTTACAGATCATACATAGTTCAGGCAATGCTAGCCTGTCCCTGTGCTGTTTCTTTTCTTAAGTGCTCTATGGGTTGAATCAGACTTTGGAAGGATTATTGATTTGTTTGGTGCTGTTTTAATAGGAACTCTTGCCCGGAATTAAGCATTTTCTGTAATTCTGTTATTTGATTTTTATATCACGTTTGTTGTGTTATGTTTGAATTAAATGTATCTGTGGTTTTGCAGTGCTGCACAGCTGTTGAGCTATCCGGGAAATAACAAGATCCCTTTGAACTACCATATAGTAGAGGTATGGATTTTATAGATCACCTTTTCAGAGCACCATTATTTCATGAGTAACATGTCCCAGTTAGTTCCACTTAAATTACAGTTTGATTTGGGAATCAACTAAAATTTTGTTAAGTTCAACCAGCAGCTTTTAAATGAGCAGGTTATATACAGTTGAGTGATACTCTCGTACTTTTGTTGTCATTTTAACTTGGTGCAGTCAAACAAGAGGAAATGTACACAAACTGAAATACAAGAAACTCCATTTAAACATAGGAAAAATCTCTTTTTAATTCAAAGGTGATTAAGCACTGGAAGAGTTTGGAGAGAGAACTTGTAGACTCTATCCATGCAGAAGTTCAAAACCTAACAGGACACAGCCCTAAGAAGCCTGCTCTAGGTGACTCTGCATTATGCAGAGGGCTTTTGAGTTGATGATCTCCAGTTAGATTCAGCCATTCTGCATGATTTTATGTTTGGGTCTTCTAAATTATTTTGTTCTACTAGCCTTGAAAACAACTGGTGAAGCAGCAGTGTGTTTCCTCTGGGATATTCTCCTTATTAGAGAATTCTAAATAACTGTTACATGCACCAGCAGAGCAGCATAGGTCTTCTTTTACTGCCCTCATTGACAAGTCTGTTTTCAAGTTGCAGTGCTGTATAAAACTTCACTGATTTTCATAAAAAATTCTGATAAATTAACAGATTACAGTAACAGCAACTTGTCATATAAAGGTTTTCTGAAGAAGTAACTGTAAGTATGAATTTCAGAGCTAATTATGACAAGAAATAATCCCATGTAGAAGATTTATCATAAAGTGGAGTTGAGAATTCCTTTTGGCACCAAAGTGCCAAATATTCTGATTGCTGTGAAGTTACATGAGTTTTGGTCACCTTGGTTTTTTTCTACTTTGAATTCAGAACAGTATTAAATTTATCTGTCACATTAAATGATATTAAAATTAGGAGTAATTTTATGCCTTAACATTGAAGTATATTCAGTGATTTTACTTCCAGTATCTTGAAGTGGTGTAAAAAGTGATGAAAAAACAAAAAGTATACAAATTCTATGATTAACACTAGTAATTTCCTTTTTTTCTTGCAATTTTGAGTTATTTTAGACTATTGACTTCATTATTTGTCTGGCTGCTCAATTTTAATGAAGATCTGGAGTTTTTAAGGCTTAGCATAGGATTTTTTCATGCTTCTCTTCATTCTGCTTACTATTCCACCCTTGTAAGTCTTCTCTGACAGTCTCTCACCAACAGTCATGTTGGTGATATGCAGCTTTCAACAACAGTTCAATCCGTGAAATTTCACTAACTTTTTCAGTAAGTCACAGAACTGTAGAAAAAATGTGGTCTAACAAATAAAGCAAAATGTTATTTAGAGTTCAGGATGTAAGAGTTAGACAGAAGTAAATGTAGCCTGACAGTAGTTGTTGGTACCTTCCCAAGTATTTCTACTTTGGAGGTCCCCGAGACTCCACTTTGCACTTTGTTGGCTACAGAATGCTCCATGCTACCTGAAACCTGTGTGAAATACTGAAATGTGGCACTTTCTGTCAGTGACTTCTTCTAGATGCACACATGGGTATTTCTGGTAGCTGTTAAGAGAGTGTCTGTGCAGCCTCACTGGCTTGTTGGACTTCTGTGCCTTGTGCTCCTTTAGTTTTTTGTACAACTTGCACTTGACACAGTTCAGACTTCCAGAGCATCATTGTCTTCAGGTCTTTCTTGTGGCCTTATTATTGTCATAAAATATGGCACGACAGTTTGAAATACTTAAGCGGAATATTTGGTAATGACTATGTGATCAATGTCAGAAATAGAGTTTTATGTAGTATCTCAAACAGGATGCAACTGACTGTCCAGTTGTTATTGCCTGTCTTGAAAAATGGAGCCATTTTCTGCCTAAGAGTTCTCCCTACCTTTTGGCCATAGCTGTCTTAACAGTATGTCCAAATTATGCTCACACAGAGAGGTTCCCCAGTATCTTACAGTCTCTTTATACTTTCAAGTCCTTCCTTAGAAAAACAAGTTCTACTCTATGTGTTTTCATATGCTGTTTTTGGAATCTATAAATGGATGTTGATTTCTTACACAAGTAAGACTTTTCTAAAAAAAAGGCTCCTTTAAGCTTTATTCAGAAGTTTAAAGAGGAAACTGATCAACCATAATGAATCAAAGTTTCTCGACTCCTTTGATGTAATTTAAATTTAGTTGAGAGTGGATAGAAAATAAACAACTCAGAGGTGGATGTTGTACAGTGATGACTTTTTTTCCTAGCACTCAGAGCTTGACATGCTGTTATTATAGGCAAACTTTAAAAACACAAATGCTGACTGCAGGATTCTTTTCAGGTTTCTTAGAAGGGTTTCTTCCAAGGGGTAGTGAGCATATGTATTTGTTGTAGGAAATGCTGATTGTAATTCTCAGTTTAAAGTTGTGACTTCATTTGTATATGGTTTTGTGCAGGAGAAAAGAGGACACAAGGGAAAAGATATAAATGTAATTTTAATGTAAATATTCTTTCATACTAAATGCTTAAGCTTCATTTAATAAATTTAGTACTTACTTTTCCACAGGATCAAATTATTCTGCATTTCTCAGATCATACAGTATCACTGCAGTAGACCATATTATAAGTATGCCCATTTCTACAGTTACATGCTGTGTTTGTTAGGCATAATAGATGTGTAGTGCTGGTGTTGTGTCAGTATGCAATGGTAAGAGCAGTTAAAGTGGACTGTATTAGCACAGTGTTGTGTTACAACTACCTTTTACTGGTTCTTTCTCTTTTTCCTGGAACATGCATTTGGCAGGAAAATACAGGTCTTTGTGGTCTATGGCCACTGTTGTGAAGCTGAGGGTTGTGCAGGCCACATTGGACTGTGCTCTTACTCCGTGATTTCCTCTCCTAGGTAATATTTGCAGAGCTGTTTCAACTGCCGTCTCCACCACATATTGAAGTGATGTACACAACACTCCTGATTGAGCTGTGCAAACTTCAGCCTGGCTCTTTACCACAAGTTGTATCCTTTCTGTGCTGCTGAGAAGCATTTATGAAATGCAGTCTTTATTTTTTTTGTTCTGGAGCTGATGGGATTGTAATAAGTAGTATTAATATACAGTAGCTGCAGGGAACTTTACCTGTAACACTTGCATTGCTTGTTGCATGATGTGAATTCTGTTCTTCTGTGGAAGAAGCCAGCAGTTTCACTGCAGTAATGGAAGAAGAACAGGCTGGGGTTAGAGGGTGGAACTCAAAATATTTTTCATTTTTTCCACTGTGAATTTACTTGATTTACCTGATTTTGGAGTAGACTCAGGGAGCTTCCTGTGCAAAATGTTGATGACATTCTATTAAAAACCTGAAAGGAAAAACATCTGACTTACCTACTTCTTTTTTGTAAACCTTAACAAGAAACTTTAAGCTTGCCCAAGCCACAGAAATGCTCTACATGCGTTTGGACACAATGAATACAACATGCGTGGACAGGTAAATGTGTTTCGGAGATGACGGAAAACATTCCTCAATATCCAGTGTAGAAGAAAACAAAGAGGCTGTGAAAAGAGTAGTCAGAAAGCTTTGTTAGAACTACCTGATGTTATCCAAAATGTTTTGTGGGCTCTGGCTTTGAGTGGTCTAAGGAGAAGATAGAGGATGGACTGCTTGCCTCTCCTCCCAGGAACACTCCCCTGGAGGTTACAAGTTTAGCTGTCTATGCAGGACAGTTGAGATCAGTGACAACTTCTCCATGTTCAGAGTTGTTCATGGTTAGCACTCCATTACCTGGCACTGTGCCTGCTCCCTAGTGGTTGGGAGGTGACTTGGAAGGGAAGTTGATGGCTTACGTGCCACCCAGAGGAGGAGAATGGTGGTGATTTTGTCCTTCCAGTAAAGGACATTGAGTAGGAGAGGGGTTAATGACTCATGAAAAATGTGAAAGTTGCTTATTCACAGTAAGTTTATGTTTTAATTGGTAGTTTAATACTTCATCTCTTCATGTGAAACAATAAGAGCATGAAAGGCTGTTTGTCCATAAAACCTTTTTTCTGACTCTCCAAACTGAGTCTTTTGTATCTGTCAACATAAATGCCTGTTTAATGCTGTAATAGCCTTAAGAGTTTAGGCTCGTCTTTGAAAAGTAAAATGCATTTATAAGAGAAGCTCAACTGAACATTTTCCTGCACTTCTGACATTTAACAGAGCTTTCTTTTTCTTTTAATAAAGATTTATTAACTGGTTTTCTCACCACTTGAGCAACTTTCAGTTCCGTTGGAGCTGGGAGGACTGGTAAGTTTCTATCCTTCGGATTCAAACCTGAGATTGCTAAAACCTTAACATTTCACATATATCCAGAAAGTATCACAATATGGTGGCCCTGTTAGTTGCTTTGCTCTGTCTTATCAGAGACCTTTCTTAATCTGTCCACCAGCACTCACTGGTAGATTATCTTGATAATCTCTTTAGTCACTGTGTTGTCCCTAGTGAACTTCGTGATGAATCTCAAGCCAGTGTAAGTGTTCCTTAAAGAAGGGAAGCACAAATGTGTCTTTAATTTGTCTTGCACTTCCTGTCAGTTCCTAACAAACTTTCCAAAATGACTCCCCATACCTTTACTTTCAATAGTTTGTGCTGACTTTCATATCCTGTATTCATTCTGTTGTTTTGCTCTCTGTCCTACTATAAACCTTTCATAATAACTTTTATCCTTGAGACCTTGTGGTCGTTTTCCCACCTGCCAAATCCTAGTGCCTGAAGTTCAGTCAGAGCTTGCCCTGCCACCTGTTCTTACTATGCCACATTTTGAACCTGCATCTCTAGCAGAAGCTGCCTGGAGTCCATCAGTGTCTAAGCACAGCTTCCCTGAGATTTCCATTCCAGGCACCCATGTAGCAAGGGAGATCCCCTTGAGGCCAAGCCCTCCATGCAGTAGTTTCCACAGCCTGTGTCTGTACCTGCTTTCTGTAGGTGATCTCCCAAGAGTCCTTGTGGAGAGGGTTGTGGCCCTTCTTCTGATACAGTTCTGTGCCTTTACTTGAGTTCCTTGTACTGTCTTCTTGCGGAGTTAAGTGCTTGGTGGCTATTCTGGTATACATCCATGTTGACTGACCAGGCAGCAGTCTTCAAAGAGCTGATTTTAGTTTGCCTGGATGTTCCTTGATGGCAGTGCTTCTGTGGATCTCTCTCACAAGGTGCCATTTTTCACAAATCTTGCAAGTAACTGTATTTGCAGGCTTTTCTCTACCTGCAGTGCATTTGAAATCAGCCAGAAGAGCTGAGGAAGGAACAGACCGTGAAATCCCACAAGGTTCCTTTCCTAAGGAAAGGGAAGGCCAGCTAACCGTAGCCACAAATTATTTTTAATGTGGTGGGGGAAGGGAAGTTACTTGAAAATTTATCACAAAGAGATGAGATTGCAGGAATGCTAATTGCCAGTAAGGAAGAGTGATTAACTTACCTCAATGGCTTAAAATTGCCTGCACTCCAAGGGTCGTTGTCTTTAGACTGTGATTGTTTTGTACTATCAGACCAAGCCAAAAAGAGACTAAATGCTTTTGCTAAAAGCCTTCCTTCGCATTCTGTCCTTTGATAGGTCAGATTGTCTTACTCAGGACCTTGAAAAACCCAAACCCAAATTTGTGAGAGAGGTTTTGGAAAAGTGCATGCGGTAAGTAAGATCTTTCCATAGTTTCATTCAAGGCAAAGTTTCATCTGAATACTGTCGGACTCCTTTTAACTGGACTCCTGTCTTGGGCACATTTGTTCTTACAGTTCATTTTCAGTTAAGAGATGAGTCTGGTTTTTGTATTATTTTTAATCTGATTTACCTACTGTAGGACACTGCCTTAAAGAGAGAGAAGCAGGTGCTGCAGATGGTAGTGACCTATCCATGCACACCTGTAGTTACATAAAGACATGCTTCACCATAGGCATGGAAAGAAATAGAGTTTAGGCTATATTCTTGCAAAGTATTCAACATTCACAGAAGTGGAGGAAACGGACCGTTAATTATATCAAAAATTGAGAATCTAATCTTGATTGTTCTAGGTGCCTCTGGTGCTCATTTACCTTAGACTGACAAACTGTCTAAACAAACAAAATCTTCAAAGCCAACAAGACTGCTTAATCAGTAGTTCTGATAAATCATCTGGGCTTTAAATTGTTGAGATTAGGGTAGTATAGGAGCGAGAAAGAGCAAAATGTTGAAAAAGCCTATGTTATTCAGCATCCAGCATGAAAACAATCGAGGTTTGGGTGAATTCCATATCGGAAGTGTGAAAGAGTTGTGCTGCGCAACAAATGCAGTTTTTTCTGTGTCACTCTTCCATTTCACTGAAAATCTGGTAGCAAATTAAACCTTTGTGGGAGTGAAATGAAGCTGGAAAGTAAAATGAAGATGTCCGGTTTAATATTTTTTCTGCTTCGAATACTAACATCTTACTAGCTTTCTGCAGCACATCTTGGGTTTTTGCATGAAACTTCTTACCAGGCAGCCTTTTCACAAGGCAAATTAATTGTATGAGGATGAACCTCTAGCATCACAGAGTTAAAACAGAAAGCATTTACTAGTACATTTGGTTTACTTAGCTCTTACTACCCAGCAGAAACTACCATTCTCTTGTATAAGTATCCTGGATCTTGTTCTATGGACGTTAAATACAGAAAAAACATTGTAAAGCAGTCATTAGCTGTGGTGTTAGTCCCATTTTAATTCTACTGCTGTGAAACTTATTTCCAGACTCTCCTACCATCAGCGGATAATAGACATTGTTCCTGCAAGTTTTTCTGTCCTCAGTCCTGCTAATCCAGTGTGCATTTACAAATATGGAGATGAGAGTAATAGTAAGTATTAAAATTACTAGTGGTCACGTTGAAGTGTTTTAGAGCAAGGGAGCACACTAGATTGACTGTAATATGAGTTGTCTCATGTTTACAGTTCACTGTAAAGAATACAGCTCGAGTAAATATGCGTGATTTCATATGGGTAAATAGGCTTCACATGAGTAATTAGTGTGTATTAAGCCTAGTTCCCTCTAACAAAATCCTCTCTGCTGCTTATGAAGAAAAGAAAATCCAGATACATCAAGCTGCTATTGCTTATGTGGCTGTGGTGGTGTGCAGTATTATTTGTCAGAAATCTAAAATTGGACAATTAATCTATTTCCCCTGTTATCTGAGGTGATAATGAGAAATTATTTTTTGAACTTTGTGAAGCACTAGAATATTTTACCAGTAAACTTGATTTAATGAGCGTACAGAAGGAACAGATACCATAAAGACTGAGGTAGAGAGATACCTTGTTACTCCTTTTATTGCTTGGTGTAAAGACAGTCCTAAGCATAAAAGTGTCATCATCAAAGGTACAGTGAGGAAAAACAAGGAAGTATTGTACTTTTAGAAAACTGGTGGAAGCTGAAGTAGAGCTTTAGTCAGGAAAGTGATTGCCTGAGCTCAGGTCTAAAGGTTCTACTCCAAGTTTTGAATTTAACATGAAGACCAGAAAATGTGTTGAGCAATTTTATGGCATATTGGTGTGGACAACAATATTGGATACACCCAGTTTTAGATGTAGCTGGTAAGGGTATTGTTTCTCTACAAGGCAGACTGATGTTACAAGTGCTCACTTACTTGCCTTTCCGAATTTTTGACCTTTTTGTGTTTGTTCAGGGTCTCTTCCTGGATATACCGTGGCACTCTGTTTAACAATTGCAATTAAAAATAAGGCCAGCAATGATGAAATCTTCAGCATTTTAAAAGATGTGCCTAATCCAAACCAGGATGATGATGATGGTAAGATACAAGCTGTTGGACTTTGACAGGCTGTCTACCATGCTTTGGAGCTATGAGTGTGTTGGTTCACAGACCTGCTTTTCCTTGTAGTTTGTTTAAATTTAGCAGTAAAATACACCGTTGCTAGTTTTTTTGTAAATATCTTGCATGTAAAGGCTGGCCTATTTTTCCTAATAGCAGTAACATGGTGCTTGAGGTGTGTTTTCTTGCAGTTATTGACAGAATAAAAGAATTTAATGTCCCCTTTGCCTTCAGCGACAAAGGGCAGTTCGTGCTGTCATCCTCACCCTGGAAATTCATTGCTTCTGCCCTAAGAGCTTCCCTCCCCTTCAGTACAGTCCCACAGCAGATAAGACAGCCAGCCTGCTGGCTGGCATGTTCCACAGATGAAAATTCACAGGGGGACTACTCACATTCTCCTTAGCTCTGCAGCCACAGGCAGCACTGATTCCTAAAGCCTGAGTGTTTTATGGAATGAGGAGTGTGAGAGAGAGTGAGAAGTGATCTAAACAATGGCGAATGCTTCATTGTTTTTGTCGTATTTGCAAGGGTTCAGCTATGCAGGCAGAGAGGAGAAATGATCTGCTTGGTTTTTTTTTTTCCCTGGGATCCACTGTCATGTTTCCTGATTTGCTTTAGGTATTACCCACTAATTAGTGCTCTCCCTTCTGCATGTTGTCAGCTGCAGGAGGGGACCTGGCACCATTCACCCTAGTAGCCATGTTTGCTGTATATGCCTGACCATTCTCCTATATCCTAAATGGTCAGCCTCTGAATGTTAATAAGCCTTGCCTTCCCCCTTCCTTACCCACACCCCCTTCTTTGTGGCCTTCCAGGCCCTCATTTTGATGCACAACTGCAGTTTCCTTTGCTGACTTTCTGTGCTGCTGTCAGTGCTGTCACATGTTGGTGGGATGGCTGGGTCTCTGATAGAATTCCATGCTGGTGAAGAAGCCTTCTGCACATCTTCTCCCTGGCAAAATTGGAGCCTGAAACTCTGCCCATTTTGGAGAAGTCTTTACTAGCTTCTTGCTCAGCCCTGCAAAACTCTGTTGATGGAACTCGGGAAATGAGCTAAAACCATAAGTTATCTCTACAGTTGTACAAGTAGCTGACATGCTTTACCTGGAGTATTTATTAGTTTCACCTTCAAATAACTTGCAGGTGAAGGATTTACTTTCAACCCACTGAAAATAGAAGTCTTTGTTCAGACTCTGCTCCATCTAGCTGCAAAGTCTTTTAGCCACTCCTTCAGTGCCCTGGCAAAGTAAGTATAATACGTGCATTATTTTGGGGCTTACAGACCAGTTTAATTCTGACAGTGAAATGCATGATAAAAAAAGTGGAGTGCAAGCTTCAGCAGTGTTTTAGGTACTCGACAAAGCAATTTGTCTAGAACTAATGACACTGCTTGCTGAAGGAATGGTAGTGTAAATCCTAGATTATACATATGTGAATGGAATTAACAGATATATATGCATTGCAGCCTTGCAGCCGTGTAATGTAAATGAGACAGGTTTGGAAAATGACTTCATTTTTGTATTGCTCATTTGCTGATTATGGTGAGGAAAAAGGTATTCTCCCTACATTTCAGTGACTGGGTAGCTGCCATTGCAACATCTTGCACTATGAATATGAATCTAGGACAATTACATCTGTATTAAAAAAAAAAAAGGAAAGAAAAAGGA
Source organism: Aphelocoma coerulescens (assembly GCF_041296385.1). Lineage (NCBI taxonomy): Eukaryota > Metazoa > Chordata > Aves > Passeriformes > Corvidae > Aphelocoma > Aphelocoma coerulescens. The sequence goes on from NW_027184085.1 coordinate 47,945,948, forward strand.
AACATGAAACTTCAAAACAGTCTGCTGTTAACTTCTGTCTACCAAAGCAGAAAAAAAATCCATCCTAAAATACTTAAGAGTTCATCCCTTAAACATAGCCTGCAACTGTAAAGAATTTACTGCACCATTTTTAGCAAAATTGGAATAATGTTTGTAATCCTGTGTATTTTGGAGTTGATTTTAAGTGGTTTTGTTAGATGAAAGGTAGTCACATGCATCTTAATGATTTTTTTTTCTATCTGTCCCTAAAGATAGATAAAACTACTACAAAAACATGCACCTAGAAGCTGTATGTATAGAGGCAATGTTGATAAGAAGCTGCTGGTAGTAACCTGCAGTCAGGAGTAAAAGAGGCAGGGTGATTGAAATACTTGGACCATGGTATTTTCTCCGCTGCACAACAGCAGTGGCAGCCAAGAGATCAAGAAGAGCCTCTTATGCTTTATAGTTATATTACAATAAGCTGGGCTATGAATGCTGTGTAGCAGTCAGCGTAACTGCTAAAATAGATGCTTTTAGCAGCCTCTCCTTGAAAAAGAGGCACTTAGGATAAGTGTCTGAAGTTGTGGAAACACGTTAAGGGGAAGGTCTAAGGCTCTAAAGGCAGCAAATTTTGGTTCAGCTGTGTACAGATAAGCACATGCAGCAGAAAAGTGCCTCCTGCTTTTGAGAGCACGAGAAATGTAGCCTAGCTTCTGGAAGTAGGTTCACCACTAAGATGTAAGGTGCTTTTGGGAGATGTCATTTCTTTGTAGACTGTTTTAGCTCAGGATGGTTATATTTTCCAGGGAACGGTTGTCTAAGAAATGCTGTAGATACTGACATAATTGTCTTTTGGCCAGTCTAAACCACTTAGCTTGTATCTGCTGCTCTTTTAACCCGGTCCTAGCCGCTCCATTGACTACTTACTTCTATTAAAAGGTTTCATGAAGTCTTCAAAACACTTGCTGAAAGTGATGAGGGGAAACTCCATGTTCTGAGGGTTGTGTATGAGGTTTGGAAGAATCATCCACAGGTAAGAGGCTGGAATGTCAAGGATCTTTGTGAGTTTCAACTCACAGAGGTCATATGTAAATTTAAAAATGTACAGCTTGTTTTATGTCCTTTAAAAATAACTTGTCTATTGTCATTTTAAGGAAAGTTTAGATTATATTTGTTACTACTAAAATGAAGGCTAAACATAAAGTATATGCCATCAGTGGTGCTGCTTTTCTCAAGGGTTCCCTGTGAAAGGGCAAGGGCTGTCATTAAGGCTCAGATTCATACTATGCTGCTTGTTAAACAAGGGAATAACTTTTGCCAAAATCATGGTTTTGTTCAAAATTGGAAAGCAACATAAATATGTAAATTTAAATAAGATGTAGATCTCATATTTAAAGCAGGCCACATTCCTAGAAATGTGGAAGCCTAGGGATTTTTAGGGCTTTTTTTTTTTCCCCCAACAATTGCTAGTGAAAGCCATCCAGTTATTACACAGAGCTCATGCTGGAGTCACTATTGTGTGTGGGCAGCGTGAGTAGAGCTGCAGTAGTGGCTGTTCGGAACAGATCAGTCTGACAGTGCTGTGATAATGTTCATTCTTGAGCCAGAGGAAATAACACCCTAAAAGACCTACAAAAGATGCCTCTGTTGTTTAAGCTGTTCGGTTTCTTCACAGCAATTGTGTTTTACCTCAGCTGTCATTTTTCTATTAATAGAAATCAATGAGGAACTCAGGCTGACTTTGTCTGCATTAATTACTTCACATATTCCTTGCTGGTTTGTTTGTGTTGCTGGAAAGTTTACTTCCGTGCTGGAAGGTGGACTGTACCTCTCAGCTGCACAGGCCAGACTGTAAGAAGTGATGCCACTGAGAACCAGGAGTAATCCTTGCATCTGCTACTAGATCTGTGGTCCATTCTCTGGTGGAAAAAATGAGCACCTAGAAGATACCTATGCTAGCTGTTACCCCTCTTTAAAGCATCAGAAAAGGAGGATTTTTTAAAAAATATATTTAACTTATTACCCAGTTTACTGACCTTGAAAATGTGACATTTACAGTCTGACCTACTTTTTGCTGCCATTTAACTGGATCAGAAGAAATTTCATTACTGCAATGTAATATCTGTATCTGCTTCCTCTTCATTCCTTTGTATTGCAGCATGGCCAAACCAAGATGGAAGTTTCAAACCCAGACTAAATAGTCATGCTAGATTTTTATGAATAAATCAAGATCCCTTTAAAAAACATCAAGTGCAAAACTTAGGACGGTGTGCTGTTTGCTGTTTTACTTAAGCATGTAACTTAAAGTTTCTTCTCTCGCTTTTACTGCAGTTCAGTGGTTTTTGCTTCTGATCAAGCACTTTTTTCTTATTCCTGAGTTGTCAGCCTCCTTGTAACATGGAAGGAATGGTGCCTTCACAGCAGGGCGCTTGTCCAGAGTCTGTTTTCAGGCTGCTCACCCTACTCCTGTGTCTGTGGGACCACCTTTTGATTTGGTTCTGACCAGCAATGCTCGCAGGGCTTTAAGCATCTGTGCTGCAGGTAGTGATTTAACAGCAGGAGTCAGTAGTCCCTGGACTTAAAAAGCAAGGTGGTGGTGGTGACTTCATAAAGAGAAACCTTGACATTGAGATTAAGTATTTTCTCAAAATCCTAGATGTGTGTTTTTTGGAAGACCAGGATAAGTAATCAGAAATTCTTCCTGGCACCGCAGAAAGACAAATAGAGCATAGGATGCTATCCTGGGACTTGAAAGTTGAGTGCTGAGTCTTCTGTATGATTCATTCAGTTATTTTAATTTTCCTTCCTTAAAAGGAGCTTTGTTACACTTCCTCATTTGACAACGGTTGGTTGTAAGGATAAATACATTGCAGGCTGTGGTTCTTAGATACTGTGGCATTCAATCACATGAGTAACTAAGATAAGCCCTTTTTTCTGAACAGCTTGCATCTTCTTTAGTCAGTAACTCTTCTCTGCAGTTGCCTGCTAGATGGCTTGCAACTCCCTCAGAATCATGGCAGTGCCTGTAGCAAGTAAACCCTTCCACTGACTCCACAATGCTAGTTCGTTCTGTCCTGAAGTTAATGGGCCCTGTAGAGAAAAGCTTTCTGTCATGTTTGAAGCTGTTGCAGTTCAAGGAGAGTAGGCTAACAGCAGCTCCTTCATTATGGTGATGTGACAGGTATATGTGCTCTGGTTGGAGTACTTTGATGTCAGATATTAGGACTCGTGTCTCTCAAGGCCTCAGTTCCAGCTCTGATGCTTGTACTTTTTGCTTTTGTATGGGAGTATGTATGCTAACAAAAAGTGATACTTTCAGAAGTTAACAAAATTAGAATGCTTTACGTAATTGATATAGATCCCCTCATTTGAAATGTTTTAGGCTAGAACACCCAGTTTGCTAAAGTATTTGAAATTACTCAGTAACTGATGTAGAGTTGCATCAAATCATCTCTAGTTTTATCTGAGGCTGGAATAATTTACATAGACTGTGTGTGTATTGTCTTTCACAAAATACAGATGATTGCTGTGCTTGTGGACAAGATGATTCGGACACAAATCGTTGACTGTGCTGCAGTAGCAAACTGGATCTTTTCTTCAGAGCTTGCACATGATTTTACTAGGTAACAAGAACTTGGTTTGGGTTATTATTTGTCTTTGATTTGCTATTTTAAGTTGCCAGTACATAGTTTAATCTATGAAAACTCAGTAGTGGAATAAGGTAAAATTAGGCTTTTGCTCTTTCTACAAAATGTGTACTTTTAACATTTCTCTTCCTGAGCTGGAGTATGAATGTTGGTGTGACAGCACAAGATTGTTGCTAGCATGTCATTTTGCTAATAGTATCTAAGCTTGCTGAAGTGCAACAGCGCTGGAACTGTTCCTAGACAGAGTCGGTTGCTGTGTGTTGTATCGCTGCTAGCTTGGCACGGTCCTGGCCTTGGTGCAGTGGGTAACTTGTACCACCACTGATACATTGCCTATGGAGATCGGGAGAACTGTTCCATCTGAGGAGTCAAGTTTGGTGTTAGTAGTCTTGCAGTGTGTACACGGAATAAAATTCTGACACTGAAGCGTACTGCAACAAATAGGCAAGAACTGATTGTTAAGATTTCTTGCATTACAAGTATGCTTTCCTATATGCTGAGTGTTCGTTCACTCTGGTAGATGTCTCCTTAAATGATACTTAGATTTTTAAATTCTCCCACTTACATTTTTCTCTTAAGAAACTACATTTAGTTTCCTGTTTTGGAGTAGGGTGTAAGTGGTGTTTTGAGCTTTGTATCTTTCCTAGGTTTTATATCTGGGAGATCTTACATTCCACAATTCGTAAGATGAATAAGCATGTCCTGAAGATTCACAAAGAACTGGAGGAGACTAAAGCAAGATTGGCCAGACAGCACAAAAGAGTGAGTAATTTGTAAATTTTAAACTAAGTAGTACAAACCTGCATGCTGACATACAGACACACAGTTGGTTTCGGGAAGGACTGAATACATATGATTCTTCAGGAAACATGTCTGCAGAGATGTGGTCAGCTGTGGCACTGAGACATCAAAAATCAGATACGTGTTCTTGGTCCACCTTTCTAATGGTAGCTGTAATTTAAGAATTTAGTAAAATCTTTTAAGGGAGTTCGTACATATTGGGTCTGTTTAAGCTCTCTCTCACAAGTTTCTCTTCCAATACGAGCATGTCTTCCACTTGCCTTCTAATCTGGATTCCAATTACCTTATTAGAGAATAGTAAGAACAGTTATAAATTATTTACAGTAAGTTCTGTTAAAGAGTGCTCTTGTGGCTTCCATGCAGAAGTGCACAGAAACAGCTATTTGCGATTGAGAAGTTGGCTGTTACTGTTCTTCTGATGGATGCTGCTGGATTCTGACACTGGCATGGCACTTCCTTCTTCCGGCTTATTTTCCTGAATACAATTGCATGATCTTGCATTATTAAATACAGCAAACTGATGAGGAAACAGCTGCTCTTGTTTTCTGTTGTCTCAAGTGGGACAGTAAAATGGGGTGAGTGTCTTTGTGTGTGGCAGCTGGAAAAGATGGAGCCCAAGGAGGCTTGGCTGAACACAGTACTTAGTTATGACAAAATCAAGTCAGTTTATAAATATGCTGAGTTGCAGAAAGCAAGAGGGAATTCTGCGTTTCTTAGAGGTCTGTGTGTTTACCTGCATAAAACCCTTAGTTAGCTCAAAAATTTTGAATGAGGTTACTGTCAAAATGACAGAGCCTGCTGATATTTTTTGAAGAAAGCTGCTCAAGTCAGTCATTTGTCCAGAAGCTTCTCTTGAGAGATCACTAATAACTCACGGCTTGCCGGTGTTGGTTCATCCCAGCCCCTTTACCTTGTTTCCTTCACTCACAGCAACAGCCATCCTGCTTGCCTCTTCAGTCTACATTGATGAGCAGTTAATAAATGCCTGTGATTATTGAAGACTTAGATGCAGTCATTGATCTTACTATGAGGCAAAGAGCTTCTCTGGCATCTCTAAATATACCAGTGTTTTAATTTCTGTCCTTATCTCTTGCTGCAGCTCTTTATTACTTAGTACTTATGAGTGTTGTGCCAGGAAGAAACATTTGTATGCAACAGTGAGTAGTTCTGCAGGCTGTTGCTCTTTCAGAGGAAGTAAGCCATCAAGTTTTGATGTCCCCAGCATGGAGGGATTGCCTTACTGTGGAATGAGTCCAAGGCTTGCATGCTTTATCTTGGTCCTCTAGCATTTTGAATTCAGAAAACCTCTCTAGATGGGGAAAAGGCAAGTTCCTATAGAGAGGATAAAATTAAATTCTCGCTTGCTCTGGTAAGTTGTTTTCATTTTTTACACCAATTCAGAGCTGTACCTGTCTTCTGCTTGTGAACTTCATTTCCTATGCTGTAGGTGAGTTAACATATGGTCTTGTATCTGTCCTAAGTTACACATGCTTCTTTCACAGATATTTGAAGTTTTGAGCTGGTAATTTATGGATGTTTTTGCACAGAAACAACTATGTGATACTAAAGCAGTGTCTTGTGTTTGAATTTACCATAATTCATTAGATCCTGCCTTTCCTCCTGTATGCCTTGTAGTCTTGTTTAAGACTTAGTCACCTGAACTTCCAAGGCTGATACTTAGGTGTATTTTGTGGGTGGTGGTGGTGTTGTGTTGGTTTTGATGCAGTGAAGCATGCCATGTTCCTAGTTAGTAGATCAGTTTCCATGCTGACCCTTTCTAGTCTTGAGAGTAGCCTTTTTAATCATGAATATAGGGAGTCCACACTTCAAAACACTGGGCCCAGTGTTTATCCTTCTTTTTGTGCTAACCAACTGGATTCATTTGAGTTCTTGTACCAAGTCCAGGAGAGAATTTACACCAGGTGCATTATTTTTTGAAGCCCTGAGATTTCAGAACTCTTAATTTAATCAATTACCTGTCTCGCTGCAATAGATGCAATTTGAAAAAATCTATGCCAGATTGTTTTAAAAAATCTGTTCATTACCTTGTAATGATAAAGTTGGCAGGCATATTACCTTTCACTGTGTTTTCCTTAAATAAATCATGCAGTCATAGAATGGCCTGGGTTGGAAGGGACCTTAAAGATCACCTAGTTTTAAGCCCTTGCCATGGGCAGGGACACCTTCCACTAGACCAGGTTGCCTCAGAGCTCCATCCAATCTGTGCTTGAACAGTCCCAGGGATAGGACATACTCAGCTTCTCTGGGCAACGTGTTCCAGTGCCTCACCACTCTCACAGTAAAGAATTTCTTCCCTATATCTTATCTAAGCCTACTCCCTCTCAGTTTAAGGCCATTCAGCCTTTTTCTACAATTGCATGCTCTTGTAATTAGTCCCTCTCTCTTGGAGGCTCCCTTCAGGTACTGGAAGGCTGCAATTAGGTCACCCCAGAGCCTGCTCTGCTCCAGGCTGAGCAATCCCAATTCTCTCTGCCTTTCCTTGTAGGAGAGGTTCTCCCTCCCCCTAATCATACTGGCGGCCTCCTCTGGACTCACTCCAACAGGTCCCTGTCCTTCTTGTGCTGGGACCCCAGAGCTGGATGCAGTGTTCCAGGTGGGGTCTCACCAGAGCAGAGCAGAGGGGCAGAATCCCCTCCCTCCCCTGCTGCCCACGCTGCTTTGGATGCAGCCCAGGGCACGTTTGGCTCTCTGGGCTGTGAGTGCACATGGCTGGGTCATGTCCAGCCTCTCATCCCCCAGCACCCCCAAGGCCTTCTCACAGGGCTGCTCTCCATCTGTTCATCCCCAGATGTGCTGATATTGGGGGTTGTCCTGACCCAGGTGCAGCACCTTGCACTTGGTCTTGTTAAACCTCATGAGATTCCTATGGGCCCACTTCTCGAGCTTGTCCAGGTGCTTCTGGTTGGCATCCTGTCCTTCAGGAGTGTCAACAGCACTGCTCAGTTTGGTGTCATCGGCGAACTCAATAAGGGTGCACTCGACCCCTTTACCTATGTCATTAATCAAGGTAACACTGGTCCCAGTACAGGCCCCTGAGGGACACTGCTGGTCACTGGTGTCCCACTGATTGTGACTCAGAGTTGTTGACCACTACCCTCTGGATGCCACTGATTTCTTACCCGTGTAACAGCTCACCCAGCAAATCCATCTCTCTCCAATTTAGAGAGAAGGATGTTGTGGGGGACCATGTCAAAGTCCTCATAAATGACATCTGCTGCCCTTCCCTTGTCCACTAGTGGAGTCACTCCATCACAGAAGGCCTGGCCTGCAGGTTGGTCAGGCAGGACTTGCCCTTGGTAAAGCCATGCTGGCTGTCCCAAATCGCATCCCTGTCCTCCATGTGCCTTAGTACAGCTTCCAGCAGGATCTGTTCCATGATCTTCCCAGGCACAGAGGTGAGGCTGACAGGTCAGTTGTTCCCAGGCTCTTCCTTTCTACCCTTTTTAAAGATGGGTACAATGTTTTCCCTTTTCCAGTCACCTGGGACTTCACCTGACAGCCACAACTTTTCAAATGTCATGGAGAGTGGTTTGGCAACTACATCAGCTGGTTCCCTCAGGATCCTGGGATGCATCTCGTTGGGCTCCATAGACTTTAAGTATGTTCAAGTTCTTCGGGTGATCATTAACCTGATCTGTACTTAAAGTGGGAAAGACTTTGCTCCCCCAGCCCCCCTCCAGCTGTTCATCCTCTTGAGACACGTGGGAAGAGGGGTTACCATTGAAGACTGCAGAAAAAGAAGTTCTTGAGTAGCTCAGCCTTCTCCTCAGTTGTTGTCACCAGAGTACCAGCACTGTGTATCAGGGGACACACCTCCTTTGACCTCCCTTTTCTGGCTGACATACCTCTAGAAGCCCTTCCCATTATTCTTTGTGAATCTTTCCAGGTTCAGTTCCAGCTGTGCCTTGGCCTTCCTCACCCCATCCCTACGCAACCAAACTTTGTCTCTGTGCACTTCCCAGGTTATGTGTCCTTATTTCCACTGTTTCTGCATTTGCTTCTTTCCTTTTAGTTTGACCAGCAGTTCCCTGCTCAGCCATGCCAGTCTCTCCCACCTTCTGTGTCTGATTTCTTGCTCCTGGGGATTGCAAGCTCTTGCTTTCTTAGGGAGATCTGCCTGCTCTCTTCCTCTCCCTGGCCCCTGAGGGCAGACTCCCAAGGAATCTCATTGACTATATCCCTGAAAAGCTGAAAGTCTACTTTCCTAAAGTTCAGGGGCCTCTCTTGACTCCTTTCCTGACCCATATTCCTCAGGACTGTGAACTCCACCAGGGCCTGATCACTGCCTCCCAGGCTGCCTCCAATCTTGACGTCCCCCTTTATCCCCCTTGTGTTGGTGACCAAGAGATCCAGTGACACCTCCCCTACTGTAGGGCTGTCTATTGCCTGGGTCAGGAATTTATCCTCCATATATTCCAGGAATCTCAAGGATTGCTTGCAGCTCCTTTTCTGGCATGTGCAGGGGTGGTTGATGTCCCCCAGCAGCACAAGAGCCCGTGAGCACAATGCCTCCTGCAGCTGGAGCAAGAAGGCTTTGTCAGAAGGCTCTTCTTGACTGGGGGCCTGTCACAGACTCCACCCAAAAGGTCCCTTTGTCCTCGGTCTCGCTTCGTTACCTACCAGCTTTCGACTTGCTCATGGCTGTTCTTCAGAGGCTCTCCACACTCAATCCAACTCTTGATGTCAAGGGCAATCCCTCTGCCTCTCCTTCCTCCCATGTCCCTTCTGAACAGCCTGTAACCATTGTTAGTCACACTCCAGTCATGGGATCCATCCCACCGAGTTTCAGGAACGACAACAAGGTCATAACTTTCCAGCAGTACAGTGGCTTTCAACTCCTCCTGTTTGTTGCCCATGCTGCATGCCCTGGTGTAGAGGTGCCTCAGCTGGGCTGTCAGCCATGGCACTTTCCTAGAGGAAAACCCCTTAATTCTGGTAAACCTTTATGCTTGGTCTAGTTTCTCTGAAATCTTGATATTGATTTTTTTTTTCAGGGCTTTCCCATATTGGCATTTTTCCTTCCCAATTTTTATCTGGAATTCTGTGCTGCTCTTCAGTTGTTCTGCAGACCTTTTCACACGTGGAACTGAAGGGTATTAATGGTATCCACACCTGCCAAATGACTGGTTAAGTCCTGTATTGTTGTCATTTACAGCGAGACAGTGATGATGACGATGATGATGATGACCGAAGCACCGATCGGGAAGATGGACCACTGGAAGAGCAGATAGAGCGCTTGCAGGAAAAAGTAGAGTCAGCTCAGAGTGAGCAAAAGAATCTCTTCCTTGTTATATTCCAGGTAATGATGGGCAAAGTCTCTTCTTACTTTAGCTTTAGAAGTTAACTTGATTTACAAGCTTTCGGCATCACTTGTATCTTGGGCATCTTCTTGGAATAAGAATGTGGAAAGTGGTTGATGAGTTTACCATGGGTGAGAGTCAGTCCAGATCATCCCTCTGCAAAGACTGGCTCTGAGAAGGATCTGATGAGTTTCCTCTGCTTAGGAGCAGAGAAGTTCTGCTACCACACACTTTCCTGAACAACCAGAAGGTAACTGGTTTATTTTCATAGTAAGTTCAGTGTTTGCCAAGCAAAATAATTATTCCCACAGTGCTGTTCAAAGCTTCTGACACCAGATCCTTTTACCTGAGGTTAGGATTCTGCTTTAATTTGATGAGAATGAATAAGTTTGGGTTTTTTCCCCTCTACTGCAGCGTTTCATTATGTTGTTAACGGAGCATTTAGTGCGCTGCGAGACTGGTGGAATTGATGTATTTACACCTTGGTACAAGAGCTGTATAGAGAGGTTGCAGCAGATCTTCCTGCAGGTAAGTTTAATTTCTCAGTTTGGAAGGCTGTTGGCGGGGCCATGCTGGATTGGGGAAGTTCATTGATGGAGAGCTGAGTGCTCCACGAGAGTAGCAGTAGGTGGCAGCAGCACATTTTCCCCAAAGGCTGGTGTGGGGTCGGGTCACAACCCTCTAGCTCTGCCACAGTCCAGTGGAGTCACTGATCCTAAACGGAGAATTCCCTCGCTCTAAGAATACTGCAAAAATATTTCAAGATGTGATTATGAATTTCACAGACTTCCACTTAACTGTGTGTTTATAGTAAGGTCAAAGCTGTGAACAAACAAGAGTGCTAAAATAGACATGTTTTAAATAAGTGAATTAAAATGTTGCAGGATTCCTTTTAGTGAGGTGCATAAATACCTCCTAAACATACTTTTTAATATTTGGCTCTGTATTAAATCAGTTAACAAGCACAGGTGGCTGGATAAAAGTGACTAGTTACAGGAAGTTATACCTGTGTGAGCACAAGATATGTTGAAGAATGGGAGGTGTGGTGTAATTCTCCCTTGGGATGAACCCTTCCATGGTAGTAGATGTGTCTTCAGAGGAAAGGAAATACCATGATTCTCCTAAGATACTTGCAGTGGCATTGTGTCCTGCACACAATTCAGGATCCATGAGTGAAGAGTTACAGGGAGCAGAAGGCAGGATTTCAGCATAGGCTTTATTCTTGGAGCTAGTAGTGGCTCTGTATTGTGCTTTACTTACCCATGGCTGCTATATTGTGGAAATGAAATGTGCTAAACAATTCAGATAAGAGTATTTGTTGGTTCTTACATATCTTGACTTCTCTGCCTATTCTGATATAAATATAAAAACAGTAAACATATGTGGTTTGTTTTTGGTTTTTTATCTGCCAGCACCACCAGATAATCCAGCAGTACATGGTGACACTAGAGAACCTCCTGTTTACAGCTGAACTGGACCACCACATTCTGGCTGTGTTTCAGCAGTTCTGTGCTCTGCAGGCCTGAGGGATCATTCACGGACACAGTCTTGTCTGCAGGACTTTAGTGAATTTAATTTTTTTTTAATGGCAAAACTTAACATGGGGATGGAAGAATTTTTTGACTAAAACTGGCTTTCATGTGCTCCTATATAAGATAATAGAGTATTGTAAAAAAAACAAACTGTGTAAGCATCGTAAGCCTTAAAAGATACGACTAATAGGGGATATTTGTGAAGTAAAGTATTAATTCCTTTTGTTGTCTTTTAATTTAGTTTGACTCTTTGCTTCATGATAGTAATTTTATTTCTCCCCTCTTGCCTATATAAAAATAAAAATCAGGCACACCTCCCCCCCCCCAAAAAAATTCCTAACTTCACAACAAAAAAAGCCAACCCCAAGCAATTTAATTTGTTACCTCAGTTTGTCCCTTAAATCAAATTAATTGCAGAAATGAGGAATAATTTGTAGTGTTTTGTGAGTATGAAAGGGGATGCATCTTCTCAGTGAGCAGTGTGATAAGTTCTCTAGTATATGCATAGGAAAACTGTCTTAACTTTGGGCATGTGAAACACGTTTTCAAAGTAGCATAGAGCATACAAATTTGTTATATTACCAAGCCAGATAGATTTTCAGACTTTGAAAGAACATGTAATACAATTGAAATATGTTTTTTAAATGTATTGTTTAGTGTCTTATTACAGTATCTGAAAACAGTCAGTAGAGAAGTTTCATGGACCACTTCTGAAAAATGCAATTCTTTTTGCAGTGTGGTCAAGAAATCATGAACTGCTCTTGGTAGCAGTCTTCACTGATAAACAGAGACAGTAAGCAAGAGCTGGAGTGGAACAAACTTTTGACTTCCATGCTGCAAGTCTTACGTGGGTGTTGGGAGCTCCAGTCCCAGATGCCAGGAAGGGGACAGGACAGTACTGAGTTCATTTTTTTTTTCCTTCAGCCTGTAACTCGTTGGACTGTCACATTTGCACTGGGCTGGACCTGCAGGCCTGCAGGATGTCAGAAATCTTTCTGGTTAGTGACAGTGGACGAACCAAGTGCTCTCACCTCATCTGGCTTGGCAACAACTGCTGCATCTGCTACGCTTCCCTTGCTTTAAAATGTGACGGCAGCATGTTGCTCCCATGTCTTCAGAAAGTGTTTTAATGCCAAATTGATACGTTACAGGAGACTTAGACTGGGAGAATATAACTGAAAATAGAGTAGGCTTAGTTTTGAGTTAGGCCAGTAACATGAGGTACATTAGAGCCAAACCAGAGTGTTCTGTACCATGGTGAGCAGCAGTGAATGGCAAAGATGCTGCCTTATGTGCTCAGGTCCATCACAGTGCAGGGGGCTTCCAAGCTGTTTATGGTCTCTTCATTTTGCAGGTGAATGTTTTAAAGAGTTTCATACCCAGTGCTGTTTAGTTTTAGCTTAGGAAATTCTGTGCTTTGAGTAATTTTGTTCCTGTACAAATTATTTTTTCAGGTATTATACCTAGAAATGCATTTCATGTGTACATTGACCAATGACCTCCTGACCAAGCAAGGAGGGTAAAAAATTGAACATTTTGTTTTGACTGTTCACTTAAGTTTGTGTGTGGCCTGTAGCAATTTGATATATCCTCATAGACTTAGATCTGTTACTTCTGCTTTTTCTGCTTGCCCTTTCTGACTTAACTGATTCCCTTGCTCCCCCCATTCTTTCAGGGTGTACTGTTATTTGTTGTAAATTTGCTTTTTGCAAGGATTTTGTCAGTCATGCACGAACTTATGCTTCAGATCTTTCTCTGTTAATGTTCTTGAGTAATCAAATAGGGTTTCTTGTTGTTTTTTTTTTATTTTTAGGAAACATTTAATACTTTAAAGGTTTTAATTGGAGTTTAATAGTTTTTTCACTGGCTTGGGTCAGTATCAGTTCTGATATTAACTAATGGTGAGGGTTCTGACTATAAATGTGACTTCTGTAAAATCGGTAATGCAGTTAGAACTTGCAAACCTGTAACTTTCTTTGAGCCTTGACAAATACTGATGCTGGGGATACAGTCGCAAATGCTTGAGTGTAATCCTGTGTTTTAAAACCAAATAGCAATGTCTTTCAAAAGTTTTAAGTTCCAATCATGCCAAGCTTTGAGCATGGGCTTTGATTGCATTTCTTGAGTCTGTTGAACACCTTCACCTTCTTTTAGTTCTAATGGTGTACACCTGACTTGACTGATAAATTGGCTGGATCTGTAGAAAAGAGAGTGAAACACTTATGTAGTGATACCAGCAGCTAACTGGAGAAACTTGGAACTGCTGAAGCATGAAGTGGTGGATAGTGTAAAGATGCTGTAGAAATGTGGTGTGGTTGGAAAAAAATGCACACTTTAAGACAAAAATAAATGAAGGTGAAGCAGGTTGCTGCTGAGAGTGTTTGTCCAGTCTCTTTGGGGGACACCAAAGCAAAGCAGTCTTGCTGGGTTATGCTGGTGTTGAATGCAGAGGGGATTAAGCAGTTTTGTTTCCCGGCACTCGTGCTGGTACCCTGACTAACACACAAGCCTTCACCTCCTTGCACTACAGCTGGTCTAATACACTGCCCCACTTGCAGCCATGTGAGGCAAGCATAGGTGCTGCTAGGTGCAAGGAGGTGCTGTTGTAGGAATTCTCCCTCTCCCTTGCCACCTCCTGTCCTCTGCCGCAGGAGATCAGGAGGGTGTGGGCTGGTGGTGCTTGCTGTGGGGTGGGGGGCATGCTGCAGCATGCCCAAAGTAGGGCAGTAGTCAGGGATCACCCCCATCTGCCCTGGAGGGGAGTTTAGGTACCCAAGACAGCACAGGGTCGTGAAACCATGACATGGAGGACTACCTCCACAAGCCCTGCTGGGACCTGCCTCCCTCCTCTAGACAAGCCCCCATGCCACTTCCTTAGGTCTTGCAAGGCCCTAAATCCCTCTCTGCTTGGTGGGCAGGCAGATTACTACATAGTTGCAGATGAGAACATTAGAAAAGTGAAGACCTATTATTGGAAACAACATCTGCCCTTCCCAGGCACCTTGTCTCCTCTAACAAAACCACGGACTCAATTAGGTTGAAAAAGACCTCTGAGGTCATCAAATCCAACCTATGACTGAACATCACCAAGTCAACAATACCATGGCACTAACTGCCATGTCCAGTCTTTCCTTGAACACCTCCAGGCATGGTGACTCCACCACCTCCATGGGCAGCCCATTCCAACATCCAGTCACCCTTTCTGTAAAGCAGTCTTCCTGATGTCTGACCTGAACCTTCCCTGGTGCAGCTTGAGGCCCCATGTCCTCTTGTCCTGTCAGTAGTTGCCTGGGAGGAGAGACTGACCCCCAGCTGGCTACACCCTCCTTTCAGAGTTGCAGAGAGCTAAGATCACCCCCGAGCCTCCTTTTCTCCAGGCTGAAAAAGCCCTGTTCCCTCAGCTGCTCCTGGGCCCTTCACCAACTCCATTGATCATCTCTGGGCACACTCCAGCACCTCAATACCCTTCCTGAATTGAGGGGCACAGAACTGGACACAGAACTCGAGGTGTGGCCTCACCAGTGCCAAGCCGGTCACACTGTTGCTGGTTCAGGCCATGATGCCATTGGCCACCTTGGAGACCTGGGCACACTCCCAGCCGGATGCTAGCCAGCACCCGTAGGGTCTTTTCCGCTGGGCCTCTTTCCAGCCACTCTGCCCCAGCCTGAACGGGGTTGTTGTGACCCAAGGGCAGGACCTGGCACTTGGCCTTATTGAACCTCATACCTTTGGCCTTGGCCCATTGATCCAGCCTGTCCAGATCCCTCTGCAGAGCCTTCCTGCCCTCCAGCAGATCAGCACTCCCATCTAACTTAGTGTCACCTAGGAACTTAGTGAGGTGCATTCAACCCCTTCCTCCAGACCATCAGTAAAGATATTAAACAGAACTGGCACCAACACTGTGCCCTGGGGGACACCACTGGTGACCAGCCCCCAGCTGGATGTGACACCATTCACCTCCACTCTCTGGGCCTGGCTGTGCAGGCAGTTTTTAACCCAGCAAAGATGCACCTGTCCAAGCCATGGGCTGCCAGCTTTTCCAGGAGAATGCTATGGGAGGCAGTACCAAAGGCTTTGCTGAAGTCCAGGTAGACATCCACAGCCTTTCCCTCATCCTCTTGGCAGGTCACCTGGTCATAAAAGGGAACCAGGTTGGTCAGGCAAGACCTGCCTTCCCCAAACCTGTGTCGGCTGGGCCCAATCCCCTGGTTTTCCTGCATGTGCTGTGTGATGACACTCAAGATGATCTGTTCCACCCCAGCACAGAGGCTGACAGGCCTGCAGTTCCCCAGATCCTCCTTCCAACCCTTCTTGTAGATGGGCATCCCACTGGCCAACCCAGTCATCCCAGACCTCCCTGGTTATCCAGGACTGATGATAAATGATGCAGAGCAGCTCAGTGAGCTCTTCTGCCAGCTCCCTCAGAGCCCTTGGGTGTATCCCGTCTGGTCCCATGGACTTGGTAATGGCTCAGCAGGTCACTACTTCCTGCTGGATTACAGGTCTATGCTGCTCCCTGTCCCTGCGTACCAGCTCAGAGTCCGGTTGCCCCAAGGATAACAGCTCTTTCTGTTAAAGACTGAGGCAAAGAACCCAAGTATCTCAACCTTTTCCTCGCCCTTAATTACAGTGTTCTCCTCTGTGTCCAATAACAGATGGAGATTCTCCTTGACCCTCCTTTTGTTGTTAAAAGTATTTATAAAAACTTTTTATTTTATTTCACAGTTGTGGCCGGATTGAGTTCTAGATGAACTTTCATCTTTCTCATCCTCTCTCTACATGACCTACCATCATCCTGGTACTCTTCTTGAGTTGTCTGCCCCTTCATTCAAAGTTCCAGCAAAAGCATCCTGTTCAGCCAGGATGAACAGGAAGACCAGACTGGTCTTTTTCCATGATGGCTCATCATCCGCACATAGGGACAGTCTGCTTCTCCGCTTTTCAAGATTTCCCCCTTAAAGCAGGGCCAGTCTTCATGGGACCCCTTGGTTATTAAAACTGTTTCCCAAGGGACTTTCGGAACCAGTGTCCTGAATAGGCCAAGGTCCACCCTCCAGAAACCCAAGGCAGAGGTTTTGTTAACCCCATTCCTTACTTCCCAAGGTTTGAAAACTCTTACCATTTCATGGTTGCTATGCCCAAGATGGCCTCCAACCGCCGCATCTCCCACCAGCCCTTCTCTGGTTATAAACAGCAGATCTAACAGGACACCGCCCCTGGTATGCTCATGTTGTACTTTAGGAATGGTGTTCCCCAGTTGTGTTCCCACTGAAACATTCCAAACCATGCACAACTTGCTCACTCCCCCCAGCAGGATGGGGATGAGAATTAGAGGCACAAAAGGTGAAGATCAAATTTGAAGGTGAAGATCAAAGTTGAGATAAGAACAATTTACTGGAAACAGCAACGAGGTGAGAAAGGAACAGTGTCAGTAACGGTGTGCAAGAAAGACAATCAATCCACATGCAAATGCCCACCCGGTGAAACCCGGCGTGACCCCGATGGGGAAGGACCCCCTTCCACCCACTCCCTGTGTATGGTGCGAGGTGGTACAGGACAAACTGCAGGCCTGGGTTATGCCCCTCCGGGCTACTGCAAAAAATAACTGTCCTGGTCAGCTCACTTGCCAGCTGTCCGTTCTCTTCCACACACTCCAGGAACCTCCTAGACTGCCTCCTCTCCCCTGTGTTTTCAGCAGACATCCCACAAATTAAAGTCTCCCACAAAAACAAGGGCTAGTGATTGTGAAACTCCAGCCAGCTTCTTACAGAACACTATATGCCCCTTTGTCCTGGCTGGGTGGTCTGTAACAGACTCCCCCTGGGATGTCTGCCTTGTTGGCCTTTCCCTGATCCTCACCAACCTTATCATCGCTGCCCTTGGGCTCTATACAGTCAAAACCCTCCCTAATGTACAGAGCCACTGCCTCTGCTTCCCCACCTGTCCCTTCTGAAGAGCTTATAACCATCATTGGAACACTCCAGTTACAGAGTCATGCCATCACATTTCCATAATGGCAAATATGTCATAATTTTCCTGCTGAAAATTTCAGTTCTGCACAGCCACAGTGGCCAAGGATCACCAAGGAAGTCTCCAGAGACTTCCCTGTAGTCTGCCATATTTACAATGATAAATAAATGTAGAGCCACTACCCTAGAACATGTTCCTTCACTTCAGCAATTTCCACATGCATTCCCCAACAGCTGCAAGAATGAGAATTTGAAATTTAAACTTGGAAGTAAATTCACCCTCTACTGAAAGCAAACATCATTCAGGTGCATTTAGAAGAACCCTGCTGTGGAATGCTACTTCCCTCTTGCCCCAAGGACGAGTCTTGACCCTTGCCTTGGTCTCTGGTTCAAAATTCGGGAAAAAAAAAAAAAAAAGACTCTGTCCTGCGAAACACAGTAGGAATGTGTCAGAACATCTCAAGGAGCAGGCAGCTTTCCTTTAAAGAGAGAATTCTCCTTTACGGAGTTGGGTATCCCATGCCAAAGGAGTACCTGCCTCATGATATGGTCTCCCACTGCCAGAAGTGCTGCTTTATCAGCTTGTTGCCCTCTGCCTGCCCATGACCAGTAACTGAAAACCAGACAACAGTCAGGAGAAAATACAGAGCCTTCCTCCTGACAGAAGCAGAAAACCAGTGGAAGTTCACCTTCATTTCATCAGTGCATCAAGTACAATGATACAAACTTATCTTTTGACCAGGAAGACAGCAACTGTTGAACTGTTGCAAACGTGCTATATTCTACCCTAACATCTAGCTTAAAAGCCAAAGCCTACGGTTCTTCACAGAGCTTCTTTCAACTGAGAAATATAAACCATCATAGAATTTGGCAGCAGCTTGTTCATAATTAGCATTTATTTGACTTTAATACAAAATACCATTAAAAACAAAGTAAAATTGAAAAAACAACAGGTTAACACTACATCTTCTCGTAAGTTAATTCATGACCACATACAGTGCATGTCTTTTTATATGTATCTTCATCAATGTTTTCTTCTGGTCCATATTCATGTTCGTGGATACTAGTTTCTTTCTTCCACAAACTACTCCTCACGGCACGGCGGAGTTCTGGTAAGAAATACAAGAAAATTTTAAAATTTTAATAAATCTTAAATAATGTTTAATAAAACTCAAGCTACCCAGCTTCCTGAGGCCTACAGATGACAATATGCTTGCTGCCTGTCTTCACAAATTCTGGGAAAGAATCTGCTCTTGCAAGAACAAGCTCTGACTTGCCTTGCAATCCTCACCTTGTTTGCATATTTTAAAGGCCAAGAACTACACTGTCATGGGATCTCACAGGCAAAGATTTTCCATCTGGACTAAGGACACGTTGCTCGCTGCCTTTTTACACAAAGCCATTCAAAGGTATCCAAAAGGGGTCGGTGGAATGCAAAGGAAAAGTTTTTATAGAACACCTCATTTATTTTACATGACCAAGAAAGAGTCATTTTCATTCAGGTCACAGTAAGCCTCCCAAATGACTTGGCATTCTCTAAGCTTTATGCCCAATAATATGAGTTGCCTCTGCAGCATCCGCAGTGAAATCCGCGGGTTCTCTAGAGCACACAAGCTGGCAGCAGAGCCCAAGATATTATCCGGATGTTGCAAGCGGGTGGCAAGCATACTGAACAGCAAAATGTGGTCACATTTTGAGCCAAGCCATTCAGGCTGCAAACTTCGTCACGTTAAGGCCTGTACTTGCACTGAACTCTGGCATCTTGGCTACAGTCTGCTGCCAGTCCTTCTGTGCACACAACATCAGTGGCCCAGACAGGGGTTATTTGTGCAGTCTCAAATTCTGCCTCCTTCAGACAACACCAGTACAGCCAGCTCGAGCTTTCTGCCCTTGTAACTGCCACCTCAAAGCAAAGCATGGATGCTACAGGTGGCACAAGAAGTTCCACCCATCAAATACTCTTCTAAATTCTAATTTATTAGGAGAAAACCCTGAACGGTAAAGTGCAGTAAAAACAGCAGCTAGGAATGCTGTGAACAATAGGAAAACCTGTTTTCTACCTTCATTACAGCCACTCCACCTGAAGCTATCACAGAATTATAACCCACTGCCACAAAAATCCCAGTCTTCCACAGTCAGAAGTATCAAGAGCAATCCATGGCACATTCTGGGTCATACCCAAAAATTTGAAAAACACTATAATGAACCATTTTAATTCATTTCTGTCACATCATGTCCACAGGACAACAGGAGAATTCAAGCTGGAAAGGACCTCAGTCATGCAGTCCAACCTTGCCCAAAACAGTCAGCTATGAGGTCAGACCAGACTGCTCCAGGCTCACCCCCAGTCTTGGAAAACCTCCATTTTGCCACACTGAAGATTTTCTCAGTAATTTAATCAGATACAGGCACAGATTTAAATAGAACCATACTTCACTTCAGGTACTGAAGTATGTAATTTTAACACTTTACCTTTAACTTTCTTGTCGAACTTCTTCTGTTTCATCTTCTCTCTGCTATCACGGCGGAGCTCCTTTGCTTCCTGCAATGCTTCTTCGCTACCCCAGACTTCAAGTGAACGCTTGATTACCTACAGGATGGACATAAATGCCTTTTTTTTCCCCTGAAACGATAAAAGTAAACTATTCTAACTCACAAATTTAATTTTTCCCTATACATACATAAACCAACCAATCTTCCTCTGCCACCTGTCTCTGCTCTTGACTCAAAAGACTGCACTCCCCTTCCACAGGAAGAGGCAACACTGGTTTTTAGTATCAGCTGGATGTAACTTAGGAAAACTTAAACCCAGCTCTAATTTTGCCCATATTTTACTAGAGCAATATGATTCCTATGAAGTACCAAACCAAACAAGAAATAACAAGAGCCCTGGGAAATCCACTTGCCTTTCCTGCTGCCTCTGCAGGCAAATCTGTGAACACAGCTACAAAAGGCCACATAGAGCTGCAGCTGCCCCATGCACTTCAGAGTAGCACTGAAGGGCCATGTGCTTTGTGACTTGTAGTTGTGCAACCCACTAAAGTTCTGCTCAATTAACATCTTTAAAATGCTCTCAAAACCAGATATTTTCACAACTTGGACTGCAACCATTTAACTGTAACAAGCCATACATAACACGCTTAGCTTTGACAAAATCATTCAGGTACCAAGTGACAACCAAAGCTGCACAAAGGTAAAAAACGGTCTGAAACACAGTAAGTTTATATACCTGTAGTTTTAAATAAAGTTTCATTTCACCCCATCGTGAATTATGAGGGTTTTTCTTCACAATGAATCTGAGCACTGGTTCCCTCTTGTCTAAGTCACAGTCTTTAAGGAGATACTCTTCTTTTGCTTCTGTCCTTGTTATAAGCTTATGTTTATCTTCAACATCTCTGCAAGATGTAAAATAATGATGAGAAAGCTACACCCTTAAACCACAGGTTCTTAACATCTAAGCCCCCATTCCTTCTAACATTCCTGAAATACAGGTAGCCCTAATCCTGTTTTTTATGCATGCAAATAACTCTGGATTCCAAAAGTCTAGCTAAACTCCAGACTAGACTTACTGAAATTAAGTGTTTAAAAATTCCCCCCATTTCAGTAAACACAGGCTGAGAAGCCTGCTCTTCTACAAAGGCTTTTCTTCTATTTTATTACAAGAGGGAATAAATGAAACTTAAAATGAGTATGAGTAATTTCAGGTATCCACCTAACCTAGATGCAATCCAAGAGGACAGAGGTCTGAGCCTGACTGACGTGGTCAAGACACAAAGAATGCGTAATGTGAGACAGGTCAGATCACCTGAGAATATACACACTCCATATGCTTCTAGATCTCAGAAACTGATAAGCAACACAGACAGCACTTGTTTCTATAATGCAAGACAGTAGGCAGAAGAACCATAAAATACTTTTAAAAGACTGTAGCTTTTACCAGAGAGATAATGAAAAACTCTGTAACCACAGCAGCATTTAGGAGTTAATGGAAAAAATTACATTTACGCAATCCTGACTGAAGTACAACTTGAATTGCTTGAGCTGAACAATCTGCCAAACACTAAGTGCTAACAACGGTCATCAAGGAAGTACTGCTGTAAATGTAGCTTTAGTAGAATTCAAAGTTCACAGTAACAGCTAATGCACCAAGGACACTCCAGCGATCAGCTACAAGAGCTTAGACCAGAGGAAAAAAATTCCAAAGGTTCCAAGTCCTGTCCTTAACATCCTTTTCCTACTCACTGTAACTTCCGCAACAGAACTTTGCCTCCAAGTATGACTGTGAACTGCCTACACCACGTGCACACCCCTAACCACTCCCTGCAGTAACTGGGTAGGCTCCCAGAACTCCTGCCTCCCTTTTTCTTTCATTCACCCAATTCATTCTTACACACATGGGCGGCCGGCTGCTGCCGTTGGTTTCATTGCCCTGGTTATCTTGATGGCTTTTGGAGCATTTTCTGTTAAAGATAAGAGCTTGCTCTCCTCTCAAGGTCGAACTCCTGCTTACCCCGCAGGCCAACCAGTAACCTCCCATGGGGGCTCTGCCCTTCGGCTGCTGTGGTTCCAGCACGCCCATGCTGACCAAAGTACCAACTTCACTTGGGTTAAAACACTGGGACCGCAAACACTGTCCTAATCCCTGCTCTACTTCGGAGAGCAGATATTTGTGTTCCATCAGGTTTTTAAATGGCTCTAGTCTGCAGCCAAACATAAATTTTCACACTGACAAACGCACCAACTGCTCTCATGACATCCTATTTCCATAATGTCGTATGAAAATCCACTGATGTCCCCTATCCTAAGGCAGGCTTATGAGACAATCTGTGACTCAGTTCCATAATGGAAAATACACAGGGTATCAGTCAACTTTCATTTACATTTTTTTGAAGTTACTAAAATATGTCTCTTTGCTGACAGCCTCTTTAAATTAAAGACTGTAACTCACTGAATTATAGCCAGCAATCTTTATGTAAAATAGTGCTTCTCTCCTGATTATTTGTAATACCTGCAATTATCACATGTTGCGCAATCAAAGTGCTGCATAAGGTAGGAGTCCATGAATTCTTTGCCACAGTCTCCACAGATGAGATAGTCAAATTCTAGTACGGGTGCTAATGGAAAGAAATATTTTTTTAAAGGGACTACAATGATAAAAACAAGCATCTAGAATTGGTATTACAGGCAACTTTACTAGAATTCACATAAGCATGTTACAAACTAGTTTCACTCTATCAAAGTTTTTCAGAACAATACAGTACAAATTCAAACCCATTACCACACAACTCCATCTCTATTGGAATGGGTTTTTTTTGGTTGGTAAATTCAGTTTCAAGTACTAAATTTCAACATTTAAATGCAAGTTTAACTTAGCCATTGTTTAAAAAAATTCTCCACATTTCTCCCACAAAGTGCTTCATATCCCCTCCTGCCACTTCCTGTTCTGACCCTCCCAAAATATGCCCTGATTTATAGAGGACATGCAGGCAGAAACAGGAGGAAGCAGAGAAAGGATTCAGTTTGAAGAGGGTGGCTAGAGCAGGAAACTACAGGAGCTGCGCTGGCATCATAGTTCTCTCAGCTCTGCTCCAGTTTTTTTCCTAGCTCAGCCACACCTGCCTCTCCCTAAACGAGCTCAGTGGAAGCCTGGGGCAGTTGGCAAGGTTCTTGTCCATTCCAGCTGGCAGAAACGGAGGTGGATGGCCAGAGAGCTGCTAGGAGTGGAATGGGGATGGAGCTCCACTACAATCCTCTCCCCAAGCCCTCTCAGCACTGCTCCAAGCCCAGACTCATCTCAGCGCCAGCCACTGCTTCTGGCCGCATCCTCAACGGGCGGATCACCTCCAGCGTCATCACCATCTGCTTTTATGTTCCATAGGACACCAAGAAACACCGATTCGGGGAATAACAGCTATAAGGAACATTCCTTGAACAGTAACATTGGAATTCTATCAGAAAATTAACATTTCTATACAGTTTTGAAATCTGAAAGTGAGACAGTGCTGTGGAATTTTAGGAACACCTGAAGCAAAAGATTAATGGTTGACATGCAGCACCATACATTTTAATTGCGTTTGCATTTATAGCAGATCCAATCCAGCAAAGACGACATTTTATGTAAATTCAGTCCTACTAGCGACAGCCGGATGCTCAGTACTTCACAGTCATTTCATACTCTTACATCACATTCCATCATTTAAGGCAGTGCTCCCGAACACGAAGACATTTTATTAAGACAATGACGTTATGAATTACACAGCAAAAAATACGCCCAGTGTAAAGGCATCCCAGATCTACTTTAATTTATTGTTAAACATTAGCCCATCAAAAGAAGCAGGGCTGCTAATTGTTTACACTGTTAATGAAATCTGGTGCTGATTTCTAACAAAGAGATACACTGCACCAACAGCCCCGCAGCTGATTCAAGCAGAACAAAGCAAGACAAAGACAATCCCAGAGAAGAAAGTCGATCTATTTTGGGACCCTTACTTCTCCATTCGCTTTTTTTGGGGGGGAGAATATCGCAAGGCAATGTGCTGAAATCCTCCACCGAACGATCAGTAACTTGGCGCCAGCACGTTTTATAACGATAAAAGCTGGCACTGCAGCAGCGCTCCGGTCTTGGCACAAACCACATCAATCCCAAAATTCCCACAACCGACAAAGCCGCGCAAATTTACTCTCATGTCGGTCTTAAAATTCAGATTCCCCGAAAGAAATAATGGAAATAACGTTTAGGGGGTGGGGGGGGCGAATATTAAAATGTGCTATACCCAAGGGCACTGGCTGTGTCCCACTTCCGCGGCTTAAAATTCTTCATTTTTAATTACCGCGCATTTGCTATAGCCGATTTAATGCTGAAAAGAATTGGACGCGCCACTAATAGAGCACATCCAGAAAAACGTGTGAAGGAGGAAGAGGGATGGCGGAAAAAAAAAAAAAAAAGGACAAAAAAAAGGAGAAAAAAGAAAGAAAAAGAGGGTAAGAAAGGAGAGTAAAAAAAGCCCGGGAAAAAAAAAAAGGCGCCCATCCATCCCGCCCCGCTGGCGCGGCCGGAGCCGGCTCACTGTCGCCCCCGCGCCTTCCTGCCCTCCCCCGCCAGCCCCGCGCACGCGGCGCCGCCTCCTCCCGCCGCCTCCCCGCCAAACCCCCGCCGCTCCCTACGGATTTTTTTCTTAATTACCGGGTGGGTGCACGATTTTCTCGCCGGCGCCGCGCTCTTCCTTCTCCTCGTTTTCCTCCTCCTCCTGCTCCAGGAAGAATCCCCCTCCCGTGTCCACGACCTTGGGGAGGGCCCGCGCCCGCGCGCCGCCGCCTGCGGGAGCACAAACGAGGCGGGCGCTGCGTTAAAGCGCCGCCGCCGGCAGGGGGCGCGCGCGGCCGCCCCCGCCGCGCCGCGCGCGCGAGGCGGGGGGCCGCGCGGAGAGCGCGCGCGTGCAAGGGCCCCCCCTCCCCCACACATGTGGGGGGAGGGGGGGCCCCTCGCGCGCCGCGGCGGATTCTCCCCCCCAACCCCCACCCCGTTCCAGCCATTCTACCGCCCCCCCCCCCCCCCGCCGCCCCCACCGCCTCACGCCCGGCGGCGCCCCCTTTCCCCACGCCGTTCCCCTCTCGAAACCTCCCCCCTAAAAAAGAGAAAAAAAGGCGCGGGGACTCGCCCGTTCCGCCGCCGCCGCCATCCGACCTGCGGCAGGGTAGGGCCGGGCCGCCAGCCGCGCCTGCCGCAGTGCCAGCGCCCGCTGCCGGTTCCGCTCAATCTTCGCCAGCGCCGCCGCTGAGAGGTGCGGCCGCTCGCCCGCCGCGGCCGAAGTCTCCTGCTCGTGATCTTGCTCGTGGGCCGGGGCCGCGCCCGCCATGGCGGCGGCGGGAGCGGCGGAGCCCCGTGGTCCCCCCCGCTCCGGCAGCCGCTCTCGCCCTTCCCCTCGCCGAGCCGCCGCCGCACTGCGCCTGCGCAGGGCGGGGGGCGGGGGTGGCCACAGAAGGGGCGAGGCCGCCCGCGCAGGCGCGCAGCCGCCGCCCCGCCCCTCCTCGCGAGCCGCCAGGGCGGGGGCCCCGCCCCGCCGCCGCCGCGCGGGGCGCGCCGGGAGGGCGCGCGAGGGGGGAGGGGAGGGGGGGGCGCGCGCGGCCAGGCGGCGGGGCGGGGCCCGCGGCCCGCGTGGCGCGCGGGGGTGGGGGGCGGGGGGCGCGCGGGCCGGGGTGGGGGCCGGTGCCGGGTGGGGGGGGGGCGGTTGTGCCGGGATCGGGACCGGGACGGCACCGCGGGACCGGGGAGGGGACGGACTGGGGGAGGGGAGCCGATGATGACCCTGCGCTTTCCGCACCGTCTCCCGCCTCGGGCCCGAGCGGCCCCGTGGAAAAAAAAAAAAAGCCATAAATCCCGCCCCGCCCGGCAGGAATTCCTCAGCAGCGTCACCCAGCAATGCCCCTTTTGTCCGCCCGGCCCGGCCCCGCCACAGCCCTGCGCGAGGTTGGTTCTCGGCCGGAAACGGCCCCGGCCACGTTTTCTGCCCTGAAAACTGTGCTGGAGCATTCTCCCCAGCCCCTGCTCCTGCTGTGCGCAGCCCGCCGTGGTCCCAGCCTCGTTCGGCGCGGGGAATGGGCGCTTTCCTTACAAAATCCCCGTCCTGCCCTTAATGGTTTCGCGTGTTCCACGCAAGGGAGGATAAATGGAGGCTGCAGCCTCCCTTATTGACGAGGGACGCGCAAATGGCTTTGTCATGCAAATGTGGCTCTAAGCCACTTTCATATAAAGCCACTTAATGCCGAGCAGCAAGTGATCCTCGCCCGCCCGTCAGGCAGTGCCTGCCCTGTCCTTGAGGGAACGGAAATGGAGGCACTGGCACAGATGCGTGCTCCCTGCCTCCATGCTGAAACGGGATGACCTCAGCAGAGGGAGAAGCCTTGCTTCCCCCTCCCGCCCCCCCCCCCCCCCCCAAAAAAAGAAGAAAAGCTCGCACTCTTCCGTGAAACTAAACTAGTTTTCTGCCAACCCTTCCTTGCTGCTCCCAGAATACGTCCCTTGTGCCTCTCCGTTCAAATGCCCGCGGTAATTACCTGCATGGATTGTGCTTCTGCTGTGTCCTAAAACATTTTATTTCTTTTTAGCTTGTCGTCCTCGCTTGGCATTAACTTTCGACAACAGCCAGCAGAGTGTGCTGTAAACGCTGTGAAAAGAACATCTTGCTTCTGGGAAATTTTTATATATATCTCCATATATATATATATATATATATATATATATACATACACACACATACGTACAGAAATGCAGATGAAGACATTTTAAGTGGTTCTAATACTTGCATGAGTGGTAGATAGTTCCTCCCGTCAATTAAAATACTTCTCTTGTCGCAGATCACAGAACCTCTTCCTTAAAAATTAATAACCAAGTCATACTAAACCGTCTGCTTTCAGTGAGATTGCTTTCCAGTGTTTGTATAAAGTTGGAAAAGTGCCACAGTGGAGATGTCCAAATACGTTTCACAGTCAGAGAGAAGGATCTAGAACACAAGGTATTTAATAGATGAAAATGCAAATCATAACCCCAGCCTACAGGAAGCAGCTTATGCAATTATACAGTATGAGCATACGTTTGGACTTACTGACAGTGGAGTTCCAAACAAATTAATAAACACAGTAGAAATAAGTGAAATTTTAAAAGATTGAAGAAAAGTGTTCACTAGATGTCTTGGAAATGGAAATGTTTGCGGGAAAAGCAAACACACGTATGTTTGGATTCCTTATGCTGTTCTGGTGTCAGTCTCTTCCTTGTTTTGTAGGAGCAGACATTTAGGGAGGAGTGAACTTCTGAGTTGTGCTTGTAGGGTAACAAATAGTTCTGTATCATTCATAAACCAAAACTGTCTTAAAGTGAAGCCAAGTTTGAGACCCTGTGTAAGGGTTTTAAGGGCAAAAGGACATAATTGTTATGCAATCAAACTGGAATTAGGATTAAAAGAAAATCAGAATACATAAATGAAAGCAAATTCAGAGGCAAGGTGTTCACATAAAATTGGCTGTGGGCCGCAACTGTCTATGCAATAGTGTTAGTGTTTTATTAAGTAAAACTGTTTTAAGAACATATACTAGAGGTTTTTGGTTTTTTCTTTTTCTCAGGGGCAGTCTGATGGGGCAATTAAAGCAGAACATTCTCCCCATCTCTGCGTCTGACCAGAATGAATCAAATACAGTGCTCCTAATTTTCATGGCCAAGAGAAGTTAGTAAAACTAATAGTTGTATATTAGCAAGGAGTTGCAAACTATCTCATATGCATTGCTCTGATCATGCAATAATATTTCTGCTTAATGTCAAGCACGTGTGGCTTAATGTGTGCACATGAGTTAATAATTATAATGGTATCTGTGTTTTAAACAGTTTTTTCAGGTTCTGTATGCCAAGTAATACCAAGCTGGTAGCCATGTATTAGAAGGTAGGCTGTCATTAATTGTCAAGCACAGATGTGCATTATTTCATAGCCACAGAGACCATCACCAATGAGGAGTTGAGCGCAGGGAGGCACTTGAGCAGTGCTTCACAATTCATCACTCCCATGGAGGAAATGGTGATCAGCAAGACAAGAATGTTTGCTGACTATGCAAAGCCTTTTTAAGTTAGCAGGGGTGAGGGTCATCTGTAAAGAATTGTGGGTGATTAGGCAGTAAAAAAGTAGACTAAATGCAGAGTAGATAAATGCAAGGTGATGTGTGTGCAGAAACCTAGTCATAACTTTACAGAAAAGGTAGGAATACCTGAATGGGTTGCTACCACTCAGGAGTGCGACTTTTAAGTATGTATGCCCTGCATGAATGCCATCTTGGGGTTTGGAAAAAGCAAGGCACATTTCAAGGAAAGGGACAGAGAACAAAACAGGGAACCCATTTATGGCACTCCAGAAATCTGTGGTGCATTTGTGCTATGAGCACTGTTCCCTGTTGCGTTTCCTGCTTCTTAGAAAGAAAATGTTGGAACTAGAAAAGAATAACAGGGATGCTCAGCTGTCTTTGTGTCCCTTGAAAGGGACAATTGAGGCTTTGAGTTGTCACCAAAGAGGGAGGATGCCTGGGGCTCCTCACATTCTAAGTAATTTGTAGAGGGTGGATGCCAGCTGACTTTTTGAGTACAAACCATCAGATTTGTGGTAGCAGGAGCCCAAGTCTAAAGATGAGATGGTTCTTCGTTCAGTGCCTTTGTGAATCACATGCTGAGTGCAGGGTGTTTCTCTGGGGTGCAGGGAAGATGGGCCAAGTGTTTGGAAGAGGACTGTGTTGAGAGTTAATGAATGAACACCCCCTCACGCTCAGGAAATTCCCAGAGCTGAAAGCAGTTGGAAGCTGTGGGAGTGTTGCAGAGAAGATATCATGTATTTGCCTTGCTTTTCCTCTTCCTTTGACGTTGGCTTGTGGCCTGTGGTGGAAACAGGATGTTGGACTGAATGGGGGTTCTTAATCCAAGGCAGTACACCTCTTCCTCTGTATTCATGGAGGAACACTCCGAAACACCTGGAGTCACATAATAGCAATAAGCCTGTGTGATGGGGTCTTTCTAACCAAATACACTGTTCATTTAGACCAGGAGTTACTTACAGAGCAGCTGCTGGGCATATATTTCTATTTTTCCTCATGATATACTTCTTTCTCTGTGTCCTCAAAATCTTAGTAGCAATATGCATACAGCAGTTGCATATATCTACAACCAAACCATCCTTTTGTCCTTCCTCAGTAGAAAATACTTGTTCCATGAGAAACAGGCCTAACAGTCTTACTTTTTTCTTTGAGTTTGTCTTTTGAAGGAGCATCTGTGGGCAAAAATCTCTTTACTCCTCTCCTCCCCCTCTTTCCCACCTATCCCTCTCCCTCTGATGGTTCATGTGGTAGCATATATTTTAGCCACATTCGAATTCAGTAGCCAGAAGCTGACTGGCCAATACACACATGGTGTTGGGTAGCTGCCTCTGAGCATGACTAAGGCATTGGATTTTGTCCAGTGATTTCAAATGCATTTTGAACAGGAGATAATAGTTCAATTGCATCCTTAGGAATGTGGGGCAAAAATAGCAGGCCCTTTGTGATTTTGTTTCCATCCTATTTTAGTTTGATACACCCATTTCTTGTGTTACCTTAAATAAATAAATGGAGAAATATTGCTGGCTTCTTGGTGCAAACAAAGCGAACTTGTTAAAACCAGACAGCGCACTTGCTTCGATTTGTATGTTTTCTTTCTGAATTCACCTATGCCGTAGCTCATGGATCAGGGATACACAGTGAATCATCCTGTTGAACAGAATGGGACATGCAAACTAAATTAGGTTTGTCATCTCTCTGAGATTTTCTCCTTTGCTGACTACCTGTAGGAGAGGATTTTCATAGTAATGTGGCCTGTCTTCACACTCCATTTATCATACCCCAGTTGATGTATATAATCTTGGTTGAACAGATAGGTAATGGAGTAAACACATGAAGTATTAAATGCCTAAGCAACACATCTGAAATGAACAGGTAGGCAAGAATCAAAGTGCAAATGTTTAAAGACAAAAATTGGCATTCTTCTCTGACAGGAGATCTTAATGCAAGTTTTTTATCATTTTCTCGTTACAGGAGATGACAGAAAGTGAAATTACAATGTAAGTATCTTTTATTTTCTAGCATTGTACATGACTTTTCTGTTTTATTCCTGAATAGGACTTTAATATAATATGTTGGCTTTTAATATCAGTAGAAAATATTAGATTCATATCTGTGAACAGGAAAGTGTTGATGGCCACATGGTGAAAAAATGCTGTTTCCTGTTTCAGAGATTGCTACAAAGCTGACTGCACACTTTTGCTGTTGATTGGCAATCCAGAAAGAGAAATCCTCTTTCAGTATTTTACTAGAAAAAGTCATCTTTCTCTTCCATGCACATAAAGAGTGGGAAACTGTGGCAAAACAGCAAACAAGTTCTGTAACTGTGGCATGGCAGCCTTTGGTGATTTGATAACTTCAATACAAAGGACAAAAAATACTGTAGGAAAACATTTTTTTTTCTAAAACTAAGGTACTAGGATATTTTTCTTGCCCCACTGGTGGCTGGTAGAGGAGATTGTATAGAAATGGGTTTGAAGACCTGTCTCAGCTGTCATAAAGTTGAGCTATTCAGGTTTTGGGGCCTTTTTTCCAAATGTGCATGGCTTGTCCTGTGTAGGAATATTCGCATATGATGTAAAAGGGATCTATATATTGACAAATTTATTCGCCATCCTAGTATTTCTACATGGACAGTTATTTAATCCGTGCAAGAACCTTTCCTGTAGCAACTTAGAAACATAAAGAAACTTTGCTGAATGTTTTAGTTACTTTTTTGTTCTAAGAGCATCTCGGGCATTTCTGAGACAGAAAATAGGTACGCCATCTATTATAATAGTCTCCAAAACATGAGCTTTAGTTGTATTGATGGTGAAAGGCTGAGTGTTCTGGAGAAAAGTGAAAATTCAGACCTTGCTGAAGTATTTAAGGAGATGGGGAATGTAAGTATTTAAAAAGAAATTCTTCAAATTTCCACTTTATATCACACAGTGTGTTATACCTTTTTTCCCCAAGCCATAGAATAAAGAGATTTTTTTACTTCCAAGTCAGCCTGACTTGCTCCTGTGTGCAGAGTACCTGGAATGGAAAACCATAAAACAGCTAGCAAAGTCTGCTGTAGCAAGAAGATCATGTCCCAGTTTCCAGGGTTTAAGCAAGATGTATCTCTTCTGGTCCTTTCAAATCTCTGCAAAACATTTTGGTGCCATTGTCCACAGGTTTGGTCAGATCTCTCTCTCCATTTTGTTTTCCCAGTGTTAGCTGCAAACATATGATGAGTTCATCTCACAGTGCTGTCCATATGCACCTCCAGGCCCCAGTCGTGCTCTTCAGGACAGACACCACCAGGAGCCATGACCAGTTCAGCTCATTGAAGCATGAGAGGAACTGATCTTAGAGACTATACATTCTAGGTTCACACCAACCTACCTGTGAGAGAAATACAGAGCCAACATATGGCTTAAGCCCCCTAGGAATGCAGGACCAGTGGGAGGTGCTTCTGAGGGTCTATGCTGTCCACAGAATTTGAATCTTGAACATAATCTGAATGTATCCTCTCAACATGACCAGAAAATAGTTTCTGATCAGGGTCTTGCTACCTGGATTACTTCAGTTAGTTGATTTTGTTGTCTTAGTTTTGATTGATTTTTTCCCCCGTCAGTGTGAAAACTTGGCTTTGCTTTGCTAGAAAGAGGAGCAGTGACCATAGCAATTTAACAGATGATGTTAACTGATTTCTCTCTTGGAACAGGGAAGAATGGATTCCAAAGGTTTTAGTACCTCTGATTAAGTCAAAACTGTTTATGAGTGAAAGAAAAGAAAAAGAATTCATGATGCCTCTCACTCCTTTCTTATGGGTTTGACATATACTACATTCCTGTGCTGCTTCGACTTCATCCAAATGTTTCTGGCTAAGCTGTCCAAATCAAACTTTTTTAGAATTTGTTCTCTTTGTAGCATAGGTACACTGAGCTTTGCCATTTACTGGAACCCCCTTTTTTTTTTTTCCCTTGAAAGGCCATGATATGCCTAAAGCATGGCAAGTAGTTCATGAAGAAAAATAAGAGAGAGGAAAAAATGAGGTTTTTCTCTTCCTGACTAGATTTGGAATCTAGTTAAGTGATTTTGGAATCTAGTTAGTGATCTAGTGACAGGACACTTCTGTTGCAAGGGACTGCACTTTCTTGAGTTTTGCTCAGCAAGAGTTTTCTTCACAGCAGTGGCCAACAGTTTCCAGTTTTCAGCATCCTCTTTGAATTTGGAGGCAATGTACAACCTCAGTGTACACCACTGAGTGTACATCCTCACCTGTCTAGGAAAGCATCCTGTCCAGCAACTGACTATTCCCTAATTGAAGACCTGACATACTCAGCTGCCAGCCATTGCAACTGATGTACTGCCGGAACAGTCCCATACCAGGAGGGATATGTTACTCGTTCATAAGTCTGCAGGTGCTCTAGGTCTCTCTAGGGTGTGTCAGCATGGTTAAACTCAACCAGCTTGGATTTTCATCTGTCGAAGTATGGATCTTCCTCAAGTCCCATTTTTTCACTTCTTGTTTTTCTGGTTTTTGGGGTGCGTTTGTTGTTCTGAGTGTTGTACATTTTCCTAGTTTATGTTTGAGGTATTTTTATTAGTTTCAACTTTCTTTTTCTGTTCCTTCTCTTTTCTGAGAAAGCAGTAAAAGCAGAGTTGGTGAAGTCCCAGCAACATTTCACAGATTCATTAACTTTTACCTTGGTGTCTGCCAAAATCTGGAAGTGCCTATACAAATAACCCCAAATATCCATAGTCTTGGACTGTTTATCTGCACTAGTCACCCCGTCTCTTCTCTGAGCAATGTAATTTCTTATGGTACATTCAAAAGTATTGGAACGTGCTAGCCCAATGCCTTTATTTTCTGAGTGTATGCCTCCTGTTGTCCATAGAAATGGTCTTCTGGGACATTTTAGTACTATGTAGCACAACCTCAGTTTTTTCTCTAATACACTGATAGTTTGAATACTTTCCTTGTTTGTTTCATCATTCCATTAATTGACTTCATACTGTGAAACTTGCTTCCTTGCTCTTTCTTAATTTTCCCAAAGTGATTGCTCAGAACTGCGCACTGCAGTAATCTCCTATTGCAACATAAAATTGTCTTAACTGAGGCAGAATCCTGGTTGCAAATTTCCTCATACTGAAAAAGTATTCTTCCTAATCTGCTTCTGTAAAGACTATTTCCATCTGTCCCTTACCTGTGACAGTTTCTCATGCCATACCTCTCATATAGTCTAACCAAAGCTAACTTGACTGGAGTTGACATAATTTGCTCAAACATTCCCACCTAGTGCTTATGTTCTGACTGTGTTTTATGTGTAATGTCTATCAGACATTAGTTTCTGTATTTGAGTAATTTCCGTATTTAGGCATCTTAAGAAAAGTTATGGTTAAAAGGAAGATGTACATGTTCCATGATTGCTTCAGAGAACTGCAACAGACCTGTAAAGATCAGTAAATCATGACTCACTTTTACAGTAGCCACATTGCTTCCTTCTCAACAGATTGTCTTCATACAGCTGTGCATTAATTCCGTGCTCTGTTACAGTTTTTTCTAAGTTCACTGGCATGGAGACCAAACTTACTGCTCTATCATTTTTTGTGTCCTTTCTGAGGGTTTCCTTGCCAATTTTGAAAATGGCAAATAAAGGAATTACTTTGCCCTAAGCTGCATGAAATGTTAAAATATTTTTATTTTAAAGCATACAGTTTTTGGTGAATAAGCAAGACAAAACCTTGCAGTTGCGTCTGTTGGGCTGATATAGAATGGATCATGTACAGCACATTCATGTGCATATTTTAATAAGCTTTCTGAGTACCTTATTGGCATGAGAGAGCAGATACATTAACAGCTTACCATAAAAGGTTTAATTAACATCCGTAATAATGACCACAAGAGGGTGCTCTTAATTACTGTTCCGTGAATGCCGTTGGACTTCAGTCCTCGGAGCCAATGGGACAACTAATTTTAACACTTATAAAAAATCAAGTGAATTAGTCATAAGTCGAATCTATCTAAGTCATTTGAAACCAGCCATAATGCTTGGTCGTATAATCCCCACCCAAATACGCTTTCCTCTAACTTGAAGCTAAACCAGACACTATCTTCAGCTTCCCTTTCATGTGTGTTTTTGCATTAACACAGCTGTAAGAACAGCGAGAATTTTCGTTTACTTTAGTTACAACTCTCACACCTACAAAGTACATAATTAAACATATTGTATTTGACACAATAGTCAATTTCCAGATGAAAAGACGTCCAGATATTTTCCAAAAAAGAAAAAGAATTTCCGTGTTTGGCACTGCAAGTACTTCAGCCGGGTTTGTGCACTGAACGACCTACTGCAAAAGGGCTTGATTTGGCTTTACACCTTATTAGTAATTTAATCAGTAAAGCTGGACAGTTAACTTGCTGCTCTGTCTCGAAGGACACATCGTTTTCCACTCCCAGAATCTAAAATTTTTTGTGAGTTTGTTTCTGTGTGTGGGAAATGAGAGCGTATTCATCTCAGTTTTAAAATGCCACTTAAATTCCTGACAGAGTGGATGCGATATTAGAGTGCCACTTCCCATGAAGTGGCGCTTCCCACTTGACGGCCAGTTAGTGGAGTACTTGTGTTAAACATCATTCAATACACAGGTAAGCCGCTTCGTTTCAAATGCAGCGATCAGACTGCTGTATTTGCGCACACATCACTAATCTTTTGTGGCAGTTTGTGCTGAAACCATAACAACTTCCAAGCAGACCACCCACCTTGCAGTGCAGGAATGCATTTTGCACAATTGACAGACCTTTGGGTTGTTTCCTTTCTCTTTTTTTTTTCTTTCTTCTTTTTTTCTTTTTAAATACTGGTCCTCTGAATCTGCCAGCTCATAGAACAATATATTCAAATAATGGCAGCAACGTTCAGTTTTCTGTGCGTTCATGCTGCTAACAAAAGATCAAGAGTAAAAGAAGAGATTTTTGCCTCTGGAGAAGTTGAAACTGATGAGACTTACTCCCGCTGTAAGTCACACAGTGCAGTTTTGAATGAGACAGCCGGCTTCTGGCTGGTTCTTTCCTCTGCTTCTGTAAAACTGAAAGGAGGCAGCCCTGAGAGAACAGCAGCTGAAGTGAAAGCTGCTGCACTGCTGAATTAACCCAAACCATAGCTATGTCACTCTGGAGTCAGAAGTCCATGCCTTATCTGCACTTTAGAACTGCCACCCACCATCGAAATGCAGTGCAGGCTCTGTCCCATCCTTACCAGAGAGTTGCTTACCGGCAGCACTGGGGTGCCTGTGCTGGGACCTGTGCTGTGCCTGTGGCTGTGGCTGTGCTAGGGATAATCAGCACAGAGTCGCTCTGCCGTGTTAGAGTTGGCTCTGCTGACATGATGCTACTCCAAAATGTCCATTCATTCCTCCAGATCAGTACTTTATGTCTATTTTGGCTCTTGTTTTTTGAAGCATATTTCCCAGACCCCTACTAACATTTAAAAAGACAGGTCTTTAAGGCAAACAGAAGAGCAAAGTGCATCCTTTCTGTGCATGCTGCAGGGCAAACAGTGGTGTATCCCTCTTAACTTTCAGTCAGCACAGAAGTCTTGCAGAAGTCATGGGCACATGACTTCTGTGTTCAGGAGTTCAGTGTCCTCCAGCTGCCAGTGATGTCTCTTCAGTGACTTCTGTGTTGGGAGTGTCTAACACCACCAGTGAAGACAGCTGCTGGCAAGATGGTACAAGACAGAAAAGATCAGGGGCACAGTTCTAGCAAAAATCTCTGTCAGAAAAATACCTGTCAGAAGCAAGGTACCAGTCAATTAAACAGAGCCTGCACTGGGTGTCCTCCTGCTGGCTCACAGGACCCTAAAGCACTTGAAATCCTTACATTAAAATCAGAGAACCACAGAATGGGTCAGGTTGCAAGGGAGCAACCTTGTCTGGTCAGGCAGGGTTATCCCAGAGCACATGGCACAGGATTGCATCCAGACAGTTCTTGAGTATTTCCAGTGAGGGAGACACCACAACCTTCTATCATCTTCTATAGAAAGTGGCTCCATGGTGGATTGTCACGCATCATTTGTCTCTCTTCATACACCAGCTCGGTTGATTAGCAGTGTGTA
Organism: Aphelocoma coerulescens; assembly: GCF_041296385.1. Classification (NCBI taxonomy): domain Eukaryota; kingdom Metazoa; phylum Chordata; class Aves; order Passeriformes; family Corvidae; genus Aphelocoma; species Aphelocoma coerulescens. The sequence continues at coordinate 47,981,904 of NW_027184085.1, forward strand.
GTCCATCTTATGACGAGACTTAGACAACCACCCATGTGAGTTTAATGTGAATTTGAAGTGTAGCCTTTCTTAAATTTTGGAGACCTCAATATATGGAGAGTATCTGTAGAACCAGAATCCCTGATCAAGTCTCCTTTTCCCATGCAGAAATTTTGTCCAGGTCAAAAAACAGAATCTGGGATGTTTTTCCAGCCATTTGTGAGTGTCTGGTAGACTGTTGGAAGAGTAATGCTGTGTAATGCAGCAATAATCTCCAAAGACACAGTCAATATCCACACATCCTGAGAGGCAACCACAACGTGTGCAGACCTATTTTTTCTTGTACAGCCAGTGAATCCAAAATTACCTAGAAGCTGTAAAATCTTGGTTCATTATTTCTGTGGGTCAGCTGCTTGTGCTCAAACAGTCCTTTTTGTTCTTGGCACACACGTAAAATCTTCCTGTGTGTGCTCAGTAAGTCCAGGGTTCATATGTAGCGCTCACTGTGAAACTGCTGCACAACACAGAGGCATTGAGAGATCATCTGGTAGAAATACGGGAGCCTTATAAAAAAGTGTTCGTGATTATTATGTTGTTACTCCCAGCTGAGAGTCCGATTGAGGATGAAAAAATCCTGTGTCAGATTTCTGCTTGAGGCATTTTGTCTCCAGCCACAACCATGTAAAGAATCTTTCACAAGATAACAACATCTGACCACCATTGTGATACTGCAGGCTACACATTGCTAGATCAGTTTGAATTACTTCTGGGCCCTCCAGCTGCACAGGAAGAGTAAGTGCTTTGAGTTTCTTCGTTGCAAAAGGACACAGCAAATGTACCTTAGTTTGCCTGCCTGAGTAGTTAGATCTGGCCCATCTCAGTACATTCATTGCTAAAGAATTGTGAATTTGTTTAGTAAATACCTGAGATGTGCCAGAAACAGGGCAAATAAGAAAGACAGAAAAAGAGGGGCATAGTTTGAATTGCTTTCATGCTTACAGTTTTCAGTTGGTAAAGAAGCACATGGATAGCATCTCCACATTCCTCAAAGCCGTGTCAGAGGTCTGTTCTGCTTCCGAAGGTTTACTGGTAGTGACAGAAGATGCTGTTCAGGACTTGTCAGTGTTGTAATCATTTATGTTTCCTTTCCCTTCCACTAGGAAGAACAAATTACAGACAGAAGGGGGAGAAAGAGAGATAGAAAAATAATGTTATTGTTATTACTGAGAGGGTGGGGGAGATTTTATGAGGGGATTCAGCTAAGGCTGCAGATCTCACTCTCATGTGCATGATACCTCTTTTGTTAGCTCCAGCAAGTGTCTCTCTAATGTGATGATTTTGCTCATTTCTTGCAGCCATGCAAAAATTCTCATCAAAGCTGGTCCTTTAAACTGTCCATGGTATTGTTACCTGGAGTCCATGGGAGACTGCTACAGATTATTTGGATTTGTGTCTTAGGAAGGGCTGAATCACAGGAACTGCCTGTTTCTCTCCCTTAGGGGTAAAGTGAACCACTTTCCACTGTCCACCTGATTCCATGTGGGACAACAGGCAAATTGCTGGTTCCTACCTTTTCTGTCTGGGCTACAGTTCCTCAGGGCAGTGGAAATGATGCTGTACAGTCTGGTGTACCTGTACCTGGCATAATGTGGCACTGAGCTTGGGGGGAACTGGTAGTGATGTTTTTGTTTAAAGAGTAATTAGACATAAGAGAGATGGCTTCTGTTTTCTTTAAAACCTTCAAGTATTCCCCAGAGGGCACCACATGAAGGCTGGTACATGCCGTGTCCCAGTGATGATTTTTCATGGCTTCCTGCCCTTACCATGGACAAGGCAACACCTGTGACATTTGTGGGAGTCACTACTACAGATAATTCTTCAATGACACAGTCAGAAAAGTGTCTGAAGGTGCTTCAGTGTATGTGCCAGGTACAGCTCCTCCCTTGTGCAGATCCTTTCCTGTACTGCAGGGCAGTCTATGTGAGTCAGGGAGGTGATGGCTGAGCACCAAACCACCCATAAAGTCTGTGAGTTGCTGTCACAATCATGCATGGAGGATGTTGTTCCCCTGTCAATAGCACATACATTTTTGATTAAACATGGATGGTGAGTTCTGTCTTTCAAGGCTGGTCATGCTGGATGGTATATGGTTCCCAAAATCTGACAAAGATTTGTGTCAGGAGACATCTCTGGAAGTGTTCAATACAAGCCTGTGTGCCCAGCATAGCTTACTACAATGCTAGGTTGCGTAGCTCAGTCCCTCATCTGCTTGAGTGCTTGATATCTTCAAGGACAGAGATCCCACCACCTTTCTGCAGCTTGTCCCAGGGCTGCACTGCTCTCAAGGAAAGCTTTCTCCTCACATCCAAACCCCTTGTGCCCCTTCTGCAGGACCTTCTGCCCTGTCACTGGTCACCTCTGAGAAGAGTCTGGCTTTACCTTCCCTGTAATGCCCTATAGGCAGTGGGAGACTGTAGCTAGGACCCTCCTCAGCTGTCTCCTTTCCATGCTAAGCAAAATATGTTTTGCAGAATGGATTGAGCCGAGAACATCTCTTTAACACAGTCAAGAATAAGTTAACCTCCAGTCAGATGGCAGCAGGTAATGTGAAGGCAGGGCACATTTTCTTTAGAAGGCATGAGGTAATGTGCTGATTGGAAGTTGCCATGGCCAGTTTTCAGTGGCAGCAGTAATTAATAATGCACAGGGATAAAGTGGGGCAACAAGAATAAAGAGGCAACAAATAAACTAGCAGACAGCAGCTTCACATTCAGCCAGAGGATGAATTTCTTCTCACCATACACAGTCCAGCTGTGTGTAGTTCTCAGTGAATGGTTCACCATGGTTGGCTGCCCCAGGAGAGGGTCTCATGCTCTTGCTTACTGTTTTCTGGGTCCTCCTGGTCACAGCAGTATTTGCTTTGGTGGATTTTGTCTTTTCCTGTTACTTTGTCCATCTGTTTCTGTGAATTTATCTTGTAGGTTTTAAATCCAGGCAAGACTACTGGATCTACAACGACTAACATTAATGGGTCACACAGCTGGATTGTGTGTGGTAAGAAGAAATTAATCCTCTGGCTGAATGTGAAGCTGCCATCTGCTGGTTTCATTTGTTGCCTCTTTATTCTTGTACTGGGAGACACATGAGTACTCACTGCCTGTTGACCTTCTCTTTGCCTCTCAGTACTGAGAGGATCTGCTTTCATGCTAGTCATCTCTTTTCTAGACCACTATGTCTTTGTATAGTTGGCTATTTCTTACTTCTCATTATTCTCCCAGTATACTTCTGTCCTTTTCCAGTTCTTCCATCTCCTTTCTGAGCCAGGGAGATAAAGGTTAAACATTACTCCATTGGCATTGTGAGAGGCATGTGAAAGAGGAGATTTAAAAGGGTGTTTGGATATGTTTAGCAAGGAGGAAAGAACTGGCTGATTATTTATGTAATGTTTTTTCTGGTTGTTGAAGGCTTCTCAGTGATGTAGACAAAAATTATGACCTGGAAAAGACTTTACCAGCACCACTGTCACCTTATCCTTTTTCCAGGCCCTGGTCCTTTAGGCATCTTCAGTGAAGGTCCCAGTGGTGGTGTGACCATTTCCATGTTGCCTAATTTTCTGCTTGCTGAAATGCACTTGGAAACAGAGACAGTCCCTCCCCCTGCCCCAAGGAGGAGAATTGTATTATGAGAGCACTTTTGAAGAAAAATTGCTCCTTTTATTTAATTTCCCTCTTTTCTTTCCTGCCTACAATGTCAAAAGCTACTGCTGAAGACAGTTTCTGAAAACTCACTCATTTGTCACTGGGGGAGTAACACAGACGGCCCCACAGATGTATGTGGAGTTGTTTTACATATTTGTTTCATTACCAGGGCCAGTTTCAGAGTCCAGACTGATCCCATGTGTGGGAATGGCTCTGTCAGGTCCAGGTGTTGAGAGGATGCAGGATGTTTCAGTGGTGGCCTCTAAGGCAGGGGCACTCACGAGAGCTACTCTGCAGTGGGACTAGGAAGACTGGAAAGTAGAAGAGGCCCTTTAGAGGTGATGTGACCCATGAAGTGAGGCTGCTACAGAAACATCTGGCAGGAGAAGAGAGTTCTTGCAGCAGCTTGCAATGGACCCTGGAGGCCCCACAACAGGTAACAAACACTGGAGTCATTCCCCCTGCAAGCACTTTCACGTGAGAGGGTCACAGCAGAATCCTCAAACCCTGAAAGCAATTCAGGTCAAGGTAATACCATAGTTATTAAAGCAGCTTAATCTGTCAGTTTTACTGTTAGAAAATGGCTTCTCAGACACCCCTGGAAGAAATGGAGCTATTTTATTTTCTGAGTTGCCTTCTGCAAAGGAAATCACTGAGCGGGGGGGGTGGGGACTCAGTGTTTGGGGAGAAGAGTGTTAAAATTCAGCTCAGGCTGAAAAGCACTCAGCTTTTAGACGGGTGAAGACTGGCAGGATTTTCTATCTGCTTTCAGCATCTCTTAAATATTTGTAAATACAGGGGTTTGGACTTTGCCTAGGAGTTAGCCCCCATTTTTGCTGGCACAGCCCAGAACTCAAAAGCTTATTTTGTGAGGCTTGTGGCACTCAGAGCAAGAGCTGCTCTTGGTGCAGATGCGTCTGTCCAAAAGTAAGCCATGGGCACTCAGGGGGGCAGCAGAAGAACAGATGAAGCAGTAGTCTGTAATTTTCTACTAGGAATGTTATGCTAGTAAGATGCCCTGTGCTTTTTACAGAATTATCCTCTCTTTCTGTTAGAGTATTTTCTCCTTCAAAGTCATAAAATACTGCTGACAAGAAAAAACTCTGCTTTAAGAATAGCCGCAAGGAGCTAATTTTTAAAGAAAGCAGCAAGGAGCAAATTTTTATCTAAACCATTCTTTCAAACCATTGTTTCTGGTGTCTTTGCCCAGGAGCTACCCCCACAGGTCAAAGTACAGCCATTATGGTGACACTTTAGGTACACATACAACAATAGGGCAGCTCTGTAGTGCAATGAGATATGCATCACCTGTGATAAGAGAAGACTTGACAGGTATGTTGCTTTGGCCTTAAATCCCAGGGACCTGTCCTTCCCCATCCCCCAGTTTAGCTTCATGACCCAAAACTTCACCTAAATACAAGCTCTATGCTTTCCTTTAACTCCCACCAAATCCTGCAGGGGATCTTCTACATATGAGAGCTTCTTCCAGTGGCTGCATATCAAAGGAAATGTTTTAACAAACACAAAGGGTGGGCATCGTTTTTGTGCTCCCTTGTTATTCCTTGCAGCAAATCCATGTCCACTGGGGGAATCAAGTTGTTTTCTTGATCAAGGAGTCATTTGAGATTAACCTTCTCTCAAAGTCCAGGCAGGACAAAGCTGCTTCTCCTGGCAACAACTGAAACACATGCCATGAGATGAAACACTGGGGTAGGTGGCATCCAGACTCTCAGGGTTGGAGGAAAGCTGACTGGTGCAGGGAGATATCATTCATACAACCTCTTCGACTGTGGGTATCTATCTGACCATGTGTCATAGCAGTTCTGCCACTGTTTTTCAGTCCCTGGAGATTGCTGGGGTGGAGGAAGGTAGAATCAGCCCCACTTTTCAGGATATGGGTGTTTTGCAGTGTGGCAGGACCTGGGCTCCGGCCTGACTATACCACCACCATTGTTTCTGTGTGGTGTCCCTCACTGTGTTTGCCACTGCTTTGGCTCAGACACTCCCAGACAACACCCAGGCCTGGGAGTACCTTTGGGAAACTCCTGTAACAATCCTCACATATATCCCCTCAAAGTCAGACCCATTTCAATCACACATAAGGTCCCACTCACACAGGTGACCCACCAGATTACCTGAATTTCTAGCCCTTGGGCACTGCCCTTCCTACCACTGACTGAAGCCTGCCCCTAAGCAGCAACACTGTCAAAGCAGATGTTGTGAGTGTTTATACATATTTAGGTGAGAGGTTATTAGGAGGGGTACCCTGAAGCCAGCATCACACAGGAACTAGGACACGTTCGTGCCAGGGCTGTGGGGAACAGACCTACACCAGTGTGTTGGTAACACTGGAACAGCATGGCCTGCCGGGGTGCATCCTTCAGGGCTATACCCTGGAGTTGGCTGACAGTGTCTGTCCCTGCTACCTCCCAATCTGCTGTGCATCTCAGGGCCTTTAGCCACCAAAGGGAAAGAAGTCTGGAGGCTTCATGCCCTTCCCCAGGTAAGGACAGCTGTGGTGGCTTCTGTAGATGTAAGAGTTGCCATGCAAACCATCCAGCTCCCCGACAGCTTCAGCTCTTCTGCCATGTAGCTCAGCTCTTGGGAATATGCAGGAAATCTAAGGATGTTATTGATAGTGAAAACAGGCTTGTCTATACTGGCAGTCTTCTGGCGGCCCCAACAACCCCTTAGATTTCAGAAATGGCACTGTGCAGGACTGGCCCATGGTGGGTGCTGACTGGCTGCTCAGGAAGGCACAGATGCTCTTTAGCTGTGTTCAGCAAAGAGAATGGAACTGGAAACTAAAGAGAGAGGGAATTTGGACCAGCAAGGAAGAAAAAGGGCAAAGGAGGGTATTTATTTATTTGATACTCTGCTCTTTGCTCCTGGTGAGAACAACATTCATGAGAGTCCTTCTGCCACGCTGGTGCAGCCAGGTCTTCATCACAGCATCCATGAAGGAGGAGCAGACAGTTCTCAACCTGTCTGATTGCTGCTGTGGGCATGGTTTGAACTTGCTTCATTTTTGGCTGTCTCATTGCTTCATGGTTCATTTGGCTGAATTCTTCGTACAAAATAACATGTTAGACAGGCTCTGTACTGGGAGTATTGTGGGAAGGCAGTAGCTGTCTGTGGAAGGGATGGGCAAAGGGACTCTGCTTTCAGCATCCATACTGACTGCCTACGAAGCAGTTGTGCTTGTTTGCCTTGTCAACCCATTTACAGAATAATAATAATGTTTCAAGTCAAAGAAACACACCTATGAAACCAAATCTTTCTGGCCAGTGGCTCTGCCCACAAGCTTCCCGCAGTGTGTCCTACCAGCTTATTCCAACTCTTTGCTTAGTGTTAAAAAAGGAAGAGTGAGACTAGCACCTGCCTGATGTTTTAGTTGAAAAAACAGAGATAGAAATGAATGGAAGAGGTATTTCCCTTCCAGGCTTTCATTTTTTGTCCCCTTCCAGCAGTGCTGTTAAGTGGGTTAACACATGTAACAAACCAAAAGATGAGTGGCTTCTTCTTTTTGAAAAAAGCACAGGTAGGTGCCTCAGCCACAGCAGGGCACAGAAATATGAGTGAGGTTGAGAGAAGGGAAAGGGTACGGCCTGGGTGAAGGAAGGCATGGACCACAAAGACTAGCAGAGATAAGGCCTCTCCAGCAGTAACTTTCCTCTCCTGGACACTGTTACTCCTTGGGCAGCCCAAAGTGGCTCCAAAGGCAGGTTCATTAGCGGCCACCTCGCAATGAGGGGACTGTAGAGGGGCCAGGGGGGAATGGCACTGCCCCACCACCGTGGTGCGCCTCCATCCTGCCTCACTACTAACATCTGGGACAAGGGCATTGGGGTGGGAGGCAGCACCAGGGTATGCATCCCTGTCTTGGCTGAGCCTGCTGCCAAGGAGGCTCAGGACAGGCTCTTCTGGGTGTGGTGGCAGACGAAGATGCAAAGGCCCACAGAAAGTAGGGACTGGAGCTAGAAAAAGAAAAGCAGAGGGTAAACAACTTCATTTTTTTAGTGCTCTCAGTGGAAAAAGTGGGCTGGGGTCTTTTAAACTTGTATCTCATATCCAACATCTCATTAAGTTCTGGCTCTGAAAGCCTCACAGCAAACAGTGGTAGTGGTTGAGTGAGAGAACGGATACTCAGACCCCTGCTGAGTTCACAGACATGCAAAATAGGCCCTCTTTCAATTACTCCAAAGGCTATGAAGCTCAGAAATGCTTTGTCCCCAAATCCAAAAACTGTAAAATCCACACCTGAGGGTCACTAAAAGCATGGAAAATTTACATTAGAAGAGGAACATAATGAGGCCCCCAGTCCACCCCCTGCTCAAAGCATGACTCACTAAAGCTAGGTCAGATTGCCTTCTCCTGTCTACTCTGGAATATTTCCCAGGACAGAAGTCCCATCACCTCCTATCTGGGCCTTGTCTGCACCAATGATGGAAATAATTTTTTTCTTATATCCGACTAGAATTTCCCGTGTTGCAGCTCATGCCTGTTGTCTCACCATTTCCTCATGTGCCTCAGAGAAGAGGTGCCTCTTGCTCGAGTAGGCAATGGCTGACTGCAAATTGATCCTACTGCAGTCTTTTCCTCAGGCTGAAGATCAGTTTTCTCCACTTCTACCTGTCGTGTTCTGCACTGCCATCTCCAGGACATCTTTGTGATCTTGTGTTTGAACTCCTCAGTCTATCAATATCTCTCATCTCTTGGGGAACCCAAAACTTGTCTTTAAAATTCCAGATGTGCAGAGCAGAGGGGCACAGCCACTCTCTGCAGGGTTTGGGTATGCTTTGTGCTAGACGGTCTTTAAGATGTGTCCTGACATTATCTTTTGTTGCTGGGTCTGGCAGCTGTGTGGAAAGGAAAGTGATGGCACATCTTCACAATGCATGCCTTCTGTTGCTGAAAGCTGTCTGGGACACACGGGGACAGTGGAATATGCTTCTATACAGTTCACTGAGCCAGTGAGAGGACACTGGCTCAGAGCTCCTGTTGTTTGTTGTATTAATTTTGAGAGTTTTCTACAAACCTCTAGCTGCACAGGGCTATATTCCTTGCCCAATTCATATATTCTGTCTTACACTCATACATGAAATAATACTGCTTTTTAGAAATCCTCTATGCAAGTCCAGTATGCCGACATACTGCCGTCTTCCCTGTGTTTAGAAACATTTCTTAAAGACTTTTTATTATTTGATATTTACATTGTTTCACTCAATGTTTTTGCATTTTCTAACCAGCATTTTTTACAGAATGGGGCACAAGTACTTTTGACAAGCACATGTAGTGACTGGTTTCAGAAAGATGGGGCAGGGCTCGCCTTACAGACATTTTTAGACCTAATTAGGAAGGTTGTGGGGTAGAAATAGCTGCACCTACATTTTTCTGTTTACCACTGGTCTTAGCTGCTGTAGTATGGGATACACTTTTCTGTGTATGCAGTTAAGCTTGACCAACTCTTAACAGGCACAGTGGCACAGCACACTGGAGTCTCTGCTCCCAGCTTTCAGTTGGTCTTCCTCAGAGGAATACAGCTTGAGGCTGCTTGAGGAACAGCAGGAGCAGTGGTACAGTCCAGCCCTCTGTTAAAAGAACAGATGCTGTTCCAGAGTCAGGGGTTTTGTTTATGGCACAGGTTTTACATGGGCGTAAGTGCCTCTTCAGCCTATGTGTAGGAAAGATGGTCTTTGTGCTTCATTCCATTGTGACAACCGGGTTGTTAGAGGAGGTTAAAACAGCCTTCAAATGGGAGACTTGCCTTCTCATACAGCTTTCCATTCACTGTCTCCTGTTTATGCAGCAGTACAAGGCAAGGAAGAGTCAAGGTTCCAGAAGATTCATCTGTTTCTGAGAAGTGCGATCTTCTTACCATGAGCAAAAGTAAAAAAAAAAACCAAAAGGATCCAGTCTCTTGTAGAGCCCCCTTGCTCCCCTCAGTCTACCATAAGATTTTTTTTAAATGCAGAAAATAATTTCTTTTATGACAGAAATAACTAAGAGATTTGACTCATCACTCCAAAACCAGAAGGTGCTCGTGTAAGCTGCTAGCTGACTAAATTCTGCACACTGCAAAGCAAGTTTGCATTTCCCCAGAGGCAATTGGAAGTGATCATGCTGAGTTCTCTAGTATTAAAGTTGATGCATATTTTCTTGCATTCAATTTTTTTTCAGGATTGCACAGGGGAGGAAGAGTTTAGGAACAGCTTTGTTTTGCCTTTTGGAAATCAATGACATCTTGATTATTTTCAAGGTTTTGAGTAGTCAGAATAGCAGATCACTCATCCATTCTCATTAAACAGATTTTCAGGAACGGCTGAAATCCCAGGATTTATCTATTGAGAACATGTAACAAGTTGATTCATTTGCTTCCTTGTTCTTTGGCAGTGCCTTGTACCTCTGAATGCCAGGAACAGATCGGATGCCCCGAAGATGGTCATGTCAAGCTGTGTTTGTGTGTTTGGGGTAGTTCATTCCTGTATAAGCAGGCTTCACAAATAAGCAGAAAAGGCATCTATATCACATAAATGCATCTTCCCAGAAGAGTGGGCACTTACACGTAATTGCTTGTAGTTAAATTGGATGTGTGTCTTCACTTTGTAATGTAATACATGCACAGCCACATCTGATTGTGACATTATGCCCCAAATTTCCTTCTGTGAAGCAGAAGCAAATTTAAGGCAAGGTGTTATCTTGTAACAGTGAATTTTTAATAAATAATCACAGAATAATACAATGCTTTGGGTTGGAAGGGGCCTTAAAGATCGCCTAGTTCTAATCCCCCAGTCATGGTCAAGAACACCTTCCACTAAACCAAGTTGCTCAGAGCTCCATCCAGCCTGGCCTTGAACACTTCTAGGGATGGGGCATCCATAACTTCTCTGGGTAACTTGTTGCCTCACTACCATCATAGTAAAGAATTTCTGCCTAATAGCTAATCTGAATCTACTCTCTCTCAGTTTGAAGCCATTATCCCTTGTCCTGTCACTAGATGTCCTTGCAAAGAGTTCCTCTCCAACTCTCTTGTAAGCTCTTTAGGCACTGGAAGGCTGCCATTTGGTCACCCCAGAGCCTTTTCTTTTCTAGGCTGAATAAATCCTATTATCTCAGTCATTCCTCACAGGAGAGGTGCTTCAGCTGTCTGACTGACTTGGTGGCCTCCTCTGGACTCACTCCAACAGGTCCCTGTCTTTCCTGTGCTGGGACCCCAGAGCTGGATGCAGTGTTCAGGTGGGGTCTCACCAGAGCAGAGTAGAGGGGCAGAATCCCCTCCCTCCCCTGCTGCCCACGCTGCTTTGGATGCAGCCCAGGGCACGTTTGGCTCTCTGGGCTGTGAGTGCACATGGCTGGGTCATGTCCAGCCTCTCATCCCCCAGCACCCCAAGGCCTTCTCACAGGGCTGCTCTCCATCTGTTCATCCCCAGATGTGCTGATATTGGGGGTTGTCCTGACCCAGGTGCAGCACCTTGCACTTGGTCTTGTTAAACCTCATGAGATTCCTATGGGCCCACTTCTTGAGCTTGTCCAGGTGCTTCTGGTTGGCATCCTGTCCTTCAGGAGTGTCAACAGCACTGCTCAGTTTGGTGTCATCTGCAAACTCGATGAGGGTGCACTTGATTCCTTTGTCTATGTCATTAATGAAGGTATTAAATAACACTGGTCCCAGTACAGCCCCTTGAGGCACACCACTTGTCATTTGGGTGTCCATTGGGACTCTGAGCTCTTGGCCACACTACCCTCTGGGTGTGACAGTCCAACCACTTTCTTAAGTGTCTAGCAGTCCACCCATCAAATCCATCTCTCTCCATTTTAGAGAAGGATTTAGTTGTGGGGAACCATGCCAAAGGTTTTATAGAAGTCCTGATAAATGTTATCTGTAGCCCTTCCCTTGTCTGTTGATGGAGTCACTCCATCACGAAATGCCACTAGGCATTCAAGACCGGACATGAAGTTGAAATTCTTTTCCTCCATATCTTTGGGTTCAAATGTCATGTTTTCCCTATCACTAGTTGAAAGCCGAAATACTTATGTACTCCTATGTCCATGGAAGCATGGCTTTTAGAAAAGTATGGAGCACCGTAAGACTCCAAGAAATCCATCAGAGCTTGTGGCAGCACACCCTGCACGTGCTGGCTGTCACAATGCTGCAGCACATCTTGGTTGATGGATGCTTAAATGGACTGAGCCCCACTGAGAGTTACTCAGCTCATGAGAGGTGTACCAGCAGCACACAGGGTGACAGCAGACACGATTTGCAATTGATCCTGCCTGCAGTCAGGCTCAAGGCATAACCATCAAGGTGATCCCTGTCCTTCACGAGGTGCAGAAATTCTACTGGAGAGGGAGTGGAAATGCACTGATGATGACCCAGTGCACAAGGTTCACAGGTGTTCAGCAGAAAGGGGCTGACCTGCAACCCTGATCTCTTACTGAGAAAGGAAATCATGAACTGTCCTTTGATACTTCTTGCTCTGACTTTTGCATGTTGGATTCTGCACATCAAGGAAAACCTTGCTGCTGTTTGGATTGGACTTTGCGTATCAAGATCAAAAATCCGTAAGGCTTTTTCCTGAAGATCATGTCAGCTACACAGTCAAGAAATATCTTTTGTCACGCCTTTTTGCCGTACTTGTCTGATGATAATAACCTGATGATAATTAGATGGACCTTGTGGGCTCTTCAGGACCTGAAGATGACTTCCCAATCCCTGAAGATGACAAACCCAAACATGCCTCTGTCTCTGGGGATATGACTTGTGTCTAGAAATACTGCAGGCATGTTCTAAGAACATACTCCCCATGGGTTTTGAAATAAATTTTTCCTGTATATAAAGAGGAAGGTAATGCTTTTATCCTGACTTTAACTATTCCATAATCACAGGTCTTTATGACTTTTTATGTCTCAGCCTAATTTCATTGTTGTGAAAGTGGTCACATTTATGTGCCTGAGGAGATAACTAGGCAGGCAAAAATGAAATTCCACCTGTTTGGTTACAACTATTTAGCTCCTGGAGTTAAAGCTCAGCTGGCTGTTTTGCACTGTGGTTACAAAATCAAGACAGGACTCAATTCCCTGGTGTCTGAGATCCTCAGGGTGTAGGTACCCAAAGCAGGCCTTTTAGAAGTGCTGAGCCTCAAAGCTATGAAACCATTTTAAGTAATGGTCCACAATGCACCAAAATACAACATTTCTCTGGTGGAAAAAACATGGAATAGTAAAACTTCTGGGCTCACAAACCAGCCTAGCATACTGTCCTGAAGACTGCTCAAGGGAAAATTCCATTTCAGCTCAAACTTTGAAGTTTACAGAAAGATTGGGTAGGTTTTGGTACTCCAAAGTAATGTTGTGAGGTTTTTTTCATACATATCCAACTAAAGTATCTGTTATGTTATGCATCTCTAAATTCATAGGAGGATTGGGTTACATGAACACCAGAAAGGTACTAACACTTTTTCCATCAGTGTTAATCCTAGTGCAGAGTAAGATGGGCTACCTGCTATTTTGGACTCGCCAGGAGTGCAGAGCAAATTCCAAGTGCCTTTCTAAGTAATCCTCTCTGTGCTGATAATGTGATTGAATGTTCTGGGCTGTTTTGTTTATGAGACACATATAGAATCAGAAATACAAACGACTGTCAGAGGGAGTGGTAAAATTACTATGGAATTACAGTCCTTCAAAATTCTAATAGTAAATGTGACTGCTCATTGCTTCGGAAATGGTTTGGGCGTGATAAAGCTTTATGTGAACATTTTAAGTGCATATAAAAGATAGAATCTAAATGAGGGGAAAAGGGTGCAGCTCCCTCATTTTTTGGCTTAGAGTGCCCAGGACATGATAGAGCATGTCCTGCTATTTTTTGTACTGATAGATGTGAACTTGAAACTTAAGTCTTCAAAATGCAGGGGAGGGTGGGGTGAGGGGAGGAGAAATGATTCCAAAGATAAGCAGAAGACGTATTTCCAGTGCAACAATTAGACCTGTTGCATGTGATAAGTTTAATGTAGCCCCAAAAGTTATCACAGTCCAAGCACAGACACCAATCTCTGAGGGGCCAATAAGTAAATTAGTTGTCACATCCCTCCTTGGCCAGGGGAGCTGATGGCATTCCTGTTAGAGGGAGCTTGCTAGTGCGGGGAGCCATGGTGAAGCAGACCTGGGCAGCCACCGCCTCTCCCCCCTTACCCTCCCACTTCTCCCTCTGCATGGCTCAGCACTGTCTCCAGGTACTGCCAGCAGTACCAAGCTCTGCTGCAGCTGCCAAATACAGGCACAGGGATGAGCTTGGGGGCCAGAAAAGAGAAACAAGTCAAAGCTTAATCCAGCTATGATACATGGGATGTTGGCTGGTTCTTGGAAGACAGGGATAAAGCAGATTTGCTTTGTAGCTGAGGGGTGTCTGCATTTGCAGCTGCAGCTCTCTCCAGGCAAAGGAGCTAGATTTCTTGTTCCTGGAAGGCTGAGTAGCAGTGATTCTTTATTTCTTCCTACTGCCCAACAGACTGCCGCCACAGCTTTTAGGTGCTAACACTGTGTTTCATCAGCAGGGCAGTTATCACCTGGAGATGCAACATCACAGTCACTCCACACGAGCTCCACCTTAAATCACTCTGAAAGCGGAAGTTGGGGCAGGATATGGCAGCTCCGTGCTAAGCTGGATATTTTGTACATGCACATGACAGCATAGCATGCTTCTGGTTTCAGGGTGGAGTTCGAAAGGTGGCTTCTGATCAGTAAAGCCTTTGTACCCTGTTGTCACTGATCTTATACTAAGTAAGTATTCAACAGAGAGGTTTTTTGGTTTAGTAGGGGTAAGCCACTCAAGGTCTGTGTCTGCCGATGACCCTCAGCTTTGCACCTTTCACACCTCTTGCAGCTGAATCAGCAGAGCTCAAATCTGTGACCCCAAAAGCAGGACTGAAAATTTTTGTACTCCTGAGATGTGGGATTCACTACAGAGGAAAGCAAGTCAGGGGGCTCGTCCTGATAGCAGGTGCAATGTTCCTGCTGCATCCTTTTCACTGAAATGCTTTGCACTGTGGTAGCATAGACACTTAATTGATTTGGTAGCAAAAAGGACTCTATTTAAAATATGTGCCTGAACACTCCAGAAAGGCACCTCTTTCCATCTCTCCTATACATGACAATAATGAAATGATCCAAACAAATCCAGGTCCTGCCATTCCAGGGAGTGGAAGAAGCAGAGATCAAAAGTTGACTGTGTACTAAAATTACCTTTTTTTTTTTTTTTTTTTTCCTGAGAACAATTGCAGAAGAACTTCCCTGTTGCTATCTAATGGGTTTGAAATCTATTGTACCCATGCAGTGACTGAGCCAATTGTTTCATTTTACTCATCTGTGATCACTTTTCCAAAAATGTGCTTCTTTTCTCAGCTGCAAAACTGATAGGACAATACTGTGTCTAGGGTGACATGACTAAGAAAGTTCTCACAGACAAGTACTTATTTTTGTTGTTTAGTTTGCAATGGAGTCATTCTAGATACAATTAGATGTGTTTGTCTTTTTAAAATAGGTGAAATCCACAGCCTTTAGCTACTAACAGAGATTCCAAGCTATTCAGGTAGATCACGCACTGCTCACAGCTAGTTAAGGAAATAAAGGTGATTGAGGTGAGAAACTTATAGAAAAAGCCCATCTGAAGGACCCTTTCAGGAGGAAGGTGATGCTGGGTGTTTTCAGGAACTTCTGTAAAGGATTCTTTGAAATACTGATTGAGAGGGTAAGTATTACTTCCTGCTCAGTAAGCACCAGTACTAACACAATAATGACTTACAGAAAAGACCAAATACAGAGGTGACATCTTAACTTTATTGTGGTGTAAAAACAATTCGAGATACATTTCCCGTAAAGTAAAAATCAGAATTTTCATATATATCATTTGGAAAAGGCTTTTATTGGTTCAGATCTAATAACTTACAGTGTTCACTAGTTGTATGAGCAATTAATGGATTTGTCAGTTAAATGCTTTTTTCTAAAAAGAAACAGGTACGGTTTTAGGGAAGCATGCAGAGAAACAATGTCTAAACTTCTCACCTAATACTTCGTCATAGTAAAGCAAACTTTGAAATGCATGGAGGTATGGAGTCATCCTGAGAAAGGTAAGTTTTAGTTCTGAAACAGTGAATTACAAGTGCCCTGGGAGTTTAAGCATGTTACTTTCCATTACCAGAAAGCTTTAGCAGCAGTGCATTTTTCTCTGTGTGTGGGAGCTCCACACCTGTAGCAATCTGAAAGGAAGCATCATCTCCTCCCTACTGTAGCAGACAGATGCATCAGGCTATGTGGTGCCCGAGGGATTAGCGTCCTGCTATTCATTTGGGCCTTTTTGGAGTGACAGGTAGACTCTGTGCTTTGGCTCTAGAGCTTTGGCAGACATACTCTAGGTATTACTCACCATAGAGCATTGTCAGGATGTCAGATTAAAGCACACCCAACCTGCAGATAAAGCCATGTTTCTTTGCTGCCTGTAACTCCTTCCAGTAGGTCACTTTTTGTCCCAAGATAATAAAAGCATCAATGCTACTTTTTTTTTCTAATTAGTAAAACTATGTTTACAAGGCACTGTCAGTCCCTTTCCTTCATGATACCTGTTTTATTGTCTGATCAACAATACATGAACTTTCTAACTCTAGTAGTTTACAAAAGATGGATTTCCCTGCTAGTTTTCACATATGACAAACTCCTTTTGCTGGTGCCAGTATTAAATGACAAGTGGGTGTAGTTTGTTACAATAACAGGGTATTCAGACAGCAGGCACAAAACCAACGTGCTGATTCCTGGGCTGGGCCAACACCAAAGGATCAAACTGGCAAAAACAAAGTTTCTGTCTGCAAATCATGATATTTAAGGAAGGGAGATGTTGTTGCAAGAGTTATTTTGGAGTTTTTGATCATTACTTTTGTAGGTAAACTGCTGAAATGATGGATTTCACAGGTGAACTGTTAAGTGAGTGGAAAACTGGATGGGCTGTTAGGTTCAAGGATAGAGGTCCATCAGTCAAAGAGTAGCTGGCAGACAGCTACACATGCCATTTCTCAGGGGTTAATACCAGACCAGTATTTTTAATATTGTTATCAACAACAT
Organism: Aphelocoma coerulescens; assembly: GCF_041296385.1. NCBI lineage: Eukaryota > Metazoa > Chordata > Aves > Passeriformes > Corvidae > Aphelocoma > Aphelocoma coerulescens. The sequence continues at coordinate 47,998,688 of NW_027184085.1, forward strand.
AGAAGAGGGGATGTAGGGCACTGGTGATTGTTCCACACTGGGGGAGCAGCTGGAGGGGAACACAACCCTTCAGATGGACCTCAACAAGCTGCAGAAATGGGTGCCATGAACCTCCTGGAACACAGCCTGAGCAAAGGATGTGTCCTGCCCCTGGCTGTGAGGAGCCCAGCAGTGAATGAGGCCCTTGGTCTGGACAGAAGGGCTGCAATCCTGGTGGACAGCAAGGAAGGTCAGCTGTGACCTTGGTGGCTGACCAGGGTCTGGGTGGTCCTTGAAAGCCAGTGGAGGGAAGTGCCTCTCCACTGCTTGATGGCACTGATCAGGCAGCATCCTGAATTAAGTTCAATCCAAGAAAATTTTTGAGAAAACAGAGGTTAAATCATCACACAAGCATGGTGCAGTCCTTGGATGTGGTCCAGAGAGATGGTGGGATCTCCATCTTTGGAGGTAACCTGATCTGGCTTTGTGGTCAGCCATGCTTGGAGCAGATTGTTGGAACAGAGACCTCCAAAGATAGCTTCCAATCTGAATTTTTCTGAGCTCCTTTAATTGCATTTCACAGGACTCTTGTAGCAGGCCTAAAGTTGGAGAGTTTGTTTTGACTGAATGCAGTTTCTTGTGCCATGCCCAGGAGGCCTATGCTGAGATTAGGTGGCGATTTACAAACAAGAGACTGTACGTATGGCCTGACAGCAAGAGGATGGTAACCAGGGCCCAGAACACATTTCTTTCTTGCCTCTCATGAAACCCAAACCAAGGAGAAATGATGTTGAAAGAAGCAGAGGCAAAACTATCCCCCTATAGCAACACCTGTATCCTAGAGAGTACACACGACCTGCCCAAAAACCAACTTACCAAGAGGTACCCCCAACAGGGGCTGCAGGAGACTCAGTGAAAAACTTGATACCTGGTATCCCTCATCCATTGTGCCATCCCAAGTGATCCTGACCAGACCGCTTGGGAATAGACCTCTCTATTCCCATGTGTGAGCATGGTGTGGGGAAAATCTGTGAATGAATAAGAGTTAGTAAAACCAGCTTGCTTAATATTAAAATAGCTTTCTTGGTCCATAAAAGCTGAGACAGATGAACTGGTTGCAGAGGTGCTGACAAGACCCACTCCCAAGAAATCACAAAGCACAGTAAAGGTGAATTAGGGATTCTTCTGTGTGCATCCAAACATTTTGATAATAGAGATCAACAGGTCAATGATGTAAAACTTGATTTGCAGCACTTCTCTAACCTGACATGAAACAAACCTGAAACACACACTGAAGGTAGACCTGACCTTCCTTCCTACCAGGAAGAGGTGGAAAGCTGCCTATTTCAATCATTCTATGTAGCTACACAATGTTGCAGAAAATGCTATATCAGAGCAACATCTGAAAGAAATGAATGGAAAGCACACATGCCCATTTGAGAGACACTGCTGCAGACTGAGTAATCCTGTTGGGCTGCTGATTTATATTTAGCTCTTCAATTAAGAGCAAGTCCTACACTTGGTACTCACATGAGTGAGCCCCAGGGTCACGTAAATAATCCTCAGGATTACTCAGAAATTATTTTTTAAGGCATGATAAACACATGACTGGGAGCTGCAGGCTGTGCACACAGAATTAAACATCCAGGTGGGGAGGCACATCTGAAGGTCTTTTTTCCCACCCCCCTTTCCAAGCTCAACTGCTTTCAAAGCAAGGTCAGCTTGGTCAGGGCCTTGAGCAGCTAAATTTTGAACATGTCCAGCACTGGACTTCCCACCACCTCTTTTGGCCCTGTCCCTTTCCCACTGTTGTTTTATTCCTTACGTGCAAACAGAATTACCCATGCTGCAATGTGTCCCTTTTGCCCCTTAGGACAAGGGTCAAAACAAGACTTTTTAAAACAAGGCATCCCTGTGAACTTGTAAGAGAAGGTTGATAACTGTCTGTAAGTCAGAGGACATCTGCAATTAGGGCTTCCCTGATTCCCTCCATCTCTCCTCTCTCCACCAGGTGCACCAGACCCACCCACCATCTCCATGGTCTTGCACTGATCACTCTTCAATCTGCCAGCAAATGACGTCTGCTTCCACCCCTGCTATGTACACAGGAATTGTGGCCACCGTTGGAACACAAGTTTTCTTCTGATGATATTCTAATGCTTCTATGGCTGTGTGTACCAGTCTGTTCACACAGACTAGAATTGCAATGATGGCTCATGTCCTCTCCCATGTGAGACTGACACAGGTAACAGTGGGAGCCCACATGGGAAAGAGGTGCTGTTTGCCATGCAAGGCATTAAGCAGTGGGAGCATGAGCAGCACAGGACCTTGTGGTCAGGTGGTGGTGAACATGTGGACTCTGGACAGGTTAGAGAATTATACTTAGAGGCAGGATTTCATCCTGGCATTTGGCAGCACCTTCATCTGACCCCCTTCCATGTCAGTACTGAACAAATGTGTAAATAAAGCATGCTACTTCTCTCTTACATGTTCCGCTCTCTCCTTTATTAGTTAGGCTTTTTCTCTTTTTTTTTTTTTTACCATTTATTTTCTTTTTACTGACAAAATGCTCTTGCATACATTTCTTCAATAGGCATTGACCACTGGAGACATAATGCTCTGGCTACTTTCTCTTCAGCTGCAGAGAAACCTGTCTGGCTTAGGCAAATGACTGTTTGCTTGCAGTATTGCCATTTGCTTTCCAGTATAGGTACAAGCTTCAGACAATAACCGTGGAGCAATGCTGCAAAATCTGTAGGCCAGATCTTTCCCAAGGGCTACTCCAACCACCCAACAGCACAGTAATCATATCAGGTATGAATTCACATTATCCTTTGAGCAGAAGGCTCTCTTTGTGATGCTCTGAAATATGTCAATACTTAATATCTGAGGAATGAAATAAACTGAATTGCTGGGAAAGAAAAACATTTGGTATCAGTTTTTGAAATTTCACTGAAACTGTTAACACGCAGCACACTCACTGCTCACAAGTTCACTAGCTGGGGTGTGGGTGGTTTCAGACTATTGCACTGATTTCAGCTCACCACACTGCAGTCATGTCCTCCACCCAGCACATTGCAAAGTTATTTACTCCTGCTGAATGTGGCGTCTTTCAGCCTGTTATGCTCAGGGGGATGGTTACCACACCTCTATGGAACATCGTGGGGTTGTGCTCCTTCCTGTGAAGCTCTTACAGGACCAGTCCAGGCTTCAGAGGAAATGGTTTGCCCTTCACGGCCACCTTTGCAACTTCCAGCTTAGCCCCATGGCCTCTCAGAGACAGGCAGCTCAAGTTCAAGGCCTAAAATGCCTGCTTCCACAGGCAGCGCAGCCCACAGTCTGACCTTGGGTTAAAAACTAGCTTTTTGCAGATGTCAGCTGTACTTCATGTGAAAGAACAAGCCTGAAGCAAGGTGTAGGAATAAGGTCGAGTACACATAAAAAATATACATATATAAGCATTTCTGATATCTCTGTGTGGTGCTGAGGAGCATGCAGGTGTTGCTGGTTAACCTGGAGTTTACAGGAATCATACAGAAATGAGTGTCAGAAACCTGGGGCTAGCCTGGCTGAACCCCCAGGAATGCTCCAGCATTCGTTCCTCAGCTGTACTTGTTTAGGCAAACCAGACAAAAAGTACCTGATTTAGTCTGAAGAGGGAAGCTGGAGTACAGGGTAAACATGTATGGACAGCACTCCTGAGCAGCTTGACTTTCAAGTTTTCTGAGAGCAGTCATGCCCACGGAGTCAGTAATGAGAGGGAATTTGTTTGCTGAAAGATCGCTGAAGCTCTGTAACTCTTTTCCAGGTGGGGGCATTCAGACAATTGATGAATGAAGCGTTTTCTGTCTGGGACAGTAAATATTTAACTGGAAAGTTTAGAAAGATCCATGTTTCTGAGTTTTCAGGACTTTCTTAAAGAAAGTGTCTTTCCTGCAGTCACAAAACAAAAGAACGCAGAAGAGAGGATGGAGCCTAGGAAACAGAGAAGTCAGAAAAGCTGTGTCCCTCTGTAGTGCATTGTAGTCCGGCATCACCTTCTCTGCAGCATGTGCAGGAAACCTGCAGCAACTGCCTCTGACATCCTCAATATGCTGCAGAGCATGTCCACCTCCCTATTCAATTTTATTCAAGCACCCCCCAAATCCCATTTTTCACATTAGATCTACTCACTGAATGTTCAGTGCTTTTCTTTCCTTGGACAATCAAGCAACACAAAATGTGGCCTGCATAAAAAAGTGATGAGAAAGGCAAGATTTTTACATGAAAATGTCTTTCTCGGGTTTTTCCACTGATTTGCCTGGCAGCTTTTGGACATGAGACTGGCATCAGCAAGTACTTGGAACTTTTTAGCATGCAGTTTTTAGTGGCTCGGTACCTAGGCTGCTAGGGTGCATCAGGATAGTTTGTTATAGCATCTTAGCGTGGAGAACCATGGACTTTGGATGCCTGATTCATGTGGGAGCAGGGGTTTCCAATGATTTCAGCAGAAACTAGTTGCTCCCAAGCACTGAAACCAGCTAAATCCTCCCATTCACTAACTAGGGTATATTTTGTGGTTCATCCTGGAGAAGTAGCTGCAGAGAAACAGCTTAACTGTTGTTCGGTGGCTCAGGAAAGGCTGTGTCTCACATTGTATCCTATTGTGTCACAGGCACAAGCCGTGTGTGATTAAGGCCACAGCGAATTTTGTAGTCAAGCACAGTGGCAAAGAGAAGTCCCCTACGTCTGTGTGCTCCCCCACTCCAGTCGGCTTAAGGGCCTTCACCTCTCCAGCAGGATGCACCAGGTGTCGCCAGGGAAATGCCTGCCTAGCCAGCTATGACAAGGAGGCTTGAATCCACACTTAACCACTCAACAGCTCATGCAAGTGGAGACTGCAAAGAGGATCTGCTGGGGACAGAGTGTTCTTAGGATGGTAATGCAGCCTGCTGCCCTGTGAGCAGTGCATCTCCTCAGAGCTAAGCACCAGCAAGAGGAGTTTGAGAAGGACAATAAAATAGACCAAAGAGACCTACAGAGAGTTTAAGTGGGCTTTTTCTTGGGATTACCACTTCTCTGCAGCATATTTCCATTGATCTGGATGGTGGGACGCTGGCTGGGTCTCTGGGCTGCTTCTTCAGGGTGGTTCACTTTCTTGTTGAAAGCGGTCAGAAGCAATCCCTTTGCACTTGAGTGACCCATGATGGGAGAGGCGTTTAGGAGATAACTACACAAGGAAGAAGTAGCAAAAAAGAAAAGAAAACACTTTGATGTCTGAGAGGGTATGCACAGCTTAATAAACAGTAAGGGGCAGAAAAGAAGGGTGCTGGGCTTGTTCAGCCTGGAGAGGAGAAGGTCAAGAGGGTACCAAGCTGCTGTCATCTGGGATGTAGGTGTGCACATGCCTCCTGCTGAGAAGGGAAGTGTCACACACTCCTCCTTCGCTGTCCTTGCCATCACCCTCTGATGACTGTTACAAAGGCCTCAGAAACCAAAGCTAAATCTTTCACCACAGATGCCTAATGACCATATGTAAAAAAAAAAAAGATGTCATGCATGCTAATGGTGTTTGATTTCTGCATAGCAAAGCCTGTCACATCGCTGATCGTTCGAGGAACAGCCATGACGTGGCAGCCAAAACAGCCTTGGATCTCAGCTGCTGGTGATTTCTCCATGCTCTGCGCAGGTGAGAAGAGGCATGAAGAATGCAGAGAAACAAGGGCTCTGCAGAGCAGGAAAGGCAGCAGTGAAGTTGCTAAGCATGGCTCAGCTGGAAGTTTCCATTGACTTGGAAATGATCCACTGAGCTTGCAGCAGGATGCTGCACTACGGGCTGCATAGGGAATGAAAATCAGGAAACCTAGGCAGGTTTTGTCTCTGCTGCAGAGAGCACAGGTGGAAGCTGTTGTCCAAGCTAACTGACTGAATATGAAACCTTGTGGTAGGTGTGTGCTTCAGTTCCTCTACTATTTAGTAAGCTCTTGAGCCCACAGACTACCTCAGGGCAGAGATGGCCTCTTCCTGGGCTTATGTGGTGTGAGAAGCACTGGCAGAGGGGCCTGGCTTTCCCTGCCTCCTCAAGAAGGAACTGGGTGCAATCCTTTTTCTTGGAAGAGAAACCCAGATGGAAAAAAGATAAGGCTTTAGCAGCAGATTGGCCAGTGATGGCATTGCTGCATGCCTCTGGAAGGATGGAGGCAAACAGACAAGTGAGAGATCAAGCATGGCTGGGATGACACACGTCTGGAGGCTTATGGAGATAGTCTGGATGTAATGAGGGCTGTCGCTGGCTCAATTTTGGCAAAATTTCTCAATTTTGTCTTTCATGCCTGTGAGTCACCAGCAAGCTGGAGGAACAGCTCAGGCAAGGATCCCCCCACGCAGAATTATGTGTGAGCTGTCCCTGTGAAACTGCAGAGCACAGCACCAGTGGGGTGTCATCCGGCACTACCTAGTTGCAGCTAGCTCAGTCCACTGGGATGTGGCTCTCCATGAGTGTGTAAGACTGAATTCGAGCTTCACTGGAAGACCTTTTTTTTTTTTTTAATTAGTCCTTAAACATTTGTCTTTCAACTGTAAATGGTTTTTATCGAATTCTGCACAAAACTTCTCAACTATTTTTAACAAAAAAAGCCCACACCTGAAGTTTATCACTTTTTAACATGGGATTTGCCGTTTTTGAGAGGAACTCCCCTCTCAACAAAGTGATGGATTGCTCCCCCTCTGCCTGAGTCTTTCCTAGACCTCTCTGAATGTCTGTTCCACGCCTTTTCCTTGGGAGGGAAGCCAGGCAAAGTTGCAGGATTTTAAGCTGAAACATATGTTCTAATCTCAGCCCCATGAGACAGAAACTGGAGGGAAGGAGTTTGAGGATCACTTTGTGGTTTCCTGGGGGCAGCAGACATAGGTGGTACAACACTGCAGGGCAATGGGCATCTGAAGACCTTGCCAGGGAGGCTCACCACAGCTGTCTTGCAGCAGAGTCTGTTGTGGTCCACTGCCTTGCTTGGGTGTATGGGGCACCCAGCAGATGGCATCTCTTGTTTGCAACAACACCGACAAAAATCAGATTTTAGGATTGTTGATGTTATGATGGCTTCGGTCTCAGGGAAATCAAACTCCAAATCTTTATGGTGGCATGTCCCAGAACAGACAAAGGAAGTGGACAACAGAGAGACAGGACACAATGAGTAACAAGTCCTCTCCTGAACAGAAGTAACTCCAAGCTCTCCTCACCTGTTTTCCTGGAGTCCTCAGGGCTGGATGCTGCCTTATCCCAGGCTGCTGCGCTTGCTGGTCATTGCAGATTTGCTGCCAGTTTCTCTTTGTCGGCTCTCCGGCACAGTGGCACACACACACAGAGTAGTCCTTGCCGCTACAAAGTCTGTATTGAACAGATTGTTTCACTTCTTTTGTTTTTTAAATTTAGGGAGTTTGCACCCAAAGCAAATTTAGGGTGATGACCCACCTACACATACTTCAGTACATTAGCTGTCTTTAACTTTTGTCTGGTATTAAAAGCACAAGCTGCCTTCCACTCCCCAGGATTTCTTCCCTCACAACCAAAATGCACCAGAAATGATGATGACAACCTAAGTACACTGCATGTGTTTGAGGCCTGCCCACAAGCTCCTTTCTCTTCTCTCCAGCAAATGTCATCGGAGCTTTTGGGCCTCTCTCCTTCTAGAGCCCAGAGAGCCTTTGCCAACCATCCTTATGTAAATGGAAAATTTATGCACACACCCCCATGCATGTGCAGTCATCCCTTCTGCTTGCTGACATACTCTCTGTCAGACATCTCCGTTTTTCCAGTCAAGGCCTCTGTTTCCAAATGCAAACTTTTCTGGACAAATTTTGAGGACTCTTGTATCTATCTATTAAATCCAGGGCTAACTAAGCTAAGTGGAGCTTGGCACCAGTTTTGTGCCATTCTCCTAAGTGCGGTAAGTCCACTGATTTTAGGAACTGCCTCCTGAACTGAACTCCCATTACTGTTGATCCTTAGGATGGTAGCATAGGGACTGTGTCCATGCACTGCAACCCCATCTCCTTTCAAACAAAACTGTGTCTTAGCATGAAAGGAATTGTAAATTATAACTAAGTTTCAGTACCGCACTTTTCATCTCATCACCTAACGTTGTCAAAGTGGAATCTGTTAAGTAGATTCTATTTGATATCTCTTCCATCACAATGCATGGCATTTTACTCACATAAACTGAGCCAAGCAACTGCTATCTGAGCTTATTCCCACAGCATACTCCTCAGAGGGGCACGGGTTCCCCATCCTTTGAAAAGAAACTGCAGGAACCGCAGATTTCATAGTGCTGTGAAGGTGACCAGGAGGTCACATATGAAGACCTACAACAATCCCAATGACATACGGACCACCCCAAAAGTGCTGAAACATCTTGACTGTGTAAGAGAGCCTGGGCTGGAGGAAGCACCACTAAGCTTCACCTCCTTTCCACTTGGGTCCCATCTGAAATCTGCAGCAGTCATGCAGAAATCAGGGAAATATGACTAACGCTAACTAACACCCAAGAGTGATCCTGGTTTCTCATCAGTCCTGCCCAAACTTCAGCTAAAGGCACAATGTAAATAGGAGGATGATGATTATAGCAGCCAAATGGCTTTGCCAGTCCACTTAATCTCATTTTAGATGCCTAATTAGTATCCCTTGAAGATCTGTGATCTACTTGTCACATGGATTAAAAAGCAAGCAACTGATAAAAAAAAACTCTGTGGAAAGTTCTTTTTCTGACTATTCCTGACACAGATCCAGCAGACATCTGTTCTTGGTGCACTGCTCCAAAGTAAAGTAGCCAAAGATCTAGGTAGGAGAAGATAGTGTTTCTTGTGAATTTTACAGCTGATGGAAGCACAAATGGACTGGTACCTACGCAAACACACCGTGTTGTGCCACACTTCCCACACATGGAGGATGCACTACTGTCAGCAATTTTTGGAGAGTGGGGACTCACTGAAATGCATAACAAGGATTCAGTGAAACTACTTCAGCCCACAGGCAAGCCAAGAGAGCGGGTGTTCCTCTCTGAGCAGCTCTAAATTAAGAGTATCATGGATGGGCTCTTCATTACAGATAGACCAGCCCACTTGTAACAACAGTGCAGTGGTCGTGGGATTATGACCAGAAACTGCATCCCTCCACACTTTGAAGAAACTGGCAATTAGAGTTTTTAAAGAACAATTTTTACAACACCCTTCCTGAGAGGTGGTGCACCCATCTCACCGTGCTTCTCCTTGAACTCTCTTCTCCCTGTGAAGAGAACACTTAATCTCAGCATGCAAATGCCTAGGGAGGGCAAGTTTCTGACTGTGCATGGCAGCATGTGAGCCAGAGTATTTATTCCACTTCACCTGGACCAAAAGGAAACCTTCCTCTTTCTTCCCTTCAGAGGGTTGTGGGTGGTTTTTTTACTAATTAAAAAAAAAGGAAAAAAAAAAAAAAGGAAGAAAAGAAGAACAAAACAGTTCAGGGTCAGTTTCAAACTGAAGGCTTCTCAGGAAACAAGAAAGCAAAGGAATTCCTTTGGAAAATGTCAAAATGTGTTGTTTCCGCTTTCAGGAACTTTTATTTGCCTCTTTTAAATTAAAGCCGTTTGTCAGTTTGGATCAAATTCAAGAAATAATTTAGTTTGTCACCAAAGCACACCTTTACAGTCTGAAGGGTGCATCTGGAGACTCCAGCTGTGGTGTGGACCCTGCTTGTCTGGCATCATGGTGCTCTTGTGTGTGCAGTGAGAGCGTTGTTTATGAGCATCACTATAAGTGAAGCTAAATGGACCAGTTTTGACTGTGGTACAGGATCATCTTTACCAAACCCACCTGCTTCAGCTAGAGCAGACCTTTCAGAAAGAGGCAGTCTGAAACTTAGGCTACATAATTAAATTATTGATGAACTAGTAACCAAGATCCATACTCTGAGAGCTTGCTGACAGACTTCTGTTTCAAAAACATGAGAAATCCCTAAGTAAACAGTGCAGAGCTGTAATCAGATTTGGAGATGTATAGCTTTGAAAATTAGAAGGAATTGTTTTGCTTGTGTGGAAAGGTTGCAACAAGTCACTTAAGTGCCAGAGCCAAATCTGGGTAGCACTTACCAGCAATGCGAAGGTCCCACCAACACTGCCACTGGTGTTAGACATGGTAACTTCCCTCCAAATATGCCAGGCTACAGATCCCCCCCACCTGATCTCACACGACAGGAATGTGAGGACACCAGAAGCATGCAATACATCTGCCCAGTGGTTCCTAGGCAGGGACTGCACAGGAGCCCAGCCAGGTCCCAAGGCTGATTCTGACAGCCCTTTTTCTGTGGTGGCTGGTGTCCAAGGCTTGCGCTCACCATGGACACATGAAGTTAAAAACCTCTGTCTCCAGGATCCTTTAGGAAGTCTGCTGAGCTGAGAGCATGGATTCCAAAAGCTGGGCATCCCCTACATGCATCATTTCCTTTGTGCTCAGGGACCTGGAGAGATGCTCTGTTCCAGTGAAGACTGTTTAACACCAGTACTAGACTCACTACTAGGATTTTCTCCATCCCCAGAAAACAAAAAAAAAAATCCACTGATGGCAAAATCACAGGCATATTATGAACAGCCTCCAATGAGTATTGCTGGAATTAAAAGAGAAGGTAAGCGGAAAGGACATGACAATCAGTAGCTTTGTGAAATAAAACAGGGGGAAGGAACAACCCTGTTTCCCTGCTAAGGCCTTGTTTCACTTTTAATTTGGTATATTCAGCTCCTATATAGATACACTGGCAATACTGATGACACTTGTGATTAATTATTTTTACAACCCTTAAGAGTCTGAGCTGTGAGATGAAACACCTCTGTCCAGGCTACAAACACAGAAGAGAAAGGCAGAACAAGCACAGGGCACAAGGAGCTGGAGAGACAGGAGGAAAATGGCTTTGTGCATTTGATAAGTCTAAATAATTGTCTGCTGGTTTTCACAGGTACTTCAGAAGGGAAAGCTTTAAAGAGAAAATTTAGGAGAAAATTAAGGAGAAAATTGAGGAACACAGTGATAACCTGTGAACAAAGCATTGAGAAAGGGAAATTATGTTTAACCAGTGGAATGGATGGAAATATTGAAACTGTTTGTTTCTTCTTATCAAATTTAACTCCTAACAGGAAACCTTATTTCAAGTTAATGCAGTCAGACATTTTAGAGTCTGTACAGGAAAACTACGTTCACAGTTGTGGGCATGTCTGTGGGAAGATCCTGCAAGGTTGGCTGGTTGCTTTTAAGGGGTAGGACTTTAATTTTATACCTTGTGAAAATCACGAAGTTGAGTGAAGCCAAAATTCACAGATGGGAGGGAAAAAGACAGCAGTCTGCTCTTGAGGGAGGATTATTCTGTCACACAGGACACAATAGAGACCTCTTCTTTTACTACTTTAACAAGTTTTGCTTCATGCTGGCATTCCTGCTTCAGAAAGGCACTGTCATGGGAAACGGATTCTGCCTGGAGACCAGACATTGTTCAGGATATCCCTTCCACCTCCGCGTGCTATTCAGCATTAACACAGCCGTAAGCAAAGCCCTGAGACTATTGAAATTTCTTTCTTCATCCCCCCCTTTCTCTTTGACAAATGTGTGACAAGGATGCAATTGTTTGAAAGCCCAGTGATGGAGAAAACAGAGAGCGAAGCCTTCAGACGTGCCTCAGTGATTTAGAAGCCTTCCCCCAAGACTTGTGAAAAAGGTCACGGGAGGTCTTCCATAGAGTTCAGCTTCCCAGCAGGGCTCTAGATGCCAATGTAAAGGCACTTAAATTCCTTTAACAGCTGACCCCTTTGTGGATGTTCCCACCTAGGATTATCCTGGCTCTTGGGCTGAAGAATAGCCCTTAGCGAACTAATGGATCACAGGCCCTTCCCTTTGAATATCAGCAGTTTGTGTTGGGTAATCGCCCATCCAGCCAGCAGGAAGTTGTTTCTTCATTAAAATGACAAAAGCTTTTGAAAGACGAAGATAAGAGTTCTTCTGATGAATCACGGCAGGGCTGGTTTGGGAAATACTGTTTCATGCTACCCAGAAGTTACTCAGCAGCTTGCTGGTAATGTAGCCTGAGCACAGCGGATGAAGCTCAGGCGTTGATCTGTGCATACATTCCTCTGTCAAAGCCCAGCCCAGCCCCAAACCAGGCCTTTTCCCCTGCAGCTGCTAGGGCACATGGTGCCCGAGGTACTCTTGGTGTGAGCAGACAGTGTGGACCCATCTTCTGCTGGGCAGTGGAGGACTCCAGGAACACATCTGCAGGAGAAACTTGCAGCCTGTCACATGGACGCCAACCCTCTTCCCAGGGCACTCCTGCTCTGCTTCCTAAACAAAGAGCACTCTCCTTCCTAAACCCCGTGCACTGGGCCCCCCATGCCAAGCCCTTCTCTGTCCATGGATAACCCTGGGCTTTCCCTCCTTCACCCCCTTTACAGAGCAATTCCTGCTCCTCCAGGCTACATGCTGCCCTCTGAGTGGGAGGGCATTAGGAGGTGGTGTCAGACCCCCTTCCATTAAGGCTAAGCTATTTAAAGACCAGTGGGCCAGAAAGGGACCAAGGGTCAGCATCACTGCTCAGAGGAGTATTTACATAGTTCATGCACTGGAGGTTCCATTTACAGGACTCCAGAAGTCCTTGAAGCAGGACAGGCACAATGGATCTCTTCTGGGAGGGGCAGCTGTGACTGCCAGGTGACCCCCCTCAGAGCCCTGTGCTGTTTTGACTGTGACTGGAGGTCCTCCCAGGAAGAGGCAGCAGCTTCTCCAGGTCCAGAGCAGCACACAGCACAGCCCATGGTGGGGTGGTCTGGCTCCTCTGCAGTGGACATTAGCCCTGCCTGGTCAAGAGGATGATGCTGGCCAGTCCTGAAGAGGCACTCCTGTACTCCTCCAGCCACTTCAGGGACTGGGCACCGGCCACTAGTGCCACTGTGGTCTGTGAGTACACAGAGCAGTGCTAGCTGCTGTCCCCCATGCCTGCTAAATGCAAAGAGCTGAACTGTTGCTGGGCTCATCCTTATGCATAGGGGTGTGCATTCCATGGTGCTGCTGCTGATCTGGTCACCCCCTGTGCCCTGAGTCCACATGGACCCCAGGGGCCACAGGACCTGCCATCAATCCCAGCCACCCACAAGGCCAGAAGGCCTGGCAGCCCAAGTGTGTTCCTGTCCTTGTTCCTGCAGGTGTGGGGGGAGAAGCCGGTGGGCTGCAGGTGCCAGGCACCCCCAGTGAACTTGGTCTGAGCACTGGGAGCAGGTGGTCTTTCCCATCTCTTTTCCCATCTCCAGGACTTCAAGTAGTGGTAATGTGCTATTTGCCCAAGAGCTGCCCTGCACCATAATAAAGGCTATAGCTGCCTGGGAGAAGTGACATGCCTACGAGCTCCAGGTGCTCATAGGACCATGAGAGTTACTTGAGCAGTAGACATATATCCCAAGTCCTTTCATAAACCTCTGCACCAAACCTGCTATTCTGACTCAGAATAAAACCAGAAAGAAATGTCTGTCTTTCTGCTGCCTCTCTCCCTAAGTGACCTCTCCTGAAAGCCCTCTAGGCTTCCAAAACAAACAAACAAAGGAAAAAAAATCAAAGAAATGGAGTATGATGAAAACCAAAAAAATGGAGAAGAACCTCAGGCACCATTTAGGAAAGTACTGTGTCTTCCTTCCTCCGGCACTGTGCCATCTATGCTTAATGCCTAGAAGGCTGGGAAAGGTTCTGGGAGAAAAGTCCACTGTGCAGGAACATTTTAAGGGCCTGAGTGGTAATGAGTCAGTGCTGAGGTCTGGATACATGTTTCCTACCTAGTACCTGCCCAGTGTGCCAGACCTTCTCGGGGAAGGACAAGGGAAACCATTACCCCCGGTTCACAGAAAGGAAACAGGAGCTGAGCAGAAGGAATATCTGCTTAGGATAATGCCAGGAACTGGCTGAGGGTCTTGGGTGAAAACCTACAGGTTTCAGGCTCCTTGGGACATAAGATGCAGGAGATGGAAAACTGTTCATCGCAATCCCACAGCTATTGCTGCTCTGTTGGTTTGCAGGGGAGGGAAGATAGGGTGAGAAGGGAAGGTTGATGCCATGCTTTCAATGCAGAACCTTTTCTTAATAGCAAAGGAATGAGGGCAGAGCAAAGGAACAATGATCTGCTCTGGAAGACCTGTCTGAGGCTTGTGGGGGCCATCCTGTTCCATTGCTTCAGCCTCCCTGTGGCTGTGACCCCAACCCTATCAGGCTTTGCTCTGCTCATCAGTATGAGTCAGCCTCACTTCTATTTGGCAGCACTTGTCGTGCCTGAGGCCACAGGTATGTAAGAGGGCAGCTCAGTCCAGCTGCTCCTGCCACCAGCAGGTCCCAGGGCCGCCTGTGCTGGCTGGTACTCCAAATTCATGGAATCACAGAATGGGTCAGCTTGGAAGGGACCACAGTGAGTGGTATGGTCCAACCTCCCTGCTCGAGGGGCAGGGTCATCCTGGAGCACATGGCCATGTGCAACATTTGTTTTCTGTGTTTCAAGGGAGAACCAAACTCTGTTTCTTCTATCTACCCATGACAGAAATGGCACTCCCTAAGTCTGCTGTGGCTCTTCTGTGGTGCCCTCAGAGCTTCCTTCCTTCTCTCCCTTCCCACCTCCTTCTGCAGGCTCACCTGCCCCCAGGTCTTTGTAGTGCAAAAGGACTGCAGGTGGGCTCACACAAATCATGAGCCAAATGTGCAGCTTTCCATCTTACACGGTCTCTAAATTGTTAGCTGGGACCTTCCTTGATGTTTAGCTGCCCAGACAGAAGCTGGGCAGCTGAGAGATCTCATAGGGCTACATCAAACAGGAGTACAAGGAAGCTCTGAGCTTTAGGGTCCCAGCATATTTAATGCTGGACTAGCTCCTAAGTCTCTGCTTCATGCAGCAGGACAAGCTATCTGCTGGGTTAGCCACAGGGAAAGCTGGGTGCTGCCAGGAATGTGCTGAACTACCCATAAGGGGAGAGGATCCCCAGTCATCACTGTGGGGTCTGGCAGCCCTTCCAGACAAGGAGAAGGAAAAAAACCCAAAGCAGCAGCTGCCAGAAAATATACTGCCTTAGAGCTGCATGAGGCCAAATGCCTTCACCTAGTGCACACGGCTCCTGCCCCTACAAGGAGGTTGTGCAATAACCTGGCAGGAATTTGATCAGGATTTAAGTCCCAGTTACCAAATACAGGTTGCATGGGGCCAGCATGTGGGAGCAAACCCTCTTTACGCTCCGTTTGCCCTCGTTCTGGCGCTGACCCCTCCATGAGCTCATTGGAAAGCAGCTTTGTGCACAGCAGCCGCCTGAGATATGCTTCCCTCCACACCCAGCCATGGCCCCGCAGGCCCATGCAGTGTGAAACACCCCTCACTCGGTGGAGAGGTGAGGCAGCACCATCCGACTGCCGTGCAGCGCTGTGTGATACTTGGTGCTGCAGGAAAGCTTGGGACCAGAAAGACAGCTGTGGTCAGTATCTGAAGCAAGTACTGTGGGGAGAGGCTGAACTCTTGTGATGGAATCAACTGGGATGAGCATCATATGTGGACAGAGCTTTATTTTGCACTTGCCAGCTGGCCTTAAAACAGCAACATGAACTAACATGGTTTTCCTGGCCACAGTCACACCCTCTTTGCCTAAGGGGTATTGTAGGAAAGGGCACACAGCAGCACACACCTCCTGATGCCACACTGATAAGGGCACTTGAGGTTCCAGCACCAGGTCAGCATCTACACTGACAGCTGTGCCAAGCAGCTGGGTGTAAGAGGGAGGGGAGAAAAGCCTCAAGCCCCAGAGTGTTGAAGTGAAAACCCATTTCCCCATAACCACTGTCCAGCTCGCTCTGTAGTGGCAGTGAGCGTTGGTGCCACAGAAACTGGCAGAACGCACTGGGAGACGAGTCCAAGCCTGCCAAGAGTACCCTCACCTGAGTTCCTTTGCTCTTGGGGGATGCTGCTTCCACCCCAACCACACAGCATGGAAGGCCACTGCTCTGGTCTGGATTCCCGGGAGTCCAAATACCAGAAACCATCCCCCAGCCTCGGACTCAGGGGTCATGGCGCTATCAGAGCTGCCCCAGCCCACCCTGTTTTTCAGGCTGTAGCAGACCGAGGGTTTCAGGTTGCACCAGGAGGACATTCTTCCGGCACCACATTCCTTGCAGGGCTAATCCTCGGGAGAATGTGCCGGCAAGCACAGCAGCCCCAAGCTGCGCCAGCCTGGCCAGAGGCGCAGCTGAGCCCGTGCTGGCCTCGCCTGGCGCCGGCCCCAGCCCCACCGGGCTTGCAGCACCAGCAAGCCTTGTCCCACTTGCCACTGCTGGAGACCCTTTTGCAGCTCAGATCTGCCCACAGCAAAGTTTAAAGAGCAGCAAGACAAACAGTCCCTGCCAAAGCCCTGCCAAGGGGACTCCAGCATTTCACTGCCTGCCAGGCACAAGCACCAAGAGGTCAAGCAAGTCTCAGCTGGTCTATCCATAAAGGTCAGCTGGCTTTCTCCTGTTCTGGCTTGTAGAACAGGACCCACACCTACTGAAAGGCTGCCGCACTTCTGCCAATGTTCTGGGCATTTCAGAAATATCTTCCTTTAAAACTTAGTCTTTATCCTTGTCTAAGTACAATTTTCCTGCAAGTGTCACATGTGTACAAACAAGAGTGGGAGAGGCTGGGATGGAAAAGTGTCCTCTTCTCTGTGACTCCCTGATGCTTTAGCTGTTTGCTATAACCACACCAACATATTTATTTTACCAGGTAAAATGTTTTAAATAATAATGGAAAAATTACTTTCTCTAACCCACACTCTGAAGGTGAGCTCTCCTGAGCTACTGGTCTGCAATTGGGTGGATGTGTCTGCAAAGATACCAGGTGAAGAGAGCAAGCTAAAGTAGTTAAAAGACTTAGGAAAGGATGCAGGGGAAAATTATTTCTATGTCTATCATAGATTCAAGAAATCCAGCCTTCCTTTCCCAGGCCCAGATATTTAGGCTGGGCTTGTGCTTTCACCCCAACTACTCTATTGTCTTTGCTAGAGAAATCTGGTTGAAAATTACCTTAAACTTTCGTCAAAATTCCAGTGCTTCTCTGTTTGGACTTGGCCAGTGTAACCCTGGCTAAAAAATGCAGAAAATATTTCAAAGTCCAACTTTAAAGGGGCAGCCATTGCTTTGTGTTTAATTAAAAATAATAATGAAATAATAGTAATTGTTTTCCAGACCCATAGTAATTAGCAATCCAACGTACAGCTCCCATGGGAAAGAGCCTCCATTTCTGCAACTAGTCTGCTTGAATATTGACTTGCTCTAGACATTGCCAAGGTTTTGAGTACAGCAATTTGATAGGAGGGGGTTTCCAACTCTGACTTCGTAGCAGTTTAACTGTCGTGCTCCAAACCACAGAGTTTTACTACAGCCTCCATTTCCCTTTGTTTTACCTGAACTTCTCATCTTGCTCTGCAAATCCTATGCCAAAATGAGTCATTCCTGCAGGATTAGCTCTGATTTTTCAACTCCTCTCTCAGTGTTGCCCAGACTAGTTCTGAGGAGAGAAAATTGACACGCCCCATTCAGGATGTGTAAGAAGCGAATGAAAGAAATTACCTTCGGTGCTCAGCTATTTGCACTGAACCAGCAAGAACCACCCCATCTCTCCACCACAGCCGAGCCCTCAGCATGGCACAGGTCGCTGACAGCACTGGGCTGCCAGCTCCAGCTAAGGGGATGCACCACTGCTCCCCTCCTTAGGGTTATTCCCCCTAGCCACTGTGGTCCACACAGGGATTTTGGTTTGCTCCGCATCCCAGAGGGGGGTGTCCCAAGGATGACCTACAAGGGCCCCCAGGAAGGAATGGAGGCACCATGTGCTGCCCATGGGGTGCACTGCCCCGGTTTTGCTCTCTGAGCATCGGGGGGGCTGCAATGAGCCCAGCTCTGATCTCCTGCCTTTGGGGTGGAGGTACCTTCTGGAAGCCTCCTCTTTCTGCTGACTGCAGAGGTCAGTGCTGTACCTCCTGTGTTTAGCACCTTGTCCAGACCCAGAGAGCCTCCTCCTCACTTACTGGAAGCAGATCTTAGCCTGTCCCTGCCCTCAGACCTTTTCTTAAGTTCACATCTAAATAAACACTTCTTACAGGAAGAAACAGTATTTTTAAAAATTGTTTTCACATTTAATTTTCCACCTCTCCCTTGTTCTCTGTTTTTTAAAGTAATAAAGACACACTCTGTTGTGGTTTAACCCCAGCTAGCAACTGAGTCCCCCGCAGCTGCTCATTCACTCCCCCCGGTGGGATAGGGGGGAGAACTGGAAGAGCAAAAACAAGAAAACGGGGATAGATACGGTTTAATAGGTAAAGCAAAAGCCACGCACACGAGCAAAGCAAAACAAGGAATTCATTCAGCGCTTCCCACGGGCGGGCAGGTGTTCAGCCATCTCCAGGACAGCAGGGCCCCCTCACGCCTCACAGTGACGGGCAGACAAACGCCATCACTCCGAACCTCCCCCGCCTCCTCCTTCTTCCCCCAGCTTTTTACGCTGAGCATGACACCGTATGCTACGGGATATCCCTTGGGTCAGTTGGGATCAGATATCCAGGTCGTGTCCCCTCCCAACTCTGTGTGCACCCCCAGCCCCCTCTCTGGTCCGGTGGCTGAGCAACAGCAAAGGCTTTGGCTCTGTGTAAGCCCCGCTCAGCAGCAACAAAAACATTCCTGTGCTACCAACACTTATTTCAGTACAAATCCACAACACAGCCCCATACTAGCCATCACTGAAAAAATTAACTCGATCCCAGCCAAAACCAGGCCACTCTCGCATAGCAAACACTGCATTGTCTCACAGCAAACTAAAGGGGAGGGAATCTCAAAGGTCTCAAAATGGTGCCACTCTCCTTCCCTTTCCAGGCCCAAAACATGAAGTGATCCTGGAAGTGATTGTTAAATCACTTGGAAGATCTGTTTTCTGATAATGGTCCAGCATGGCCGGCAAATCTGTGATTTGCATATGAATACCCAAACTGCATAAGCAAAACTATCAGAGCCAGCTGGAAGAAAGAAAATCTGAGCACCTGGCATTTTAAGAAATCCTCTTGCTTGTGTTCTCAGATCCCTTTCCTGTATCATTGACAGGACTTGAGCTGATTTGACAGAAACTCCTGGAAATTGTGTTTCTACCACAGGAACAGAGAGAACTGTAGAAATCACAAGGTTTCTGCTCCAGCAAAAACTTAAAGCATGGTTATACCCCAAGTTAGATCAGCTTTCTCAGGGACACGACCAGTCAAATTTTAAAAAGCCCAACAGAGATCCCACCATGTCTTTGTCCCATGGCACAGACTTCACAAAAGAAATGTGGACTGGTCACAGAACAAGTAAGACCAGACTGTCCAAAATCAGAAAGAGATTTCTGAAACTTTTTGCTGTCCCCGGAAATCCATGCACTGCAGTGCCTATTTTTATTAGCAGCAAAACTTAAAACCACTTCTTTCTCTCCAGATTACCACGACCTACACACTTTTGGTTAGAGGTATTGCCTCAGGCAAACGCTGGGCAGATGCTTATCTAGTGTAAATCCCCACAGATCTGTTAACTTCAGCAGGATGCCAGCTATTCACTGCCTTTTCAGTCTTGTTAAAAAAAGCTTGGAATTTGAGAAATAACCCATTTTCTCATCTGGGGAGAGACATTTTTGCTACAGGCTCAAGCAAAACTCCAGCAGATTTCGGAAGGTACTTGTAAATAGGGCATTACTTGGTAATTACCATGGTGATTGCTAAAGGGTCAGAGAGAGGCAATGAGAACAAAGAGGCCTAGGGAAAAAAAAAACAGGAGCTCTTTGTAAAAGTATTCAGATTTTGTCTGCCAGTGCCAATAAGCTCGAACTATCCCCACTTTACACTTCGGTTTTTAAATGAAGACTATTTACATCCCGCAGGCATGGAATTCCAGCAGGGTAGTGCTGGGTCCTACCGATCCCCCATCGGCATCAACCCGGCAGCTGAACGCATCCGCGGCAGCGGGGCTCACAGCTCACCCTACTGCCAGCCGTGGTTTAACATCCAGCGGTGCACTGTGCATTGCTCGGGCTCACGCACACACAACACAACACTGCACTTTCTGTATGTACCTCTTTAAGTACAATTTTTCTTTCCTCGATCAGTGCTTGACACACACTCCCCAGCCTGGGCATCCACCTGGCTGTGCCCAAGGGCAGGAAAGCGCCCAGAGAGGCTCCTCTGCTTTAACTGGGAGCTATTTTCAGGCTGGGGGGGGGGTTGCCTCCAGCCGCAGGGCCACGCTGTGGCTGTGCCTTTGTCTCTCCCTGCAGTCCGACGCAGGCTCTGACCCGATGTCTTTTCTCCCCAGCTCTGCCTCTGACCTGCTTTGTCGCTAAGGGCTTCCCCAGAAAACCCCGAAGAAGAGACAGAAACTTGGATCACAAAAGGGCTGGGTGCCTGAACCTACCTACTGAAACAGCTTATTTTTGTTAATCAAGTAGAGTCACGCAAAGCGTGCTAAAAGCTGTAGCTTCCAGGGAAGGGCAACAAGTGTTTTGTTTAATAATGCTCAGTAATACAGTTTAATCACTGATTTCCCTTCGTTTAAAGAAAAAAACTAAGGATGAAAAGCACCTTTTCGTGGTCTGTGTGGACCAGTCCTAGAAAGCTGTGACATTACTTTCAATGTTTTTTTTGCTTGTACCAAAGTGATGCTGAGAGTCTTTGATTCCACACCAAGACCCAGAGGAGAAGAAACTTAGGTGAGCTTTATTCTGTCTACCCGTACGAGATTCTCTCTGCAAAACAAACCTCCCAACTAGTGTTCCAGCAAAGGCTCTTCATATTCTTCCAGCTCCACCCCCAACCCTTCCTCTCCACATTCCTTGCTTTTCCACGGTACTTCTCTTTCCCCTCCTTCATGTGTTGCCAGTTTTACCCACTGCTCCCATCTACTAGCTCCCAACACCTTTGCTCCCCTTTATCTCCCTCCTTGGCTGAGGTACTGTCTGTGGCCACAGGGAAAGTGTTCAGCAATCCACAGTGCAGAGCATGTCTTGGGACAGGAAACTGGTTAGTAAATTATAGAACTCCTCCACTGCAATTTGTTAGAGTTTTAAATATCCGTATTTTGGTGAAACAACATGAAGAACGCTGCCAACAAAGAACACCAAGAAATTTCTCTCACCTGCACTGGGAAATTTACCTCTTAACTCTACAGTTTGGCCAAAATGACCTGTCCCCTCTCCATCCCATGCTTAAGTGTGAGTTAGAAAAAGCCAATGTCCAGGACAATGTGGTTCTGTCTGCAACAAAGAAAAAAAGAAAACAAATAATACTTCTTTCCACATAGCTTATTGAAGAAAAGTAGGATATTTGCAAATATATTTTGTTCACAATATGGCAATTAATTAAATAATTACACCTAAATAAAATTCCCAGCTTCCAAAGCAAGCAATAAATAATTCCCTTTAAACTGCTGTATTCTATCATTTTCTATCAAGCATCAGGTTTTACTTGTAGCTGTGAAGAGGGTTGAATTACTACTCTGGCAAATACTAATTTGTCTTAATAAAAATTTGTCACCAGGTGACACTTCCTGTCCACAAGACTCAGGGTCTTTCTGACCCCATGGGTCCTTTGTAGGAGCTTCTGTCAGATGCCAGTGACACCTGTTGAGAGCCAGCAGAGCAGACAGGTCCCAGCAGGGCACCTGGGAAATACTGAGTAGGAGATGTTCACCCTGCCGGAGATTAAGCCTCTCAAAACTGTTGAACGACTACCCAAATAGGGCATTTGATAGGCAAAACAGAAAGAACTTATTTCCATGCCAACAGTGTCTGACAGCTATTCAAAGATACCCATCCGGAAGATTTTCATGAGGTGCTGAATTTCACAGGCTTCAGGGGAGCAAGAGCCATGCAAACTTCCTAACACCTGCACGCCAAAAAAGAAGAAAACCCCAAAAAGCATAGTAAGTGATTTTCAGCTTATAGGAGAGAGCCTGACTCTGCTTTGCATGTTTCCAGAAAAAGCCAGCTCCTCCTTTTTGAAGCATCTGACAGATCTGCACTACTCCCAGTGATATCTTGGTGGTGCAAAGGCAAGAATGGGCAGCTTATTCTCTTGGAAACCAACTCTAAAATATGTTTCGGCAGGGGAACAAATGAATGTATCACAGCCCATCCAGCTCAGGCTGCATCCACACAGCTTCTACCAAGAAGGTGCCTGCTCCTTGCTGCCCACATCACATGTGGACATGTGGTGTTGTCTGTTGCTTCGTTTTGTTGCTCAGTGTCTTAGCTAAATGGGGCTCTTGCCAGTGTGCACAGCAAGTTTCCATGTTTAACTGTTTAGGAGTGCTGGCACAGACCTTGGTTTGCCCGACAAGCTGTGATGCTCCTCAGGAAACCCAGTATGGAGTGTACCTCATCTGCGGCAAGAGTCACTCCTGGCCCGTGTCCAGCCTCATGCACGGCGTTCCCCGGAGCCTCTGCAGCAGGGCCCCAGCTGGGACTGGCACACAGGGCACTGCTGCCCCAGGGCACCACATGCATCTTTCCTTTGCTGGGCTTCCCAGACTTTCCAGCAGTCGTCTGCTCCTGTTTGTGGTGGCCCCTCTTCCTGTCTTTCCTGCCTCTTCCTGTGTCAGCCACTGCCTCTAGCTCAGTGCTACCCTCACCCCAGAGCACCAGCCCTGCACATCTCCTGTGCTGTACGGCCAATCCTTTTGCCATTACCTTTACATACTGAATTCCCAAGTGGAGCAGGGTCCCAAGGGAATGATCAGAGGTAGTGTTCTGCTTGCAGAGAGCCTGCCCTGCCCACCTGCAGCTGCCCCTGTTGCAGCTCACCTGCTGCAGGTCCTGGGGAGCTGCTGGGCTGTCTGGCAAGCATGCTCGGTGCCCTGCCCAGCTGAATGGAGGCTAAGGCTGCCTATGGCTCTTGCCCCAATTTCTGGCCTGAGACATGGCCTATTTTAAAGCTACCATGATGTTTTGTCTTTTTTCTACAGAAGAATGACCAAAACAGCTAACTCAAGCCTCCCACATGAACCTGGCTACATCTGTGTGATTCTCTCAGCAAGCAACTCTTTCTTCCCTCCAGCACCAAGTTCCCATAGAAAACTCAACCAAGGGATGAGAAGCTGCAGTAATTTGGAAAAACAACACTGACACTAAACAACCAGGCCACTGCATGAGAGTGAAACCTTGCCACCACTAGACAAGGCAAGTAAACAGCTGGTAAAAATATGCAGTATCCTTGTAGTATATTGCTTTCCAGCCTCTCTCCTGCCATGTGGTTATACTCCATGTTCAGCTGCACATCAGTTCTCCCGCAGAGGCTTCACCTTTGTCCCCATACCACAGTCTAGTCACAAAGTGTTTCCAAAATCCATGCAATCACCTCCCTGCTCTTGTCTCCCACTAACTCCAGTTAGGTGCAAAACATCTTAAGCTCAGTCACTTTGAACACTTCTTTGTGGAATGTGCTCTGGAAGTGCATGAATGATGTCATGCCATCACCTGTCCTATTCCAAAAGGCTCAGGCCTATGGTCCCATCTCAGATCTTAACCACAAGCTGCAGGTAGGTTAAGCTCTTTGTCACAAAGTGTTGTGAAGTGACTGGCTGTGATGCTCTCCACACTTCTAACAGCAAAGTCCTGGCACCAAACACACAGCCAATAAAACCCCCAAACTTGCCATTCCATCACAGATGCATCTGAGCTTGGGTAGTGGCTGTGCCATGGGTATGTGCTCTCACTTGATTTGCATTCAGCCAATATGGTCTGGCATTTTGACTCTGCCAGACCCTTAACTTGGAGCACATTAATTACAGCCCTGTTGTTCCTGGGACACAGAGGCAAAACTTTTCCTCACCTCAGAGAGGAGAGGAATTCTGATGTGGAACCAAAGCTATCAACATGCTGCACATGAAGGGACTGTCCACACATTTAATATGTCCACTTCCCTTTGTTTGGTTGAAGTGGAAGAAGCAGCTCAGGCCACAGGACTAAGGATGAACAGGGTGTCCCAGCAGTCTACCCTTGAGGGATCTCACTGGTGTGGTTTGTAACATGGCAACTGAGTGGGGAGTGAACTGGATTTTTTCCCATGGGTGGAAATCACTCTTGGAGATCCAAGCAGATGGGATTCTCATTGAGGTAATTCTCTAGCACCTACCAGTACTAACAAACTCCATTCTTGAGAGGCCAAGGCACAGTGCCCTTGTGCAGGGCACCCTCTGCAGTGCAGTGTTGTCACAATCAATGACCACTTTGCCCAGTTGAAGGCCGCAGACCTTAAGTGTCAGCAGGATCTGAGTGGAGAAATTTAGACAGAAAAAATGCTAACTCTAAACTTTGTCCCAGAGACCAAAAGAAAGTTCAAGTGATAGATTTTGTATGGGTAATACTATGTAGATACCATACATTTTTGATTGCATTGTGAACTCCAAAGGTTTAATCAATGCACGGTGTTTTCCATGTTACTTACCCTTGTCCCTCCTCCAGCATGACTGAATCAAAAGAGAAAACAATGCTTCACAAACACGAAAAGCACCAACTGTTCTGCTCCAGCAACAGGCACCACTTGACTTACAGATGGAGGAGATCTGCAGTCTAAGATCCACCTGGGTGAGTTGGAGTTTCATGTTCTCCATAGTTCCCTCCCCATGGGAACTGGTACTCAAAAAAGACACCAATGCCTTAAATGGGACATACTCCTGCTCCCAAAGTAGAGAGTTAAAAGTGTTTTTAAATAGGTTTATGATAATGTCAAATTGAGGATAGTCTCCAGTGCACCATGTTATACAACTTCCACTTAACTGACAAATACTGGCACCACAGTTTAAGCTGTGTAATGTGGAAAGGAGAAGGGACAAGAGCCAGCACATGCTGTTTGGGTATCCATTTCACTCTGCTTTGGACTCTGCCAAGGAAAGTGCTTACTTGGGAAAGGATTTTCATCACCAGCAGGGAGGGCAAAAGCAGCTGTTCAGCACACCGTCCCTCCTCAGCACACACCTCTCTCACTCCCCATCCTCTACAAGTGCAAAGCGAAGCACGATCTGACTTTGCCCTCTGGAGGCATGGAATTGGCATGGCACAGAGAGACACAGCCCCAGAGGTGACTGAACTACGGCACTGCCTTTTGAAACATCCGATAGGAAAATCCATTCACAGCTGCAGCTTCCCACGGGTAAGAAGGCAGAGCATTACTTGTGAGGCAGCTTCGTACTGAAGGACTTGGGGTTTTGGTACGTACAGGGGAATACTACCCTAGTCTGCTGTGCACTTCAAGAACGAGGGTGTTGGTACAGGAGGTTGATTTTTTCTCTTGGCACAAACTCTGCAGCATGTGATTTGAAATACTGCCCCGTGTGTGCATCCAGCTACTGGACACGGTACACGCACATGTGGGTCTTCAGCAAGTGGCACTTCACGGTTTATTCTGCTAGCTCCATAGGTTTTTTTGCTATCTCCCACATTGCTGGGAAGCTGCACAAATAAGCAGGTGGCCAGTGACTCCTGGGTTCCTTATTTAGCTAGAAACCAGGGCTGGGGTTTGTTTGCTGCATGGAAATGGATGTACACACACACATGCATACACACATACTGATTTTTCTCCAAGCAGATAAACAACTCTGTTGGACACCTCCAAGGGAGCTGTGTTTCACCAGGATAAACAACTCTTACCTCCCTTTGCTCCCTTAAAAATCATTTGTGCAATGCCCAAGAGGGCTTCGGGAAAGCTTCTCCTACAAAGATAGACTCAGCAGTGCACTGGTGACCTGAGTTCTGGAAGAATTGGCAGAAGATGCTACGACGTGGGCAGGATGAGGTGTACGGCCATGCACCTGTACACCTGTGCACATCCACCTCTCTGCACATACATCTACCCACGTCTGTTTCTTGCCTATGTGCCCACATGCAAGCATCGGCTCCAGCCACGTACCTGTGTGTGCTGGCATTTGTTTGTAGGCACACTCGCCTGTCACTGCACACCCACAAACTCTCACTCACATCCTCACCCCCACACCAGTGCCCTCACACACCCATGTACCTGTGCACGCACACCCTTCCATGCACACACATGCCTGTGCACACCTGCACACACTTTCCATCTCACCTCTAGGACACCCTGACATCTCCTTTATATTCTGGCTTGCAAGGAATATCATGCGAACAGGTGAGGAGGCTGTGCTGTCCCCAGGCCTGTGGGTGTGTGTCAAAAGGGTTCAAGTCCTGGGCAAGCATTCATCTGGGGTCTGACCCTCAGCCCCAAGTATGTGAGCAAACATGAGGGAGCTAGCAGGTATGTCCTGGCATTAACCTGTGGAGAGCCTGGCATCCTTCCTGGTTGGATCATGGACCTCTGGGGTCCTGTGGCATAAGGATCAGGGACGAGCAGGTCAGCAGGTCAGGGATAAAGCAGGGGCACGGGACCCAGCCCCGTGCCAAATAGTTGCTGAGGACCAGCGATGAGGGCCGTAGCCTCAGTGTATTCTACGTAGCAGCTCTGCACGCAAACCGCATAGCCTAAGCCCACACTTACTATCGCTCCCCACGCAGATCTGTCACCAGGTGGTTTTTTCCAGCCTAGTCTGTTTCGACAGCTTGATTTCCGCAAAGGAGCGTGGGGCTCCCTGGGCAACGTTGTCTGGGGCCGACTGTCCCGCGCGGACCGGCAGCATCCCCTCCGACAGCGGCGGCCGCTCGTCGCTCCACCTCTCCCCGCGGCCGCCAGCACAACCGGCCCCGACGGCGCCGAGCCCTGCGGGAAGGCGCGTTAAATGCCCGTGCCCGGACACCCGCACCGCGATCTTGGAGATGCCCCCGCTCCGCCCGGTGCCCGTCAGTCCTTCGGAGCTGTGCGCTCCCGACGGCGGCGGGTCCGCGGCGCCCCGACGGCACTGGGTACGGGGCCCAGCGGAGAGGGGCGGGCGTGAGGTGCTGGGCAGGGCGCTGCCCCTACCCGCGGCGGCAGCGGCGGCACGCCCGGCCCTGCCTGCGCCTCCCGGGCGGCGGGGCGTAGCAGGGGGAGTGCCGGCCGCCCGGGCGCGGAGCCGCCGGACACCGCCGCATAAAAGCCGCGGCCGCGGCGCGCTGCGCTTCCTCGGCTCGGTCCGGCGCGGCTCGGTGCGGCGCGGAGCCGCTCCGACGGCCACATGACAGCCGAGAACCGGCTGCCGCCGGGCCCCCCGCCGCCGCCCCCGCCGCTGAAGGCGGACGCGGTGCCGCCGGGAGAGGAGGCGGCGGCGGCGGCGGCGGCGGGGGCGCGGGGCGGGCGGCGGCGCCGCAAGCGTCCGGCGGAGCGGGGCAAGCCGCCGTACAGCTACATCGCCCTCATCGCCATGGCCATCGGGCAGGCGCCCGAGCGGCGACTGACGCTCGGCGGCATCTACCGCTTCATCACCGAGCGCTTCCCCTTCTACCGCGACAGCCCCCGCAAGTGGCAGAACAGTATCCGCCACAACCTCACCCTCAATGACTGCTTTGTCAAGGTGCCACGGGAGCCCGGCCGCCCCGGAAAGGGCAACTACTGGACGCTGGACCCTCACGCCCGCGACATGTTCGAGAGCGGGTCCTTCCTCCGCCGCAGAAAACGCTTCAAGCGCAGCGACCTCTCCACCTACCCGGCCTTCCTCGCCGAGCGCCCCGCCGCTCCCTGCCGCCTCGTCCCGCTGCCCGCCCCGCCGCCCCCCGCCGACCTGCCCCCGGCACCCGCCGCCGCCTCCTGCGCCTTCGCCGCCACCTTCCCCGCGCAGGGCTGCGCCTCCGCCGCCCTGCCCCACGCCTACGCCCCGCTGCCCACCGCCCCCGGGCCCTATGCGCCCTCGGGCCACGGGCCGCTGTACGCGCCGTCGGGGCGCATCGTGCTGCCCGCCTCTTCGCCCGGCCCCGCTGCGCTCTACGGCCGCCGCTCCCCCGCGCCCTATCCGCCGCTGCCGCAAGCCTACGGCGCCGGAGGGCAGCTGGGCGCCGCCGAGCCCGCACCACGGCACGGCACCTACCCTGGAGGCCCCGACAGGTTCGTCCAGGCGCTCTGACCCATCCCGGAGAGGCCCGACAGCGCGGACCGGAGCCCGGCAGAGGGCGGACTGTGGGGGCCACCCGGCACCGCTGTTCCCGGGGCCGCCCGGGAAGATGCTGAAGAACCTTGGGCTGCACCTCCGCATTCTCCCATCTGCCCGGGCTTCCTGGCAAGCAGTGTCGCAGTCAGCCCTGGTGACCTGGGGTGTCCTACCCAGCCTTGTCTGCTCTCGGCAAAAAAGTCCTGGGGACTCCCAAGTACCTGGATGGGGCAAACAGTCTATTCCTCTTCTGCAGCCTTTCCTGGGGCAGGTGCTCAAAGCTTCCTGCCAGGCTCCCACCTTCCCGGCACACCCAACTGGGCCCCAGGAAGATTTCACGTTTAAATGTCTCTCTGCTGTTGATTTTTTTTGTTTTAGAGAATTAAATGTTTGTTGGTGAGGTGAAGGAGGGAGACAGGAGGAAGCATTCCCCGGCCTCATGCAGGCAAAGCTGCAAAAGCAGATTGCATGGCACTAATGTGGTGGCATGTCCCTGATGGCTATTGCTTTAGCCCCAGGCTTCACACCAGCAAGTGTGGCCAAAGCTGGAGAAGGTTTGGATGCCAGGGGTGCAGGAAAACGCATCAAGTCACATCCTTCCAGTGTTGTGCTCTGTGCTGCAGGGGTGAGAACCGTGGTGGAACTACAAAAACTACCATGAGCATGCCCAGCCCCTGGAAGAGGGACACAGGGAGGCTGTGGGACCTCCGCCCTTGGAGGTCTTTCCAACTTGATTGGACGGAGCCTGATCTGCCTCTGAAGTTGTAGCCAGTGTTGAATTTGGACCTGTTTTGAGTGGAGACCTGATCCTGAGGTCTGTGGAGGTACTTACAGCCTAAATTACTTTGATCCTGAGGTCAGCCCAGCTCTGTCTGTAGCCTAGAAAAATTGGCTTATATAGGGGAAAACTTTATTTTCTGGAACACAAGAGGCACATGGTGCCTTTTCATCTTCAGTCGCTCCACTTTCAAGCTTTCCTAGGGTGGAAAAGAGGCTAGAGAAAGATATGGAGAGGGAACAACTAATAGGAATGTCTGTGAGAGGCAAAGGCTTGAAACTCAGGCATACCCCTCCCAGCAGATCCCACCACCCTGGAAAGGGCCTGGAGCAGTAGTGGATACCCAGGGCTCTGCTTGAGGCTGTGGATGTAGAGGGAACCAACATAGCCGTGCTCCCAGGTCTTCTTATACAGCTCCTTTTTCACGTGCAGGTGGGGAACCTGTGTATCCAGGGCCAGGACGAGGTTGGTGAGAAGATCCTGCAGTGTGGTGGAGCCTTGTATGGGGACAGGGAGTGAGAAAGTGCAGCCAGAGCCTCAACAGGAGCTTTGGAAGAACAGACAGGGTGCACATAGACCAGAGTCTCTCTCACCGGTGAAGGGTGTAGATCATAGTATAACTCAGGTTGGAAAAGATCTTGGGAAGTTTCTGTTCCAATCTGGTACCCAAATCAGGGTCAGCTATGACTCAGACCAGTAGGCTCAGCCCTATGTAGTTGAGTCTTCATCACCTCCAAGAATGGAGATGGCACAGTCTCTTTGGGCAACCTGGCTGTCCTTGTGGGGGAGGAGTTTCTCCTTGTACCCTCCATTTAGCACTTCTCTACTCTCATTTCATGTCTACTGTCTCTTGTCCTAATGCTGTGCTTTGCTGCAAAGAGTTTTTGATCCCATGAAGACACCAGTACCTTCAGCTCCACAGAACATTTTTCAGATGAGGTCATCAGCAGGATGAAATTTGTGTAGAGGCAGCTTCCTTGCTTTCTCTGGGTGCTACGGTCCACATATCCAGGTGGGACATGAGAGAGGAGATGGGGTGGAGCAGGAAGGTGGTTGGGTGTTCTCAGTGTTCTCACAGCACAGCTTGGTGTGGAGAAGAGTAAAGCCATCTGCAGTAGGTGGGCAGGAGAAGTTGTATGTCTGCCTTCCCCTGGGCTGTGAGGTCGGAGATGAGTTTTGGATTCAAGGGTTCAGAGTGCACGGGGATGGCGTGTGGTGAGCCACCTCCTGAGCTGGGAGGCTGAGACTGGCCTGAGAGCACTGCCCCATGTCCGTGTAGACCTGTCTGCGGCACCGCAGGAAGCTGCTGTCCATACAGAGCTGGGGAGGCTGCGCTGCCACCAGTGGGGGGCGGACACAGACAGCAAGTGTAAGCACCACTCAGCTCTTCGGTGTGCTGAGGTCAGTCAGATTTCTCCTTTCCTATCCTTTCGGAAGACTTGAGTTGTATCTTCCTTGTTCTTCCCGGGTCCCGGCACATCCAGAAGCTGCTACCATCCTGGAGAGAGCAGAGTTCTGTCTGCAGCCTGGCTGGCTGAGCCAGGGGCAGATCTCCTCAGCAGCTGTGCTAAAACCTCTCCCAACTCTTCTTTCACCATCTGGAAGACGATCTGTACACCTAGCTGTGCCAGCTGTTAGTATTTTTGATAGCTGCTGGCTCTGCTTTCCTTGCCTGCAAGGACTGGACTGTGTCACTTTGACAGCAAGCCATGCCAGCCTCTTGCTCATTTGGGGGTAGGTAGCTGGGAGAAGAGCTGTCCTGCCTTTTAATGCTTGCTTTCCTTCCTGTGGAAGCAGTTGTCAGTGTGGACCAGATAATTTTCACTGAATCATAGAATATGCTGAGTTGGAAGAGAGTCATCAGGATCATCAAGCCCAGCTCCTGTCCCTGCACAGAACACCCCAAGAATCACACCATGTGCCTGAGAGTATTGTCCAAATGCTTCTTGAACTCTGTCAGGCTTGGTGCTTGCTCCCTGGGAAGCCTTTTCCAGTGCTCAGCTACCCTCTGGGGTGATATCCAGCCTAAACCTCCTTTCATGCCTCCACGAATCTTGGCACTGGTCATGAGAGTGAAGAGCCTAGATGTCTTCTGGCCCTTGTTCCTCTGGTTTTGTTCTCTGCTTCAGCCCTCGTGCTAGTCTAGGGTTCAGTCTAAAAAACGGTCACTAGTGATGATAGAGGTTTTGTGGAAGATGCTTCTGATAGCATCTGTAGGCAGTTCAGGGAACAAAACTTAATGTCTGGAGGACATGCCTGATAGATCTTGGTGACTCAGAATGCACAGATTGGGTAGGTATGTTGTTTGCAGAGAAGGTCTAGATGCTTGTTCTTGTTTCTCTCCAGAGTTTTTATACCTACAAACTAGAGAAACTGGGCATATCTAGAAGGAAGATTTTTTTCAGCAGGTACAGTGATGAGCTTGCTGCTCATCAAGAACCTGAGATGTGGTCAAAAACCGCTTAAACTTCTGTCACAAACAGCTGGAAACCCTGGGCAGAACTGTGAAGAGCTACTGTAACCATTCAAGGGACTCTAGGTCTATGTGGGGTCTGCATTTTGAGGTTTTTGAGGCAAAAACAGACAAAGCTATACCTGCCCTTTGCTAGTACTGGCAGTGCTCCAACTTCCTGCTTGCAGCAGGCCTGAAGACTCCGGTGATCCCTTCCCACCAGCACTGCTGTGGTTTTGGCTATTCCAGCCTCTCTGAGCTGTCGTGTAGGCTCACATGCCAAGGGTGTGCTGAACACGGGTGGCTCTGTCCAGGCTGTGCCTTATGGTGGTGAGATGTGCTGCCCACGTGTGACATGGGACTGCCTGACCGCTGACAGAGGAAGATACACTTGTTGTGTCCTTGGGGAGCCATGGGGTTGGGTCTCTCTATGAGGATATGGGGATATGCCAAGGGGATATGTTAGACAGTTGGATCTCAATGTACGTTTGTGACATGGGGATATGTTAAACATTTGGATCTCAATGTATTTTTGGCTGGCACGTTGCTTGTAATTCTCAGGCACCACCAAGAATAAGAAAAAACATTTGATTTCTGTAAGTTTTATTGTAAATACCTGAGAGCCTTCCTTTTAGCAAAGTTAGTCTAAGTTTCAAACTACTCTTTTGATTTCTATGAGAAGAGTCCAATAAATCTGGATTGTAAACCTGTAGGAAACTCTTTTAACTGTAAGCACTGATGAGAAGAGAGAGGGGCCTTGAAAGTGCTCATTCCTCAAAGGATGGAGCCTCTCGGTTCCTGTTCTGCCTGAGTTCTGGTATAATCAGGCCCTGAGCAGACTTTGAGAAAGAAGTGGACTGGACAGCCTAGGAGAATATTTTATTCTGTATTGGAGATTTTTTTTGTTTTTACTCTTCTACTTCACTTGAAATAAATCTTTGTCTTGTTTATAATGAAGTGTCTCTGAGTTTATCCTTTCAAACCTTCCCTGTACTTCTGAGACTGGGAGAGATACAGAGCAAGATGCGTGACATGTGCTGCTCATTGCTTTTCACCCTGTCTGTCTTACCTTGGCTTTTTTTGGTCTCCTGGGTTGCTAAAGACATCAGAGGGAAGGAGGAGGGATGGGTCAGCAAGGCCAGGCCCGAGGTGGCGTATCAAACTTCTGCAACCCCTTGAGTCACCAGTCTGCTCTGAGGGTCTCCTGACAGGCCATGCACGCCCCAGACATCACTGCATGAAGCTCCATCCCAGCCACATGCCTCTGCTAGGAAAAGGGACAGGTAGGGAAGCCTACTACCTGTGAGAAGAACAGAAGCTCAAGGATGGGCAGGGGATTGTGTTTGGCATGAATTACTCCCTAACTGCTGCAAAATGGAGCTGGGCCAGCTAGAGGAGGTGTTACCACTGCAAACATTGTGTTGCCTGTCCTGTGGCAGCAGCACCAGAAATGCTTGGTCTTGCCTCCTACACCCCAGGCCAGTTAGTTCTTTTGGCTGCAGAGATGGAGTTCCCGCAGCCGCAGGCTGACACTCTGTTCACCTTATGCAACAGCAACATCTGTGGGAACAATTCATCAAGCAATAACCATAGCTAGTGGGGGGTGTAACAGGCCTTCAGGGGCAACTCCACACCTCAGGATGATGAGCTGGCTTGCACGTGGGTAAAGATGATAGCAGATGTTGCCCCTTCTCCTGCTGAGAGGGTGGTGACTGGCTTCCTGAGCCTGTTTGAGGGATAGTGAATTCTGCAGCTGCTGCCCTGTCAACAGCCCAAGCTGCCTGGAGGGCTATAAATGAGATGGGAACAGGTAGTTTAATCTGCCAAGTTACCAAAAAGCAGATAGGAAAGTCTTCTTCAATAGCTTTGGGACTCCCAAGTATGATTTATCTGCCTTTGAAAGTGACAAGAAGTGGATCAAATCTATGAGAAAGAGTAGGTGGGGGAGGCAGCTGCCATTTGGCCAGGAGGGAGTAACTTGGAAGGAGTCCAGATCTTTGTGAGTTGTAATTGGAGAGCACCCTACGTAGCTGGAGCTGGGCTTTAGCTGTATCCATTACCTAGAGCAGCAGTGTCAGTGATCAGAGAGAGCATCCCACTCATGCAGCACCTGGATGTGAACTAACATGAGCACAGGAAGGCTGATGGGGGTCTGACTTTACAGTCTAGTGTATGAGAGTACAGTGGCAAGTGTTAGCACAAAGAACAGCTTTACACACTTGTCTTGGTGTAATCCTGAAGCCCTGATTCGTTGGAAGCCTTCTCTAGACAGCAGAGCTGATTTCTTAACTCAGTCCAATTGGAATTTATGTCTTCTCCATGTCCAGGGTCAAGAAGTCAAGGAGGGAGATGGTGTCATCTGCTGTACCTGGAAGCTGGTGTTATTTTTGGGAGTTACTTTTGGGTGTGGTGCACTCATCCAACCCCTCTTTGTGTGGGCAGACTTGGGGGAGGGAGGCCCAGCTCAGGGCTGCCAGACTGAACTCTCACCGCTTCTGCAGCGTTTGAACACAGGGTGCAGCTGGCCAATGTGAAGTACCCTGGCCACACTGCTTGGGCTAAGAGGAAAAGAGGCTGCATCCTAGCCTCTTCTGATGATAGGAAGTCCACAGGGCCGTTGTACACTCAGGGCCCTGTGTCTGGCTGAAAATGGCCATGGAGGAAGCAGGAATAATTGCTGTGGGCTGGCTCAGAGGAGCTTACTGAGCTCACTGCTATCTCTTCTCTGATGCCAGGAAGCTAAGATTCACTAGCCATTTAAGAATTTGCAAGCTATTTTCTGGATGTGAACTATACAAAGAGATCCTAATTGATTAAGGAACAGCTTCTGACCCTTTTCATTCAGTGCCAGCACCAGAGCTTTTAGTCTGATCACTGAAACACAGCCTGCTTGATGCATGAACCATTCTGGCTGGCCCTTGCAAGGAGACCATCTGCATCTCATGTTGACCTCTTCCATTTGGGAAAAGGTGCTCATGAATCCAGGCTGTCCCCTTCTGAGGTTAACAAACTATGTCCTAGGCCTCCTATCACTTCTACAGCCATACATTTTAGCACATAGCCTGTCATCAGGCTCACTGGAGTGCTGGCCCTAGAATTGGCCAATTAAATACTGGCTTCCCTGGCCACCCTTCGTATGTCCTCAGATTCATGGCTGCAAGAATAGTGGGGGAGGAAGACTTACAGGGTATCAGCATTGTGATGTCTTCAACAGGCAGAGGAGGTTTCCTTCTCTTCATGAGGAGGCACATTATACTGATTGTGTTGATTTTTTTCCTTCTCCGTCTTTGGGTTCACTTGAGTTTATTTCTGCATGTGTATTCTTTTTCAGTGGTTCCCAAACAGTTTTGGTGGTTTGGGGTTTTTTTTTTGTTTGTTTGTTTGTTTTTTGCTCTCCTTGTTTTCTCTAAAATTGCTTTTACTTGAGTAAACAAGGGCTTGCATTTCTGCAGCAATGAGTGACTGACCACTGCAATAGATTTGGACCCTGGAGTTACAGACAATTCAAGTCACACAGAATAAATGCCTAAGTGACAAGTGCTGCCCTGTCACGGTGTGAGAGGCTGTGCCTGGGTATTATTGTTGATGCTGGTGGCTTTTTCAAGGAAGAAGCAGAGGATGATTCAGGGCTTTGACCTTTATGCAGGAAACATTTGTTTAAAAAAAAAAAGTTTTCCTTCTTGGATAATTTCTTTTCTCTTTTGTTTTCATGGAAGTTTTCTCCACCCTTCCCTTCTAGAGAAAAGGCAAAAGAAAAGCCCTTTTGAAGCAAGCAGGCAAAATGGTTTCATGCCTTCCAGCTTCAGTGAATATAAGATATAGTACTCTCTGCCACAACAGGAACTCAAATCCAGGAAGACTTTAGGCGGTTGGGGAGACCTCATAGCAACCTTTCACTACCTAAAGGAGGCCTACAGGGAAACTGGAGAGGGACTTTTGACAACAGCCATGTGCTAGGATGAAGGGGCAATGACTTCAGAGTGAAGCAAGGTAGATTTAGATCAGGTATTTGGAAGAAATTCCCGTGAGGGTGATGAGGCACAGACACAGGTTGCGTACAGAAGCTTTGGATGCCCCATCCCTGGAAGTGTTCAAAGCCAGGCTGGACGGGTCTCTGAACAATGTGGTCTAGGGAAGAAAGAGAGGATCTTCTCAGGTCCTTTCCAACCCGAACTATTGGGTGCTGCCGCTAGGGAGCACTGCCGGCCGCGCTGGCCGGAGCGCGGAGCAGCGCTGGCTGGAGCGGGTCCCTGCGGACGGAGGCTCCTCCTGTCCCCGGGCGCAGCGCCGAGCTCCAAAGGCGCGCACGAGAGTTGCGCCTTCAGCCCGCGATCCCAGTTCGGACAAGCAAGCAGCCCTGTCCAGGGGCATGTGATGAATACTGCACCCAAGCTCCGATTTAGTGCTTTCCTGAGTTCCCAGGGTCTGTAGAGGAGAGAGTTGATAAAAGCGTCGTTATTAAGGCTGCAAAGCTCAGATCACGCTGTTTACCGCACAAGATCTATCCTGGTTTCTTTGTATTTTCTGGGTCCTGTCAGTGAAAACTCCAGGCTGCCCGAGGGAGACACAGGCACAGTTCATGCTCAACACCCCAAGCCCATCTGGATGGACTGAATTTCAGCCGGTGGCCGTTCCCCCTGCCTTATGTGAGCCCACACCAGGAATACTGGATCCAGTTAGGGTAACCCAGAGCAAGAAAGTAATTCTTATATTGGAGCTCAGCTGAGATATCAAGGCAGGGAGCTGGTGCACAGGACAGGCTGAAGGAATCAGGGCTGTTCTCAGGGAGAGTAGGTGAGCAAGGAGTCTAACTTGCAGTCTGAAAGAGGGTTACAGAGAAGATGGAGCTGGGGTCTTCTCTGAAGTGCACCAAGACAAGAGAAAGGCAAGGAACTAAAGCTGTGCTGAGGGAAAAACTGGTGGGACATAAAGGAAAAACATTATTTCCTTAAAAGTGGGGCAGCCCTTGGATGGGAACAAGAGAGGGATGATCTCACGTCTTGCGGAAGGTGAACACTTGATTGGAGAAAGCCCAAAGCAGTCTGGTGAGACTTAGCCATGCTCTGAGCAGGGGATGGATTCAAGATCTCCAGAAATCTCTCCTCTTTTAACTTTTTCTACAGTTGTATGATTTCTGGTGAAACAGGAGAGTCAAGCCAGGTGGTGGAGCACTGATGAGCCCAGCTGAACACGCAGCTCCAGTCTGTGGCAGCCCTGGCAGCATTAGAGAGGTATTTATTTAAATGGTGAACACAGGATGGGAAGGAGCAGAGCTAACAGGCTCTGAGCAGGAAGTGGTGGCCAAAGAGGGAGTGGGTATTTGCCGTCTCCAGGATTTACTGTTTAAAGTCAATATTAGTAAATTAATCAGCAAATTTTTCTTATCTCTGCAAGTCCGGGCACTTATGGGGTGGAATGGCTTTCACTGACCTGCAGTGGCCTCTGGCTCTAAGTTGCCTGTGCACTTCTTTCTGCTGAGGCTTAGCTACCACCACTTCTGCTAAGGACGGGAAGATCTTTCTGGTTCAAAACATCACCCATGAGCAACAGCCTGCCATAGATCACCCCTGACTTTCAGCAAATGTGGGAGACCCTGTATAATAGTAATTTGAGAAGTGGGACACCAGGGTGCACAAACCAAACACCTTCCCTTCTCCCATAGAGCTGGAAGCATGTTTCCTGAAAGGATATTGAAAGGTAATTGGCATGGACCGCAGAGAGCCTGGTTCTCCAGGATATGATGTTAGGTTTCCTCTCCTTAGCTGTCATGTCCTGGCTGCCAGCCCTCAGGATGGCTTCCCATGCTCTGCAGAATGGGGGGACAGGACCTGAGGCCCTGAGAAAAGTTCACAGGAACATGTTCAGTCCAGCCCAGTTGACATTAACCAATATCCCACTGAATCCCACCAGTGAGGAGACAACCACAGTGGTTGTGTCCATTGTGTACCACAAAATGCCTAGGTCTGCATGCCTCAGGGAGCAGGTCAGAGCATCCTGGAGGAGCCTCAGGCAGCCTTATCACCTCACAGCACAGCAAGGATCACTGTGTCAGGCACTTACCTGGCTCCCTGTGCTGGCCCCATAGCTCAGAAGCTGTTTCCCTGCACCCATATCCTGCTCTTTGCCAGTAAGAAGGCTGCAGTCAGTTAAAGGTCTCTGGCCTCCCCCGGGTCTCTGACTTCCCCTTCATGTCAGACCCAGACCATGGTTGTCATCCCAGAGGGTGAAAATTTACTTTATTGAACTCTCTGTCAAGAGCCCTGGGTAAAGACATCTGTGTTGGGCTCAGGAAGGAGAGAAGAGAGGGAGAAGGTGATTTGTTGCACCTGCAGAATAGCAGCCTCCCTATCCTAGATACAGCTGCCCTTGCCAGCCTGTCCCCAGCTCCATTCAGGCAGCTACCTCAGGGATACACGTGGACCACCATGCATCCAGCTTCACACCTGAACCCCATCTGTATAAGCAAGAGCTCTGTTATCTGTCCTCTCAACAGAAAAAGAAGCAGTGCATGGTGAGTTAAAGTGTTGATTAGCAGGGCTTTATCTTTCCCTTGTTTAGTTTGAGATGAGATTTGTTTGCAGACACACCTTCCTTACTGTCTGGCAAAGAAGACACTTAGAGTAAGAGCAGGTTTAAGAGAGAGTGTGCAGTACCTGGGATGTCTCCAGGACTTCCTAGCCACCAAATGCATTTCCACAGAGATGAACAGAGGTGCTTGCTCTGGTTCCTGCACATCTCTGCCCGCAGGGAGCACCCCCAGCCCTTTTAGTGCAAGGATTAGCACTGCTGCCCATGTGTGTTTCAAGAGTGAGTGTTACTGCATGTTTGTGGACACCTCACTCTGCCGGGCCCTCACCACCTCCTACAGTTCCACTTAACACTGGAGAAGGTGGAAAGT
Source organism: Aphelocoma coerulescens (assembly GCF_041296385.1). NCBI lineage: Eukaryota > Metazoa > Chordata > Aves > Passeriformes > Corvidae > Aphelocoma > Aphelocoma coerulescens. The sequence continues at coordinate 48,036,872 of NW_027184085.1, forward strand.
GGTTGTTTTGTGCCCTCCTTGACTGATGTGAGCTGTAAGATCAGTCTAAAGCCCCCCCAGAAGTTTCTTCTCCCCAGAATCTAAAGGACTCTGGAAGCCAGGCGAGTGTAAATGTCTGCAGATGTGGAGTGGGCAGCATGGCTGATTCCCCCTCCTGGTCAGCACTACAGAGGATTGGAGAGCTGGGAAGGGCCGCTGGCTCTTGCTGGTCTCTGCTATGGCACATGTGAGGCTCCACCAGGTGGAAGGGTCTCCTGGCCTGGCTGGCAGCAGCCACAGCCCAGCCTTTCTGCAACATGATGTGGGCACCACACCTGCAGGCAGGCCCCAGCACACCTGTTGTGATGGTGCTCAACCATAACATGACCACCAGCCTGTGGCTCCACTTCAGGCCAGTGCAGCCTCAGCTGCCTTTCCCCCTTGCCTTGGTCTAGGGGAAAACCACCCAGATAGAGGCTCCTTCCATGCTGCAGGGCTTCCACGAGGCCCTTGTGTTGTACCTTAGATTTTTGGGGCAATGGGTGAGGTTTGAGTGGTTCATGGCAGAAGCTGAGAGATCTTGTTCAACTGCTGCTGGTATCAGTGACTCAAGGGGAGAGCAAAACCTTGTGTTAGCTGATCTGTCTGTGGAGACCAAAACAGTGTCAGGATCCCTGTGTAGGGAACCCCATCCCTCCAGGAGCTGCCCGTGGGGAATGGGCTGCATTTGCTTTGGTGTGCTGTTGCTGAATGCTTTCTGCTTTGACACCCACCAGGTGCTTTAGAGATTCTAGCAGTGTTATCTGTAGAGGTCACCTCAGGATTTCAGCGTGAGCTGAAAGAGCTGGCAAGCACTTGCCCCTCATGTGACATCCCTGGGACCAAAGCAGGGGTGGGATGTCAAGGGTGTTCATTCTGTCATTGGAGAGACTCTTACTGGTGTCACCGGTTAGATGTCACACATGCTGTGACACAGAGCCTGGAGGGCTCTGGGACAGCAGCAGAAACATGTCCAAAGCCAAAAAAAAATCCCCCAAATTAAGGGTGCTCTCATGGCCCAGCTAGCCTTGTGCTCTGGGAGACAGGCGCTTGGGAAGTCAGATGATGACAATATGACCTCCACTCCTCCTCAAGAGGAGAAGGGTTCTCTGTGTCAGGATATTACAGGAGTGTAAGAGAGCCACTTCCCTTGCTGCGCACAGGAACAAGGACCACAAGGTCTAAAACGTGGAGAGACAGAGACAGGGTGCTCCATTACCTCCTGGCTTTGGGAGAAATCCTGTGTGAAGACTGGGGAGCCAGGAACACATTGACAGTGCAGAGTGTCTCCTGTCTTTGCCCCAAATGGCATTTTCCTGACAAAAGTGTATAATTCAGCCAAGTTTCAGCCCAATGCACTCAGTTGTTTTCAACCATCTTTTGTTTGTCTTACAAGGTCAGAAGGAAGCTGCCCAGAAACTAAAAACAAAAGATATTTCCAGCTTTAGGAAAGCAAGATGTTTATTGCAAAGGAAAACAGGCTGTGAGAAAAACGTTCAGACTAAAAATAGTAGTGCAAAAGGTGTTGGAGCTTATAGGGTGCGGTAAAAAGCCCAAGCTGGACTGCTCCAGCCAGCTGAAAGTCACAGTGGGTGTCAGCTTTACAATGCCATTCACATTTATACAACTAAGAAATTACTTTCAGAAACACAGATGGATGCTGGACTGTACTCTTGAACTGTAGTGTGGCAGAGCACCGTGATGTCTTCCATGGGCCCAAATAAAACAGCCTGTTTGCAGAGAGAGCAGGTGGCTCCTAAGCCACAGGCAGTGCCCTAGGGGCTGCCTCTCTAACCTGGAAAAAGCATAGAAAAGCAGAGTAACAAGGAGAGTATAGGCTTTATGACTCCCAAGAAAGCAGCTGCTCAAAATCACTGTGCCATACTTATCAAGTTTTTGAGGCAGGAGTCAAAATAAAAAAAATATCCCCAATCAATCAGAAAGTTAATACAGAACATGTATGTTGAATTCATTATCCTGGTGGTCATTTTCCAGAGGAGTATTCAACTCTTCTAGTATATCTGCATCTGCTGGTTTCAGCACATCCTCTTCACCTATAAGGCATGTAAGAGACAGATCATTTCATACTGGGGGGGCTCTCATGCATTACCCCTCTGTCCCGTGTTAAAGCCCCCATGGCCAGTCTCCTGCAATTGCCTGGAGAAGCTTTTAGGTAGCTCTGAGTGGATTGCCTGCTTTTCAAGAGCAGTCCCAGCTGTGGAGGGGAGTTGGAGAAGGCAAAGCACTGCTGGGTTTAAAGCCAGAGGCAATAACCACAACCCTGGTGGTTGCCCATTTCAAGACTTCAGGGCTGGAAGCTGGACTGGTGTGATGTGCCCCAGTCAGCCCCAGAGCCTAGGACACAGAATGGCCGTTTTCCATGGCATGAGGGCACCACGTGCCTTGCAGCAACAGGCCTTTTCTTCCCCACTGCACAGACATTGCTGGAAATGCAGTAGTTGAGCATCAGAGGATTCTCACCTCCTCTGAAACAGATCCCAAGGTTTCCCGGTTTTGAAGCAACCTGCATGTTTGACCCACTGACTGTTAAAGTGAATGTGCTCTACTCTTCCCATGCCAGATCTGGGAGCAACTCCTGCTGCAGTAGCTGTAAGCGGATTTTCTGAGCCCAGACACCAGCCTGCCATTCAGACCAGCTTAATGCCCTCCATGCCCCAGTCCTGGCAGGTTTGGAAGGTGTGGTTCCCTGCAGACACCACCCCTTGCCCCAGTGCCCATTTTGCTCTCCCACCAACCCAGTGTCAGTCCTGAAACTGGATGGACTTTGGACAGAGTATGTCTGGACTTTGGCTCCCCAGCCAGCTCTGACCTCAAAAAACCACATCTTCTCTCCACAGAGATGAGATCTTCACTGCACTAATATGGCTCTTGGCAGAGCCACAGAAGTGTTCTTAGGACAAGGAGTTATTAAGGACCAGGTCCACAACCCCATCCCAGTGACTGTACTGATAATAGTGGACTTGTTATCACTCCCCTTGACTTGGAGAGGGCTGTCTGTCCCCAGAGTCCCACCATCCCCCCACCCTTTCTCAGCTACCCAGGTTTTGTGGGGTAGGGGCCCATGCCAGGGAGATGCTGTGGGATCATTGTTGATGAGGTGGGCACCCTTGGCTGACAGTCCTCGAGAGGCAGCATGGCACTGCCCCCCAAGCCACCACGGGGCCAGCAGCTCTGTGGCAACTCACCAGCAGGGTCCAAGCTCCTGGATGGCAGCTCCCCATCCATTGCCACCGCTTGCATCCCACTGACCATGTTCGGGATGGTCAGCATAGGTGGCTGCTGTTGATACACGGGTTCAGGCAGTGCCGGCTCAGAGGGCACTGGCTCAGCCTTCTCCTGTGTGTCAGGCTGGGCGTCCACTGCTGGCTCTGACTCCAGGACAGCCTTGACCACTGTCTGATGGCCCCGTCCTCTTTTGGCTCTCCTGGCTCTCCTTTGCTTCTTGCTCTTATAATCTCTGCCAGGGGATTTCACAGGGATGATTACTTGGGAATAGGACAAAGGACTTTCCCTTCTGCCCTAAGGCTGCTTTGCTGGGTCCCCTGTTGTGATTGTGACCCAGTTCATCCCAGTAGAAGCTGCAATTCCGCAGCCCCCATTCTGAGCCCTGCACAACAGCCTTCTGTGGCTGCACCCGTGGGCAGGAGCTTGGGCAACAAGCCCTCAGCTCCACACTATGGTTGAAGTTTGCTTGCCACACCCCCCATCCATCTCTGCCCCCCAGTGCCTGCAGAGACCTTGAGCAGCTACTGCCTGCAGGTCACCTTTTCCCACTGAAGACTGATGGCTCTGTCCTTGGGTGAAAGACGGAGGGGCTGGGCCATGCCTGGGCTCAGGTTAAATGCATCACAAAAGCAATTTGACAGAAAAAGCAAGCTTTACCTCAGAACCCACTGAGCTGAATCCTTCTCCAGGGCTTCCGCCTTTCTTTTCCTGAGCAACTCCCGGTCTCTCAAGCGACGGGTTATGATGACATCTACAAGGATGAAGCGAGTGCTAACATGACATTCTGGTCAAGGGACAATCTGATCCCTCCCTGCCTGATGCTAGAGCACTGATGCAAGAGGCCATGGGGTTTTTTTGTCACAAAGAGGGTCTTGATATGAAATTACTTGAGCACTGCGCTTCCAGCGCAGCCTCAGTGGGTAGGATTTGATGACACAGCATCCAACACTCCCAGGCTCCTAGCCTGACAATTACTCTACATTTCCACTTGCTATTCCCTGGGGGGACCCATGTCCAACCTACTCCCTTACTGTAGGGACCTGAGACCTGATGCCTTTGGTCAGACATCAGTACAGCCCATAAGACAATTCTTCATGTTTGCTCCATTGCTACCTCTTTTCCCAGATAGCTGGAACTGGCCACTGCTAAAATTAAGATGTTTATCTAGCAACCAAGGAGAAAGCCTTGACCTGTAGAACAGACAGTCCTTCAACAAAAGGAACAGCTCTGTAGGGGCAAGAATGAGCCAGAGGGCACAGCCTTACCCTACAAAGTTGCTCATGTGCATTAGGCTGAGACTTTGTGGGGGGATGGTGATCCAACCAGAGACCAAGACAGGGCTCATACACACTTCTGGGGATGAGAAGATTGGTCCCAAACACCACAAAAACAGTCTCAAGCTGGTCTGAAGCTGTGAGGAAGACCATGGCAGGGCTGAAGAAAGACTAAGTGATGTGAGAAAGCTCCAACGCTGGCTTTATTATTTGGGCAGGATGTGCAGGTTGCCTACAGCCACCAGCAGAGAGGAGCACTCCCCAGATCCCAGTCACCCTCTGACATGCCTTCCTTGGCCAGTTTAAGCAGAGACCATTTCACTGGTTGCAAAGGGCCACAAATGCCTTCCTCAGGCAAAGACCAGCCTGGCAAATGGTCTGAACTTCACTTCTCTATGTCTTTGTCCTAAAAGACAGCAATCCCTGATGATTTCTAGCTTAGACTCTAAGCTGTGATAATAAAAATTTTCTCAAATCAAGCAGCATGAGACCCAATCCTGGGAGACAAAGGGTATTGTTCAGGAGCAACACTACTGCCCTGAGGCCTTGAGGGAGAGGGAATTCTTCCCAAATGTACACTGAAGAGATCACAAAAGAACTGATTTTCATCGTTTCAACAAAACCCACACAATGGAAAAGCAAAACTATGATCTGCTCCTTCCACATGTAATCAGATCCAGCTCCTTTCACAGAAAGCCTCAGCTTACACTAAAGTAGTGAAATCAGTGAAAAATTGTCATTTTGTTGTACCCTTGATCAGATGGGAGAAGTGTCAAGGTGAGAAAAACTTCTGAGGCTGAGCTGGGATTACAGCTCTTTTATCCCAGGTGTTTATTAAGTGTAAGAAAAATTGTAGTCCAGGACAGGACAATGCAAAACTGACAGCAGGAGCCAGTCTCTACCCAAAGTAGACTTTTGCACAAGACACTTCTGATAATTAATAATAATGTTACAGAATTTTGCTTGGAAAGCATTGGTCTATGTTCCAATGTCCTCATCAAAGCAGAGTCAACTTTAAAATTACATCAGACTGCCCAGGACCCTGTCCAGGGAAGTTGAGAATAACTCCAAGACAAATAGGAGGTTGTTCCCTGACATGAAATGGTAACAGAGACAGTAAGGCTCAGCCAGCAGGAGATGACTCTGCCATCCACATAGAAAAAGGCAGTAAACTCCCTGGGAAGATGAGGTTACAAGTTGCAGTAGCAGGATCTGCCCAGGGCGTCAGTTCAGCTACTGAAGTACATTACCCTTGCACATCCTGTCTGCAGCCAAGGTAATTTTGTTTTCCTTTCAAAATGTCTTGTGAGCTGTAAGAGCAGCTTTAGCTGCTTGCAATCAGTCTCCTTCCCAGTCCATTCTAAGAAAACACCCCTCATTCACTTCTAACTGGTCCAAGAAAGCACTCTCACAACAGCTCCAAAGCTGGCTGTCACCTGCCAGCACTAAACAGGAAAGATCACAGTAAAACATATGCATCTTGATGAAAAAATATTTACTAGAGGACACAAAGAAACAGAAATGAAAAGAAAAAAAAAATTAAATTATGAAAACAATGAGACGGTACTGCCAGTCTGCAGACAATTTACTGATGCTCTCTGAAGGACTTTAGTTGAAAAGCCTTTATATGTGCTTCTGCCTTTGTGATCTGAAGTATAACATGTAAAAAGACAGATGTATTCGCAGTTAAATGTGCATCCTCCACCCCCAAACATAAACTAGTAGTTATTAACTTCTTTTTAAGAAACACTGGTAAAAAAAATCATTCTCTCCTCTCTCCGAAAACTCAAGTTAGGAATGTTCTCATCATTACCTGGCACAGCATACTCCTCACAGGCTGCAGAGGGTGGCAGGGAAGAGTCCGAAGAAGCATGGTCTTTGCCTAAACTCTCCATTGCTCTTTGCAGTTTTAATTAGAAAGCAGCTTAGTTCCCTGGAAACAGCATCTGAAGATACTGGTGCAGCATAATGAGAGCTTGAAAAAAATGCAGACTGCCCGCCCCAAACCTCTTATCTGGCCAGGCCACTAGGAGGGTAATAATATTCTCCTTATCAGAGTGCAAAGGTGTACGAGTCTCTGTCCAGGATCTACTGTGTGGATTGCAAAACATGTTAGTGCTTTTATACTGTAAATAATTCCACTTCAGATAGGAAATTTACACTCACAGCTGCTAAACTGTGACTCAAAATCTCTCCTTTGCAGTGGACAGAAGCTGCACGGCAGGGCAGGATTTGGCACTGCCTCACTGCTGCTTTCCAGAGTGAGATGCAGGGATGTGTTGTTAGTCCTTAAGGACCCCTTGAGAGGTCTGAAATGGGACATATGCTACCTGAAGGTGTTTGCATAGGATCCTAGCAGTGCTGGTGGGAAGGGACATCCTCCAGCTCCCCTCATAGCAGGACTGGCTGCTGTGTTGTCATATTCTTTGGAAACCTCTAAGGACGGAGACTGCCAAAGTCATGTTACCTGTCCAAGAGCTGCACCACTTTCCTGGGATCCCAACAGAATAATAAATCCATGCCAGCCTATCTGTGCATGTTGAGGACTTCCCAATGATTCTTTGGTCCAGTCCCCGGTGGATCAGGACTATGAACAAAGCACTTCACTCATGTAGCAGGCTGGCAGTGGGCAGCCCCAGTAAAACCAGTGGGAAGACCCAGCCGTTCTGGTTGCTTCCATAGGATGACTTCCTTTAGTGGCTGTTCCTAGCTGCTGATGGCCCCTTGCAGCCCCAGCCCTGCCCAACCTACAGACTCATGCAGCCTCCACAGGACCATCTGTGGGGCTGGTGTTGCTGCAAAGGGGAAGCTGCTGCTTGGTACAATGGCTTTGATGCCGAGAGCCTGTTCCTTGCTCTGTGGGAATGGCCAGGGCCCTAGATCAGTGCATGTGGGATGAGGGAGTAATCTTGGCCTCTCCTGAAAACTGCCTTCATAGTTTCTTACGCCAGAATAGCACAGAAAAGCTCAAGCTTATATTGTGTATAACAACTCTGATGGACCAGAGACATCTCTTCAGCCAGTTTCTAGTGCACTCAGCTGCTACCAGCACTTTTCTCCATGAGACACTCAACTACTTAAGCACTGGTGAGGTGCTAGCACCCCTAATCCCTTCCCTCCCTGCCCCCCATGAATTCAAAAGTGGTTCAAAGGTTGGTAGAAGAACTTGACAATGTGTCTACCCCCAGGTCCTCTGGGACCTGACTGCCTTTCATGGCAGGGATGATCCCCCCTCCTTGAGCAGTCTGAGGACCTGCCCTGAGGCACAGCAGCTCCTCAGGAATGAGCAGATCTGGCTGCCTCCAATCTTTGCCAGTCTTTTTTATTTTTAGTGTACATCCTTTGCTCTCAGCAGGATCTCTCTCTAGGTCCCTGGAAGGTCCAAAGCTTGAAACTTCATGCATGTGGATTTCTTAAGAGGTAATCTTTGGAGGTCCCTGGTCGTCTCTGCTGCCACTCTTCTTACCCCCTGAGTTACCACTTTGCTCTAGGACTCCTGCCCTGTGTCCACTGCAGATTACATGGTACCTCCAGAGAGGTGGGGTAGGGCTAACAGCCCCAAAAGAAGCAACAGGGTGGTGGCAGCAGAGCAGATATGGGAAGGCTCTGATATGAGAGGGTGGGCCAGGAGCATGGATGGCATAAAGAGATGTGTGGCTACCAAGTCATTCACAGAATAGTTTCTTGTAGCTCAGTCACAAATGAAGGCAAGGTGTCCCAAGCTGGTGAGGGTGTCCATGTTCCAGCACTGTGTGATTCTGCACAGCCCTAGAGACACCCTGGTCATGCAGACATCTGAAGACTGTGTCCTGGCAGGATACTTTACTGTGCAAAGGCATTGCTTGTGGAGGTGGAAAAACATATCAGACCTTGAACATTGTTTTTGTTTTTGTGTCCCTCATTGCAAAAAACACATTATCACAAATTATCACAAAACCACATAATATGCTGAGCTGGAAAGGACACAGCAGGATCATTGAGTACAACTCCTGTCCCTGCACAGAACACCACAAAATCACACCATGTGCCTGAGAGCATTGTCCAAATGCTTCTTGAACTCTGACATACTTGATGCTGTGACCACTTCCCTGGGGACCCTGTTCCAGTGCCCAAACACCCTCTGGGTAAAAAACCTTTTCCTGATATCCAACCTAAACCTCCCCTGACTCAGCTTCATGCTGTTTCCTCAAGTCCTGTCACTGTCAACACAGAGAAGAGATCAGTGTCTGCTCCTCCTCCTCACAAGGAAGTCGTAACTGCAGTGAGGTCTCTCCTCAGTCTCCTCCAGGCTGAACAGACCAAGTGACCTCAGCTGTTCCTCACACGGCTTCCCCTCAAGGCCCTTCACCATCTTCGTTGCCCCCATTTGGACACTCTCTAACAGCTCCATGGCTTTTCTGTGTTGTAGCACCCAGACCTGCCCCCAGCACTCGAGGTGAGGCCACCCCAGCGCAGAGCAGAGCGGGACAATCCCCTCCCTTGGCTGGCTGGTGATGCTGTGCCTGATGCACCCCAGGGCACAGGTGGCCCTCCTGGCTGCCAGGGCACTGCTGGCTCATGTTCAACTTGCCACCAACCAGGACCCCCAGCTTCCTTCCTGTGGTGCTGCTCTCCAGCCTCTCATTCCCCAGTCTATACACACATTCAGGGTTGCCCCATCCCAGGTGGAGAAACTGAGGTGCTTAGAGCGTGTTCAAAGAAGAACAAAGAAGCTGGCAAAGGGTCTAGAAAACAAGTCCTATGAGGAGTGACTGAGGGAGCTGAGGGTGTTTAGCTTGAAGAAAAGGAACCTGAGGGGACACCTTATTTTTCTCTATAGCTGCCTGACAGTAGACTGTAGATGGTGGGGGTCCATCTCTTCTCCCAAGTAACAAGCAATAGAACAAGAGGAAATGACCTCAGATTGGTCTGTGGTAGGTTTAGGTTGGATGTCAGGCTGCCCAGGGCAGTGGTGGAGTCACTGTTCCTTCAGGTATTTAAAAGATGTGTTGACATGGTGCTCAGGGACATGGTTTCCTGTTGGACATGGCAGTTAATGGATGGATTTCATGGTCTTAAGGGCCTTTTCCAACCTAAATGATTCTATGATTCTATATTCTGGGCTGCTTGCAGGTGGTATGAAACATGGAAAAAAGGGTGGAAATCCCTGTGTGTTTCCTGTGTGTTGCTCCACAGGAACTGGAGCAGGCTGTTCAGGCTGTGGCTAACTCAGCTTCTCACATTTACCATCTACTCAGTCACCCCAAAGCCTGGTGAGGGCTGATAAGTGACTCTTGACTCAGCAGAACATTGCCATAAGACACTGCAGAGTCGGTACTGTGAATGTTTCTCCATTTCCTGTCTTCAACCTTGAAGGGAGCATTTGTAAAAGAAAGAGTCACTGTGCCCCAGGTTCTTTAGAGGTGTTCAATGGAATAGATGGACTTTAAAATCTTACAGAGCTTCCACTTGCATCTCTCAGGAAGGAAATATCTGTAAGACACTTGTCTCTTGAGTGTAAATTACTTAAAATGCCAAGGAAGTGATTTCAGTATCCCCCCAGGAAAACTTTGGTAATGGTTAGCAACATGGAAATTACGGGCCTCACCACCTACTTTCAAGTTGTCTATGCTCTGAAGCAGAGGGACTGAGAGTCAGAGTCTCACCCCCAGTGCCAGGAACACTGTGTCCCACAAGCACCAGCAATGCAGCAAACTCTTCTTCTCAAGCAGAGCTCCCCTGCAGATGTGGCCAAAGCTGCACCCCCTTTGCTGCAGAGGAATTTGTGCAAGTAGGTTAAACTTCCTGGCCAGTCTTGGCTGCATGAACTGTTGTAGCTGGACACTTTACAGTGTGCCAAGTGCTGCTTCCCTCCCCCTTCTCTCCACATTTCAGTTCAGCTAGCCCTGGGCCATTTTCACTGATGCATCCAGTTTCCTAGGTGAGGCCCTGGAAAGCATCAGCTGAGTGTTCAGCAACCTGAGCATCTCCAGTTTCACATACTCCTCAAATGCCACTGGAACTGCTTGGTAGGGGAACATCACCAACCTTGGGTACATCTCACCATGCCCCCACATGCTTTAACACATAAATATCCTGGGAAAGTTTTGTTCAAGGGACAAACACTCCTAGGGTTGAATCCTCCCATTGGTGGGACTGCTTTCACTGTAGACACAACACCAGGCTTTGGATCTATGTGTAAGTCAAAGGAAGCCTCAAGGGTATGTGTTCCTCCTATCTGGCAAGACTACTGCAAAGCAATATCCAGAGACTTACATATCCCTCCCTGCAGTCATGGATGCAGCCCTGCTCAGCATGGGCAGCTGGGGGAGCTATGCTGCTGCCACTCTTACAGGGTGTCAGGGCACCTCTTCCAGTCTTGTCTCACATGGCAGTGACAGAGAAGCAACTTACAGGTTTGTCCTTCCACTGACTTGAGGAAACTTCCCTGGTTGCAACACACTGCTCTGGTAGCAGGACTACTCATTGCTCTGTGTGACAAACTATGGTGCCTGTGAAAGCAGATAATCCTTTTCTTTCCCCGCCTTGACTGAAGCATGAAAAGATGAGAAACAGATGGATAAACTGAACAGGAGAAGCATATGCAAAAGTGCAAATTCATGTGCATACTCTCTGGCACAGATCAGGGCATTGGAGGCATCTTGCTGTCCACCAGCTGCTTCCTGAGTCTCACCTGACCTTGCCAGACAGATCTGCTGGGCTTCAGTCAGGCTCTCTGCACCTGGCTGCTCTTGCACAGGCCCTGAGGTCTGTGGTGGTGTTCAGTCACTGCCTTCACCCTTCCCTTGGTCTGCCGCTTGCTTTTGAGCCATGTGAAATAAACAGCCAAATCCACAAATCCCTGGGGAGGATGAGCATCTCTGAATTTGCTGTGTGTAGAGTCAACACCAACCCTGTCCTGTGGCTGCCCATGCTCTGACCTTGCAGGTCTGGCCTATTAATCTGTGCTTTAGTTCTGCAGTTTCTGAATAAACACTCCACTTTGTGCTGGAGGTATGTGGTTTCCCTCTTCAGAAGAGCTTCTGGATCGTCTGTGTTGTTTTTTCCTAGCCTCTGCACATGAATAGTTGTGCCTCTCAGGGCACACACTCTCTCGGGCTGCAGCCACTCTGCTGGTGCAGCTCGAGCCCTGGCGTGGGGAGGAGATGCTGGTGACACTTGCCCACTCCGGGGAAGAATGCACTGGGGTGCATTCTCCCCGGTTATGCACTGTGCTAAGCTGGGCATAACCTTCCCCTCAGCCATGGCAGAAAACTGGGATAGAGCTGCCCAAATAAATCCTGCTTGTGGCTGAGTTGGCAGCAGCAGGAGCAGAAAACCTCAGGATAGAAGTGAGCAATACATTTGTGTTGTTCACCGTGGATGTGTTTTGGGGTTCATAACCCTACCAAAGCCCTTCCCTGTGATGTGGCAGGGGAGACAACAAGGTCTGCAGAGAAGAACTGGCAACACAGAGAGTAGCACGCAGCCAGACTACCTCTTCCATGCTGTCTGGGGACTGGAAGGGGACAAACAGGCTTGCAGAGCCCTGGGACAGATGAGCAGGTGGTGTAATAGCAGCAGCCGTGGACAGGTGTCTCCTCCTCTGTAGAAGTGGAAAGGGTCCAGGAAAGGAAAACAGGGAAAATCAAAGCTCTGGACAACTCTGAGCAACTAGTCAGGCTAGGACTTTTCAGCCTGGGAGAGAACTCTCTAAGGAGAATAAAGCTTTTGATGACAGCAGCTGCCTCTGGGACAGAAAATAGTGGATGCAATCCACCTGACTGAGCACAGCTGTTTTATGCTCCTCAATACTATTTCCAGCTGCAGCATTAAATCTGTCAGCAGTGGCTTTGTTGTGTTTTGTGGTGCTATGGGTGTCACACCTGGTGGCTCCAGCAAGGTGCAGAACTGGGTGAGAGGGTAAATTCCAGATGACCAAGCACAATAGTCATGATACTGGCACATCTCTCAGTCTCCAAGGATGGTCACTGACTTCAGGGACCTCACTTGACCACATGATGGACCCTGGACTCCTACTCAGATGCCTGCAAATGAGAGCTGTATAGGATACTAATATAGTAGCAGGTCAGAGCAGCATGATCTCCTGAGGGTGAGCACAGACCTATCCTTGGAAGGTTTCAATTCACCCTGAAGCACTCTTCAAAGCTGATCAGAAGTCTCAGCCAGTAATTCTATACAAGTGCAAGATCTGGTGTGAGACTGAACTGAACTCTGGAGGCTAGTCCTGCATCAGCCAGTGCCCTCTGATCTCTGCCACTCTGAGCAAAGGGGGGCCCTTGCATGCCCAAGTTGTATGGATTTGTTGCAGGTATTTTGTGAAATACTCACCTTGTGAAAGGTGAGTTGTGTCCATGTGCTAGAAGTGGAAGATGAAAGAGCAGAGGAAGCCCCAAAGACTGCTGATGCACACTGACATTGTTACCTTGGTGGAACTGAGTCCTGCCACAATCTCAAAGATGGCCCTGACACCAGGAGCAACCTAGACCTGAAAATTCTTCAGCTTAAGGTTTTTCTCAAGTGCTGGAGCAGACATCTGGTATCCCCTGTGTTCACCATCTCTGCTCAGGCTCTTTCCATGCTCCCATGTGTTATCTGAGCTGATTGCTGTATGAAAGGGCCTTAGATAAAAAGCAGAATAACACCTAATATGGGAAATGCAGATGTTATTATTTTCAATTTATATCTGCTCTGGTAGCAGTGAAGCAGTTTACTAGGGAGCCAGGGACTCATCTTCTCCCATGCCAGAGAAACTTTACTTTCCCTTCACTAAATTGCCTCCTACAGAAAAAAACCTGTGCTTGTTCAGCATCTTCTTCACCAGGACTTGTGTGTTTCTTGCTACTCCCCCATGGTCTTTCTCACAGGAGTGTGGGCAAGATAATACTCTATGCAGAGCACCCTTGTTTGTTATGTGGATTTAAAATCACTGTTTTGACTGCACAGTTTTAGTAGCCCTTGATGGGAACTGGCTTATGCTGTTTTCCCCCAGCCATGCATAAAAAAAGTGCTGTTGAAATCAAGATTGTGCGTGTCATTTTATTATTCACCATAGGTAGCTTAAGTGTCCAATCAGCACAGAGCATACAGGATCAATTAATCACCTGTTTCTAGGCTCAGGAAAGCTATCAGAAAACTCAGGTATCTTGACACTCCCCATGTTTCAAAATCCGGATGTCTTGCCTGGTTTTCCTAGAATAATACAGGAAAAAAGAGTAAGAGATCAAAAAAACAACTCAGTGAGTCATACTTTGGCTGCATTCCATCAAGTGGAATAGAGCTGACTATTACAAAATTGACCTGTTCATTTTCCTGTCTAAAAAGCTGAGGTGGCTGCAACACCCTGGCTCACGGATGTGCCCTCCCAGGGCCTGTGGCACCGGTGGTCCATCTGCAGCCCAACCTGGTCACAGCAGGGCTGTCCCTAGTGTGAGGTTATGGTGGCCATGGCTCTATCTGAGCCCCAACCACCACCTCCAAGAATGGAGACCCCCCCTCACACCTCTGTGGTGCACCATCCATTTGACCTGATGCCTCTGTCAAATTTCCACTCTTGGGGGCTGCTGTATGTGGCTGTTGCCCCATGTTGTATTGCCCACACCAAGAAGACTGTGGCTCCATGCCATCTGCAACTGCAGGCTGCTGCTGGATACCCCCAGGCATTCCCTTCCTCAGAGTGGCTGGGTGCAGCTCCTCTGCACTTCCTTGCAGCTTCGCTTGACAAGCTGGTCATCCCTCCCCTGCTGCAGCCCAGCACATGGTTTGTGTTATTTGCCATGCAAGTGCAGCCTGCTCATGGCTTTTCCCAGGCTCTGGGGAGCCTGAACGACTGTACTTCACAGGTACCCAGTTTCAGACAGCCAAAATTTAGACCCAGGAGGTCTCTGCCGAGGGCATAAGCTTACATTCTTTCCACACAGAGCTGGCATTCATTGGCATAGGTATTCCCATCGCTCCCGCAAATGGGCAAGTACAGGAGGGGGCAGGCCTGCAGGTGAACCAGGTCTTCACACACCGGCTGGAAAGGAGAAACCACAGCATGCATTTCAGTCCCAGCAGCACCCATCTCGTCTCCCCAGAACACTCAGGCAGGAGCAAATGCCACTGGCAACCTGGTTCCCTCTGTCTCAGATGGAGCAAGGCATGCCCATAGAGGAGCAGGAGCTGCTGAATCCCTCAGTGGGATTCATGGCCTGGGCTTTGGTGTGTCTTTGGTGCTGGACCACCAGTTCCCAGGAGGCTGGGGATGATTGCTGGGAACAGTCTTTCTCCCAGGCACACCAGGCATACCCATATCAAGCCATGAGCAAGTAAAACCAGAAACCTCTTACCCTTCTCAGGCCACTCCCTTCATTAATCTCTGCCCCTGAAACAGAGCAGAGACCCATGAGTGTGGCACACCTGTGCCTGATGGCAGAAGCACGAGATATTGGCAGAGGATCACATCCAGAGCCCACTCAGGACCGAATCAGTTCTGTGGGTTTCATGAAGGGGGATCAGTTTGCTGCTGCATGCCACTCCCACCCTCCCTGCCAGCAGCACAGTACACAGCTTCCATCTACAGCTGAGCTGGCTGGGACAAAGCTGTGAATGGCTGTTCCCACCCCCTAAACCCTCTCCCAACAACCCTCTCCCCCAGTCTCTGGGTCAGAAGCTCCACAGAGCATCCAATGCATCTCAGGAAATGGGAAACCACGGAATGCATTATGAGTCATGGGGTATCCTCAGAAGGATGAGGCTTGGTGATATTGCACAGCTGGATACCTGTCAGCTCTAGGCAGAGCAGCGTTTGGCAGGCTCCTTTTTCTCAGGCAAGCAGAGCAGTAGCAACAGTTCACAGCCCACCTGTGCAGTGTACAAACGTCCTGGGAGCACAGAGGCTCACACACAGGCAGCTGCAGAACCACCACTACCTGCATGTAGGTAGCCATGGCTTTCCAGTGCCTACAAACAGGTGCTTCCTACATAAATATGCTGAGCACATAGTGCTCTTGCAAAGACTTGCCAGTTTTCATGGAGGCAGGAACTACAGCAGCTGCCACAGCAGTGTACATGCTGTCCTCCCAGGGTCTGGTTCCTGTTCACATTGTGGACTCTCCCCTATCCCAGAACTCTCCCAAGTGCAATATATTTGATGAACCAGCCTGTAACCTTTGTCAAAAACTGCTAATAAGGAGGGCATAATGTGTTTGCTCCAGTCCTTCTTCCTCACCATGCTGCCACTGTTTGTTTGCCCTCACCTCACCTCCTCTCCAAACCAGAATTTCTGGGTCTTTCTGCCCTATCGTGCATTTCCCTCCTTCCACTGCCCCTCTGTCATTCCCAGCCCACAACCAATGATCCAGCTTCCAGCAGCAGAGCAGATTTACCTCTGGCAGCAATGAGAGTCGCCATTGCCGCCACCAGCAGTAGCAGCAGCTCCCTCGCAGGCATGGTTAGTTCAGGCACACCTGCTCATGCACCTTGCTCTGCTTGTGCCTGCCTTTATAGGGGAGGGCACAGCCTTATCTCAAGAACACTGGGAAAAGCAGCGTTTTGATCTGTGCTGGGAGCAGCTGGACCATACACCCAAAGGGATCACTTAGGCACTCTCAGGCATAAGATAAGCTTTCTCCTGAAGCTTTCCACTTGTCAGCTTCAAGTGGCAGCACTGGAGGCTGCTTTATAATCCCTTGCACTGTAGTCAGGTGTCATGGTTTGTCACTGGCCAAACACCAGGCATCCATGGAAGTTGTTCACTCACCCTCCCCTGCCACAGCTGGGCAGAGGAGAAAAAAAATTAACAAAGGGTTCATAAGTTGAGATAAGGACAGGGAGAAAATACTCCAAGGGCAAAAGAGGCTCACCTTAGAGGTACAAAGTGAGTTTATTACTAACAAAATCAGAAGAGGATAATGAGAAGTAAAATAAACCCTTAAAAACACCTTTTTCCCCAACCCCTCCCTCCTTCTGACCGACAGTGCAGGGAGACAGAGCATGGGGGTTTGGTCAGTTCATCACCCCAGATCTTCTTCCGCTGCTCAGGGAGAGAAGTCCTTCCCCTGTGAGACCGTGGGGTCCCTTCCCACTTGAGACAGTTCTCTGTGAACTTCTCCAGCATGGTTCCAATCTCATGAACAGGAGTCCTCCCAAGACTGCTGTGATGTGGGTCTCTCTTCCATGGGGTGCAGCCCTCCAAGGACAGGCTGCTCCCGCCTGGAAGCAGGGCCCTCTCTCTCCACCGGGTCTCCCGCGGGATCACAGCCCCCTCCAGGCATCCACCCGCTCCGCCACGGGCACCTCCCCCAGGGGCTGCGGGTGGATCTCGGCATCCCCCGTGGATCCATGGGCTGCAGGGGCACAGCGGCTTCCCCATGGTCTGCACCACGGCCTGCAGAGGAACCTCGGCTCCGGCTCCTGGAGCACCTCCTGCCCCTCCTTCTCCTCTGACCCTGGTGTTGCCATGTTGTTTCCCTCACGTGTTCTCACCTCCTCCTCTTCTCTGGCTGGAATTAGTGGAACTGCACCCCCACCTTTGTTTTAATTTTCTTCTTAAATCTGTTATCACAGAGGCATTACCATCATCTCTAATTAGCCCTGCCTTGGCCAGCAGCATGTCCATCTTCAGAGCCATCAGGAACTGGCTCTGCCAGACATGGTGAAAGCTTCCAGCAGCTTCTCACAGAAGCCACCTCCATGGCCCCCTGCTACCAAAAACCAGGCCATGCAAAACCAACACATCAGGGTTGGGCAACGCTGCTCTTCTCTGCTTACCCCAGCCAGCTACTTCTGAATATACCTCACCCAAACCATCCCTTCAGCTTTGCAGCTGCTGCTCTTCATACATGACAGGTATCTCCACTTGAGTTGTGAGACTAGACAGAAAAGGCAGGAAATTCCGGCTGATTTGGGTGGTGGCACTGTGGCATTATCCCAGACCTAGCCAGGTGGATACTGAGCTGCCTGATGCACTGATCAGGATCCCAAACACAACAGGAGGCCTGCCACCATGCTGCAGCAAGCCCACAGCCCACACAGCCACTGGGTGGGATGGCACAGGCTGGGGGTGCAGAGGGTCTGGAGGGCACAGAATTCAGCTGCCTGGGAGCAGGGAGCTGCAGGTGCAGTCACTGCCTATGCTCAGAGGAGCCACATAGACAGAGGTGGTTTAATACCTTACTGCACTCCCCACTTTGGCTGCAGATGAGATTGACAGAGCAAAATTATCTTCATCGTAAGATTCAGTGTGTTGGAAGGGGGCTGTGTGCATCGATACCCAAATTAAATACACAGAGGTGGCACACAGAGGAGGGAGGTGACAGAGAGGCTGGAGATGATCCTCAGTGGTAAGAAACACTGTCTTTTCAACAAGCATCATGACCCCAGAATATCCTAGATGCTTTGCCTGCAAGACTGGATGCTTGATATCAGTGTGAGCATCCTTATCTGCTCTTTCTCAGGAGCTCAATTTTCTACATCTGTCCCCACTTTCCTTTGGTGAAACAAAATCAATTGAAGGGTGAAAGATGGGAAAGAGGACCACTGGTCATAAAGTCAGTGTAAGACCAATGTTGACTAAAAACTCCTTTGGGTCAGACTTGCTGAAATGTGGTCTGGGCCAGAAGGGACAGAGAGTCACCTTCCCCGGGGGAGCAGATGGGATGTATCCTGTGTACAAGGGGTGAGCAGGGGGTAGGTGCCCTCCCACCAGCAGGCTGGGAGAGCTCCAGAGGCATGGAGCTCTCACATTTGCACTTGCTGAGGACCTGACTATGACTGTGCTTAAGATATTTCTTCCCCAGAGGAAGGTACACCTTGGCCCTGTCTGTCTGAGACAAAAGGGGACAGCTGGAGCATCCCCTGTGGCCAGAGAGGTACGGGGTCTGCGAGAGGCTGCTTACCTCCTTCTATTGGAGCTCCATCCATGCAACACAGCAGGGCTGAGACCAGGTTTTGGGAAGCGGGAACATAACCAGCTCAGGGTTGCCCTAGCAGAATCATTCCTCTGCTCTGCTGAGGCAGCTGTGCACATGTTTTATATTCCCTCTTCACGGAGTTTACACAGTTCAATAACCTTTGGCTTTCATTATTATTCCACTTTGGAAATACCTCAACTAAAGTAAATATTTAACTGCATTAGCAGTTGTTCCCGAGGCACATGGGGTCCTGTTACGCTTGTTTAGTCTAGTACAAGGGAGGCCAAGGGGGATCTGATAGCAGCCTACAACTGCTGGAAGGGAAGCTGATGGAGCCAATCTCTTTTTGGTGGTGACAGATGACAGAATAAAAAGCAATTGTCACAAACTGCAGCCTTGAGATGATCAGCTCAGGAGTCAGGAAAGAAGCCTTTCCCCAGAGGGTGAACAACCCAAACCAGCAGAGAGGTGAGACATCTCCATCCTCAGCAGGACATGTACCTGACCATGCCCTGCTGTGCACATGGTTTGTTGGGTGAGCCCTGAAGGGCCCTGCCACCAGTAGGCTGGGTTCATGGGACAAGCAGCTGTCAGTCTCCAGTACAGATGGATATATGTCCTTAGATTCACATCTTGCAAATATGGTCCTAGCCAACACTCAACAACATGTATGACACAGGTAACCCCCTCCTGCAAACTGCTCACACATCAACACACTTCACAGCACTAGATGAGGGCTATCTTTGGCTTTTAAGTCTTCTACAAAGTTTTTACTACCAAGAAAAACATCCAAATGCTGATTGCACTGCCTCTGGTGCCACCTCTGGTGCCTCTGGTTCCAAGCATGGTCTGGTTCTTTGGTCATGCAAGCAGTAGCGCAGGAGCAACAGGCTGGGGCTGTGCTGCTGGGACACATTGTGTGCTCAGATCACTCTCCTTGGACAGAGGGTGGCAGGAAATGTCTGCATCCCCTCTGTGCTGGAGGCACCAAGGTCAGTGGTGCTGTAGCAAAGCTGTTGGCTGATACAAGGCTTGATCTTCCTTCACTTCATTCCTCAGTGGTGTTCAAATTCCACTGCCTTCACAAAGCAAATTAAAATGATACAGTAAGAGATGAGAAAGGGTAAATGACCTCTTGCAAACTAGTTTCGTTTTTTCAAGCTTTTCTGCCAAGCACAAACTTGCAGCCCCTAATGGCAGTCCTGCCTACTGCGCCTCTTGAAGAAGAGGCGGGGAAATTCTTCCGTGGGTGGGGCAGGAAGTTTTCTGGTGGCTGCTTTCCCTCATATTGGCTATGCAGCTCCAGCTGGCTCTGCCATTTTCTCCCTGCACTTTCAGCAGCCTGATGGTGATGTAGGAGGCTTCAAGATATAGGATGGGCAGATGTGATGGCTCTGGGTTTGCCTGAGGAGCTGGAGACCTAGTCTCACCACCACCAAGACACATAAACTCTGCTGGAGACAGTGGCTACAAGCAAGGAGACTTCTACTTCCAAAACCAATCTCAGGCCTGCTCCCTTGCAGTGCTGCCCCTGCCTTTGTGCTTGTTGCCACACTCGCGGCACCCACGGGCCCACATCCATGAGCTCATCCAGGTTTGCTACACCTGTCCCCTCCTAGGGGACTGCAGCTCTGTTTGCAGGCTTTCCATGTGAGTGGGCACAGATGGCAGCTGGCCAGACCAGATTGCACCACATTGCTCTTG
Organism: Aphelocoma coerulescens; assembly: GCF_041296385.1. NCBI lineage: Eukaryota > Metazoa > Chordata > Aves > Passeriformes > Corvidae > Aphelocoma > Aphelocoma coerulescens. The sequence goes on from NW_027184085.1 coordinate 48,057,009, forward strand.
CCCCACATCTGCCTGGTGGCCTTACCGGTGTTGTGGCCTTGGTGTCATCAGCACTCCACCCAGCACCTGCCGTTTCCTTGCTGTTCGCTGTTGCCTTTCCTGGATTTCATGGCTGTTTTCGGCCTTTCCGCATTCTGCACCCACACTGATATTTTAACTCTTGTTCTGCTGCTCCTCCCAGGGTTTTGGCATGCCAGTAGACACCGGGGTCCCACAAATACTGCAGTATCCTGAGAGCAGAGCGCTGCCTTGCTTGTGCAGCCCAAACCAGAGCCCACCATCTACCCTCCTGTTGCACAATGGGGCAAGGCAAAAAGAGGAGGGCAAGTGCCATGCTTACTGTCATCTTTAGCTCACTCCCTGCATCTAGAGGGTTTTTATAGAGAGGAGAACAGTCTCTGTTCTGTTCCTCTGACCACTCTGAGGTCTCCACACAAGTAAGAGAGAGAAGAAGCAATTTGTCCTCCTTTGTATGCAAAAAAAAACCAAACCCAAACCAAACCAAAAACCAAAACCAACACCAGAAAAGCAAGTGACCACCAGAAGTTTGTCTTTGGATATACCATGGATCCAAAACCCGACACCTGAAATCGCCCTTTGTAACTGGGGCAGGGACCAGCCATCACCATTTTCCAGAAGTTTTGCCAGACTTCCAGGATTCAGATCACTTTGGCCACCTTCCTCCGTTTTAATACTGTGAATTACTTTATTACTCTTAGTTAGGGTCAGTTTAAAGGCACAGAAAGGCACAAAGTTGTTTTCTGGGCGTAGGGCAGCGATAAGGGATACACATCATAAAGTCACCTGAAGACAATATTGCAGCATGTCAGGCAGTGAGTAGTGCTCGTTATTTCTTTTATGATAGAAAAATTTCCCTGTGACACTGTCAGCTGCGAGTACACAAGATGGTGAGTACACAGACTAATCCTGCCTGCTGACACTCTCACCAGAGGCAATCTGGGCCAAGGTGGCATCAATCTGGAGAAGACTACAGCTTCCTGCCAAGCCAGGCTGTACACTGGACCTCAGAAGTGCAACAGGCTAAGGGAATATCCACTGTACATCTTCTTCCCCTGCTGCAGCTTATGGCTGTAGCTGGGCAGAAGTTGCTGCAACTTCCCCTTTCCCTTGTGTTTACCTCTGCCTGTTCAGACCTCTGTTCTGCCAGACACACTCTAAATACGTCTGCAAATGCTCTGCAGCTCCTTGACAGCTTAAGGATGGCCTTGACCTGCCTTTTTCCACATACTTGCACTTGAGGGCTAGGTGACCAAATTCCGAGTGCAGCAGATAAAACAGCAGAAAACCACGGATTTACTTTTTGCCCAGTAAATGCTTGTCATGAGGCACACCGAGCCCCAGTGCTGGTGCCAGGGATGGGACGAGGCATTGTGGCTGGGGTGGGTAGGCAGAGCTCCCTCACTGCTGCGGTACAGTCCCTTCCTGCTCTGAGCTGGCAAAGATAACCCGGATGCTGTCAGCAGTGGTAGGTATGCTGTCCCCAGCATACTGATGTTCAGTCTTTTTATCTGGGAGCTCACACCCACTGTAGTTTACAAAAAAATTGTATATTTCTCAGTCTCTTTTTCCCTGGAGTTTGTTTCTGAATGAACAAATCTGTACTGGGCCCCAGTTTTTTATACCTTCTGAGAACAGTGTTGCTAATTCCATTTTGTGTGGGACTGAATGCTGTCATCACCCTGCATTTAGCACCACACTGGAGAAAAATGGGTAGCACATATGCCAGCTCCCCCCTTCAAAGTGACAGCTGCTCTTGGTAAGTTTTTGTGGAGGAGGTCCCTTGACTTTTGCAGGAAAGGCCTGGTCTGCCCAGTCTGCCAATTGCTAAAGTCCCTGAAGATACCCCAGAGTGAATTGATGTAATTAGGGACACAGTGTAAGAGAATCAGGGAAATCCTTCTTTTTCTCCTTGCATTTTGAGGGGATGTTGTTCTGTGACACTGCATTTGCATAGATCTTTGACAGCAGGGTCACCCCGATGCCTTAGGTTTTAACTTTTATATTTTTCAAATTCTGTACTGCTCGGTGTGTGACTCTGAAGTTTCTTGTAGCCTGTTAATTTCTGCTCTCTCATGCTAGGTAGACATAACAAAGCCTCTCTGGCCCTGCTTTCCAAGGAGACCAAGACTGTTCTAGGCCAAAAGTGTAAACCGAAGAGCCGCTAAGGGGGGGCAAGCTGTGGGGAAAACTGAAGCTTTAATTGGAGAATTAACCCTGCTATACAAATGAACCAAACCTATAAAAGGGTGAAGAACTCGTGACCCAGGGTCCATCTTGGGGTCCATTTTGAGAATAGCTTCAGGCTCCACAGGGGGTACCTTTGAAGGCCTTTCAAAGAAATACCTCTTTTAATCCTCTACTCTTGTCTAGTCTCTGTTTCTAGGAGGCCTCTCAGGGCATCACCCCACTCATGCCTGGCTACCTTTCCACACTGCCACCAGTTAACATTCACATCTCCACTTTCTCCTACACATCTGCAGGTGCATCATCCTTATGAAGAAGAAACAGGGAATAAAAAGCTCTCAAAGTGTTCTATCCAGTGAATGTGCAGGCACACACACTGCTCAGCACTTCCGCACTAGTTAAGTTGCCAGAGATGGAAGATGCAGGTTTACACGTAGACACTAAGAGCAGAAATGTGTGTCCTTGATGCTGCCTGCTACTTCTGACTTCAGAGCCCACCTACTGTGCAGGTGTAATTTTTTCCAAATGACCTATTAACTACTTGGGTGTGTACGAATTAACACCAGGAGGGAGCCACAACAAATATCACTGAACAGAAGGGCACTGTCACCCTCAGTGAAACAAGCCCATGGTGTTTCTTGGAACACATTCCTTTGCATTGAGATAGCGATAACCTCTGTTAACTCACTAAGCCCTGTTTTTCACTCCAACACTGTGATAATCTAGATGTGTGCTGGCAGATCAGAGCAGAACTAGAAGTACGGAAAGCAGCTTACTCTTGAGTAGCCAGATATTATGCAAAGTTTCTCCTTTAGGAACCATCAGGCAGATTTAGCTCAACAGTGGCTACAAACCCTACCTTTGAGCATAACTGCTATCCCAGGTTCTGCTCCAGAAAATACACTCTCCAAGGGTCCAGCCAGGTCCTGGCACCTCTGGACAGATGCTATTCTTGCTGCTGTCTGTCCAGGGAGGCAAAGCAGTGCATAAAGAAGAAATGCACTGCTGATAGGGACAAAGGCTGAGAACCCTTATAATGAATGGATTTGTGTGATTTGTATATTAAATTTCTGTGACAAATAATCAGGCTGTATCTTAGGCACTACAACAGGAGCTACCCAAACCAACAGAAGATGAGCATGGAACTGGGAAAGTCCAGCAGTAACCGAATCTGAGCTGGCTTTGGAGCCAGATTTTGCCAAGGCCCATTTAATCGTATTCTAGTGATTAGAAAAAGATGTGTATGGCACCAAAACCCCCAAAACAGATAAAGAAAACTTGAAGATTAAAAGCTATCAAAGACTATAACTAAGGAATGGTGAAAGTTTCTCTTCACTTAGATGAATGTAGCTGCATGTATAAAACATGTCTTCTTGCTTGGTGATGAGTTTCTCTGCAGAGGAAGCTATATTTTTCTCTGTTCTCAACCTACACACAACCAAAGCTTTGCAGGCACCTCCCTTTGCTCTGGCAGGCCTGACTCTATGCCTCATGCAGAAGATTATTGTCACTTCGCTTCTGAGGAAAGCACACAAAACGGGGCCTGAGACATGAGGCACATCTTAACCATGATGTGGTTAAAAAGATGCAGACATTACAGGACTGGATACAACTGAGAGGAAAGGGGGAATAAGCCTTGTAGGGCTGGGTGAGGAGGTACAAGTTCAAGCGTCTTTCCTGTCACAAGTATGGGACACCCTCAGTCTACAACAAGACCGGCCAGCACCATTCAGGAGGCAAGGAGATTAGGATTAGGAGATGGTCTATGTCAGCACTCTCTCTATCAGGGCTGCTTGGGACCCCTCCCAAATTGCTGCACTGTGCAAAACCACCCCACAAAACCAGTTCACTGCTGGCACCAGAACTGTACAAAAATACTTGCAGGTTTGTAAGATGATTCAACTTTCTTTGTTCAGGTCTCCAAGTCTTTATTTCAACTAATGATCATTGCAAATTGGAGACAAAGCTTGTGGCCTTGTCTCTCATGAGACTTCTTCCCATGGAGACAGTGCTGCTCCTGATTTGACTCTTCTGGGCTCTCAGCAAAAGACAACTGGATGTTGCAATTGGATCTCTAGAGTTTTCTGCCTCTCTTTCTTTACTTGTTCCTCTCTATCTGCCTTGCCTGCTACCTGTCCCTCCAGATGAAGTCAGCCCTTCACAATCCTCCTCCTAAACCAGCACCTTGGCAGAAAAGCTCCTCAGCACAGGAGCGAGCGGTGACCTTGTGGAGCAGGATCCCAGGAGCAGGGGCCTGTGCTGGACACTCAGGCCCATGTCAGCACAGCAGGGTGACCTGCAGGCAGCACGGAGCCATGCCTGTGCCTCGGGGCCCTGCCCTGCGGAAGTACACTGCTCCTCACTGCTGCCACAACGGCGCTAGAAGAAAAACAGGAATGTGCCTGAATGGTGCTGCACTGTGCAGCAGGGATGCCGCCCGCCCATCCACACAGAGGCAGTGAGCGAGAGACAGACACTGGGCATATCCCTGACCTTCTGCAGGCCTTGAAGGGAGCAACAGAAAAAAACCCACAGAATGATTTGGGCTGAAAGGGACCCATAAAAGATTATCTAGTCCAACACCCTGGCATGGAGACCTTTCACTTGACCATGTTGCTCTAAGTCCCATCCAAGCTAGCCTTGAACACTTTCACAGATGGAGCATCCACAAGTTCTCCAGGCAATCTGTTCCAGTGTCTCACCACCCTCGCTGAAAAAAAATTTCCTCATGTACAGTCTAAATCTACACTCAGTTTAAAACCTTTGTACCTTCTCCAGTTACTACAGGCTCTGATTAAAAAAAAAAATCTGTCCCCATCTTTCTTATAAAGCCCCCTTTAACTATTGAAAGGCTGCTCCAAGCTCTCCTTGGAGCCTTCTCTTCTCCAGGCTGAACAACCCCAACACTCTGAGCCTGTCTTCATAAGAGACATGCTCCAGCCCTCTGATCTTCTTCATGGCCTCCTCTGGACTCGCTCTAAACAGGTCCACATCTTTCTTGTCCTGGGGACCCCAGAGCTGGACACAGCACACCAGGTAAGGTTTCACCAGAGCAGAGCAGAAGCAGAGAACCACTTCCCTCGACCTGCTGGCCACAATTCTTTTTATGCAGCCCTCGATACAGTTGGCTTTCTGGGCTGCAAGCACACTCTAAAATAAATAAAGCCAAAACAAACTCCCAATATCATTAATCTGGGTTACTCCTATTTTGATACTAAGGAAAGCTAGACCTCATGGAAAGCTATCAGACCACTTTAATAGGTCCTGTAAGTGTGAGGTGTGAAGATGTCACAGAGGGTGTGTGTCCCCCAGCCCACACCGCTGGAGAGGGAGCATATTTCTGTCCTGCTGGCATTCCTGGAGGCACTTCTGTTGAGAGAGCTGCACGGGATTTTCTGGGGAGCTGCACAGCGCCCGGGTTCCCTGCCAGCACCCAGGAGAACGGTGCAGGCAGAGGGCACCTGCGACCCAGGGTACCCCTGGCACATACCCCCCTGCACCGCAGGGTGCGTGGCTCTACTGCCATCCACCACTCTCCAAAAGCCCTCTCTGTCTGGCTGGGCCCCAAATCTCAACATTACCTTCCAACCTCTCCTCTTGCCTCCTTCTTGCCCAAGCTGTGCTCATCCCAGGCACCCCTTTCATGCCCTGGGGATGTGCACTGCATATTTTTTGCTCTTGTGAGTGACCCAGGGCTGTGGGCTTCATACCAGCACAATCCAGGTCTGCTCACACATGTGGGGCCCACTCTTGTCCCACAGATGCTCAGATGCCACAACCCCACTGAAGAGCAGAGTCACAAGCCCAAGCTCCCACTCTTCCTGGAGAAGCTGACATGATGCATGCTGAGCTTGGAATAAGCAGACAGGAGAGCTGCTGTTGGACTGTGCCCTCCCTGGCCCAGAGAAAGGGGCTTTTGAGGTTTGATTCAGAAGGGCTAGAACAGCTACTGCACCACCACTGTCCCAGCCACTTTCAACTCCACAAGACCACACACGCAGATGGCCCATATTTTGCTGTGGGGCAGCGCATTTTCATGTGGATACATCCCTGCAGTGCTGGTGGTGACCACATGCTGCTCTTCAGGTGAGGTGTGGTTGCCCAGTGGAAGTACATGATGCTACCACTCTGGCTAAAATACTGACCCCAGCACAGACCTGGAAAGCTGGAAACTAATCCTTGCATGAGCTGCCTGACTGAGAACCCCCAATTTGATCCATGCCCTTTCCTGGATTCTGCCATGCTCCTTGAGAACTTTGCTTATCTTCTAAGAATATGGAGGTTATAACTTCCTTCTTTCTCCTCACACTTTGATACCTAACTACAAATGTTTTGTCACATTACCAGTGAACTTTCACTCTGTTGCATCCTGATGGCTTGTTTCAGCAGGTATTTTAGATGTTTACAATATCTTCCAACTGCCAAACTTCCAAGTCATTAGGCATGACGGATGGACAGATGTGTTCATGTGTAGGAAAGCATTATAGTCAAGAGGTAATTTTTTTGTAGGGAGGAAAAAGACTAAGAATTAGCTTTGCCAAAAAAGAACATCACCAACATGATGAGGTTGGAGCCGACTATGGTGACTGGAAAAGTGAGATCTCCGAGGCCTCCTTACAGGTTGGGCTGGGGTGTAGACTGCAATGGTGAAAAGCTGGAGAGGGCTGACATGCAGTGTGAGCAGCCAGACCTTGCACAAGCACATGGTCATTTTTATTTTCCCTGTAAGGCCTATACTTCTCTTCCCTCATTCATGGGTTCAGTAGGACACCTTACCTCTTTACCAAAAATAGGAGTGCCGTTACCTGCTTGGATCTGTAAGTCTATATTTATGCTTTCACACATCATTGCACACTTGAGTCGTGCAGAGTGTGAATGATCCCTTCCAGCAACAGAGCCTTCTTTAATCACAAAGCCTTCCTCTACTTCCAGTGCCACGTTGAGACCAAGTGAAACAGTGGTCCCTTGGAAAAAATGGCAATATTTTTATAGGATTCACATAAAACATAGCAGAAGTTCATGGTGGGGAGCTACAGTGGACCTGTGGAAAAATGTGTTAGGCATTTCCTAACTCTCTGATGTTTTTACTGAACACTGTGCTGTCACTTCTTTTGCTATTGCTAGACAAATTTGAAAGATGACATATATAATAGTGTCATGGGAAATCAAATTGACTCTGCCTTGAGTCACAATTGAGGTCTGATTCACAATGCATCACAGGGAACTTTCCCTACAAGTGACCACTTTGAAACCTGAAAGAAGGGAAAGACAAATTTCAGTAGCACAAGTCCACGCATTTTCTGACAGTAGCAAAACATGGAAACTCTGGACTGACCTGCTACTTCTGAAGAATGGATTTTCTGCTGGCTCACATTGTGGGTTGCCAATTAATCCATAAAAGATGTCTGGAGAGCCTGAAGGTTTTGAAAGCTAGGTTTACTCATTGAAGAAGGCTCTTAGTGAGCTGATGCTTGTTTGAATGTTGACTGAGAATGTCAGTGCCATCAGTGATGGTGTCACTACAGCGTCATGGACACCAGCATTGTCATCATGTTGCTCACAACATCAGGTTTAAACAAAGCACAAGGTGATCATTGGACTGACTTGCAGAATGTGTCAGAAAGAATTGAGAAACATCTAAGTGAACAGAATACAGGAAGCAGATGTCTCTGGTCATGCACTTTGGCAGCAGGATAGCTCGTTCTCCTCACTTTGGCAGCCCACCAGGCAGCACCAGAGGCCGCTGAAATCAGCAGATCCACGAAGGCTGAGGACAGTAGGAGTGGCATACACACGTGTGTGTGAGTGTTACAAAGTAGTTTTAACCAGTAAGAAGAATGAGATTCACTTCCTCCCTGCAGTTACTTTGCTTTCTTGAGACTAAGTGAACAGCAGCATTAAGGGCTACTAGCAGGAATTATTTATTGCACTTGAAAACCACTTAAGTGTTGCACGGTTGAGTACCTGAAGCACTCTGAAGCCCAGATACATGCAAGTCTGCCGGACCATGAGCAGGATTTTGCCTGGTCAGCTGTCAGTCTCACCTTGTGAGTCACCAATGTCCCACCAATTACTCTCCAGTCAGCTGCGAGTGAAATGCCCGCAGCGCCCAGGGGAAAAGCAAGATTAGTACTGGCTTTTTGACTGTCGCTGCTCTTGCAGCTGGGCAACACTATAAAGCTTCCCCCATCATCTCTGCTGGCTGAGACAGGATAGGTTTCTTCCTGTGGGACCAAAATGGTTTCTTTCCAGGCTCGCAGACTCACTAGTTATAAGAAACACATGTAACTTTGACGGACGTTGGATGGTGCCCAGACCTGCTTGCAGAAGCACTACTACTGGCTTGATGATGAAGATGAGGAAAATCCTTCCTCAGAAATGTGAACAGCTCTGGGACAGGGCACCAGAGAGGTGTAGATCACCATGCTGGGCAGCTTTCAAGACTCAGTGGGACAACACCACAGCTGACTTCACCTGTTGCTGGCAATAGTCGTGCTCCAAGCAGGATGTTTGGCTGGAGACCTGCAGAAGGCCCTGCCACTGGCACTGCTAGGATGCTGTGATACGTTTAACAAAAAGGTGGTCCTGGTCTTTTTTTGCTTTGCAGGAAACAAGTAGTTTCCTCCACCGAGCTGACAGAAAACTACAGTTTATGCATAGTTGCTCCAAGCGAAGACAACGTGCAGCCCTCCAAAGGGCATGGACACAAACGCAGCCCTCGCTGCCCCGCAGCAGCTCGCTGCTGCCACTTACACCCTCTGCTACAGGCGAGTGCTTCTGGGGGCTGCTGCAGCGACCGTTCCAGCACACTGCCACCGGGCACCGTGTAAGAGAGCCAGCCAAGGCGGGGTGCGCTCGCAAGGGCCGGCCGGAGCGGCGGGGCTGCCCACCCCGGGGCTCGGGGGAGACGGGCGGGGGGCCGGGGCGGAATGCCGGGGACGGGAGGGGGAAGCCTGGGCCGGGCGGCGCCAGGGGTCTCGCCGGTGCTCCCGGCGGAGATGGGCGGGGCGCGGGGCTCGGGGCCGCCTCCGGAGGGCGGAGCCGCCGCCGCCACCGCCCCGTCCCCCGTCGGCGGCGCGGAGCGGGGCGGGCGGCGCTCCCCGCCAGCGCAGCGGCATGAAGGAGCCGTCGCTGCCCGGCACCTCGCTGCAGCGGGCCTGCCGCCTCCTCGTCGCCTTCTGCGCCCTCCACCTCTCGGCCACGCTGCTCTACTACCTGGCGGGCAGCGCCCTGGGGCCGCCGGGCAGCCCCGAGCCGCCGCCGCGCCGCCCGCCGCCCGCCAACCTCTCGCTGCCGCTCTCCCGCCCGCCGCCGGCCGCCTCCCGGGCCCGGCCCCCGCACGCCGAGCCGCCGCCGCCGCCGGGCCCCTGCCCCGAGCCCTCCCCGCTGCTCGGTGAGTGCCGTCCGGGCAGGGTTTCGGGGGGACGGGCACGGGGCCCCGCCGCCTCCCCGCCCGGGGTGCCCGCCCCCGCCCTGGCCGCAGGGGAGGAGGCGCGGGCGGCCGCCGCCGGGTCCCGGTGCGCCCCTGAGGGCTCTCCCCGCGGAGCGGGCGCGCTGTGACAGCGGCGCGGCTGCTCGCGTGTGCCGCCGGCGGAGGGGGATTGTGGGAGAATCCCCGGGGAGCCGGTGCGCGGGGGGAGCGCGGCGCGGATGCTGCCCCGGGCACGGCAGAGGCGAGCGGAGCCCCGTCGCTCTCGCGAAGCGCTCCCACCCCGCCCGGCTAGGTTTCTTTCTGGTTGTCGTCGAGGTTGGGTAATTTCCTCTGGGAACTCTACCCAAAATGCTGCTCTTGCGCAATGCCACGGGAAGGCTCAGGAGGGCTGTTTGCGCTGTGCAGGCTTTTCGCAGCCTTTCTGTGTCCGCGGACCTGCTGAATGAGCGGCACGGGTTTAAAATGGGCTGTGAGGCAGGGTCATGAGTACAGTTATTATGCATCCCAGCGGCGCTTTCTACGTATTTGGTCCTGTGATGCAGTACCGTGATACGTGGCAGCCTGGCGTGTGTTTTATCTGTACTGGAGCTGTGTTCCCCATAGGTCTTTTCCCGAACCTCTTGGGTGCTGGCATGCTGGCAGGATTTTGGCGGGTTTGCAGCCTGCTAGTGGTCTCATTTTTATTATGTGATGACCTAAACCTGTTTTGATCTGCTGGCTTTGTCACAAGGCAGAGTTGGGGACAAGGGGAATTTCAGATTTTTTCATCTCTTTAAAAGGCTCTCTCACCCAGCTCGCTGTTTGTAACTTCTGCTTTTTGAACAGACACTCCTGTGGTGTAGGTAGGGTTTGTTATCGTGACCTACTGGCATGCCAGCTGACAGTAGCCTGGCCACACCTTGGACCCCTGAACTTGGGAATGATCTCCCTCATCCACCAAGTGTGCCATTTTAGCATGGGTGCCTCTGTTACCAGAGATCACAAGAGAGGAAGAGACTTCAGAGAAGCTACCTGTGGTTTTCAGTTTACAAAACCCACCCAAAAATTCGTCTTTTCTCTAGGTGCTTGCTGGTCAGCTGTTTATGGATCAATGCATCTAAATTATAAATGACTGGTTTGTTATTTTAGGAGGGCAGTTTTGAGGTCGCTAAAAGAAACTGTGCTGTGTTTTGTGTTGTTGTCTTTGATTCGTATCTTTCACTTTTTTCCCCTACATCACTTAAGTTGAAAGTGGCTGGGCAAGCCTGTCCTCAGAGCATGGATGTGGGAGCACTTTATGAATATGGCTTTGCTTTGAATGGTCTCCACTTAGTCTGATCCTGTCAGGAGCGAGTCATGTGCTTTGGAAATGCCTGGAGTTTAGAGAAATGCTCTTAGTGACCCCAAGATTCAAAGTGTTATTGGCGTTAGTCGCTGAAGGATCCTTTAAGATATTTTAAATCATCTTTGTAACATCTTCAGTGCAGTTCACTGAATCTGCCAAAGGCCATATGAAGCTGCTGGTAATGGTTACAGATGGTCGAGAGCTACGGGGCCGCATAAAAAGTAGCTCTTTACAATAGAGTAGGCAAATGTTTTCTAGCTATGTTACCTTCAGTATTTGTGGGGTGGTGCAGCCACATGCAGCCTGGCACCGTCACAGCCTCAAGATTTATAGCCAGCATGTAGGTGAGAAACTGTTTGTTCTTTTTTTCCCCTGTTCTTTTCAGATTTTGGTAGCAAACAGCATTTGTAAAACAATTGTGTCGTGCCTCACATGTTGGTCAGAGCTGAGTCTGCCCTGATTGGCATCTCATGTGTCTCTAAGGCCACTGTGAGGAGTAGAGTGGCATGCACTTTGTGGGCATTTCTGACATTTAATTTCCCCACCCAGAACTCAGAAATCCTCCTTTTTCAGCTCAAAACTCATTTATCAGTATGAACTTAAAAAGCAGGAACCACCCTGTGATTCTTGTATTCCCAAAGCCATGGGGAAGTGCTCTGATGGGAACAGGTAGCTCCAATAGCTCAATTTCCTCAGCATAAACCGAAATTTATTGAAACATACATAATTCTATTTTTTTTAACTTCTTTCCTGCCTGCCCCTCCCCCATCGTTGTTGGGAAGCATGTGATGACTCACACAGGATATGTGTGTCTGAACTGCTCAGGCTTTTTGAATGGTAAAATAGCCAGGTACTCATTTCAGAGGCCCACAATTTTCTTCCTAGCAGTCTTCAGAGAGTAGTTTACAATCCCTGCTGTCTGGCTCTGCAACAAATGCATTAGCTGAATGAGGTTTAATCTCTTACAAAAAGCTGCCAAATTTAAAATGTGCTTTTATGGGTCACTTGCCATTATTTATAATTTAAAAGAATAAATCAGGACTGGGCTAATACTATAATTCAGCTTTGAGTTGAAAGTCCTTAACAGCTATGAAATTCTCTAATACAAGGTAATAGAAGCATTTTGTATTTATGCTCCAGTTTAGAGCTGCATGCCAATGAGTATCTTAAACAGGGTATCAAGAAGCAGAGCCTGCTTGCTGCAGTAAAATTTCAAGAATTCCAAGAAATTCTGGCTTGTCTGAGAATCGTAAAAGCAAGTAAATCCAGGTATTTCCTGCAGGTGTCCATTCCTTAAATTGTTGCATTCTTTAGGAGCTGCAGAAGAGTATTGTGGTGTTGGTTTTGGTTGAGTTTTTTTTAATTAAAAAATTGCTCTGTATAAGTAGTATGTGTGTTGGCCTAAGCGCTTTCAAAACAGTCAAATGTGTTTCTTCTACCAGTTCCATGTGGTTTTTGTATTTTGGTGTTGGGGTAGTTACATGCCTGCTGGTTTAAGGAGGGTGTGTGCACAAGGGGTCAGATTCTTTGGCTGTAAGATCCCTTTCCAAAAGAGCTCATATTAAAGCAGCCAGAAGTCTGCAAAGCACCACTGCGTGGACAGGCTTATCTGTGTTTCTGGGATGTCATTTTCAAGTCCTGCCCAGCTGAGTGCATGTGTTTGTGGAGATTATTTTAGAGTACAGCTGTCTCCTTAGCCATTTTTGACCCCCATTTAGACAGCAGGTGTGGCTGGGATGGCAAACATAAAAGATGTGCTCTTGCCCTTTTTGCCATGAGCATCTTCTGGGAAAGTTCATCCAAGTGTGCTAAATGTTGCAGTCAGATGTCTGTTTTAATAGCTTTTCATGCCCAGGTTTAAGCTTAGACTAAATAACCCTGAACACTAATAATTAAAGGATATTGACAAAACAAAAATATAGGTTAATGTATGAACCAGTGAATTGTCCAAGGGACAAACCATTAGAGATGTACTCATTTTCACTAAGGTTTAAAAATGGCTGTTTCCTGGGATGTCATAGAATGGTGTGGGTTGGAAGGGACGTTAAAGATTATCCAATCCCGACTCCCTGGCATGGGCATGCACACCTTTACCAAGACCATCCAACTTGGCCTTGAACAAACACTTTCAGGAATGGGGCATCTAAAACTTCCCTGTGCAATCTGTTCCAGTACCTCACCACTCTCACAGTAAAGAATTTTTTCCTAACATCTAATCTAAACCTGCTCCACTTAAAAGCCATTGCCCCTTGTCCTGTCACTGTCTTGTAAAAAGTGCCTCTCCAGCTTTGTTTTCTCCCTAGAGCCTTGTCCTCTCCAAACTGAACAGTCCCAACTCTCTCAGCCTGTCTTCATAGTGAAAGTGCTCCATCCCTCTGACCATCTTGGTGTCCCTCTGGACTCACTCCAACAGGTCCCTGTCCTTCCTGTGCTGGGACCCCAGAGCTGGATGCAGTGTTCCAGGTGGGGTCTCAGCAGAGCAGAGCAGAGGGGCAGAATCCCCTCCCTCCCCTGCTGCCCACGCTGCTTTGGATGCAGCCCAGGGCACGTTTGGCTCTCTGGGCTGTGAGTGCCCATGGCTGGGTCATGTCCAGCCTCTCATCCCCCAGCACCCCTAAGTCCTGCTCAGGGATCTTGGGCATATGAGAAGAAGAACTGTTCCTCCAAGATGTCAGGGTTCTAGATATAAACTGGTGCTTCCCACTTCCATGTTAGTGAGGCATGTTTAAAAAAACAAGGATTGTAAGAAAAAAAGTCCTTTGGCCAGCTTGTAGGTGAGCAGCTGTCACTCAGGGAGGGGAGGACCTATGGCACATGCTGTTTCTTCAATGCACTGTTTCTGATGCCTCTGTAGTCAGTACAAGCAAGTGCTCTAAACTGTTGACGCTGAAGATAAGTGATGAGGGTTTTCTGATGCTTTGAGGTAGCCTGTAAAATCAGTGGTGATGCTTAGTGTCTGTATTACAGAAGTGTTTAGAGGTTATGTGCTGCCTGAGATTAATAAATAATGTAGTTTGAGGCCCCTGTATATGTGGACATCGTGTGGGCAGAGGTAGAAGATGTTTTACCACTGGCAGAATCCTAGAAGGGCAAAACTGGGGCAAGAGGGTGAAAACCAAAGAGATGCTAAACCTACCATTTTAAGGAAGACTTCTAGTGGTGGCAGTGCTAGAGGGATTTGGTAGTTTTGGCATGCCTGGGGTCTGGTCATCCTGTCACGCTGCCCACCTGCAGTCATGGGGCTCTTGCTGCGGGAAGTTTTTACCCTGGAATTGAGGGCTTCTGAATCTCTGGGGTTACTTTCAATACCAGGCAGTGGAGACAACATTTGCTTTACATGTAGCATCTCCCTTTCCTTTCTCATCTGGACCTGCCTTTTTTTTAACCTTTTTCATATAGCCAGTCTCTGTTCCTTCCTGCCTGCTTTGGTGCTGGAGGTTGTGTCGTGTCCCTCTGGAAAAAGTAAAACAGAAACTCAGAGAAGAGCATGGAGAGGGCAGCAGGGGGGGAAGCTAACACATGAATCAGTTTGCTCGAATTTAAGCTTTCTTGGCTTCAAAAGAGGATTTGAGAAACTGTTAAACTTCTCCAAAGAATATGCTTAAGATGTTTGGCAGGGAGCAGATGTGTCATCCTGGCAATGCCACCGACAGCTCCACAGCTATCTATCTATGTGGCTGGGAGCACATCATACCTCTGAAGCACAGGCTTTCTTGGCAGGCAAGGGAGCCGCTTCTGTGAGGAGAATATCCCTAGCATCCTCTTCTCTGGTGAAAGTGGAGGTCAGGGAGTAATTAGGCTCGCAGAGTAACTTGGAAAGGTACTGTGCCTTGTTGGAGAGCAGCTGTTTCAGGGACACAGCACAATAGACAGAGGAGAAAAGGAAAGTTTTCTGTCTCGTGCATGTAGTGTTTTATAACATGCTTGTTTCTCTGCCAGCCTTGATCTGAAGCAATAGCTAGCTTCTTTGGAAATTAGGCCAAGTTTGTGTTTGGAAAGAGACAGATAACTTTCAGCTTCCAAAACTGCACTTGGATGCAGAATTCAGTTAAGCTCTTTAACTTTCCTCCTCTGGTGTGGAGCATCTTAGTCTGACTTCATTCAGCAGATAGGGGACATTTTCCCTGTCCTGAGGGCCATCTCCTCCCCAAAGGGCAGGGTGCTGGGGGTGCACAGTCCTCAGTAGGGAAGTGCTCTTTGTCTGATGGCCTCGCAAGCAGGAGTTGCTGGGCAGCTGGGCTCCACTGCGCTGCTGGGCTGCACTGCTCACTTCCTTTCCTCACCAGTGGACACTACTCTCTAGCCAGTGTCCTGCAGCCACTGCTCTGCTCCCTCCTGTGCACCCTTCTCTGCAGGGTAGAAGGGGGGTTTGGTTTTGGGGACAAAACTAACCAGTCCACAGCAATACTGCAGTGATGCAGCCAAAAGTTTGGGGTGTTGGGGGACGTAATGGAGCAGTGTCAATGTCCAGCTTGTTCCTGTTTCTCTGGGTTGGAGAAGGTCTTGCTGCTCAGCCTGTCCACACTGGGACAGTGTTTTCTTTTGTGCAAATCAGTGCCTAGAGCCCCTGCCTGCAAGGAGAGGTGCCTGGTGAGCCAGGTGTGGATTAGATTTGCACTGCAGGTGCTGATTTCACTGAACAGTGGCCATGGCCAGGGGCATGGTAAACAGCCTTCCCAACAGTCTTTCAGCTGCAGCTGAGCTGCAGGGAGCTTGGGGCAGTCTCCAAGCCTCTGCAGATGTTTGTCTGAAAGAGGGTTGCTTTTGTCACCTGCCCAGACTGGGGAGTCACTGGACTTGGTTTGAAGGCAAAGAGACAAGTTACCTGCAAACCTGTCTTGCTGAATCTGGAAATGGCCCTGTAAAGGCCTTATGGGATGGGTTTCCACAAACCTGTGTGCTCCAGGGCAGCACACGAAGCAGCAGCCATGTCTCCAGACCCTATCCTCACCTCTTGCGCTCCCCGACGCTGGCAGCAGCTCATGCTTTTGGGGTGCACAAACCCTGGCAGACTTTCAGCCAGACAGACACACCTCCACCCCACCTGGCACCTGGCGCTCCCCCACCTATCTGGGGAGCGCACCCCAGCCCTGGGGCAGCACTGGAATCCAGGTGCACATGCCACAGGCAGGATGGGATGGGGCAAGGGAGAGGGGCTGGGGGTGTTGCCTTGTGAGTTGGGGCTGCCATTGGCAGAGATATGGGCCTGGGACACCACTCAGCCCGGGAGAGCTCCTGTCCACACATCCCATCCTGCTGCACAGTGTGGAGTTTCTGGCTGATGGCTGCTCAGCCTTTTTCTGATCCATGCCTGTTTGTTTGTTTGTAGTTTGCTGTTAGAGAGCCTGGAATTTAATTTTGTGGTGGGTGGGAAGAGCTAATCACATGCAGATTGCCTGGCTCAAAGGGAGGCAGTTCAAAGCCGCCTCAGTGAGCGTGCACTGGATTTGAGCCACCAAGGAGGACTTTGCTTCTCTCCCAGAAGTACCCTCCATCAACAAGGCTGTCTCCCTTTTTTTTTTTTTTCGCTAGTGTGAGACCTTATGTTAGAACAGGCAGAAAAATTTTTCTCTGGCTGTAGTTGCTGAGTTATTCATTCAGACCCAATGTTGCTAGCACATGTGATGCATCCTCATTTTTTTCAGCCTGTTTCTTTGGGGTCCACAGCTGCAGATGCCAGGCACTGTGTGAGCCTGCCCAGGACAGGAGATGAGCCCATGTAGCAGGCTTCCCTTGCCTTGGCATAGCTAACATCTTGTGGGAGTATGCAACTTCACAAGTGTAGATCAGCCAAATGAAATGTGTCCCAGCCCTTGGGGGGGCATTTTTTTGTGACTGGGATATTTCTAGAAAGACCCAAGGAGTTTTTTCTTTAAACTCTCATAGGGGAGCGATGGCTGCAGGCAGCAAGAGGCAGCGGCTGCCAGCCAGTTGGCCATTTTGGCCAGTGGGTTGCATGCCAGGACATTTCTGCTTGGGAGACCCAGATGGGCAGGGGACATGGGGGCTGCCCCATCCCCCCACCATGGGCCTGAGCCATTATTTGAGTCTGGCTGGTGTCACCTGAAAAGGTGCTGGCACAGCTTTGGAGTTTAGCTGATGGGAAATTATTTTAATGACCTTAAGAGGAAATAACTGCTTCACTGAACTGTGGGATGCAGCTGCTTGCCCACCATGGAGCTGCCATGTGGTGCTGGGGTCCAGCTCTGCTTCACGGCCTGGGGTGGGGGAACTTGCTCTCACATTTTCTGGGGTGGAGCTGATATTGTTTTTCCCCGCCAAGGCAGGCTTGGTGTGGCTGACGAGCCCTTCCTTCCCTTTTCTGTTGGGCCTCTGCAAAGAGAGGGTTGTTTGTTTTTTTTGCCTCTCTTGTGAGCTCTGCTCCTCTTTTCCAGCTTTTCTTTCGTATGAGGATTGTCTGAGTGTGGCAGTGCGGGTGTGCACACAGCTCAGCAGATGGAGAACAGTGCCCAGCTCTCGGCCAGGGCTGTGGAAATGTTCTTTTTGGGTCTGCTTTGGGAGAGCCTTTTTCCAACTGCTGATACATGGTTTTGCTTTCATTTTCACTAAATTAAATGTCTGAGACTGATGCCTGGCTTAAAGCATGCAGGTGGATTTTGTTTGTTTTCCCAGTGAAGCTCTCAGGAGGGTGATTCAGATGGCTGGATCACTTCAAGCCTGTCCATGAGACCAGTTTCCCTCCTTCCTATTTCCTTCTGCTCCACACTGCCCTTCTGAAGAAAAGGGTTCCCCCACTCTGTCCTGCCTGAGTCCCCCAGGGCTGCCCATACTGTTGTATGACCTGCTCCCACCTTCTTGGATGGAGTGTGGTGTTTGCAGCCCCTGTAGGGATGCACGAGTACGCTTCTGGCCCTGTGAGACATTGCTGCCTGAGTTTTCCCAACACTTCTAGTATTGGGAAGATATTCCCTAGAGCCTCCCTAGATAGCTCCCTTTGGTCTAGGGAGGCTCGAGCAATCTCTAGATTTATTATAGCATCAGGCTGAGTGGATTCTGGACTGCTTGTGTGAGGGTCCTCACATTTGGATCAGCAGGATGAGCACCAGGAAAGATGTGTGCTGGCAGCCTCTGATGGCTGGAGGTTAAGGTGTTGTGGCAGGCATGACCCTTGGGAAGTGGGGACGGGAAAATGACCAGCGCTATGGGACAGGCTCCTGGGGCTCCAGCACTGCACTATCTCTGGCTTTTTGCAAGCCTCACTTTCTGCTTTGTGTGAGAAGCTGCTTCCTGTTTGTGAGCAGCATGATGCCCCCTGGCTTTTCCTGTGCACCTTCCCTGTGAGCAGAAATGCTTCTGAGTGTCAGAGGTGAGGGGCAGGAGTGGGCTGGCTTTTTTTGGTGTGTGTATCTCTCTTACCCTGCCACTGCCAGCTAAAGCCTCCTTATACAAACTCTGAAATGTTTTGATGTGATGCTGTGCTTTTGTGTTCTTTTGCAAGCTTCCTGCAGTTGCTTTATTTATGTTTTCGAGGTTTTATTTTGCTAAAAATACACAGTGGAGGCTTGTGAAGCTGCTGTGTTGGAGCTTTGTGATGCTGAACCCAACAGGCATCTGACTACAGATGCCAGGCTGTAGGGGTGACCAGAGCTGAAAGTCCACACAGTGCTGTCATGCCTGTCTGTTTTTATAAGGGACTCCGTATACAGTGACTCCTATGTCAGGCAGTCAGCTTGAACAGAAGGAGAAAAGATTCAGATGGAGTGAATCGAGCTGGAAAGTTTACCTAGTAAATACAGGTAGGGACACAGTTTTGACAGGCAGGACAGCACTTGCAGCAGACTTTGCATGTTTTCTTGGCATTGCAGATTACATCCTGAGTCACCATCCTTGGGAAACAACAGCCCTAGGGCTGCTTGCTATCCAGGTAGTCAAATTTCAGTGAAAATGATTTAAAATTAGTAACTGGAACTGTGACTCTGTTCACCAGTTGGAGAGCCTGTGTGTTTGTGGATTTGGCTTTAGCTTTGTCCTGCTTGGGAAATGAACTGAAAGTGTCAATTTGCAGTGGGTGGTATGTTGCTGCTCTTTGTGTCAGCCACATGACTTTATGAAGTCTAGTTTGTTTTAGTCATTCTGTATTTCAAAACAGCCTATTCAGCTTTTTTTCTGGTTTTGTGTTCGGTGAATGTATTAACTGAGTGATTTGTGTCCAGCCTGTCTCAGAAGTGGCTGCCTTGCTGCACATGGATGGCACTGGTGTCTGAGAGCTCCTCACTGACCTGCATGTTGGCTGCATCCCTTAGGGCAGTATTTGCGAGGTGTGCTGCCCTTAAAACTGATTTATTAAGCAGGAGGTTGGAGCAGTAGAGATCACCAATGCCCTTCAAGACTACGAAATTGTTAAATCTCTGCCTTCTGCAGCTGTTTTTTACAATGAATATGTTTTCTACTCCCATCTTTTCCTTGCCAATGTTCCAGTCTCCGTAAGGCAAGCAAGAGTGAGTGCTGGCAGGATGAGTGGTCCATGTTTCGCCTGGGGGGATGCTGGATGCCAGCCTGCAAAATGCTGTTTGCAGTTCCAAACGCTTGTGGCTGTCCTTGCCCAGCTGGAGCTCACAAGTCACCAGTGGGAGATTTCCTCTGTAAATTCACCTAAATGGCAGACTTTCATTTCCTCCCGCCTTACACTGAGTGGGTTTGAGACATTAAAAGAACCTTTGTTTGTTAAACCAGAAAGCATTCTCTGGTCTGATGGGGCTCGCAGTTGCTTCTTGGGAGCAGCAACTGGGAGAAGAATCCAGTAGCTGGGAACACAGAGCAGCCTGTCTCCCCAGGAAGGGGCTTGCTTGGTGGGACAGCAGCCACCCAGTGCCTGGCAGTGGACCAGGCTGGCAGGGCCTCACGGGGGGACATGTTGCCTCTGCCCCTCTGCTTCCTGCAGCATCCCGCTGGGTTGGCCCTGCTGCTGGCAACCAGGTGTGAGCAGGATAGGAAAATAAAGTCCCTGGGCACAGATGCCCAACATAATCCTGTTTGCTGGCTGTGACCAGTTAGGTGAACTGTGCGCAGTGCAATGCCCTCTGTTGTTTTAAAATCACAGAAGTGTAGCATCATCCTGACTCTGAGTGCTAGTCTCCTAATGGAGGTGACACTGATGGGCACAGGGACAGGTGGGGGAAGTGGGCATGGAAAAGTGGGCATGTTTTTTCCAAAACAGGCTGTTTTGGAAAAATGCTCACCACCATGGTATGGAAACAGTCCCCAGATTCAGAGGAAGCGATGCACCGTCTCGCCCTCCTGCCACCTCTGGCCTCATTGATATGATGCCTGTCCCACAGGCACGAGGGTGGCTGTGCCTGGCCCCTGATCCTGACACCACTGAGCCCCAGTCCCGGTCATTCCACTGTGTGTTCCTTCCTGCCCCAGTTCCTCCAATTTTTGCCTCTTCCTCCTGCTGCAGAGCACCTTCTGAGCTCTCCCTGCAAGCCACATTTAGACTTTAGAGCAGAGAGGCTTTGGCCCTGGCCCTGCAGCTGCAGGGCAGGCATCCACAGAGCCCAGCTTGTGCCGTGGGGCAGAGAGGGTGCAGAACTGGGCAGACATGTCAGTGGTGCAGCTGGGAATTCCTGGAGTGCTGAGAGCATGGGCAGACTGATCCCAGTGCCCATGGAGTCTGAGAAATCACTGCCTTCTCCTCGTGTGAGAGGGAAACTTGCCCATTTAACCAGTGCAAAATGCAGAGATGAGGAGATCCGTTTGCATCCTGCCACTGTGCAGGCACCATGCAGCAAAGCTTCCCTGCTGCCTCTGGAGGTACAGTGAGCATCACTGTCAGCTTGGCCAGTCTCCTCCTTGTCCTCTCCAGTGTGAGTGAGCACACAGTGAAGCAGCACAACCAAACCGAAGTTGCTTCTTCTAAACAACCAGGGAACGAGCCATAAGTCTGGAGCATTATTTCTGCTTTATTCAGTAGTCACGTGTTGCAGAATGCACAAGGTTGATGGTGACAGCCACTGCCTTTTTGAGCTCCATAAATCACTTGTGCCCCTTCTCAAGGGACTCCCCCAGGGCAGTGTACTCCCCCTTGGGGACCTGGGGGTCTCTGAAACAAATGTGAGGTGGTAGCTGTAGGACACTCAAGCACGCCCAAATGGAGGAGAGGAGGAGGGTGCAGCAGCCAAATCCTTAAGGGGTGATCCCCAGTCTGGTATTTATAGTCAGTACTTTATGCCTTACACAGGGGGTCCTCAGCAACTGCCCCCCTGCTGCAGAGGCTTTAGCAGGAGATGAGTGCCTGTGCCAAGTGCAGTTTGTTAACTGGCTGGTGCTGGGGGCAGGACGTGGCAGCCGGAGAGGCCCTTCCTTATGCTTTTGTGGTGAGTCGCTCCGTCGGTGCTGGAGCAGCTGGAAGCAAATAGAAGGGCCAGCCTGGATATTCTGAGAGGAACCTCTAGTGCCACCTGGGCTTCTCAGTTTTAACCACACGTTTTGGCACAGATTGTTTCAGCAGTTTCAAAACTTGCCATTTTTGAAACCATCGTCAGGAATTGCCAACCTGAAGGCAAATCTGGATACAGGTTTTTTAGTATTTCTAATACAGAACTTTTAATAAATAAGGGGCATGTGTACAGAACACTGAAAATATTATCTTAAGGAAAAAAATGGGAAGGGGATTTTATTCACTTTGCATGTGACTAGGTGATTTTGTTGGCAGAAGAGCAGAACTGTTTTTTAAGTATTTGACTCTTGGGCTGCCTGAAGTGGGTGAGAGCCCAGAAGGCAACACTTCAGGCTGGTTTTGCGGTGCATGTTCCAGTGGGAGCACAGCTCTTGGTTGACCACACAGATTGCAGGATTTGCAGGACTTGGTGTTAGTGCCTCCACTGGGTTCTGATACCAAGAGGTCACAGTGTTTGTGGACTTGCTCTGAATGGTGGTGTGAGGTTGCTTTGGGTATGGATGGTCCAAGCTTCAACACTTCCACTACTGCTGGGATTGTGTTGGGACCAAAAGCTGTTCTTAAAAACCAAACCCAAGCAAAACCCAAATGTGTGTAAAGGATGTGTGCTCAGAGAAATAGATTGTGTGTGTTAATTTGCTTTGTGTTATGCCTCTCTTCCAGTTGGTGCACTACGTGTGGAGTTTTCCCAGCCCGTCAACCTGGAAGAAGTGGCAAGAATAAACCCAGAGGTCAAAGCAGGAGGTCGTTTTGCTCCAAAGGACTGTGTAGCACTTCAGAAAGTAGCAATAATCATACCATTCAGGAACCGAGAGGAGCACCTGAAGTACTGGCTCTATTACCTGCACCCAATTCTCCAAAGGCAGCAACTAGATTATGGAGTGTATGTTATCAACCAGGTAAGATGCTAGAGACAACCTTTTATACAGCTGTCACAACAGTGCCCATGCCCCTTAAAATAGAGGAATGGTTGCTTTACTTTGAACAGTAGTAGGCTGGCAGGCAGGGATAAGGTTGCTTAAAAAGAAAAAACAAAAGAAAAAAAAATAAAAATTTTGCTTCGATGCTTTTGATGGAAAACCTGAGATCCCCTCTTTATCTGAGGTACAATTCACTCTTAAGAGCTTCTGCTTAAAGAAATCACTTGGTGAGGAGGAAAAAAATTCCTAATAGCACAACCCAATTTAATATCTCTTTCCAAATGTCCTTTTTTTCCCAGCTGCTGCCAGAATGGCATGCAGAGGTTTATAAGGTGACAAGTTGGCATTAATGCCTAGTTTGGTAGTGGATGTGCCATAAGTGTGTCGGATTTCACTTTATCAAGCACCTTCTGTTCATGTTAGTGCACAAAGTCAGGATGGAGAAAGCAAAGCTCTGGCAGTGGGGCAGGTAAGTGGTTGCCTTCAGGTGAAGAGAACAGAAAAGAAACAAGCAGTCAAGGGGAGGTTCTTGGGGTTTTTGGTTTTGGGGTTTTTTTTTCCTTGATATCTGGTGGCCTTTAAACAAAAGGCATAAAAATGCACATTTCACTCAAGACAAGCTGTCTTAATTTATAGCATAATGGTGTTTAAATAAGTGAGTGTTGTTCACCCTTGGAAAGGTTTAAAATGTGCAGGCATTTGTACAGGATGCAGGGTGAAAAAGGCAGATGCAGTTCTGAGAGCCCCAGCAGAGAGCACCTTCTGGACAATCCCACTGCAGTTTCTCTCTTGGACATCTCTA
This sequence comes from Aphelocoma coerulescens, assembly GCF_041296385.1. Lineage (NCBI taxonomy): Eukaryota > Metazoa > Chordata > Aves > Passeriformes > Corvidae > Aphelocoma > Aphelocoma coerulescens. The sequence continues at coordinate 48,080,112 of NW_027184085.1, forward strand.
TTTATATCCTGTTTTCTCAGCTCAGTAAGAACTGAGATGAAATAGCATGCTTCTTTAAGTGTTAACGCCTTAAACTTCTGCTTGGATCAGCTGGTGTGTCTGGGCATATCAAACACCATGAATATTTAAAATGGTCACCCATTCAGCGATGAATTTCATCACAGACTTGAAAATAGGGGGAGACCTATCCCGAGAGAGAAAACTGGTACTCCATTACTACAATTTCTCGTACTTTGCTCATTTCCAGGGTGCCAGAGATCGGCACAAAAGAGATTTCTGCGGATTAGCAATAGTTCCCAAGCACAGCAGCCAAGATGGTTGGGTGTCTGTGGCCTGGCAGCCACACTGGTGAGGACACAAGGCATTTCTGCAGCATGTGGACTGGCACGCTGTGCCCTAGAATTGAGCCCTGTAAGGAAACCGTTCCTGTGTAACTCAAGGAGCAGCTGCTGCCACTGCAGTGCAGCAGCGCGGGGCCAGCCGCTGCCCTCCATCCTCGGGGCTGCGTTTCCTTGCACGTGCAGCATTTTCCCGTGCAAGTTGCGGGTGCCACGGGGCTGGCTAAACTGCATCCCCACTGGTGGGGAGGCCGGTGGTGCCGGCAACTGGACGGTGCCTCCCTGCTCTGAGCGTGGCTCGGAAGGGAGGGTGAGGTGTGGCTTCCAGCAGTGGTCCCACGGTGGGGGCCGCTGCTTTCCCAGGTGGGTGTAGCTCCCGCCAGCTGTGAGAGCTGCCTGCCCATCGTCTGGGGCATCACTTGTGGGAGAGCAGCCATCTCCATTGCGGAGAGCTGGCCGTGCAGCTGGGTGTGGTGTTTCCCCATCGGTGGTGTTCCAGGGTGAGGAAAGCAGTGCCGGTGCCCGTAAAGGCAGGCAGTGTCCGAAGCCTGGTCGGAGTCCCCGCTGCTGCTGTGATAGTGCATGCTGGCTTGCATTGCCCTGTGTTGTTGGCTACTCCTCTTCTGTGATGCTGCTCTCCAGCACTAGGGCTGTCTGCTTTACAGTTAACTCTCACAGAAGTTTTTGAAGCAAATGCTTTTTCTCAGGTGCTATCCCTTGGGCATAATTTGAGTGAGAATGAAATGCAGTACACAGGGTATATATGCCCTGGACACATCCAGCAGATGTAGGTTAGCAGGTAAGACTGCTTGATCTGTAAAATAAACATTCTCCTTCTAAATGCCTCTAATTAGCTGTGTCTAGAAGGAGTGGAGTGGTCAGTGTTAGTAAACCTGCTGGATGCATTTCCCAAGGGTGAGGGGGAACACTGAATAGAGAGAGATGCAGAAAATGTGTTAATTCTTCCAGAAGTACAGTAGGAAAACAGTCTTATTTCTCTGCTGTCTTGACAATTGCTTTTCTCTTTTTCTTGTCTGTCCTTCCCTTTGCATCTGCCCTCCTTTTTTTTTTTATTTTATTTTTCCTTCTAGTGGGGAAATATTACCTTTACTTGTTAATCCTGTCTATATCAAAGCAGTCACTGAAGCAAGGAGAATTACTGTGTGATGTGGTTCTTACACGCTGCCTACATGCTCTTCTGTGCTCCGCATCTCATAGAAAGAAAGAGGAGCGCTGAGCCCTGCTACTGCTGCACTGGTAATGTCAAACTTCTTCCTTTCAGCGCAATGTGTTTCTGTCAAGAGTCCATTGTGTCTCCACCATGCTGTTCTTGTGTGTCTGAATGCCTCTGAGTAGGACTTGGCTGAAGTCAAGGGGATAATGTTTGTAAAATGTCTGGCATGTAACAGGAGCTAGTGGAAAATATGTATTATGTTTCACCTTGCACACTCCACCCCTAGAAAAACCCAAACCTGGTGTGTGGAATAGCTGCAGTAGGATTTTTCAGGTAAACCTGAAATGAGGACACATGGCCGGGCACACTCTGCCCAGCGCCCATCGATGCCACACAAGTGACGAATTTGCAGCATCTCCCTCAGCCTCGCTCGCTCCCACCATTATCCGTGTGCTCTCCCGCACCTGCGGCCATTGCCACACAGATGCTCAGGTCTAGAAATTAATATTCTCTGCATTTCAGCCCAGGTAAATGCCCATGCATCCAGACTAAAGTTTGGGAAACGGGAGACTCAGCCAATTTCCTGAAAACTGGGCAGTTGTTCAGCCATTTTCCACTGGCCCCTGGTGCTATTTGTAGTGTCTTGGTAGCAATTTTCCAGAGAGGTATGTGTGTGTATGAGTGTGGAGTGGTTGGGGCATCACTCTTATTCATGTTACTTTGCAGGGGGTATCAGGTGTGTGGGGAAAGGAGGGGATTGTGCTCAGCCCCTGCTTACCCTTGCATTGGTGGGGGAGGCAAGTTTCCACTGTGGCTGCTCTCTCCCACTGCCCAGTGTAATTGTGCTGAGGCTCAAAACACCCTTCCACAGAGAAACACCAAAGTATCTCCTGGTATCTCTCTATGGCTCTGGGAATCTGTTTCTGCCTGGTCAAGTCCACTGGAGGAAGGACTTTCCCATGGACATTGCGTGTGCGGTTCAGGCTGTCTCGGTGTATCCCTGATGTAGCTAGCAAGCCCCACTGGAGGTGATGGCTCTCTCCTCCTTGCCCAGTAACATACATCCTCACCATCACCTCCCTGAGACCTGATGAGTGTAGGATCCTGGTAAAAGAGATGGCAGGCACAGGTCATCTGTGCTGTCTGCAGGTGGAATCACAGCTGCCTCCTACATGGATGTGGAAGGCAGAACAAAGTTAGGACATGTGGCTTCTTAGAGGTTTGCATCCCCTTTAGTTTGAGTAACTGTTCCAAAAACCTTGATTTTTTCTGTCTAGCACTAAAAAAAATAAAGGAACCCTCCTTTGGTAGGTCTGGCTGAACAAACCAGATTCAGCTGATGTAAGGGATGAGAAGTAAAAAAGCCTGGATGTTGTTCTGCTCAGGCTGATCACTCACCTCCAGGTACAAGCAGGAGTTGGTGTCAGACCTTGCAGGACTGAGGCAGCAGTGAGTTCTGGGAATGACGGAGAGTTAATTCAGGAGCCAGAAGCAGGTGCTGGGCACCAGCACTGAACTCAGACATGGGTTAAGTTTCAGAACAAGAACATTGGGAAAAAATTGTCAGGAAAAAGAAAATAGCAAAAATGTGCTTGGACTACAACTTTTCTGGCTGAAAGCCTATGAAAGCATGGAGGCTATGTCTGGTGCTTGAGTGCATTGTCAAACCAGCAGTCCCCTGTGCACTGCCTCGCTCTTCAGGATAATGCTCCTCTGTCCAAGCAAGGCCAAACGAATCCATTTCTTTGTGACAAATAACAGCATCCATGAGATGACAAGCTGCCAGGCAGAGGTGAGGGATGGAGGTTTTTCCAATTCTGCTTTATCTGCTTTCTCAAGGGTCACCTGTAGGTACTGCATTCTGTGCTGACCTGGAAGGAATGTCAGCACAGAAAGTTTTCACAGCTCTGGTTTGTTGTTTGGGTTTTTCTTCCAAAATGTCGGGGATCAGTTAAAGATGGCAGCCTGCAGCATGCCTGTCAGTTTTGAGAGATCTGAATCTCAGATACCACAAGCACACCAGTGCTTCCACATTACCTTAGGTAAAGAAACAGAGCTTCTGCAAAAAGCAAAACCTCTTGTCAGTCTTTTTGTGTTCCAATATGTGCAGTAAAGCCCCACGTATCTCCTGGGACAGAAAACCACCCTCCCTGCCCTCAAAGCAGTCACAGTTGATAACAGCCTTGCAAAGTTTGCTGCATGAGCTATGTGCTCGCTGTAAAGTTACTAAGAAATGGCTTGGAGAGGTTTATTTGTTTTCTTATATTAGTTGTGGTTCTCTTCTTCCCAGTCTTTTGGATGCCGGAGCATGAAGCTGTGTGGCCATCTGGGAGTAGAGTGGCAATGCCCACGTGAAGTGTCTGCCCTGTGTCCCATCCCTCTCCATGCACAGGGCTCCCGTGTGAACTCTGCCAGGGTCCCGTGGGTGAGGTGGCAGGAAGGATCCAGCATGCTCTTGGTGCAAAAGTCTCTGTGCTTTGAGGTTTTTTGGTGAGAGGTTTAAAAACACAGCTCCTCATAGCACTGTTAATTTCCATGTGTCAACCCAGAAGAGTTAGAGGCTACCCAAAGGCATTGGTTAATTACAGCTGAGCCTCTGCTGGTAACAAAATCGGTGTGAAGTGCCCTTTGCCTTGAATTTCATTAGGAAACGAGCAGCCAAAGGGTATGAAATGAGTTCCTAGACTGGTCCAACAGTTGCTTTGAGGTGTGAGCACATTGCACTTTGCACGAGCACCAGGACTAGTCCCCCTTGGAACCTTGGAGCCAAGTTTGAGTTTGGTACCGTGGGACCTGAGGAGTGCTGGGCAGTTAGGGCTGGGCAACCCCCTTTGCTGGGGAAAGAAAACCCTCCAATCTCATGACCTCAGCTGCTTCCTCTCCCCAGCCTCTCTGTTCCACTTCCCTTCATTTTCTGTACTCAAGTTTTCGTTGCTCTCACTTTCTGCATGATGGTGATCATCCACCCACCACCTTATTATTATGTGAACCCTTTTGCTTTGGGTGAGGATGCTGAGAATTTCCTCAGATCCTCTTCCATGAAAGCTTACTCCTCCCTGTGAAGTCATTTATGCCCAAGGCAGGTGATTAATGCTTTTGAAAACTTTGGTTTGACACTTGCATTTTAAAACCTTCATTTTGAATATACTTGGGGCTGTTTCAAGAACCTGCATTGGCTCTTCAGCAGCAGATCCATTAACCAGTCTGGATGAAACAGTTACCAAAATGATTGTTTATTAACCAGGTAAAGCTTTTACAGAGGATGTGGTGTTTTAAGCTGCTGCTCCTTGTGCACAGTATTTTATCTGTCCTTGATGTGCATCCCATGTTAGGTGTGGGTAGTGCAGGGTGGGGGGGATGGCTTGCACAGTGTGGGAGTCCTTTGTCTTGACAGTGCTCTGAGAGTGTGGAGAACTAAAGGTAGAATGGATTTGGCAGTCTTGGTTTCCAGGCTGGCAAAAACCTTCAGTCTATTTGAGTGAAGCCCTATGAGTTTCTTTCTGCCGGCTCTGTTCCCTTGTACAGGGTTTGGGTATGAAGCTGCTGCTGCAGAATGGCATCTTGGATTGAAAATCCTTACTCTCAAACCACCAGTATTCCTGAGTTTGTGGGTATGATTTTTTAGCTTTTCAAAAGTACGCAGCAATTTGTGAGCTGTACTTGTGCCCAAATCCACATGTGCTTTTGATATGTTTCTGCCTGAAAAAGGCCAAACAGGTTCTCCTCAGGTGCTTCATTGCTTGGGGAGGAAAGTGGAGATTTTCCTGCCCTGCTCTCTGCCAGTCCCTTCGTTAGCTGTGCTTGCCCTGGGATGAATATGCCCTGCTGTAGTGTCAGCTGTGTTCAGGTCCTTCCCATCAAGCTGAGAGCATTCCTGATTTCATTTTTCTGTCAAGGCCTGCAGGACAGATGAACAGTGGTGGAAGAGCACCAAAGAAGGGGATGTGCCACCGCAGCAGTGGCAGCATCCATCTCTTGAGCCGTACCCCTTGCAGGCAGCAGCTCATGCTGGCCTGCCATCCAGTAACCAAGGCTGTGTGTTCAGCCACGTGCTGAACCTGCTTCCCGGGGCCCAGGGAGCATCCTACTCCTGTGCATACATGGCTGCCCAGGGCTTGGCAGAGGGTCAGAGGTGAGCAGCAGAGCATCAGACCTTGGCTCCTGGTGCTGTTTTGTGCTTTGCAGATCAGGTGTGTGCTCACATGTTGCTCAGCCACTCACAGCCATGTTGTGGCAGAGCTTAGGAGGAGGGTGCTGAAATTCTGGCCACAGCAAGGTTTTGGTCCATGGTCCTTTGTCATGGCTGTAACCTAAATCACTGCCAGTGTTTCTCTCTGTAGCAAGGGTCTCTTCTTCCAGAGGAGCTCACCTCTTTTTGCTTTTCTCTGCTGCTCCAGGAAGCCCCACCTGCTTGCCCTGTATCAGAAAATTCAATCCTTAAATGCCTTTGCACGGAGTGGGACACAGGGACCGCTCAGTATGGTATCAAACCTGCCTTCTTGGGGGCTCCCACCAAGAGATGGGAGCTGAGCTGGGTCCAACCTTTCCTCAGCCGTTTTTCCTGCCCCCATGGTTTGTGGCTGTCCCAGGTGTCATTGTCCTGCAGGCAGCATTTGGGGTCAGGGGAGGTCTGCTGCAAACATGCCATGGGTGCTGCAAGGGCAGTGCTTGGGCTCAGGCTTGGGCTCGAGCTCAGTCCATTGGAGGCATGTCAGCCCTCTGCAGCAACACCAGCATCTGGCAACAGGTAAGAAACTGCTGATATCAACAGTCACTTAACTGTTTTTATTTGTTTTTAAATTAGGATGGAGAAGAAGAGTTTAACCGTGCTAAACTGCTGAATATTGGATTTGCAGAGGCCTTGAAGGAGTATGACTACGATTGCTTTGTGTTTAGTGATGTAGACCTCATCCCCATGGATGACAGGAACACCTACAAATGTTACAGCCAGCCACGGCACCTCTCTGTATCCATGGATAAATTTGGATTTCGGTGAGACACCTTTTGGAGTGGCATCTTTGTCCTAATATCACTGCTAGCCTTGCAGGGCAGGCGCAGTGTTACACATCCCCGCCCACCACTGAAAGCATGGGAAAGTGTCTCCCCAAAAGCCTGTCTTAACGTGCAGGTCCCTGCAGGGAGCGGGTGGCTGCAGGGGAGCAAGGCAGAGAAATGCAGCTGAGCAGTTTATTAAAATTCACAGCTTCTGGAAGGTGAAACGTAGGGTGAGGAAGAGCTAAGCTCCCTTCATTTTGCAGATGGCCACATACCCCTTCTTGTGTTTCAGTCTGGAAGCTGGAAGACAGCTAGTGTTTCCACCCTGTCTGAAAAGTGAGACACCCTCACACAGTGAGGATTATGTGCAGCTTTAAAAAGACTGCATCAGACACTATTTTAAGAGCAAGACAAAATTTTTTTGGCTGTTTGGTTTCATGCCACTGAGAGACCTGCCCTGGTATGTGAGAGCAGCACAAAGTGAATTTCTTGCAGCATACATTTGGATTCAGCAAGCTGTTCCGAACAAAAACGTGTCTTGCTTTTCCTTTCTGGTTTTTGGTTTGTTTTTTTTTTCCTGTCCCAAATGCCTAAGGGGGAGTTTAAAATCTCATCTACAAAGTGAAAACTGGTTGTGACCCTGTGGTGGCCAGTAGTGCTAAAGCTATAGCAGTGGTGGTATTGGCAGGGTCCCTACGTGTCTCCACTCCAGACCCAAGCCCTGCTTGGAGCAGGACTGCTACTGGCACTGCAGCAGCTGCAGTTCTTTCTTTGACTGAGGTGAAACTTCAAACAGAAATGCATCGCCCTGGGGATTCCACTGCTTGTTAAGGCAGAGACAAGTCTGTACTAGGTCCTGATGATCCCTGTGTGAACCCTCTTGTTACGCTCTGGGTCTGAATTTCATCTCTCCCCAATCGCCTGGTGAATTGTCCCCTGTTTCAAGTGGGAGCTGGTTGGCTGTCTATATGCAAGGTCACACTGCCAGCTCAGTTTTGGGCTCCAAGCTTCCTTTTGGGGCACTAAGGAGTGTGGAGGTGAGTGGTAGAGCTGCAGGAAGAGAAGGCTCTGTGGCACATCCAATGGCTGGCTGAGCTCTTGCCGCTCGCGTGGCATTCATGTTGCCTTTGGTGAGGTGATACGCATCTCAGCCTGTCCTTTGAAGACAGTGTGCTGCTTAGTAAAAGGTTGCGGCTAGTTCCAGTTGCAAAATACTTCTCAGATGTATTTGGGACTGACCCCCCCAGTTCACCCTCCCTCAGCTGAGTCCAGGGTATCCCTGTGGCAGGAAGGTGCCTTGCAGTGGGTGCTGGCTCTGTATGGGCTGGGTGAAGGGCCAACAGCAAGCCCTTTTCAGGCAGGCAGGCAGGCTGCCCCTTGGCTAGCACCTCTCCTCCTCTAATGTGCTCTTTTCTCTGCTTCCAGGTTGCCTTACAATCAGTATTTTGGAGGCGTGTCTGCCTTGAGCAAAGAGCAGTTCACAAAGATCAATGGGTTCCCAAACAATTACTGGGGCTGGGGTGGTGAAGATGATGACATTTATAACAGGTAAATACATTTTTCTCCTTGGCACCCTGGGGTGCATTCAGGGTGGGGATGAACACAGACCTGCTGTTCACACCTGGGTATGGGGGGACATGGGGTGTCTCCAGGCAGGAGGTGAAGGTGGTGTGTGGGCAACCTGCAGGCTCAGCAAGAACATGTTGCTGCTGGGTGCTGGCACCCCATTTCTCAGCTCCCAAGGTGCGGTGGGGAGTGGGTCTGGTTGGAAAAGTCCCAGCCCCGTGCCTTCCCCCTCCCATTGTTCATTCCCCCTGTAGCCTCACAGGCATCCACGCCAGTGCATGGGCTGGAACAGTGTGCTTCTGGTCTCCCAACACTGGCTCAAAGCAGGAGATTCAGGAGGGTGGATGAGACTTTGACCCACCTTGCCCAATGCAGCCCATGATTTGTTTGGCTCTGCAGCATTGTAGCAGATCCCTTTTTTCCCAGGAGAGTTCCACTTGTCAGGCTGTAAACAGCTCTGTATGATGCTGTGAGCCATGTGAGCTTGACTGGAAGGATGCTGAGCAAGGCTCAGAACTGCAGGAGAGGAGGAAGGTGTTCTCACAGGCAGGCTGGGAAGACCAGGGTGAAGAATGAACATGGGGTTGTGGTACCTTACAGCTTCACATATCCACAGCATTCACATGAAGGGCTTGTATTTGGAAGCCGCCTTCATGTTTCTCAGCGACAAAACCACTCTGTGATCTTTTCTCTGGGGTTTCTGAGCTCTTCCAGGCTTCAGGAAGGCTCTTCCAAAAAAAAATTGTACCTTCCTGAGATTTTGCACTTCTGTTAAAAAACCAAGAGAAGGAGAGCCTTCTAGCAGGGCATTCAGAGCAAGGTGGCAGTCCTTTCTTTTTGGGGCACTTGGGTTTTGAGGAACAGAAGATGCTACATAGAAGTGAAAAGGGAGAGGCAAAGAAGAAGAAATCACGTACTTTTCCATCACTGGCATCCATGAAATAACTGTGCAGGTGCTTTGTAGAGAGCATGCAAACAAAGACGGGCTGCCCCTCACCTAGTAGGTCCCAGCTGGGACCACTGTGACTCCAGCCATGTGTCTCCTTTATGCTGCTTCACCACCATTCACCTTGGTTTTCCCCAGTGCTTTCACGTCATGAAAACTAAGTGCTCTGTCTGGCTCCTATCCAGATGGGTTAAAAAGTAGATGACTCCCACTCAAATTGGAGTCTGCAGCCTGGAGCAGGGTTAATGTGGGTGTTGGGTGTTGGCTGGAGGAGATGGAAGTGTGAGGGTGTGGTGAATTATATTGGTGTTGGCAGGGGAGGAATCTACTCCCCATGATAGATAGTGTGTGTGTGGAGAGAAGGACTGGCTTTCCTTCCTTGTGTTGGCAAGCCTGGAAGCGCATGAGTAACATCCCCCCTTAAAAAAAAAAAAGTGGGTAAAACCAATGGTGATTTGTGGAAGGTGCGGCAGAGCATCCCACATCCGTTGGGTGTTCAATGTACTTGCTTTCTACAGGCTGGTGTTTAAAGGCATGGGGATATCGCGTCCAGATGCGGTCATTGGGAAGTGCAGAATGATCCGGCATTCCCGGGACAGGAAGAATGAACCCAACCCTGAGAGGTGTGTCTCATCCTGTCCCACAGCAGGTTTAGGGGCGCCTCCTGCCCTTGCTGCTCTGACTGCTTGACTTTCTCTTTGCCGTGCACAAAGGTGGAATGTGGAAAGGCTGCACCCATATCCTCCCTGAGCTCTCTGCTTCTGCTCCATAAGCTACCACCTTCCCCTTGCCAGTTTATTACCTGATTATAGACCTTTTCCCCAGCATTGCACTATGGCATGAAGGCCTCTCCTCTTGTTTTTATTTCTTAAACGTGGGAAATTAGACTCCGAGCAATTGTTTCCAGCTTGTCTTTGGGGTATAAACCTCTGCTCTAGTGCAGAGCTGGAGAAGGACCTGTGTGATTTAAAAGCTTGGCTGCTTCTTCCTAGCTAAAATTAGACCCCATAGGGATGCCTTGGCCAGTGCTCATGCTGGCCACATCTTGGGATGTTTATGGCACTGATACTTGGGTTGTTCTTGAAACACCTGCAATGCTGCCTGAGAGGCATGCAAAGATCAGATTGTTTAAACATTTTTTCCTTTCTTTCTTTGTTGTTTCCACCCTCTCCCACACTTTTTTTTCTTCCCCTCCTGCAGGTTTGACCGAATTGCTCACACAAGGGAAACGATGAATTCTGATGGCTTAAATACACTATCCTACAAGGTGTTAAGAACTGACAAGTACCCTCTGTATACAAAGATCACAGTGGATATTGGCTCCCCCAATAGCTAACATCAGAGACACAACAGAGACTTGCCTATATTGCCCAGGATATCTGGCCTCACTGATGCATTATATCTGCTGGTTTTATAACAGTTGCAATGAACCAAAAAAAAAAAGGCCTCTTTTGGCATGCCAAAGTGTCTCCAAATTGGTTGGACAAGTGCGTTTTTTAAATTTTTTTAAAATTTCAAACTTGACTTTACACAACTTTCTAGCTCCCTGTTTTTTTGTAAGTCCAGAAGCTGTACATATGAGTTGTAAATAGTTACTTTGCCAGAAAATGTTGAATCTGATCTATTTTCTGCAGTACTCCCCCTGTTGAGTTAATTGCTGGACTCAAATTTTACTGATTATGACTGTGATGTATCAACAGTTACTGCCCATGACATTTGGTATTTTGAATGCAGTGCATGCAAGCATTCTTTTTAATTCATTCCCAGTTTTACTTTATGAAGGACTATAAAATGCTGCTAAAATTGTCCAAGTTTACGCTTTGCATTAGATTTTTTTAATGGAGACAGCATAGTACAACTTTTTTCTCATCGTGACCAAAACAAACATCTCCTCTATGTGCAGAGCAGGTGTTGAACAATCAAGTCTGGATTCAATGAATGTCATTATTTCTTTTAATCTCAAAGGAGGCTTTGAGTGAGTTGAGACAGTTTGCCAGAATTTGTGGGTGAGTTCCCTGCATAGGGTGGGAGCTATACAGATGGCCTCTCTAAAAACCACTGGCTTCAGATAACATTACTTCTGGATATGATAGAGATTGTTTGCTTCAGCACAACACCACCTGGGATTTTTTCAGGGAGGTGGGGGAGTTTAGAGAGTGGTGGGTTTGTGGTGTTGGGGTTTTTTCCTGAAATAAAGATTAATTTAATTGCACAATTAAATTATGGCCTTAAAATTTGCTAATGTGTTAGCGGTGGTAGGAAGTTACCACGCTATTTAAGTATTGTCTGAAGCTTCCTAAAACCAAAATTTTCTTTTACAAGGTTGTGCATAAAACTTGAAATCTTTTATTACTTTTGTTCTTGTTGTAACATTTTAATAACTTTTTAAAGTAATTTTTATATCATAATCAGTATATTTAATACCAGATTAAACTAGGGTGCAGTAATAGGATATGATTCAAAGCCTCCTTTATCTTTGGACTAGTAAGCTTTTTATGTGCGTCATTATATATAAGCCATGTATTTTGTTTGCTCTGTGTATTTGTCTATTAAATCTCCTGCGGTGCTGAGATACTCACAGCAGAGCTGACATCCAAATGATTTTTCTTTGCCTAAAGCCTGTTGGCAGTGTGTGTCCTCTATCTGGAACCTCCCTTCTGACTGTCTCAGGCTTGAGGGGCATGCACATTCTGCAGTACTATTTTCTGTCAGTGCACCAGGGCACCACCTGTACAGACCCTGCTTTCCCTCCCCTTGACCGTGTATGAAAGCCTTGAGTGCTGACACCCAGGGAGCTGGTTTAAGTGACTTAAAGCTCTCAGAACTGAGAACTGAATTCCTTCTGGTGAGTACTTTGCCACCAGTTCTGACCACAGCAATTTGCACTTCCTTGGCCTGTGCTGAAGGCTGTTAAAATCAGGGACACTTGTTGTACTGGGGATCATCTTCAGCACTGCCTTTTTTTTTTTTTTTCCTTTGATTGGTTTAGTTTGGTTTTTTGTTGCATTTTTTGAGACCTGAAGGTTTTGCTGAGCCCTTGCACTGCAGGGGTGGGATCCTGCAGGGACCAGGGAACAGTGCATTTCTTCTTGGGCCAGCAGTGCCTCACAGGCTGCATAGAGACTTTAAATAGTAGATGCCTCTTCAGTCTCACTTTGGAAAAGTCTTCCCCTCCTTTGGTTGAAAGCTCTTTCTGGCTAGCCCTGCTGCTCCAGTCATGCTGGGAGCTGAGCAAAGACGGGCTTGCATGGAGCGGGAGCAAAGCGCAAGGAAGGAGGCTTGTGGTTAAGAGCTTATCCTTTGTGCTTATCATTGCATTAAAAAAAAAATACAATATAGTAGTCCTTTTGGCAGATCAGGCTCCAGGTCTTAGAAATGCAAGGGAATACAAGAAGATGTATTTTACAGAAATTAGGTCAAATGTCTACCTGTAAAACAGTGCCATGGGTGTAGTCTGTAACAGTAATGGAGACACAGGAGAGCACTATTTTTTTTTTTTTCCAAAGCTGCCTTAGAAGGAGGGCCCCATTCCCACAGATAGGAGCAGATCACCACCAAAAATTTATCAAGGCTGTACTTGAAAATGCCATGTCTTTGCTGAGAGCACCTCAATTTTGTGCTGAGCCTTTTGTAAGTCGAAGAATTGGGACCTTCAGCTGTAGTGGTGTCTGCCTGCTACCAGGCGGGTGGGGGAGACGCTGGGAGCATTCCTTGCAGTGGGATTTTTTGACCATTAGAAAAAAGTTAGTGCAACAATTCATTGTTTGGCTGTATGCTGAAATTATTGAATGTTATGGAGGTGGGATGGCTGTTGCGATCAAAGGTTTCTACAACATGTGCCTTGAAAGAGGGAAGAAATGGAAACTGGAAAATCAGGAAACCTGAAAACCCTTTTCAGCAGAGAGATACTAGCAGTGCAAGAAGCTGCTGTGCAGTTTCTCTTCCACTGCCAAAGCCACAAGCCATGTAAAGAACTGAAGCCACCTTCTGTAGCTCATGTTGCCCTTTGGTGCTGACCTGTGATTTCTAGATCTCATTGTCTCTCTGTAAACTGTATCAGTCAAACTCATTAAATGCTCTTGACTCGACCTGGCCATGAAATTTCTCTCCCTGGGATTTTCAGGGGCCGTATCTACAAACACCTCGCACAGAAGCCAATGCTGACTGTGTCCTAGGGTGGGTGGTGTTTTTTCCTCTCCCCTACTGGTGAAAATACTCAAAGTGATACTGATGTAACTAACTGTTGGAACCCAGAAAAAACAGCTCCAAAGGAAACACTAATGCTTGGATTCTTTGGGATGACTGTCTGTTGGCCTGAGAGAGTGCCGTGATACGCTGCTTTTCCCCAGGATGCTACTTGTATACTGGACTGCTTCTGGGTTTCCTATAGGTGGTTTTGCTTTTGCATTCTTATAATTTATATATCAAGGGATGTGTAATCCAATGTTCCTTCTTTACTATTAATGTCAAATAAAAGTATTTTCAGTTACAACATTTGGCAGCAATTGCTCTGGATTACCCCTCTGTCTGGGTGGGTTTCTGGCTCAAGGGGTGGACTAGACCATGCCTTAACCTCCTTGCATTAACTTTCTCCAGCTTTTCCTCCCTCTGGCTGCCCCCTGAATTAATTTCTCTGTGCTGCAAAACTTTTCCACATTACAGAGAGAGACCTCAGAGTCCCCAGATGACACCAGAAAACTGTAGGGTAGGGTGGTTCCTTTACCTGTGGGTAGGGGGACAGCATGCAATCCACCCTGAAACCAGGCAGGGGATGAAACTCTCACTCAGACTGTGACTGCTTGGGGGAACAGGCCACTGCTTGCTCCCTGAGTGCTTGTGGGTTTGGCTACAGTGTGGAAATGGAGAAGTAATTCCTGGGAAACTGATGTAAATATTTGCCTGTGTTCCTTGGCAATTTCTCACAAAAACAGTTTCTGTGGAAGAGATTTTTCTGGCCAGACTGTGGCTAAGGCTAGCCATGAGCTCCCAGTGCTCTCCAGGGAAAGGTGGGCTTGTTTCCAGCTGAGACCAACTACCAGCCTCTGGGCCCAGGCTGGCACAGGGGGCAGGACATCCCCAAGCCCCTGCAGTTGCTTGTGGGCATGCTTTGAGGACTGTATTGACGGAGAGCTCTGGAAGAGGGCAGCCGCCTCTGCCTGCTTTGTCCCTTCACAACTGCTTCCAAGGACTTTGGGAACAATGCAGGACCATAAACACACAGAAGTTGCCAGCAAAGTGAGGTGCTGCAGCAGGCTTGGGTGGTCCCTGTAGCATCTTCTGTTGACTCTGGAGCCCTGAAATGTTGCACAGGAATCATGGGTGTTACCTTCTCACGCTTCCAAGTTTGACATCTACTGTGGGGATCTGTTAATCCAGTGCTTTTCCTATTTCACATGTTCCCCTGTTCCCTCCCTAGCCCTGGCCACTCCCTCGGTTTCTCGCTATTTGCTCCTGTACCCCAACCCCGCCCAGGGACTGCCCTTGGGTTGCTGACAAAACCACCCAACACCCAGACCACGCTCTCTACCTCTGAACATCACGGGGACAAGATGTGATTAAAGTCATCTCAGACCCTCATGAGAGACCCTTCTCTACCTTCTTTACCACCACTGCGTTGTAACGCTGCTGGCTGCCAGAGCCAGATCGCGGGGCTGTCCGAAATGGACTCTGGGATGAGACCGATCACATGGCCCTAGGAAACCCTCACTGAGCTGTCAGGCAGCAGCAGCCTGCTAGGCAGAGTCCAGTTACAACAATCTACAGGCAGAAAAACAGTCTGAGAGCAACCTTTCACTTCCTCCTGCAAAAGGGAGGAGTATTCTGTGAGCAGAATACTAATGCCCTCAGAGTATTGAGCTAATCCTCCTCTCTACTGCCTGAGTGGGTGAGGAGTGCTCAGTGGCTGGGAGAAACTGTGTGTGGAAATTTTGTCCCTTGCTGAAACCATGAGCTGAGAAGTGTCAGCAGGATTTCACCATTCTCTCCACTAGTTACCAAGGCTTCCGTGGAGCAGATCAGCATGTCGTTGGTAAAGGATCCCGTGACTCTTGCTGTGAGACCGTATTTGCTCTAGCAGAGCTTTTTCCTCCTTGTACTCCACCTGCCTGCCAAGAGCCAGGATGGGGGAGCAGAGGTTTCTTACATTTATCCCACATGTTTACCCTGCTACACCTTCTGTTCTGCAGCCCACAGGGGAAAAAAAGAGCCAAAAACCCACAACAAAAAAGAACCTGTTGTTAGAAAGAAGAAAAGTTCTAAGCTGGAATTTGCTAAACCTTTTCACCCTCTTGGAAGGAGTCTGAAGTGGGTGTGCTTGTCCTTTGTTCTTGCTTTCTGTCTTAGCACAGCAGTGTTGATGCTGGATGTGTTCTTATTTGACTACATCCCACGTGCATGTCTATATACTCAGGGACAATGCACTCACATGAGACCTCTGTTTTCTGTCTACCCAAGGCAGCAACCCCACTCCTGAAGCCCATTTTCCTTTTCCATCCACTGCTCTAAATATAACTACCAGCAATGCAGATGAGTGCACAAAGATCTCTGTAGAGTCAGAGGTGATTGACTTCCCAAGTCTGCACTAGATCTTGCAGTGATAAGCTAAGTGTGGGAAATAAGGGATTTGGGTTAAGTCCAAAGGCTGGACCGGTGGACTTCTTCTTGACTACTTTCCTGCCTTTCACATGCATGAAAATTATTTCCAAGAATTCTTGCTCCTTGATTTTTCCAAGGATGGAGGTATCGCTTATAATAATTTTTGTAATTACTATACAAGGACAGAGGTACTACTGCTGTTTCACGTATCTTTCTCCTTGCCTTCCCTAAAGGTGGGCATCATTATTAGGTTTTTCATTCAGCCTTTTCCCAGTTGCCATGATATTCCACCATGGCTGATAGCAGCTTCATTGACATGAACTCGTCTGGGTTAGTCATTCTCTAAGCAGTCCTTAAACCCCACATTTGGTCTTCCCACCTACTTCCAAAACCAAGCTGGTGAATGCAGAGATCTGGGAGCAGGCTTTGCCTCTGAAGATGCTACAAAAATCCATTGATCATTGTATTTTTTTCCATATTGTCCAGTACCACAGTGTTTTCTCCATCTGTCAGTGGATGTGCATTTTCCCCAATTTCTAGAAAGCCTGTAGGGTCCTGTTGTACTACCTTTGATGATGCTTTCTAGTCTGAGTTGTAGGTGGAACTTGGGCATGCTCAATACCACCTCTAACTACCCAAGCAAGCAATGTTTACTACGTTCTTTTGTTTTCTATTTTATTTCCCATTCTTACATGCTGCTTTTTTGTTGTTGGTGGTGTTTTTTGGGGGGTTTGGTGGGTTTGTTTTCTTTTGTTTTGTTTTGCTACAAGAAGTGCCCTTTTTAGTCAAGCAGGATTTCTAGTTAAATTCCCAATCTTCCTGCAGAGGGGAAGGCTTGGGATATTCAGGATGAACACTGTGAAAAACCCCTTCCCAAGGAGGGTGCTGTAGCCCTGGGACAGCATACCGATGTCCTGGGGGTCTTGACACCTTGGGAAGTTTCAATGGTTGATCAGTGATTCCTAGGCTGTGTGACTGACACAGCAATAAACCAGGCCCTCAGGAGCTCCAAGCCAGAGCCAGTGGAGCAGCAGGACTGCAGTCCCTGTGTGAAGGGACACTGCTGCACCAGGGTCATGGACAATGCCAACAAGCCTGGAGAAGCCTGCAGGGTACTTCCAGGGAAAGAGCGGGGAGTCACACGGTTGCCTGTGCTTTCCAAACCTTCTTTACACTGCATTTTAATAACCAGGACTTGGCATGGTGTTTACACTGTGACCATCTGCTATGCTGCAAGAGAGAAAGGGAGGAGCTGTGAAGCTTTCCAAGGTTGTGTCCAACTCATCCAGAGCTGGCAGACAGATGCTAAGCCCATGTCTAGGAGCATGTGGAGGTGCTGCTGACTGTTGGCACATAAGACATCACATTAAGAGCTCACTGACCATTTGTTTTTTTTTTAATCTTCCAAATTTCTAAGCCCCATCCAACCTAACAACTTAGTCAAAAAATGCAAAACATTGGTAGATTTGTATGTGAAGAAGAGGCTGAAAAGTCATCCCTCCAGCAGCACCCGACCCAGCAAATGCCTGTTTTCTTTTACCAAACCAAAATCTGGAAAGAAACAAAATTAAAAAAAAACAACACCAAAAACAACAACAACAATAACAACAACAACAAAAAGAAAAAAAACAACAAAATACCAAGAAGGTATAGCCACCATTTCTCTTTCCCATGGGATCTAGTGACCCCTTTAAGGGTAATGTGCTGACAAGTCTTCACAGGGAAGAGCAGCACTGATGAAGGGGCTCTGGGATCTGAGATCACAACACTCCAGAGCAGCATGTATTCCAGCATTGTGGGAGAAGATGTCTCTGCAGTGTAATTGTTCTCCCCACTTCCAGAAATACTGTCAAAGATACATAGGCCCAAGGAAGAGTGAGATGTGCTGGAGACAAGACCAGGACTGGAGAAAATCTGCATTGAAGGGAAAAGAGATTATTCTTCTGCTCATGGTCCAAATTTCTTTGTCTTTCTGACTGTAGTACAACCAGGGCTGATGTGTTCTTACAGAGGAGGCAGTGCTATGGTCAGCCCTGGCGCTGGGGTCTTTATGAATTTAATGCATTCACTCACTGATCATCAGTGCCTGGGGATGTGCTTGACCTAAGGAAGAGCAAAGGCTGTGTAAGGAGATCAATGGCACAGGTGAGTGGGGTGTCAAGTGGTGGTGAAACAAGTCCACAGACGCAGCCTCAGAATGTCACAGAAGCATAGAATGGGTGGGGTTGAAAGGGACCTTTAAAGACCTTCCAACTTCCCTGCCATGGGCAGGGACACCTTCCCCTAGACCAGATTGCTCAAAGCCCCATCCAGCCTGACTGTGAACACTTCCAGGACTGGGACATCCATGTGTCTCCAGGTTTTAGAGGCATCATGTAAAACAGTGTCAAACTCTTTGTAACAAGTTCAGGTAGATGATATCTGATGCTCTGCAGAATAACCAAGTTTTGCTCATTGCGGGTGGAAAACACTGATTTTCTGCCTGTGTTTCTAAAACTTGCTTTCTCACCCAGCTGCTAGAAATTTGCCTCACATATTTACCAGGCCTGGGTGGTTTTCCAAACTTAGGTCTAAGCAGGAGTTTTACAAGGGAGCACAAAGCTAAGGGGACGAGTTGGATGTCTCTGAAGCAATAGGAGGAGGAAGACTACAGCTTCCACTTCAACTGGGCAAATCCCTGAGTGATGATAGAGTGTGAATTCAGATTTACACTAGCTTTGAGTAAAGGGATCGAGCAAGAGCCCTCAAGAGATCCTTCCCTGCCATTATCATTCTAAACCACCATCATACCCTTAGAAAACACAATTACAGAGGCAGCAATTGACTGTGTTTTGGTGACCTCTAACTTACATGAACATCGTGGTACTTCTCAGCAAGAATCCTGTAGAAACAAGGCCTCAGCACACCTTGTTGATGTAACAAGGATTGCCCAGACAACATAGAGAACAGGAGTGGAAAGTGGGATTTCTCAGAGAGATCTACTTAGCTGTCCTTGAAGTTGTGATCTCACTGCAGTGAGAGTTTCTGGTGGACAAGATGCCATCTGATTGCAGAGGTGGTGAGGGCCTTTAACATGTAAAGGGCTGCCGACTATCACAGTCAGTGTTGGCTACTGCAAGCAGCAGGGCTGTGACTGGCTGATGTGGGTCTCTGCCTGAGAGTCTGGTCTCTGCAAAATTGCTGCTTTTTAAATAAGCATGTCTAAACCACTGCCACTGCCCCACCTTTGAAGCATTTTGCTAGGAAGTGCTCTGTCCCACGTGCGCTAATTATAATACTGCCCAAAATCATGATTAGACACATTGACACATACACATTAAAGCTTCATTGAGAACTGGAGCATTAGATGGGCTCAAAAAGCTATGCTCAGACACGCTCATGGCACCATGCACCCGCTACTACCAGCTCAAAAGCATTTTGCAACCAGGGAGATGATGAGAATATCCATCCTTAGAGATGTTCAAATGCCAGCTGGACACGTCCTGGGTGACTGGCTCTGTGTGGCCTTGCTTGAGCAGAGGGCTTGGACCAGATGACCTCCAAACTTCCCTTCCAACCTCAGCTGCATGTGGTCCCCAGAAGAGCAGAGCTGTGTGGAGCAGAAGTGCCCACAGCTGTGGCACAGAACCCCCCAGAATCACACCACATTCAGCATCCTGGCACTTCTTCAAGGTGTCTGAGTTTCTACACAGCTCTTCGCCCTTGTCCTCCACCCCCTTTTCTGCACAGCACTGGCAGGTGTTGCTTTCCCACATCACAGCAGGTGCCTGACCCTGTTGCTCAGATGCGTTTCTCATTGCTCAGCTGCCGCTGCTTTTCTTTGGAACACTAAACACAGGCTCTTGCCCAGCTTTTGAGGCTGCACACCTAACCTGCTGCCAGTGAATTATTTATAGTCCTGGAGCCTCTGCTTCTGGCCTGTTCCAAAACTCTCAAGGCCCCTGCTGCTATCGTGCTTACATCACACATTAATAACAAGAGACACCTGGCACCAGAGGCCAGTTCACACACCAGGCACTCATAAGGAGCTGGCAACATGTATTACAGGCCACAACAGGGTCTTGGTATGCTGAGCATACACTGTTTTAGTGTAAAGGCTGGGACTGTTACCAGCAGCAGCAATGTCCTTCCTCGTGGAGCCCCAGGTGACAGCAGCAGATGGCAAAAAAGCAAATCAGAAATCTCAGAACAAAAGCTCATCTTGCAAAGCTCACTGTGGGACTCTATGGGAAGAGGGCATACTTATTTTGAAACTAAGCCAGTTTCCCCTTTTTCACAAGGATATTCAAGACAAGAGGATCTGAGCGGTCTGTCCAGGATGCAAGCACCAAAATGCAAGCAGCCTGTCCAAGGACACTGAATGGTGATGCAGAATAAAAGGGACACTCACTACTGAGGTCTTATGATGGCTCCTGTGTTGTTACCTCAGGAAATGTGTGCTGCTTTTGAGTCTTGACTTTTGGTATCTGTTAGGAGCTGATGGTGATTGTGGTCTCTTGTGTCTCCGTTTTCTTCATCTCTGCTCCTCTTCTGGGAACCATTAAGAAATACTTGCTGCTTTTTGTCTCCTTATCAGGATGCTTCATGTCTCGTCTTCCAAACACTATTTTTAATGGCTTCAGTATGTCCTCCTTTAGGCTGTCACATATTTGAGAGCATCCCTGTTTTGGAGTGGTCTGGAAAGCAGCTGGAACTCGTAGACAGCTAATGCAGATGCCATCCAAGACTGCCCGCCCTATGGCTGCTCCTGCCACTTGTTCCTGCAGGTGCTCCTGCACCCACATACTCTCCATTCACACTGGTCAATGTTTTCCTTGAAGAATAAAGAAAACCAGCACAGGATTTCCATGAAGATAAAAGAAGTAAGGGCAAGGGAACAGTTGGCCCCTTATACAAATGTCAGTTTGACACTCAGGATCAACAAAGAGGCTGAAGATTGTTACCACACTCACCCATGAGGCACAGTACTGTCAAATAAACTTGTTTTCTTCTATTTTTCTTCCTTAAAACAAATACACAACCCCCCCCAACAAAACAAAACAACCAACACAAAGAATAAAAAGCAAGCAGCACAGGATTACTGCTTCAATCCTATAAAGGGAACGGTGTTTCTGTTATATAATCGGATTTCCTCAAAGCATTTTTTTCACTTAATATCACATGATGCTTTGGTAAGACCCCTGTCTTATACAAAAGAAACAGGAGTTTAAAAATGGTCTGGTGACCTTTCAAAAAGTAGCTGTTACAAAACCTTTAAGAAGTTTGCAGATGGTAGAAACATGGTGGCATGGCAAATAATGTCTCTGTGTTCTGGGAGGCTCTGGATTGAACCAAATCATTACAGTTTGTGAAATAAACTTTAATAAATTACAGAAACGTAACCTGGAGACAAATAATGTCAGATGTGAGATCTGCCTTGGAAAGCAGTGTTGCCAAGAGATTGAAGTGTATCTGTGGGTAACACCATGAGCTCTTTGTGCTGCAGTTAATAAGGATAATGCAACCTCCAGCTGTAAGAGTGGGTAACAGCATTAGAAACTTTTGCTTCTGTGCACAGTCCCGGTAGGAAAAGCAGTTGGTTGCTGTCTGTATTTCCAGAGGAACAAGGACACATGCATATTCAAATAACTGCAGAAATGAGCAAGGAGTGCCACAAAAGTTCACCTTGTGCTGCACATGCAAGACAGAAAGAGTGTCTCCAACCCCTGTTCAGAGGTGCAGCGCAGCAAAAGGGAGAAGGCTGTTAACAGTCCCCTCTAGCCTTAGGTCAATAAAGTCTCTGCTGTGCTCCTCCCTCACACGGGGTATGTCTCTGGGGAGGAGGCATTGACAACTCTGCAGGAAACTTCTGCGTCTCTTATGTTGCAGTAAGACTATAAACCAGGGCTCAGGCTACAGAGCTGGACACTAGAAGGAGTCAGGAAGAATGACCTCTGGCCAACTGCATTTTGTATTTTAGATCCTTACCAATGTTTTGTCAGAGATGAAAGTGCTGAGCAAGTTTGGAAAAGCAGTGAGTTAAAATGACCAGTGTGAGCAATATGCTTGAATGGCACAGGGTGGACAAGCAAAGCTGAGCATACCTATGAGCCAAGATGGAACTGCAGATCTGAAGCCATTCCTTTGGGTGGGTAATTTCACTTCAAAGGGCTGAAATTATTATTTCCTAATGTTGTCTCAATACTCAAGGCATTTCCTTAGTTTCTGTGTGCAGAGTATGAGCCCCATCACTTGAGTGTGTTGGGGACAGCCAGGTGAATGCCTTGCATCCGCCTGCCTGAGCGCTGTCTGTCCATCTTCCCGTCTGCAGGTTGTCCAGCCAGTTAACCTTTTTTTTAACATAATTTATTTTCCAAGCTACAGTTATGCACAGTCCTGGGATATCAGCCTTGGCTCTGACAAATCCCTTGCCACCTGTCAGTGAGAGAACAGCTCCTCTGCAAGTGTCAGGTGCAAAGGCCCCAGTGTGGGGTCAGCAAAAGTGGATGCAAACATTTGGTTTTAGGAAACAAATTCTTCCTGAACTCCAAGCCAAGAGCAATGCAGCTTTTTCTCTGTCCCTGGGAGGAGGGGACAAGACCCTGGAGCCCAGATGTTTTATAGCAGAACACTTATACAAAGCCTTCAGTAGTCTGCCAGAGGAGTGCCACGTGGCTAGATAGATGTTAAGCAGATCTGGTCCCTGAGGGGATTGGTGGTGAGACAGAGAATCTTGGCAGCTGAGAGCAACATAGCCCAGGACTGGGAGAAAAGCAGATAAGCCCCCAAAATCCCTGCAAGAGTGCAGTACAACTACTTGGCTTTCCACAGAAATGCCTGAAACCTGCACGTGCTCTTAGTGAAAGAAAGAGCCTTGTGACCAAAAAGCCAGAGGAAACCCAGTGGATGGCTCCAAAGGAGAGGAGCTCGGCTAGCTCATTTGCAGAGGGGAATGGGAACAGATGCCCCTCTACCGCCCTGACCCCTCTAAGCTGTATTTCATCTTCCCTTGCATCTGCCTCAGAGCTGCCTCCCCAGCCCCACCAGCAGAGCTGAGGTTAAGGCAGCACTGTGTCACCTGGGGCAGAGGGAGATGGGCTGAAGTCTCATCCTAAACAAGCCAGGAGCCACAGGAACTTGCACAGTTGTCAAATCAACCAACTCTCCTTATCTCTGTTGTGATTATTTCCTCCCCCTGCTGCATTCCTTGAATAGCGATACTTGTTTTGGAAATTCCTCTCCCCAGCAGTTTCTGGCTGGAAATCTTGGAGGATGCAGGAGCAGCCTGGTGTCAGAAGTCGCACTTGCCCTGGATCTGTGTGACAGGCTGCCCTGTGCATGTGGACCCACAGGGGTGTCTGGGGGAAGCAATACCGCAGTCTGGCAGCTGCTGAGGATGTCGGTTTTGTTTTTGTTGTCTCATAACTTAGAGCCCCTCTATGATTCAGCACCTTGCTGCGCAGCAGTGGTGGCACAGCAAAGCAGCTCACTCCTTCCAACCCTGCTGCTCCAACTCCAAGCCTCTGCCTTGGCTTCAGGACTGTGCAAACCAAAGGAGAAACTACCTCCTAAGTACTGCAGCTCAGCAGAAGGGATCTGGCAGTACTGCTGCCAAGCCCTTTGGCATGTTTTGCTCTCTCTGGTGGCCACCATATGGTATTTCATGTTTTGCCCACTAAAATATTCATATCTGTACTGGTTGAGAGGAGACATGCAATCACAGGTGAGTCTGTGAGCATGGGTGTTTTGGAAAACAGAGAGGGATAAGGGGGGCTCCTGGCCTGTGTTTGAATATGCTGGCAGGAAGACTAGTCTTTGGGCTGAAAACTGCATTCTCGGAAGTCAAATATCAAGGGAGGGAAAGGGGCTGTGGCATAGTTGTATGCTTTTCAGCTGCTTGGTGTCCTGGTCCCCTCAAGAGACAGTTTCAAGCCAAGTACACAGGGAACATCCTGACCCAAATAGGACTCAATAGGGAAGAGGGGTTTTGGCACTGAACTGGGCAGATGTGCTCTTAACCTTAGCCTGATGCCAGCAATAGCTTGCATGACTAGAAAGCAGTTTCACAGATCAGGGGCTTGTCTGACATGTTTCTGGGGAGCAGAGAACACAGAATGTGCTGAGGCACAGGACAGAGCCATGCTGCAGCACATACAGAACTCATCCCCACCTCTGAGAACCTGGACAGGCTGAAGGAGGGACACCCAGGTCCATCACTATGCACATGCAATGAATGCACACCTCATGCCAGCAAAGACCATGCAGATGTCTACAGGCCAGACTGCCTGGGGGCACTGCTGTCAGGACCCCCAAAATCCACCTGATACAAAGCTGTACTGTTACCAGCAGGCTGTGGACTTCTGCTTCAGCCAGAAACGGGCACTTCATCCACATGGAAGATCCCTAAAGTAAGAGAGCAAGTTCTTTGAACTGCAAACTGGCCCAAATGGGTGAACAAAAAGAGATGGGAAACAGCCTGCAGAGCACCCAGAAAGCCAGACAGCATGGAATTGGATCAGAAGCTGAAAACCTTTGGCCATGCCTACACTCTCTCTCAACCTGCCCAAACACTGCGTTGTGCTGTGGGTCCACACTGCGTATGGAACATCTCTGTATATCTTACTCTGGGCCTACTGTACCTGGTAAAACATCATCCTGAGGATCCTGTATGTCTCTGTTCACACAGGTGGTTCTGCAAGGTCCTTGTGCATAAGAAGGCAGCGGAGACATCTTGCACTGGAACACAGGACAAAGAATAAGGCTGCTGGGCTAGGGAGGTACCCTGGCTCCAGGCAAATCTGTGTAGTTTTGGAGGTGAAAACCCCATTACAGGAGTGTCAGTCCTGTGCGTCAGTGTGTACACACAGACAAGGCAGGGGGTTGGGGATGGACATGAGCCCTGAGGGATGGACATGGGACAGGTTTTTCCACATTGTGCTTAATTTGAGCTGGTTCCTGCTAGCAATACTGTGATGCATCCAGGAGAAGCAAATGACCTTTCTCAGAGGAGTTTCATGTTTCAAGCACAGCTTGCTCCCAGCACACCAGTATTTACGAAGCGCTTACTGGTCTCATAATAGAGCACATAGAACACTGGGGGCTTCCCCACATCCTTATAGTACCATTTGACACTGGTTGTGCTGTACAGGGGGACAGAGTGAGCTGGTAATTTGAATCTGTTCCCCCATTCATCGGAAGAATGCCCCATCAGAAGAAAACATATTCTGCTGCACAGGTAAGACTGAACTTTATTTTGAATGCCAGAAAGGTTGATAGTGCTCAAATGACTAGTTATGTCTTTTCTCAGACCAGGGAGGGGAAGTTACCTCTCTAATTGGATTGGTTTTGCCCATCCTAGCAGAGATACCGAATCTCTTCTTCTCACTGTGTTTGCTCTCAAATTGCAGCTGCAAAGACAAACACAGTTATCTCTGTGCCTAAGGGAGAACCATGCTTCAGCTCTCCTGCCAGCCAGGAAGTTTGAGCCAGTGTGTATCTGGACACAGCATTTTGCACACTTGCACAGCCCCAGCCAGAACATGGCAAGAGCACAAGCAGATATGCTTGGAAGAAGCTGAAAGGAGCTTCATGCTAAGGAGGGCACTCATCCTTCAGGTGGGCATGGGCAACCCCCATTCTTCAAAAGGGATCCCCACATTTAACTGTGAGAAAAACTGATGTGATCCTCTCTTTGATATATTTCCTGCCCTCAGGGTAGCTCAGACCTTATAGACACTACCCTTTCCTACCCCAGTGTTGTGTTTTCGTGTGCCATGCCTGGAACAAATCTCCCAGCCACGGCAGCAGGCAGGTGCTGACTCAGGCCTGCAGGCTGCTATGGAAACCATAGTCATCATGCCTGAAATGTCATCATACTCCCTTTGCAAACCCTTAAAACCCAGGGTAAAAGTCAGCTGTGGGCCAAACCCCTGACTGGAAGGCACAACTCCAACCCACTAGCAGCAGCTGAAACTGCAGAGAGACTCACCCTGGCACTGCTGCCTGTGGGAAAGTGAGAAAGCCCTATCCTTGCCACTGTCTCTCCCACCAGCCCTCTGTTGGCAGGCACAGTAAGAGGGCAAACGAGGCTGGTCTCAGCTTCAAGAAGGGCTTTTTCTGTTTCAGATCCAGCCCCACCACAGGCTCCAGTACTGAGTTTCTTTGCTACTTCCCCACTCAGTCTGAGTCATAGATGCCTCCCTGCCCCAAGACTCCTTCCTAGTGGGCAGACAGTGTTTTGTGGCCTTACGTCTCACTGCTGTCCCTGTATGCCCAAGGAACCCCAACATAAAAAGGACACGGACCTGTTGAACTGACTCCAGAGCAAGCCACCAAGATGATCAGAGGGACGCCTCTGCTATGAAGAGTCCAAGTGAGCTGGAGTGCTCTGCCTGAAGAGGAAAAGGTTCTGAGGTGACCTTGTAGCAGCCTTCCAGTATCTAAAGGGGCTATGAGAGAGCTGGAGAGGGACTCTTTTACAAGAGCACACAGTGATAGGTGAAGGGGAAATGGCTTTAAACTGAAAGAGGGCAGGTTCAGATTAGGTATTAGGAAGAATTTATTTACTGTGAGGGTGGTGAGGTACTAGAACACGTTGCCCAGAGAGGCTGTGGATGCCCCAGTTCTGGAAGTGTTCAGGGTCAGATTGGATGGAGCTCTGAGCAGCCGGGTCTAGGGGAAGATGTTCCTGCCTAGGCGGGGCTGGGATGGGCGGAGGGGCGGCTGGACTGATTGTTAAGTTCGCTTCCAACCTAAACCGTTCTATGATGCTGTGATGCCCCACCGTTAAGTCGCTCGTGCTGCTTTAACACTGCAAAGATGCAGGGCTAACAGTCCTCCGAGTGACTGTCGTCTGGTGGCTGCTGAAGGTACCAGCCACAGCAAACCTACCTGGAGAGGGGGGGGGTCTCATGATTTAGCCTATTTAGATATATCTGCCTTCTCCAGAGAGACAAAAGAGGGACAACAGCTGTTGTCAGATGACATAACGTTTCACCGTTTGGGTATGTGACCCAGAAAGATAATTAGTTCACAGCGGCTGCAAAAGTCCAGCCTGCAGGTGGATCATTAACACCTGATTGATTTGGCTGCCTCTGGCAAGGGGCCCGTGAATCATCTGAAAATGTGAGGGTGCAGGGAGAAAGAAAAGGCCACATAAACATCACTTCAGGAATTGAGGCTGTGAAAAAGTAACCTGGGCACTTCCCAATACAATTAACCTCAGGTGCAGCCTTTAGGGAAGACTGAACGCATGCCGCCCCTGCCCTCACTCTCGCTGCTTCCCGATGCCTTCTGGCGGTGCTGCGTCCTGCCTGAAAACACAAGAGATAGGCAGAGGCGACTCTGGGTGAAGCCCCACGCCCGTTTTTCTGCTCCGTTTCCAGAATGACGGTAGGAGGAGAGTGGTCTGGCCCCAGGAGGGTCTGGCCCTTCACTTTGGGGCGTCTCCCGTTGGTGTGACCCCAAGCTGAGCCATCCCCGGGCAGCACTCTGCACCCCTGTACCCACCACACGTCCAGCTCATGCATCAGACCCACCTGGGGACAGAGATCCAACCCAGCTCCTCCACCCGTCCCTGAGACCTGCTTAGCTACCATGTAATGTCTCTCTGCACCAGCATTTCTTCCTGCCACATCTCCTCAGTTCTAGCCATGCCCATGGGCAAACCGCTCTACCCCAGCTCACCACAGCTTCATTCCCCTTGGGAAGCTGACTCCTCCCGGGTCTACTCCTTCTTAGGTCTCAGTCCTAGGAATCCTGACCCAAGGATGCCCAACCCGTTGGACATCTTGAGGGTAATTAATTAC
The DNA here is from genome assembly GCF_041296385.1 of Aphelocoma coerulescens. Classification (NCBI taxonomy): domain Eukaryota; kingdom Metazoa; phylum Chordata; class Aves; order Passeriformes; family Corvidae; genus Aphelocoma; species Aphelocoma coerulescens. The sequence continues at coordinate 48,107,511 of NW_027184085.1, forward strand.
CCATGCTGATTATGCATTCCTGGTTGACTAATATCCCCCAAACCAAGCACCCATCTGTCTTCACATTCAAACATAGAAATGTTTCTCAGACCTGGCATTAATAAAAGTTACTGATTTGCATTTGGGAGAACAAGAGGAAGACTGAAGAAGAGAAAAGGGGAGATGGTTCTTCTATAAGCAAATCTTTCTGTCATAAAATGCCTAGTTTGCTCTTGAGTCCTCTTGTATCTGTGTGCAGAGAGGAGACACATGTTGCTGATGCTCTGCTGTATTAGGTTTTTGTCCAAAATTAGTGCCTGGACCTGATTAAACTGAAATCTCATCGCTTCTCCGAAGTATTCCATCTATGTTAATGTGAATACGCTAGACAAAAGGGTCCAGAGAAGAAAAATCTTCACCATTCTGGCATTTTTGGGCTAAGAATAATTACCCACAGAAAAAAATTCAGAACAAGGCTCTTATTATAATACCGAAGAACTGTATCTTCCATCCCCTCACTGGGCTGACTTGTAAGTGAGAATAAACACAAAAACCGGGACAAAAGGATAAATTTAATTACTATGTTTGGGGGATTTTTGTTGGAAAAATAAAGCATTGAGGAGTTCCTTTGTTAGCAAAAAAACTTCTGCTTCTTTTGTGAGCAGCTTCCATGTGGTCGTTGGTTGCACATGAGTAAGTGATTATCCTGTTTCAGTAACATCCAGGAAACTCTGAAAAAGCCCAAGACATAATGCCATTGCAATGTCTTAACAAATCAAATTTCTAACCCCTGCTGTCAGAGTTACAGTAGTTCTGGGACTACAATAGAAAATAAGGGCAGAGCTATAAAGATCCCCCTTTAGGGGAAATAAGCAACTTCTGCTAGTGTTTTGAAGCTGTGGCTGCTGCTGCACAAACAGCTCAGGGCAGAGACTGTTCCAGCCATTTCAGCAAGCCCTGCTTCATGCAACATGAGATGGTACGATAGTAAGAAACCCATCCAGCAGGAACCACTGTGGTATTGGAAAGAGCAACACTGGAAACATGTTGTGGCCAAGGACCCCAGGCCTTCAGAGAAAATGCCACCTAGCAGCAGCAAAACATAAGAACAAGCTGAGGGACAGTAGACAGTGCCAAAAAAGTGCCATTTTGACTTAGAAAAGAACAGGCTGTGTTCTAAGACTCAACCTAAACTTTACCTCACCAGCATACTGGAGGTGATGGCCCTGGGAGGAAGCAGAAAGGACAGTGCTGTTGGTACCCTGCACCCTGGCACAGCTCTCACAGCTGCCCCATCCAGGCAATGAGTTATTTAGGCCATGCCAGCAGGCTGTGTGTTGTTCATTCCAGTGCCTAACATACAGCAAGACATCTTGCCTGCTGTTTTCTGCTAGCATGCCTGCCTTCAGTCTCCCTGCTTTAAACATTTGGGTTTCCACCGGTCTGACTACCTGTAACCTCAGCAGTTTTGCAGAGGGCTGTTAAAGAATCTCTCTTGAACTTCGCCAGCATCGTTATCCATTTCTCCTTACTGTAATGTATCATCTTGAAAAGCTTTTTGGAGTTGCAGCTATACAAGAGTCTCCAGCACCCCTCCACTGGGCTGGCTGTGGTCCTCCTTGCACAGCTTAGTAAGCAGTTTGCATTATACACGAGAACTACTTTTGGCCCATGTTCAAGCTCTTTTCACAGTTACCTCTAAGTCCTATGCACCAGTCATTTCTCAGCCTGGACCAATGCTCAGGGTTATTCCTCCCTCACCTCTGACACTTCTGCTTGCTGAGTTCTGTAAAAGTCCTGGTGGTCCAGTCCTCCTATTTAGAGCCTCTGGACCGAGGCTCTGCCTTTCACCATGTCAGCCTCTCCCTCATAATGATTATTTCCAGCACTGTAAAAAACAGAAAAAGGATATGTAAGGATATATCTGCGTATATATGTATGTGTGGTGAGAGAGAGACATAGAACATTCCTGTCTTCTAGAACTTAATCTTTTGTCTGCACACGTGTGCTGTTGCACTTCTGTTTTTTTATGGTCCCTGGCAAAGAAATACTTCCACTAAAAGCAATAAATACAAAAATATTCAACAAACAAAAAAAGTACAAAACAGGAGCCAAAGTTTTCTTGAGGTTCATACCTGTAGATGCCAGTAACCATCTGGGACCTTTATTGGATCTTCTGCCAACTCCATAGCCTCTGTATTGGAGTGGTGCTGTGATGTAGCCAACAAGCACAAAAGGCCCCAGGTGATCAAAGGAGTGATACTGGATGGCAACCTGCCGTTTTGGTAAAGCTCTTCTAATAGTTAATGAAAAAAGCTCTGTGCAACCTTCCCACCCCAACAGTACTCCTACTATGTCAAATTTGTTCTCAATAAATTCTTGTTTAGAGGAAAATGAACAAAACCTTAGTACACTTGCCATTACAGCAGAATCCTGTGAAAATTTAGGTTGGAAAGGAACCTCTGGAGATGCCCAGCTCCAAAGCCCTGCTCATAGCAAGGACAGCTTCAAGGGCTTGCACAGCCAAGATGGGAAGTCTCAAAGGTCTCCATCAGGTCTCCTTTCCTTGTAGTGCAAACATCAGATTCACAGCCAACACCCATTGCAAGGCGTGCCTCCTCAGACACCCTCAGCATAGGCAGGCATTGTGGGTGTGCTTATTGCCACTGTTGCAAGCACAGAAATCCACCACCCACGCTGCCACAACTTGGGTAGGCAAAGGTACAGTGCACCAGGCAGGGAGAAGGTCTCCACCCCTGGGGAGTGGTTCATGGACATGGCTGCACAAAGCCACAGCTACCCTGACCTCATTCTGAGGGGAGACCTGCTGTATGCCAGGGCAGAAGACCTTCAGAATCCCCTGCTGGTGTTTGTGCTGCTGCGACCCATGCGACCTTACATGTCACCCTGGGCTCAGCTGCAGCCCCCGGCCATTCTGTGCAGGTGACAGCAGGAGGAGTTGTGTGCGCACAGAGGTGCACCGGGGGCTGCCGCAGGTGTTCACCCGGGACATTTCCAGCCCCTGTAGCCTCTGAGCTGAGCCGCTTCACATTACTCATCCCTAGTATGAATGGAGGGGTGTGAACTGGAGACTCCCAGAGGCTCCACCACCACCAGCACTGCTGGGGGTCTGAAAGCAGTCAGGTGAGACAAATTGGTCATAAAAGCAGTGGTGAATGTGCTTTAGTAAGTTACTCAGTGAAGCGTAAAACACGGTCTATGGTACACAACTGAAATTAAATTGCTAGGTATTGCCTACAGCTTCTCACATTGCACAGATAAAAGAAAATCCTACCTAGGTGCAAATGCCTGCAAAGTTTGTCTTTGTTCTGCGATGGGTGCAAACTGACCCCCCTGGCAGCTGTGTGTTCCCACCGTGGCTTAGAAGGCATTCTGCAGGCAAACTGCTTTGTTTTTTCTGCAGTCAAATAGCTGGCTTTCCTCCCTTTTCCAGGAGGAGCTGGGCTTCCACCACTCGGCTTCAGGTTCTGACTGTGAAAACAGTAAGAGGAGGGTGCCAGCAGATATTTCCAAGACTCTCAGACTTTGACTTCAGCCCTTTGTGAGGTCTACGTGTGTGCTTCCCAGTGACAGGGACAGGATACTCAGGGATCTCATCCAGCCACCTTGCTGCATGATGGTATTACAGGTGTTGATTAAAAACCAACCAAACCACTTGGAGTTGAAGGGTTATTCTAGTCAACCAGTTGTACCTTGTCCACTCTGAGGCTACACACAAAGCAGCAGGAGGACACCAGTTCCCATGTTGCCTCCACAGCCAAGCAGCAGTACAGGCTGCTGGTCTGTCTGACCCGGTGGCAGTCCCTCCTGTCAGCCCATCCTGGAAAAAACGCCTGGTGAGTTCCCCCCCCGGGCCAGGCTTCTACACAAACAGGTGAGAGGAGCTGTGGTTGTTGTGCACTCCCTTAATCTGGGAGAAAGTACCCTTTTCCAGTTGGACACGGCCCATCCTAACGGACAGCAGCTGGTCTCCTGCACTTAACCCTGCAAGAAACACCCAGAGGTAGAGACACGGCCAAATGAGGGACAAGCAGCTTGGACATTTTGAGTCACCGAGACGGCTTTTGTTTGGAGTACCAGGGACAAATGGCCTGGAGGGACAGCTCTTGTTCCCAAAAGAACAAGAAATTCCAGCTACCGGGACGCTTTCTTGTCATGGGGCACAGGGCAGTGTGGTGGCCAGTGTGTGCTATCAAGCCCCAGCCCACCAAATCTGCAAACTGGCTGCAGATTCAGCCTCGCCGTGCTATCAGAGAGTTTCCCTAAAGCCAAGCCCCGTCATGGGCAAAGGCATTTCGCACTGGTGACAGAGCAGCAAGACCACTGCTCCTGGAGAGCAGACTGAATGTCTTGCTGGTGCTAATGATCTCAAGGCAAGGACTGGGACTGGGGCTAACCCTGAAGAAAGGCAGCCGCCTGCCAAGCCACAAACACCATTTCCTGTCCCTTCCTTACTTCTGCTCCTCATTTTACTGCCTCTTGCCTCATTTGTAAAAGCATCCAAGGGCCCTGCCCAAGATTACAGCTTGGAAGTATAACACAGGCTGCAAGTTAAATATACTCAATCCTAGCAAATATCACCAGGGAGTGTCGTTACTCGTGATTAGTCTACAGTTACACGGAAATTAGGCTTCTCACAGTTCTCCATTGTCTACGGTCCTTAAAAATGAAAGATTAATTTCTTGAATCAATTTTTGCCTGTGAATAACAGCTTTTCAGCCTAATTTTTAATTTCACTTCTAACCTTGAAGCAGTTTTGACATGACTCACACATTAAAATCACTCAAATGGCTTGGAAAATCCAGCTTCTAAAATAAGGCTGTAATGTGGCCTCCCCCTCCAAGGTGATACAACCGAAGTACACCATGCCACATTTTGCTTTCACGAGGCCTCCTCTGCTCTCTGTGCACCCAAATCCATCCCTGTCTGTCCTCGCATCAGAAGCTGGTTTAGGACTTCAAAACCATGCAGATTAGAACCACAGCAACCGCCTCTGTGAAGACTGTGCAGGAGTGCTTGTGGCTTTATAATGCATCTGGTGCCCCTGCATAGCTGCATATGTGGCTTCTGCAGACATTTTCTGCTAATTGCATGTGGAAACACTACTTGGAAGCTGTCCTCTCTGGGAACCCCAGCAACTGCCTGCCATCTGCAAGCTGTGCTGGATCTCCCCTTGCCCTCACTGCAAACAGCAGAAAACCAACCTGCATGAAGCAGCCTCAGGTCAGCTAGCTGCTCCTCACAGCCTGGGCAAGGTGCCAGTGCCTCCAAGATGTCCAAGGCAGGAATCAGCTGGGCAGATGAAATCAGGTGAAGCCAGTGGGCAGGCTGAGCATGGGCCCTTTACATGCTGCTTCAAACTCCCATATAGGCACATGTGAGGATCATGAGGCAAGCTGGAGACTCCCTGTCACCAGCTGTTTACCCAAACCAGAGCTCAGCCCCTGCTGCGGCTGGATCCAGTCCTCTTTCCTGTAGCTGCGGGGCAGGCTTGGTATGAAACAGGATATGAAACCTCCAGCCTAAGGACTGCAGGTGGGCACTAAATGTAGGTGTAGGAAATCTCTGACCACTCTTGGGCCATCCTTTCACCCTCAAAAGGAGAAGTAAGGATGACTCCAGCTCTAAATACACTCTCTGCCAGTCACCTTTTGCAGCAAGGCCACCTTCCAGGGAAACAGTAGCTCCGACTGCTCTTTCTGAATCCCTGGCCAAAAGTGGAGGAAACCCTGGGCAGTTCTCAGGACCCTTGCCAACCCATTGCACACACATCTGTTGGAAAGGGGATTTCAACCCATACCAAGGAGAGATAAGAAAAAGCCCATAACTAATACCAACTGGTTGCTGTGTTTCGGGAAGAAGGCCTGTCACCAGATGAGATCTCAGCAGGTTGAAGGAAGGGGCCAGAAGCAACTTTGCCAATTTCCACGCAGGAGAGGTGATTCTTCCTCACCACTTAGTGCTGCTGAAGACTCATCTCACTACTGCATCCTGCAGTTTGGGCCTACCCAGTACAAGGAAAACACTGACAAACTGGAGAGGGTTCAGCAGTGACCACCGGAGTGGTGATGAGGCTGCAGCACAGGGTGTATGAAGAAACATTGAGGGAACTGGGCTTCTCCAGCCTGGGGAAGAGACTACTGGGGATTTCTCACAGGGGTCATCCACTTCCTGAATGGTGGTCATGGAAGAAACAGACACAGACTCTTCCAGAGGCAGACAAGGACAGGACATGGGTAACAAATAACATGCTTCAGGATGGGGCATTCCAACTGGGCGTGAAAAAATTCCTCCACTGACGGTGGTACGACTTGGAAGTCAAGTCTCTGTCCTTGGAGGTATGCAGAAGTCAACATGGCTGAACACAACCTGATCTAGCTTTGGACTGGGGAGCTGAACTGCAGACCTCCAGAGATGCCTTCCCACCAAGACCTCCTGGAAATTTGATATTACAGGGAATACAGCTGCCTTATTTTGGAGTGTTCGGCTTCCCCCTGCTCTGAAACATCCCTAGTGCCTAGGACAGATCTGAGACACTGTGTGCCTCTCCCTCACCATCCCTGGGCTGCTTTCCTCCTCATGCAATGTTAACATGGAAGTGCGGATTTTCAGTATGGTTTCTTCATGGAATGGCAAAGGCTGGAAGCTGTGTGTCCAAGCAGGCTGGCCTGGAAGAAAGGTCTCAAAACCCAGAGCTGAGCTGGAGCAGGCGCCACTGTACTGCATAGTGCTGTGCACTTCCAGGTGGCCCAGGAAATAACACAATGCTGCAACTCAGAGCCCTCTAACATGCTTTTGGAGATCTTCTCTACTACCTCTTTGAGAAGTATCTGTGTCTATCCATCTACAATTTTACTGATGCAGAACAGCGACAGAGCAGCCAGGGGAATGAGACAAGGGTGGAAAATGACTGCAGGCATGTATTAAAGTATTCAGCTTGTCCAGCTGAAAGAGATTTTTGCCAAACAATTTTATAAGGAATGAGGCATTTTACAGGAAAAACAGGGCCTCTCCTCTCATTTCCTTTCCCCTCTCCTCTATGAACTTCAAAGGAAAGAGGGGTCAAAACAGAGGCCAGGCAAACTGGAACTGAGTTCCTGAGCCCTAAGGCCTAATTAGTCCAAGATACATTTCATTGGGTATCTTTCAGAGCCTGGCCTAAATTACAAATCTTCCCTGCTGTGCTGCTGAGGGTCGGATAAAGACACAGTGTGGTCTGCAGTTTGCAGGCCCCCAGCATCACCAGAGCTCTTGGGGGGAGGGGGAAATGTCTCAGTCCAAGCCCCACTGATGACAAAGCTCACCCAGCCCCCTCCCGGCTTTCTGTGGCCACAACTAAAATCCTGTCTCCAGGACAGGGAATGTCTCCACAACTAAACCCCCCTCTCTCCGATGCCCCTACCTCCCTGATGCTTGTCCCAGAGCTGCTGGTGACTGCAGCTAGCTAATAGCCCCAGAGCTAGATGGCTGCTGCCCCTCCTTGGGTCAGCTGAGGCTATCAAAGAGCCTTCACCCATTTGGAATTACCCTTCCAGCACTTACATGCTGATGTTAAACCTCCCTCCTGCCTCACCTTCTCCAGGCAACCCAAGCCCAGCTCCTGCCAGCAGACCATGTGCTGCTCTGCACCCTTTCCTGCCTTGCAGCTGTTTGCTGGTCCCCCTCCAGTTTGTCCATATCCTTCCCTAATGGATACCTACAAGAAGGGATAACGATGTCGCTTTATCTGTGTGTCCTCACATGGCCCAGCATGTGGTCTGCCTCACCAGTAATGGCAAACAAAGCTTGGTTTTGCACAGGTTTAACAACTCTCTGGAACCACACATCATCTCACTTCACAGGTCTCTCCCTGAGAGACACACCGGTCTTGGGGTGGGGTTTTTCTTTAGGGACCCACAAAAAGTATTCTCAAGAACTGAGAAACAGAAACCATGCAGGCCGTTTCCCCTGCACATCTCTCAAGAGGCTGGCATCAGAGGGGTGCATCTTATTTTGAGACTACAGTAAATGCACTTCGACAGAAGGACTAATTTCCAGCCTTATGGTCTGAAAGCTGAGAAAAGCCAAACTTCACTGTAGATCAGTAGAGTAATTCAGAGAGCAGGGAAAGGACATCACTGTCACTGTAAGCTTACATGGCTTCCTGGTGCCATAGCACAGCTCTGGTGCATAGGAAACACGCCTTGCAGCTTGTGAGGCAGCCGACAGTTGCACATTAAGTCAGATGTCTGACTGGCGGGGAATGTGACGTCCTCATGGATGTGGGGTGGGCTGTGATTCTGCACCCCATCTGCTTCACGGATCCTGCTCCACAGCCACTGCAGACTGGTGACCTGGTTGGCATAAGGCACACCTCATGCCTGGCTGGGTGCTCAAGCTGCTCTGCCAGAGAAGCAAGAGCAGGATGCATACACGAGGGGAAAGACGGAACCTGACTACTTTTGAATCAGGAGGAATCAAAAAAATACTTTATTAAATTTTCTGCCAGAAAGAAAGGCAAACATCTTGCCTTAAAAATTTTGATTTCAAGGTGCTTGCTCAGCTTCCATTTAAAGAATGGGCCTGGGACCAATGGAGGACTGGGTTCAGCTCCAGTGTACTGCAGATGTCTGTGCTGCCTAACTGCATCAAGACTATTTATTTCCCTTTGCATCCACTTCCCTATGGAGCCAAAATATAAAATAGAAATCTTTCCTTCCCTTATGTAATGCACTGCCAGAGCTGGCATCCTGTGAGTGCTGGCTGGAAGGATCTTTGGAGGTCTCCAGACACTGGAGTGCTGCCAGCACCAGATCAGATTGGCTGTAGCTGTGTCCAGCCACAAAGTCAAGGTCTGATTCTTGTGTGCTTGCACAGCACTTGGAGCATTGGGACCCTTTTCTCAGATGGAGTTCATGGAGTGCACAAGACGGCTTACCTGAGGTGTCCACCTCCCTCTGCATCTATCAGGGAAGGAGGACCAGAAGGAGGGCCTATATAAACCAGCATGCATCCAGTCTATTAGCATGTTCCTGTGCTGAATTCACCTCTCAGAAAATCGCCATCCTGACGACGGGGACAGTTCAGGACCAGGTAGCCTGCCTGTTGGGTTTTTCCTGCTAGAGGCCATTAACACTGGAGGGAGAACAGCAAGAGAGCACCAGTTGAGTTTACTGAGGAATTGAGCCAGACTTCTATGTACTGCCAGCACAAAAATAGCTGCCATCTTTAGATTTTATGGCTTTTCTTTGTTAGAGTCTGGATCAGACTTGTTTTCAAAACAAACTTCTAACAACATAAATATACCTGTAATTGAAAACAAATATGGGTGGAACAATTAAACAATACTTTCCTGACGTAATCCCTGCACCTGTGTAAAAGCAGTTAAAAAATTAGTTGGGCTCACAGAGAGGAAACAACAGAACACAAAATGTTAACCGCGTGCCTCAGTCACTGTTTTTTCAACTTCATGCTATTGGATTACTTTCTTAAGCACTCTGGGGACAGAGACAGCAAAGAACAGCTTTCCTTGGCAAAGGGAGGCAGTTTCTCACACACGGCTCTATTTTCCATGGCTCATCTAGCAAAGCGCACACGCCTGAAAAACCAGCAAGGAAAAGTCCATCCAAGAGGGGCCAAGTACCGTGGCTTCCACATCCCCACATATGTCAGTCTAGCACTGGTGTCAGGCTGGGTGGTGTCACTGGATCATTGGATGCAGGTGGGAAGTGCTGCATGCCAGAAAGGCATGAGCAGCATGATCTCAGTGCTGCCCAGGGAACAAGGAGCCTCTCTTCCTGACAGGGCCAGCTAACCTTATGTGCAGCCAGGAGGGTCACAGTCAGTTTTAGTCATCTTGTGGCACTAGCCAGGTTTACAAGACTGCTGGCCTCAGTCAGAGACCAAGCAGGATGGATAGACTGCCAGAGCCACCTTAAGTGTATTTAAAGGAGAGTTGTCCTCTCATGCTCATCCAGGCACCACTGGAGGGCTCTGCCCAGTAGAGCAGCATTTTTCCAATTCTTAGTCCATAATTAAAGCAACCAAGATGTGCTAATAATTTCCCTACTAGTATTGGTTTGTGCACTATCATTCTTTCATATGTGACCACACTCTTGAGATGAAGAGCTCACAGTGGCTTTTTAAGGCCTGCAAACTGCAAGTAACACCCCAGACTTACACCTGGAAACCTGCACTTGCAAAGAAACAGATGGCCAAGGAACTGTTGAGTGTCCGTGCCAGAATGCCTGACCTGCAGCCTGACATGTCTGTGTCACCACAGGAAATCTTTGGAGATCCCTATGAATTAAAGACAGCGGGTGGAATCACAGAATCAATTAGGCTGGAAAAAACCTCTGAGATCATTGAGTCCAACCTATGACTGAACACCACTTTGTCCACCAGCCCATGGCACTAAGAGCCACATCCACTCCTTCCTTAAACACCTCCAGGCATGGTGACTCCACCACCTCCCTGGGCAGCCCACTTCAATGCCTCATCACCCGTTTTGTAAAGAAATCTTCCTCACGTCTGACCTGGACATCCCCTGGTGCAGCTTGAGGCTGTGTCCTCTCATCCTGTCACTGGCTGCCTGGGAGGAGAGGCCAATCCCCACCTGGCTATACCCTCCTTTCGGGGAGTTGTAGAGAGTGATAAAGTCACTCCATCGCCTCCTTTTCTCCAGGCTAAACAACCCCAGCTCCCTCAGCTGCTCTTCCTAAGGCTTGTGCTCTACACCCTTCGCCGGCTCCCTTGCCCTCTGGCGTCTCAATGTCCTTCCTGAACTGAGGGCCCCAGAACTGGACACACTGGAGGTTGTGGCCTCACCAGTGCCGAGGACAGGGGGACAATCAGTGCCCCTGTCCTGCGGGTCACTCTGTTGCTGATACAGGCCAGGATGCCATTGGCCTTCCTGGCCATCCGGGCACACTGCTGGCTCACGCTCAGCCGGCGGGAGCTGTACCGCGGCTCTGCGGGAAGCCGGCCGGAAAACCCGCGTTACGCATTCCCACAGGGAAGCAGCAAGGCCGCACCCGCGGGGCCCTGCGCTGGCGCCGCTCCTCCGCCGGGGGGCGCGCGAGCCCCGCCGTCGCCGGGATGGGCGGTCCCGGCCGCGTGACGTCACCGCGTCGGGCATTGGGGGGGCGGGAACGGCGCGCGTTATTTATGGAGGGGGGCGGGGACGGGAAGCAGAAGTCGCGGCCTAAGTTGTGGCGGAAGGCCTGGCGGCGGCACCGACCCTACTGCTACCACCACTAGCGGCGGCTCCAGCACCAGCGGCGGCTCAAGATGTCGATCGAAATCGAGTCCTCCGAGTACGTGTAGCGGCGGCGCGGGGGGCGCGGGCGGCGGCCCCGGCGGCTGGGGGTGGGGCGGGGAGGGAGCGGTTTGGCGGCCCTGGCCCAGGCCCCAGCGCCGAAGGGGAAGGGAGGCGAGACCCGGCGGCCCCGGGGCCGTGAGGGGGCGGAGGGTTGCGGACGGTGCTCGCCGCGGCCGGGGAGGGCGGCCCGTGTGTCCGGGGCTGACCGTGCGCTGTGCCGTCCCCCGCAGCGTGATCCGGCTCATCATGCAGTACCTGAAGGAGAACAGCCTCCACCGGGCGCTCGCCACCCTTCAGGAGGAGACCACCGTGTCCCTCAACACCGTGGACAGCATTGAGAGCTTCGTGGCAGACATCAACAGCGGGCACTGGGACACGGTGCTGCAGGCAATACAGTCTCTGAAACTGCCCGACAAGACCCTCATTGATCTCTATGAACAGGTGAGCGAGCGCGGGGTTCCTGTGGACTCTTCTGGTCCGTGGGGAAGCCTTTGTGTGGTGTTTTCCGCTAACCCTTTGCTGAGGCAGGTATTTGTCTCTTGGTGCAGGTTGTGCTGGAGTTGATCGAGCTCCGAGAACTGGGTGCTGCCAGGTCTCTTCTGAGACAAACAGATCCCATGATCATGCTGAAACAAACTCAGCCAGAGCGCTACATCCATCTCGAAAATCTTCTGGCCAGATCTTATTTTGATCCTCGTGAGGTATGTAATTCCCTTCCACAGAGACCTCTCCTGCATGACCCTCAGCATCATTACAAGCTGCTGATGGCTCACGGCACTGGGGTTTTTTTTCTTGTCTCTGGGAGTGAGAATGTGTAGTTTCAGAGTTTGATGATTTTACATCTTTTGTGAAGTGTTTGGGAAGTAGTGCATGACACTTGATTGTGAGGCAACAGAGCAGTGGTTTTGAAGTGTGCTGCAGTTGGGAGTTTGGGGATTTGTACCCGTGTCCTGCCACAGGATGGCATCTGTAGCTTGCTTTTTCAGTGTTATGTAGGCAGCAGAATAAAACATGAGTTGTGTGAACAGAAATACTGCTATTTAATAATAATAATAACAAGGCAGTATTTCTGACTGGTTACATCAGCCTGACAGTTTTGGTGAGAGCATGTTTGGTTAATGGTTAATGTAGTGAGGGAACTGATTTTAGAGATCTTTTCCAACCTTGATGATTATTTGCTCTTAAGGTTGGTGTTAAAGAGAAAAAGTCTTTTGGAGGCCTAATAGAAAATTGATATGGAAAGGGTTTCAATTTCAGAACAATTGAGGTCTTTTGGGGAAAAGAATTATTATTAATTAAATTAATTAAATTAATTATTAATTAATTAAATAATTATTTAGAATAATAACCTCCTAAAAATAACTTCTCTAGGCATACCCAGATGGAAGTAGCAAAGAGAAACGGAGAGCTGCTATCGCACAAGCTTTGGCTGGAGAAGTCAGTGTGGTACCTCCATCTCGTCTTATGGCATTGTTGGGGCAGGTGAGTCTTGAAAAGTATTTTAGGAGCCACGTCTTTATGTTGTTGGTGCATAAAACTAGTTATGGTGTAGTTGAGTTTCTAGCTCTATAAAACTGAAGTTTAAATGTGGTATAGTTAGAAAGACTTTTCACATGTGGCAAGGATTTTTGCAGTTGTAGGAGAAGTTACCACTCTAGCAGTAGATTTCTTCCAGTAGAATAAATACACAGCACATAGTGTGCACTTGAAGAGTAACATTCTGTAACATGTTTTCTGTTGCGTTTTCAGCCCTTTCTGGTTGTCAGAATGTATTCATTGGCACGCTGTGCAGACAGTGTTTCCTATGTCGTAGATCTGTGTTAACTGATAGCTAATGGTGTGGCTTTCAACTCCTCCAAAGGCACTGAAGTGGCAGCAGCACCAGGGCCTGCTTCCTCCCGGTATGACAATTGACTTGTTCAGAGGCAAAGCAGCTGTGAAAGATGTAGAAGAAGAAAAGTTCCCCACGCAGCTGAGCAGGCATATTAAGGTAATGTTTGCTTTTGTGTTTCTGGTCTTTGTGCTTCCTGTGTTTTGTGTTTCGAGATAAGGGGAAATCTTCTGAATGCTTCTTTACTTTGTTGCAAATCATTCCCCTCCTTCCTCGAACCCCCGCCCCCCACCTGTGTTTTTTCCTCCCTTTTCCATGCTTTATCTTATCAGAAGACTTCCTGGGAATCTGAGAGGAGATCTTTTAACAAGTTTGGGTGCTTATGGTATTTGTGGTTAAGATAGCTGCGTAGCTTCTTTGACTCCACAGTTCAGAATCAGTCAGTTTACAGGAATTTGTATAGTCCCCTGCTTGATATGTGCAAGGAAATCCTTGTTCTAAACTGTTTTTCAGAAGTCGTGAGCTGGAAATTCTGAAATCAGTTTGTGGTGTTCAGTAACAACTTGCTAAAAACGCTTTATTAGATCTTGGTTTTTTTTCATTGCTGATTTTGTATTTTTGTTTGGGCTACTGAAGATTTTTTTTGTGTACTGAATTGTCATGGCCACTTGTATATAAAAATTAAGAAATTGCAAAATTGGATATTAGAAAAAATAACAAATGTTCTCTAAAAATTACACTGGAGAGCCATCACTCCAAATGAAGCAACTTCAGGAATTCATAAATTTCTGAAGTCTGCTTGGGATAAATGTGAAGTATTGGAAAAGTGTTTGTTAACAGACAATACATTGCAAAAACAAAAATATAAAGACAACCAGCTTAGCTCCTGCCTGTACAATGGAGTGTTTGTTGTAAGTTTCATGGACATTAGCAGACCAAAATAAGGTTTTGGGTTTTTTTGTTCTACCGTTTTAAAAAAAGCACTACTCTGTATGTATTGACAGATTTTTTTTGTACTTCAGCATTAAATTTGTGAATACATATTTCTAGAAGATACTGTATTTTTACCATCATAATAATACTACGGTTTTGTTTTGATGAGTTGTGTCTTTTAAATTGCTTATTAAGCTTTGCTTATATTTTTCTTTTAAACAGTTCGGCCAGAAGTCACACGTGGAGTGTGCTCGATTTTCTCCAGATGGACAGTATCTGGTTACTGGCTCTGTTGATGGCTTCATTGAAGTATGGAACTTCACTACTGGAAAGATTAGGAAGGTGAGTTACTCCTTATTTCACACAGAGTAACTTTGACTTGCCAGAGCACCTGAATTTATTCTTTGAGATTGTTAGGTTCACAGTCCCTAAAAAATTGAAACAGAGAGGGTTATCTGCTTAGGTGATTCAAATACCAGTCTGGAATATTTATGTGGGTTTAGCTGTTTGGTTTGTCACAGATTTCCCTCTGTGATAACTTTTGTACCTTCCCACATTGTTGTTGTTGCCTTTAAAATGGTGATAATGGTAGTACCCTGTATTATAAGGCTGTGAAGTCTGATTTACAGTAGATTTTAAAATGTAACTGAAATAAAAACTGTTAATACTTTAAAACTTTGCTTTAAAATAAATTTCATTGATTTCACTACTTTGACCGATGAATTGGCTTTTGTTTAGGATCTGAAGTACCAGGCACAAGATAACTTCATGATGATGGATGATGCAGTGCTGTGCATGTGCTTCAGTAGAGATACAGAAATGCTGGCGACTGGAGCACAAGATGGAAAGATCAAGGTACAAATCTTTTTGTATGGTATGTTGGGAGAGGTGGTGATCAAAAGGACTAGTTTGCAATAGCAGTAATGTTCCCATTCCATAAAAACCCAAAGGAAGTTTAGCACGGCTCAGAAACAGGTGTGTATTGGCTCTGATACTTAAGCTCATGTGATCTCATAACAAAGTAATGACTTACTTGCTGTGTCCTTTTCAGGTGTGGAAAATCCAGAGTGGTCAGTGTCTGAGAAGATTTGAACGAGCACACAGTAAAGGTGTTACGTGCCTCAGTTTCTCTAAAGACAGCAGCCAAATTCTGAGTGCTTCTTTTGATCAGACAATCAGGTAAAGAAACTGAGAATGTGTGAGCTTTAGTGTGGGAGAAGATGGATTTTTCACATTAAGCAGTTTAACCATAAAATAGTGTAATCTAGAAGGTACCTGTAGAGGTCTCTAGTCCACTGTGCTTCTCGAAGCACAGCCAGCCTTTCAGTTAGGACAGCCTGTTCAGAGTCTTGTCTTGCTGAGTTTTCAAAATCTCCAGGGTTCAAGATCCCGCTGCTTCTCTTGGGGAAAATCCTGTTTGGAAAAGCAAAGATATTTTGGGTTGGTTTGATACTGCTTTTTTTGTTAGGTTCTTTTTGCTGTTTTTGGGATTTTTTTTTTTTGGTTGGTTGGAGTTTTTTTGTTGTCTTTTTGTTGGGGGTGGGGTTTCTTGTATGCTTTACCTTTTGTACTTCAGCTGTGCACCTTTTGAGGAGTGCAACTCCATTTATTCTGTAAAGACATGTTGCGTAGTGATGGTAACCCAATAGTTACAATTTTTTAGGTGTTTAGGTGTTACAATTATTTAGGCGAATATCCCCCCTCTCTTTTCTTCTCCTTTTTTTTCTTTTTTTAAATATCATTGCAAGATAGGTTAGAAGAATAAATATACTCAGAAAAATACTCAAACGCTTTTATAATCTTAACAGGCAATAGGAACCTCATCAAACCCATTTTCCTGTAGCTCTTAGCATCTGGAAAGTGTTGATTGTTTGTGTAATGCATTAATTCTGATCCTGCACCTTGGTTACTGAGTGGAGTTTGCTCACTCATTTGCATCTATGTTGTCTGACAGGATTCATGGTTTAAAATCTGGGAAAACCCTGAAGGAATTCCGTGGTCATTCTTCCTTTGTCAATGAAGCTACTTTTACCCAGGATGGCCACTATATTATCAGTGCATCCTCTGACGGCACAGTGAAGGTAGGATGGCATTTACCCCTTGTAAGAACACCTCTAGGCTCTGCTGTCTTGTAGCCTGTTGGTTACAATTGTTGCAGTCACTGGAGAAGGCTGGGTTATCTGCAGTAATGGTTCTGCTTGTAACTTTACTGCAGATTTGTGTGAGAACTGATGAAATTTCTTACTCTGCTTACAGTGTCTTGCAGGGCCTGTCTCTGCTGCATTCATGAAATGGGGGCATAAGTGCAGTGCTTACTGCCTGTTCTGTTTTATTCTAGACATGGAATTGATTGTGACACCTCTTCTCCTAGGATGTGGGGATTGCCTTATCTGAAATAATTGCGTATCAGCTCTTTATTTTTAAATTTTTAAAGCTAATTTAGTTTTTTTATTTCTTCTACTAGGTTTGGAATGTCAAGACAACAGAGTGTTCCAACACCTTCAAGTCTCTTGGTAGCACTGCTGGGACAGACATTACTGTGAACAGTGTCATTCTGCTGCCTAAAAACCCAGAACACTTTGTTGTTTGCAACAGATCGAACACAGTCGTCATCATGAATATGCAAGGACAAGTATGTGATCTTACTGGTATCCTTTCAAGTCTCTGTCATTTCAAGAATGCAGAAAACCTAGTTAAAAACGTAGCCCTAACCTAGCAGGGTTAAACCTGATTTCTCTGGTTTGCTTTTGTGACAAACTATTTTGATCTTGAGTTTATAGAACACAGGAAAGCTCTGGCAGCTATGGACACATCTGTGTTCTAAACAAACCTAATACTTCAATATTTTTGCCCTAAACATGGTATTGATGTGCTGCTGTTTAATCCTGACATGTTTTTGGGGGTGTGTCTTTACAGATTGTAAGAAGTTTTAGCTCTGGTAAGAGAGAAGGTGGTGACTTTGTCTGCTGTGCACTTTCACCTCGTGGTGAATGGATCTACTGTGTTGGTGAAGATTTTGTGCTGTACTGCTTCAGCACAGTGACGGGCAAGCTGGAGAGAACTCTGACTGTAAGTTTTTAGCTCTGAGCTTTTCCAGAGTTTTAAACACAGGGATGATGTAAATGTTTATTGTGAAGTCCATAAGGAGTAATCTCAGACCAAGGAATCTTTCATCTTTAGTGGGCATGATTGGTAACAAATGAATTTCAGGGCATTTGGCCATAGAATGTGTTTTGGTTTTTTAGAACCATTTAATTGTAAAAATTAGGGAAGTATTTACCCACCAAGCAAAGGGTGAATTGGTTCAGACTTCTGTGAATGAGAGCTTGTCTTGACCTGGGCTCCAGCTGGTGGAGAACCTGACCGAGCTGTCAGATTTAAAGCTGTTGGGTTTAAATTTGCTTTAGACTGAACTAAAGAGGAATACCAGCTTGAATGTCTAAATTTAATGGGGAACACTTAGGTGTTGTGGGTTTCAGTGGATGTAAACCTTCACTGAACCTTCCTTTGTCCAACAAAAAGTAACTGCCATGTCACAAAAATTGTTGTGACTGGAATTTAATGTTGGGGGTATGTACCCCTGCTTTTGCTCTTGGCACAAAGCACCCTAACCCTCAGTCCAGTTTTCTCCAGTTGTTTTTTGAAGAGAGTATTTATCTTGAATCTGCTAAAAGAAGACTCTGCTAATGCATCTTTCTGCTTACTCTTTAGGTCCATGAAAAAGATGTCATTGGCATTGCTCATCACCCCCACCAGAACCTGATTGCCACTTACAGTGAAGATGGCCTCCTCAAGCTCTGGAAGCCATAGATTGACTTTGCAGCGAGCTCTGAAGCATGCCTGTTAGTTGCAGGTTACTAGTGTTTGTGCTTTAACACAGGTTTAAATATGCAGAGTGTGATACTTACTCAAGTTTCAGTTCAGGTTTTCAGAGAACTACATTTTTACCTACCTAGCATGGATTGATGCATAAATATAGCATCACTTAATTTGATATACTTTTATTTTTACTAGAGTAGTTGAAGCAACTTCAGTGAGAATGCTTTTTCTGTCTCCTGAAGTCTGTACTCTTCCTATAATATTTGTAAAAGTTCTATGAGCCAGCAACTATACACAGTTCTGAGTGGTTGCTGACTTCCTAGAATACTTTCTAGAGTGCTGCTTTTTGAGTGAAATGTGGAATGGGGAATTCCGCACTGCTGAAACAGGAATAGTTTCCTTGAGTGCAGATGAGGATACAATATCCTCAGCTTGAAGATGAGGCCATTTCTAGGCCATTGGGTTTTGCTGTGTTCAATTTTCACTATCAGTTTTCCATTATATTGGAAAGTGGTGTCACACAGCTGCTTCAGAATGAAACTATCCTTCCCCATCTGCCAGCACTTCCTACTAGGGATTGTAAACCTGCCTAATGCGGCAGTGAGATACAGTTGATTTTGTTTGGGGATTTTTTTTGTTTTGTTTGTTTTCTTTTGTTTTCAAGACTAAAAGGAGTTATTACCGGGGCCCTCTTCCTGTAAGTGCAAAATGTCTTCAGGCCAGCTAGAACTGAAATAGGCTCCAGGGGATCAATATTTTAAAACATGCAAAAGTTGGTTTACATAGGCTGAGTTCCTAGTGCTGTGATAATGCTTTAAATCATTATTTTTAAGATTTTTTTTTAAATTTCATATGCCTGTGGACCTAGCTGATGTTACACTTAGGTCCCACAAGATGATAAAAAGATACTTTCAGGCTCTTCAGTTTGGAACACATGATTTTTTTGTTGAGAGATTCTGACTAATGTACACTGTTCTGAATGTACACCAGAATCTTCAGAAGTCTGTCTTTTCTAGGATGCAGAAAAATGAGGCTTTTCCTGTAATGATGAATCAAACGCCTGTAGATTTGAATCTGCTGCACCGTGTTCTGTCCTCATCTCTTGTAGAATGCTTTCCTATTGCAGTAATGTTTTGAACAATAATAACTTGTCTTTGACTTAATAAATTAGTTCCACTTTAAATATTTTGTGTGTGTCTTTAGTGGTGTGGGGAAGTGCCGAAGAAGTTCAGCTGGAATTCTCACACAGCACCTTTGCTCGAAGTGTAGTGTTTTAGGTCTCTGTTTAGCTGTGTCATCTGAATTCCCAGGTTTTTACTTCCTTAGATACATCAACAGAGGGGGTTTTTAGATAGTAAAAAGTGACTATTATTCCTGCGTGAAAAAACAGAAATATGTGATAGTGATACATATTATAAGCTCCTTGGGCAGTTAGTAATTCTATTAAGGGGGAAGATCTTGACAAAGTATTTTTAACCACTTTGCTTGCAGGGGAGATGCTCCTATCCCTTCAGCATCTTTGTGACCCTTTACTGGTCTCTCTCCAGTACAACTCTGTCCCTTTTGTATTGGAAGACCCAAAATCAGACATAGCGTTCCAGGTGTGTCCTCACTCGTGCTGAGTAGCTGGGAAGGATCACCTCCCTGCACTGCTGGCAACCAGGACACAATTTGACTTCCTTCCAAAAAGGTGGCTCATATTGAGCTTGGTGTCCACCGGGACCCCCAGATTCCTTCTCAGCTGTTTTCAGCTGAGTGGCCGCTAGCATGTGCTGTTGCATTGGGTTGCACTTCTCCTTGAATTTCACGGTATTCTTGTCAGCCCATTTCTCCAGCCTCTCCAGGTCCCTCTGGATGGCAACAAACCCCGATGTTGAATCAGCTACTTCTCCCTCTTCAGTGCCATCTGCAAACTTGCTGAGGGCTGAGGCAGTACTGACTCTGGGGCACTGCCCTCCAGCTGGACTTTGTTGCACTCATCACCACCCTCTGGGCCTCGCCTTTAACCGGTTTTCAATCCATTTCACTTTTCATCCATCCCATATCTCAACACCTTCTCTGTATGGATCTTACGGAAGGCGGTGCCACAGGCCTTACAGAAGTCCTGGGACACAATACCCACTTCCCTCCTGTCATGTACCAGGTCAGTCATTGCATTGTAAAATTTATCAGGTTGGTTAAGCATGATTTCCTTTTGGTGAAGCCTTCCTGACAACTTCTGCTGGTTTTCTTGTTCCTGATGTGCCTGGAAATGGTTTCTATGTTTAGATGCACCTTTACCTTCCAAGGGATTGAGGTGAGGTTGACAGACCTTTAGTTCTTTGGATATCCCTATCTTGCCCTTCTCAAAGACATACGACATTTACTTTCCACCAGTTTTTGGGCACTTTTCCCCGTCACCATGATCAGTCAAAGATTGTCAAGAGGGGCCTTGCAATGACATCTGTCAGCTCGCAGAGCACATCCCACCCTATTGGGGTCCATGCTTCTCTGTATGTTCCGTTTGCCTAAGTCTTCCCTGACCTGATCATCCTTATACCAAGCGTACCTCCTCCTTGCTCCAGACTTTCCCCTTGATCTCTGCAATTGCGAGGTCATGTCATTAAATAAGACTGAAGCAAAGAAGGTACTCAGCACCTCAACCATTTCCATATCCCTTTCCATGTGTAACCAGATGCCCCATCTAATTCAGTAATGGCCCCACATTTTCCCTGCCCTTTCCCACTTTTGTATTTATAGAGGCCCTTGTTATCCAGTTAAGCTTTAGCTTCCATATCTTCATCCCTGGATGCCCACACATCACATCTGTGTTCCTCCCAATCTACCCAGCCTTCGCTCCACCCTCCAGATTATTCCTTTTTGTGTTCTAGTTTAGCCAGGAGTTCCTTGGGCATCCCCACAGACTTCCTGGCTATTTTTGCCTGACTTCTTGTTCACTGAGATGGACTGCTCTTGAGCCTGGGGGAGGTGAGCCTTCAATATTAACTAGCTTTCTTGGGCCATACTTTATCCCAGAGCCTTATCCCTTGGGGCGCTTCCAAGCAGATCTTTGAAGAGACTAATCTGCTCTTCTGAAGTCCACAGCTGAGAACTGCCTTTTCATCCTAGTCCTTCCTCTCAAGATCCTGGACTTCACCATCTCATGATTACAGCAGCCAAGGCTGCCTTTGACAGTCCCAACAAGCTCTTTGGTTTTGAATACGAGGTCCACCAGAGCACCTCTCCTGTTGGTTCCCCTATCAGTTGGGTCAGGAAGTTCCCATTGATGCACTCCATGAGTTTCCTGGATTGATTATCACAGAATTGTTAGGATTGGAAGGAAATGCTGGAGATCATCTAATCCACACCCCTGCCAAGGTCGGGTCACCTAGAGCAGGTGGCTTTTGAATGTCCCTGGAGAGGGGGAGTCCATGTCCAATTCCAGTGCTCTGCCACCTTCAAAAGAAGTTCTTCCTCATGTTGAGGTAACCTCAGCTGTTCCTCATATGGCCTCCCCTCAAGGCCTTTCACCATCTTCGTTGTCTCCCTTTGGACACTCTCTAAGAGCTCAATGTCTTTTTTTATATTGTGGCACCCAGACCTGCCCCCAGCACTCGAGGTGAGGCCACCCCAGTGCAGAGCAGAGCAGGAAAATCCCCTCCCTTGCCCGGCTGGTGATGCTGTGCCTCATGCACCCCAGGACACAGTTGATCCTTCTGGTTGCCAGGGCACACCGTGCAATTCTCACCCATAAACTCTCAGCTTGTTCATTTGTCTGTGGGTAGAGCTAGATACCATTTGCTCTCTCACGTAAAGAGAAACTCCACCACCTTGCTTCTCTGACCTTCCTCTGTTCTTTCTAAAAAGGACATACCCATCCCTGACGATATTCCAGTCGTGAGCTATCCCACCATGTCTCAGCAGGCATTGCAGTGAGATCATGGCCCTGTGATCGCACATATATTTCTAGTTCTTGTTTATTCCCCATGCTGCATCATATACAGACACTTCAGGGGTTATCAAAGAAAGGGGTTCCCTAGAAGAGATGTGAGAGGATTCACCATAGCCATGAGCAACAATGAAGTGTTTTGTCCTTTGATCCTCAGCTTCAGGGGTAGCCAAGGTACATCTTGAGGAAGGAACCAATGGCACAATCATTGCCACCTTGGACCCCACTCCTCGAGTCCTTCAGTTTAAAGCCCATCGGACCACACTGGCCAGCATGCTGCCAAAGATTCTGGTGCCCTGTTTTGGCCAGGGGGATGCATTGCCCCATAACAGGCTACAATCACAAAAACACAGCCCACTGTTATAAAAGCCAAAACCTTCTCAACAGCACCCGCCATGAAGGCAGCCACTGGTATGCACAATGTGTCTGCCTCTGGCTGTCCCGATTTCTCTAACAGGGAGGACAGATGAGGAGATGGGCATGGGGATGTTTTTGGGATGGGACTTCGGATGTTTTTCACCTGCCTCACCAGGGCTTTATAATCTTCCTTGATCCCACCTATTTTTTGGCTTGTGGTATCGTTTGTACCTATATGAAAAAGTGATGGAGATAGTGGTCCTGACAAGTCAGGGATCCCAGCTCCTGGATGGCAGGATATCCCTCATGACTGTCTGTCAGGCTGGCAGATGGACAACTCAATGCCCACTAAAATTACTTGATGTTTCTTTTTACAGTAATCACCATGCACTGCTGGTGAGGTTCTCTTTGTTCACCTTGCTCATGGGCATCTAAAGCCTTTAAAGCACCAGATCTGCATTTTTTGTCTGCGTGTTGAAGGGTGGAGATTGAATTGGAGCCCTGCTTTTGTGCCAGGGTGCAAGGTGTCTCAGGCTCAGTGGTATCCATTGCAGGTATGTGGTTCTGAGCCCACATACCTATCTCTGCTTCAGCCTCTCTAGTACTGCACAGCCAACTGACTGTCTCTTGCCATCCAGCCACCTGCTGCAGCTGGTCATCCACCTGTGCATGCTTTGTGCAGCTACCAGCCTTTTCTTCAGAAGTATCTGGGCGTCCATTGAAAGTTACCACCTGTACTGACACCTCCTTCCTCACCAGTTCTGTCCGAGTGGAAGCATCGGGCTTCCCAGGGGCTGTTTCAGTAGACACACTGGCTTTGGCTCTGGAATGCCCACCATGACAGCAGAGACCAAAAGCACTTAGCACTTATCTGATATGTGGATCTACTTCTATTATTAATAGTAGTATTAGTATTCTGTGTTGTGTTTTCCTGACAGCACTTCACAGGGTAGTTGAAGTCCCCCCATTCTTTGGGCACTCTAACAGTGCTCATCTTACCCACTAAGAAAACAATGAGCCTGGCATTTGCTTATGTGTGGTTTTGGAAAAGAGTGGCTTAAATCAAACCTCACTTTTAATGTGCTTTCCTAATGCTCTGAGGAGGAATCAGTCACAAACATCTCTTCCCAGGTGAAGCTGCTAATGAGAAAGTCATAGGGCAAGTTGCTTGCTTGCTTGACCTTGCATCACACGGCAAAGGCAGAGCAGATTTGGGATGACTGAGTTTACACCCCTGGGTTGAGCCAACCTCTTCCACTGCTGCTGGGTAGCACGTATTCAAAACTATGGCAAGGAGAGGACCTGTAGTTTAAGGGCTTTGAAAGCAGAAGCAAAAATCAGAGTCAGTTCTTAAACGAGTCTGCAGTGGGTGTTCTTAGTTTCACAGCCAACCTGTGCAATAGTGGAGCTGCTAGTTTTATGGGAGAAAAATTAAGTCCTAAATGCCTGGTGCACAGTGAAAAGAATAATTGTAATAGACTAAACTATAAGCTTGATCATATGAATTAGGTGGTGTTGAAACACTGGAAGTAATTGCAAACTCAGATTACAATAGGTCAGGTTACTACACCAGTACTTACAGAAACAGCCATTTTGTGCTACTGTATCCTCAATTTCTAGAGCTGTCCATTCGGTTCATTTCCCCAAATTGGAAACTGTATCCCACATACAGCAACAAGTCAGGAAAAAAAATCTTCATTTTTCAGGGGCATAGAGCACACCTGCTTTCTCTAACTATGATACCTAGAATAGAGAACAAAGGAGCTTGGAAGAGGCCATACCTTGTATTTGAAGCTGTAAGGCCTGGGTCCTTCCTGCTAGCTCTTGCCATCCAGTGCTTTTTGACAAAAGCTTACTCTACTGCTGCCAGTATTTGTTTGGGACACAGATTTTATATAAGTAACCAGCTCATTTCAAAATGGAATACTAACCTGGTGGTGTTTCTGCTGCCCTTCCTGCACTAGCAGTAGCATCTTTCCCTGGACTGCTCTGCTAAGGCTTCTAGAGGCAGCTTCTGGTCAGCCACTCTCCTCCTGGAATCTGGACCTGGCCCATCCTCTGTGGGGTCAGCAAGAATGAAGCACAATTGTCCATGGTCTCCAAAGTCAAGAATATGACCTCAACTGTGCCAATGCAGCTATGGGTGTGGTGAAAGGAAAACTAGTGTTCCTGAGAAAATAAGTCTATGGAATGGTTTTTTTTTTACTATAATACACAGTCATCTGAAGCAAAACCATTGTTATCCTCAAGGCTGTGAATGGAGTGTTGCTTGCCCTTGCTGTTTTGATCTAATAGTTAAGGAAAAAATAAACAAGGGTGCGTACTGAGCTGAAAAGAAGCAGTGTATTTTACTGCTGTTTAAGTCTCAAGACAGCTGTGCAGGACTCAACCCTTGCCAGAGGTAATTACTTTTGGTTTCTCCCTTCAACTCAGAGAAACCATCCTAGTGATAGAGCACACAGGTGCCTGCAGGTCACATTTTTCAGCTTGCTGATGAGCTCACTCAAGTAGAATTTGGAAAAACACTTGGCCTACAGAATTTTATTTCTGTTGAGGAAGAAAACAAGTAGGTGAAACATGCAGGTGAAAGATCACAGTTCTCTAGGTATCTGAAAGGGACTATATTTGAGGTACAAAACCCATTGCATACCAGCTGTCTTCATAAAATGAAGCCTGTTAATGCTTAGATGAGCTAGAGATGTTTTTATGTAAGAGCTTCCAGATATTCAAGTTACAACACATGTACTGCCACGCAGCAGCTACTTAGACGAGTTCTCATGATACTTTTGCTTCAAAGCAGTATGAAAAGCGTAAGCTCTGTCCCTAGCCAGATGGTTGAGCAAGACTAAACTACCACACTGGAGGTTAAATCTGGACCTGTCTTCTCAGCATATTTTCTGAAAGAAGGTTTTTAAGATTTTTCTGTGAATAGCTGTCTAAAAAGATGGGGGTAGTGTTTTTAAACCAACATCTGGTCTAAGAAAAGAGGCAATGAACAATTTTGTAATTATATCAGAAATGCTTCATCTACAGTAATTAGAACATTCATACAGAAATTTCAAGAGTCAGCTTGAAATAATGCACACAATACATTAATTTCAGAACATCCTAGATGCATTGGTTGGTGGTACTCACTGAGCTTCTCTCCTCTGCAGGATCACATATACCCACTAAGAGGGCTAGTACTGCTTTCCGTAACACACGCACACACACACCCACAATTGAGGGGTTATCTGATTTCAGTAATCAAGGTGGAAATCAGGCTTCACCTAGCAGCAGTCTGACATTCCAAGCCACCTGTGTGCTGCCAAATCCTAGAGGATTTTACTAATGTGCAATAGCAAAGGCAGCTCCAAGCAACCACTGGCTCCACAGGCGCAGGACAGCAGCCAAATGGGAGTCACCCATAAAACACAGTGAGCTCTGGGGTCAGGACCAGTGCTGGCACAGGAAAGGGCTATCTGACCTCACGTGGAATAGCTTGGAGAGCTTGGGGATGGCATGATTTAACGGGCCTGTGAAGACTGACCACATCTGTGTCAGCCTCATGTACCATGTGGTTGCATTAGAGTCGGTTTGTACTTAACAAACACCAGTACAAGCCCAAATACTGTTATCCTAATTGGTACAAAACTTAACTACATCTTACCATGGATTGTAAGTACTTGTGCATACTTTATTCACAGAGTATAAGATCTAGAATTCCTAAAAAGCACACCACAGAATCTTAGTTGAAGCCTGGGCAATTGCACACATACAGGAATTACAAGGTTTGGAATAAAAGACAAGCAGGTCAGGGAGTTTTCTGGACCAAGAGGCAGGGGTGAAGTGCAGTCAACTTCATATGAGCTTGCATCCTTGAGCTTTATACAAATTGCAAAGTCAGTTTAATTACTTAGTTTATTTCTTTATGCTTTTAGAAATAACTATGGCTGGATAGAACAACAAATAGCAGGAGGTGAGGGCAAACTGCTTGTAGTCCTTCACTCATCCACTACTGCATACAAAACAAGCATCACAAGTTATTCACTGGCCCATTTATGATGTCTGGCACTGAACACCACCTCTAGGCTGATGGTCATCTTCATACACTTCTCCATTATAGTGGTGTTTTTGCTTTTGAGATGGATCAAAGTCTACTAATTCCACCTGTTCCATTTCCTCAGTTTCTTCTATCTCCTGCCTTGCAGGTAGCAGTTTTTCGAGTAAGGACAGCTTATCTGAGGAGAGGAAGCCACTCTCTGGGAAGATGACCTGAAATCATCAAGAACTAAGGTTACTCAAGTCTATCAGAACTGGTCTTTTATTAGGTTAAATAGTCCTTCAGGTTAAATATCTGCCAAAGTCAGCTTTTTCACCATAGGTGACTTTAATTTAGAGCTTAAAAAAATTATCAACATTAAAAAACAGCTTAGTAATGCCTGCACAAAGTTAGCTTCTAACTCTGGCAACTCGATCAACATCTTTCTTCTGCCTCAGGCTGCCCTCTGGAATCACCCACAAAAGCAAAGTATATATGTAATATAATAGCACATACAATTACATATTTATAATGGCATATACAACTATGTATTTTTATATATAAAACAAAATGTCAGCATTAGAGATGTGGTTCAGTATCTTTCTTCTGCCATAGCAGATGGGGCCCACTGCTATAACTCCCAGCATTACCTTCTCCCCAGGGAAGAAAATCAGCAGTTTCCAGCCTACTCTTCTGCTCTAGCACAGAAGTCAGTTACTCATCCATCCTTCCTACAGGACAATAGAAACTAAAGAATATGTCAAGCAAATGGAAATTCACAAGGTTGCTAAAGAAACTCCTCTGGTACCTAATGTACTTTGAGCACATAGTGTTCCGGAAGTTTTCTCTTTGTTCTGAACTGTAATTCTGTTTGATGGATTGCATGTTCTCACCATTGTAAAGAACAAATACCAAATCTCTTATTGACTGAGGTAGTGCTTATTGGCAAAATTTTGGATGGATGTTCAGTCCTGAAATGCTGTGGAAGTGAGTTGATTCACTTACCCTGAACTCTATGATCAGACGGCCTTTTTCATATGGTCTGCGATAAATTGGCATACCTTCATTCAATACACACTTAATAGCCCAATGCTCAACAACCTGGCCTAAAAAACCAAAACAAAAATTAACAGAAAAGGAAGGGATCCATGAAGGCAACAGAAGCAGCTTTAGTTACAATCCCCTTCAATATTTACGTAGCTTTCTACGTTGTGTTTAGGCAGCAACACCAACATGTAGTAGTCTGATAGGAACTTACTGCCTGGTAACGTCTGAGTAGGAAAGCAGATTGATGTCTACATTACATTCCTGTAACCTTGTTATGCTTCCCAAAGGAAGCATACTTACAAATTTATTAAGTGCTCCATCGCTTCCAAGGCTGAAAAACTGGTTTTCAGAGACCCACGGCCTTCAATTCTCATGAGATATCCTCAGGATGCAAGTATGTCCATGAGGTAAGGTCTGTTACTATGTCACGCAAAGAGAAAGTTACTGCTGACTGCTATGCAAAAATCCTTTTTTATTTTAAGATTTGTACTGCAAAGACTAGGGCAAAGAACTTGACACACACCCCTTTTACATCAAGATGGGATGTTTCTGTTCCTTTAAATTTCCAGCTTAAATTACTGTATGCTAGAACTTCCAACAGAAAGTAAACCAACTCTTACCAGGATGGGAGGTAATAATAATAGTTCTGTTATCCAGCGTTGTGATAGGCTTTTGAAAGCCACAGAGTGCTTCAACCAGTTGAATATCCATACACAGAAACAGATCTTCATCTCGTCTAAGGCAGAACCAATCAACAACAGTCACAGTGAGAGAGAAACAGTACAAGGATCATACCCAATGTCAGTATTTAACTTGGAAATGATAATAAGCTGTAATTACAACTGAAGCCCAGGCAATTAAATAAAGAATACCAAATACTAATGTTGCTCCTCAAGCAATTACCACAATGACACCACCCCTGAGAGCCATTACGATCGTGTCAAGCTATCTGAAGTGTTAGAAGTGTATATTGAAAAGAAGTAAATACAGCAAGGCCTACTTGCATCCAGTTTCACTTCACTGCTCCTTCCCAATTAAAAAGAAAAAAAATCTCTCAGCCTCATAAATACTGAAACAGGGACAATTAATTCCTTTCTTTGTGTAGATAAATACCTTCTTAATTGCACCACCTTGCACTACTGCTAATCTGTAAGGCTCCAAAGATTTATTACAGGGGAAGTTTGAACAGGTAATGGCCACTCTGGGTAATGATACAAGTACCTTTTAGAAAGTACCAAGAAGTATCTGGAATAGATAGAATTAATTGCTTTAACTGTATTCTGACTTCAGTATGGCAATGCTAGTGATTGTCTACATGTTCAAAGGCTACAAAATCCTTCATCTTATTCATGGAACGTAGAGCACTCACCCTGTTTTTAAAAGGTCTCTGGCAGGAGACTTGAAAGAAAAGCTAATTTTAGACTCTGACAGGAGAGGAGGAACATCCCACTTGTGCAAGAGCATGACCTCAGAATAACCCCACAAGATCAGTAATATCAAGGGTTATCAGAACTGAAGGCAGTGGGCGAAAGATAGACAAAAATAATTGAATAGAATTGTGACTTCAAGCCCCAGGAAACCATGAGAACGGTTTGCCTATCTGATTCAGTGTCTGGTTTCACTGGAAGTTAAGAAAAATCAGCTGAGTAAGCTCATACAAAGCAAACAGAACTGATTCTTAACCTGTAAGCTCAGTGTTCCTTGGCACAGAATTCTGGCACTAGCTTAAAGTGCGCAGCACCATACACGACAGTCAGGCAGACCAGCTGCAGGTTTCCCAAGAACCTTTGGCTCACCATTCCTATTTACAAGCACAAGGTCAGTGGTTGGTGCTGAAACAACTAAGTGCTTTCTCTAAATCTACTGATTCCCTTGTAACCACTCTGAACAGTGGCAGTGAAACACCAAATGCAACACATTTCTGCGAGACCATCAGCAGTGGTTTTAACGGGACCAAAATGTAGTGGACAGACTAAGTCCACAAACAGTAACATGAAACAGGGAGGTGTGCAACACCGAGCAGTACTGCCTGGGAACATGAAATAGTTGAGATGTGGTCAGTGTTACTTGAGTCACGTTTGCTTTCACAATAAAAACCAGACAGGACCATTATCGTGCCCCATAGCACTCAGGCAGGAAATGGAAGTGAGGGAAACCACGTTTGATCAGAAGGGTGCACGCTATACTGAGTAAGTTTGTCCTAAATAAGATCCATGAACACATATGCACACACTCCGAGTTTTCTGTGCCTTGAGGCCAAGTGGACAACAGCTGCCTACACTAAACAGCAATTTTCTGAGCTAAGTAATTGAGAGCAAGGAAACAGTCACAAATATTCAAAACTACTAAACAAAATCTCAGTATTTCAATGAGTTCTTAAAATTAAAGATTTGTAAACTCTTAACTGTAACTACTTTTGTTTGCCTTCTATCCCCTTCTGCTGCCAAAGCTCACAGGAGATTAGTCCATGCTATTAGAACACAAGTGGCCAGACTAGTTGCACCAGAATTACCCCACCTCAGCGCTTCTCTGACCACCCAAACTCATGGCTGAGTGACACTCCTATCTCCTGACACTCCACTACATACAAGATGAGTGGTAACCAGGGAAGCATGTGAAAAAACATCACAGGAGATAATGTAAGAGGATTCAGAAGTCTTTACCTTTTAAATACAGAGTGGTCATTTTGATCCAAAACAATAATAATATCCCCTGGCTCCAGACCTGGCTCTTGATCCCCTTCACCATGGAATGTTATTTTCTGACCATCCTTCATTCCTAGTGCAGAAAACAAATAAACATTTTTCTTATTTTTAAGATAAAAGCACTAACAAAAAACACTTCTATAGGCATGAGCTGGTATCAAGATATCTCTGTATCTTTAAGCAAGAACATCATAATCTTCCCTTGAAGCATTTGTTTTTAATTTTTTTTTCAATCCACTCACTTGTTCAACAGATCTTAGTGGTGCTAACCTGAATTCAGTGTTATGTCTCAAGACCATCAAGTTTAACTGTGCTGCCAAAAGACCCCCCAACATAAAGTCCTGAAGGGAAATATTGTCAAAACAGTTTTCATTATATATACAGATACAAAAAAGAAAGCAGAAATATTGTGTATAAACTGTATTTCAAGAGAAATTGACCTCAGCTTCTTCAGTTTTATAAATATATGGCACATCTCCTTATGAAACATGCTCTTAGTGCCTCCAAGTCCAAGAAGCATTCCCCATGGACTGAAAACCTCCTGTAAGAAACTCATTTCATCCACACAAAAAGTCTATCTACCGAAAATACTAGCTTTCTTATGCTAGATCAGTCTCTTTTTCCTTCCTTCTAGAAAAACATTCTTCTGGTAAGACTTCCCTCTTCAAAATGTCACTAACATATCCCTACTAGTCCTTGCATTTACTATTACTGTAGGATTTCCCCTACAAATTCAGGCCTTGCATAAGCTCTCCTTACACGTTTAACAGTTGCAGGTGATAATCATGAGCAAGTCTGTAAAAACCATATACTTGTCAGCTTGCTCTTACAAGCTGCACTACTCCAGAGACTTCTCCCACCAGCTTTTGGGCAGCCCTCTCAAGAGAGATGCATCTGTCACTCAAAACCATCACGTTCACACATCCCATAGAGGGTTTGCGTACCAACTTGCATTTTGCCAGGCAAGGAGGTTATACCTGCGCTGAGTAGCACTGTCAGGGTTGTGTAGCCAACAGAGTTAGTTCTAAGCACGAGAGGCTTAGCACTGTCTCTGCACCCTATCATTATAGCAGACCTGGTTCCCCCTCACACTGAAACACAGCAGAAGTGATCGGAGTCTGCAACGTTTCGCTGCAGGCAGTGAAAACTGATTAGACTACCTGATCACAAACTGGGCTGAGAGTGACCTGAAAAATAATTCACTGCTTATAATAATGCAGGTTTTGGAATTCATTCTTAGTTATGTGCCAAGTTTAGAAGTGAACATAGAGGTAGTCAACCTTCCCTAGAAACAAGTCAACTTTTTATAAGGCAGCAACAGTTTTACTGTATGTGTATTCAGCAGCGTTACTCACCAAATCAACACCATGTATTTGCTAAAGCTTCTGTTTTAGTGCTGCAAAGTCAGTCACTATATCCAAGTTCAATACTTCACCTCAGTAAGACACCTCACCTTTGTCAATGTGAACTTCTAAGATCTTCTTCTCTCTAACAATTTTTCTGCCATTGCAGCTCTTACACCGGTCCTTGGGGCTGATACGCTCCCCATGCCCCTGACACTCCATACACACAGACTGGATTTGTTGCACCATTCCTGGCCCGATCTGGTGAATTCTGATCTGCATGCCTGTTCCCCTGCAATTAGGGCAGCACTCTACTGCACCTTTCTTACCACCACGACCTGAGAATGAAAATTGGAGATGGGTGATTATGTGCTACCAGGAAAAAAAAAATCCCAAAAAGTGTAAAAAAATCTTTTGTTTAGTTTCAGTTTCAAAATTACCTTCACATTTGTCACAGATAACATTTTTCTGCAGTGCAAGTTTTCTCACTGCACCATTGTACATATCTTCTAAACTTACTGACAACTGGTGGACCACGTTTTTACCTGTAAAAGAATGCAGATATTTAGTCAAGTTTGGAAGCTTGGTCTGCACATCTCCCTGTCAAGTCATGATAAACCAAGTGTGTGGGCTTTAACATCTTGTTTCAATAGAACTTTGTCTTGTTTTGCTGGTATTTGTCAAAAGCCCCCTCCCAGCTGCTGTCATAGCAGGTAACAAGTGCCATGGCTTTGACTCTGTTAAAGTCAGGAAAGACCTTCTGTGAAAGTACAAACAGTAACAGCAACAGAACACAGAGAACCTCAGACATTTAAGTTCTATAATGCAGGACTTCAGTTTTAACAGTCACCGAACAAGTCTCCAACAAACAAGTGAAGGGACTCTGTCTGGAATTTCCACTCCAGCAGTTCCTCTCATCAGGTGACTTTCTGGAACCAGAAATGAGCAATTATATTTTTACACTCAGAAAGTTCTAAGGACTTTAACTTCTGTAGGCTTAGTTTTGCAAAGGATGCTGAGCTCTGGGTTGTTAGGAGTACTTTGACACAACACTCGTAACACTTTGATACAAAATATTTTTTCTTCCCTTTTGCACCAGATCTGCACTAAGAGGTGATGGGGTCAGCACTGCTCTTAACAAGTTTAAAGTTTTTCCCAGTGTGATTAAACTTGAGCTTAACTTTTGAGTAGCGTTTTACTGCAGCTTGAACTTAATTCTACTGCATGGTGCGGGAACATAGAAAGGTTTCCCAGACTGAACCGGATCTTGATCTCTTGTTTATATAGTTGCTTATACACTACAGTTATGGTAGCTTAGTTAACAGGTCATTTTAAGCTAGGTTACCTTTCCATTTCCTACTCTGTTTACTAGCCGAGGTTACACTCAGATAAAGGTTCTCCAAACACAACATCTGGTTAGCGATTAACAAGGGACAATGCACAGGAGACCAAACTACCACTGTACGAACCAAACGCCCTCCCTTGTAGTTTCAAGCGTTAAAGGACAACAGCGTTCTCCAATTTTGAGATTAAACCTGTAACTTCACTTTAACTCTTTTTAAATTCTTACACCTACGGCATTCTCCTCAGAGATCTGATCCCGTCTACCCCCGCCGACACGTTACCTCGCCTCTCCCTCTGCATCCTCCCTCCGCCGCCGAAGAACATATCGAATATGTCCATGGGTGACCCGAAGCCGCCACCAGAGCCGCCCTCCTTGATAGCCTGCTCGCCTCCTTTGTCATACAGCTCCCTCTTTTTCGGGTCCGACAGCACTTCGTAAGCTTGGGAGATTTGTTTGAACTGCAGAAAGGACAGTCACCGGCACTCAGGCACCTGCAACACCCCCGGCGGGACCCCCACCTGGCCCCCTCCCGCCCGGCCCCACCGCCCCGGCCCGTCCCGCCAACCTTTTCGCCCTCATTGGGGTTCTTGTCCGGGTGGTACTTGAGCGCGAGCTTGCGGTAGGCCTTCTTAAGCTCCTCGGCGGACGCGTTGGGCTTCACGCCCAGCACGTCGTAGTAGGTGGTCTCCTTCACCATGGCGGCGGCGGTGGCGGCAGCGGCAGGAGGCCCCCGGGGCGGCGGGCGCAGATCCCGCTCACCGCTGCTCCGATCCCGACTCTTCTGGAAAGTTCGGGCCGGTCCCGCAGCCCGGCCGCTTTACAGCCGGCCCCACCCCGGAAGTCCTGCCCCGCCGCGCGCCGGGCCCGGGCGAGCGGCTCACCAATGGTTGTTCCGGACGGGAAGGGGTCTGGCCAATCAGCGCCCGCCCCCGCCTCCCGCATTGAGCGCGGCCCCGCCCCGCCCGCCCCGCCCCGCCCCGCGCGGGCGGTGGCTCCCTCCCCGCCCAGCGTGTGCCTCGCGTCGCGCCTGCGCGCCGGGCGGCTCCCGCCCTCGGAGGCACCGAGCTGCACCGGGCACAGAGCGCCGGCCCGGCCGCCGCCTTCCCGGCACCGCTCCGCACCTCTCCCCCCCGCACTCTACGCGAGCCTGGCCCCACCGCCGCAGAGGCTGGCCGGCGGTCCGGCTCGCTCCACCCCACTGCGCCTGTGCCAGGCCCCAGCGCCCACCCCCGGGTGCGCGGGCCCACTGCGCCTGCGCCGAGCCGCGCGCCGCGGCGGGAGTCGCTACCTGGTCACGTGGGAGACGCGCTGCAGCAGCTGATTGGCTGCCGGCGGCGGCGGCGCGAACGCCTCGCGCGCGGTAAGGGAGAGGGGTACGTCCCGGCGTTGTCATGGGAACGAGACCCACGGGGATGGGGCCCACGGGGACGGTGTGCCGTAGGGATGCGGGGTGTGTGGCACTGCCGGTGTTACACTGGGGACGGAGCCTTGCCTTCCGCCGAGATGAGCTCACCACCACAGAGCTGGGAGGAGCAGCGCCGAGCACTGGGCAGGGTGAGGGTGAGAGATCTTTGCTGTCCAGGGTCAAATTAGTGTAAACTTGAGGGTTTCATAGCATGGTCCGTGAGCTGCCTGTTGCTGGATGAAGCTATCCCGACCCTCTCGTCCTCTCTTCTGCTGCTCTCTCATGTTTTGGTGGTTAAGTTAATCTCTCAGATGAACTCTTGATTCAATGGGAAACAAATCACGTTTTTTTTCTGGGTAAGCTCTTCTGTCAGATGGAACTATCAATCCAACTGATTTTTCCAATGTAGAGTTCATGGATATGAGAATGTATGGTAAGGTAGGAAGCAAAACAGGATTGCCCTTTCAACAGCAACCTGCTCTTAGATTATGCAAGTGCTAGTGACATGCTTTGCCTTGAATTTCAGAAACATGAACCCAGTTAGCAGAATTGGCTCAGCTAATGGATGGGCTGGCAGCAGAATTCATGGACCCTGTTCCACAGGAAGGTGGCCCATTGGGAGGTGTTGTGTTGGTAACACACTGTTTATTTTGCTCTATAGCACAGTGATGCGTGTGTGCTGGCTCGTGGGGAAAGAGAAATGCACTCAGCGAGTGAAACTGCCACACTTGGAAGCCGTGGTAATTGGGCGTGGCCCAGAGACTGGGATAACGGATAAGAAGTGCTCACGGCAGCAAGGTAAGGTGGTTTAGCTCAAAATTTCTGCATGCAGCAGCAGCTGAGCTTGCCTCGTTCCTCTGTGTGGTCTGCAGTGTTGCCTGGTTCTTGAAGTCATCAAACACTCTTAATAAGCACTTGTGGAGATCTCTGGGACCTAAAAAATCAGAGACATCCAATGACAGGATGTCTGCCTCTGTAAACTAAAGCAATGAACCTTAATGTGAGTTCCCAGGCCCACAGTTGTGTTTCTCTGCCTGCACCCCTGCTTCATGAGCAGCAGTTCTTTTCCCTAGTATTATGCCAACTGACTTTTTGCATGACTTGTTATTTTATACATAAAATAACATGGTCTTGGAGAATATATGAAAATACCTGTCATCTATATCATCCTGCACACTTTCCCTGCCTTATTTTCTCTGCCTCTGAACACAGTCTTGCTCTCTGCCTTATTGTCACAGAGGGCTGGTAAGAATATCAAGAATATGTAGAAGACATCAACAGAATCCACCTTTATTCTGAATTAATTCCACCCTTAGTTCAGTGTATGGGTTGGCTCTGTTTTGCCTGTTGTCCTGAAGAGACGAGGCAGAAATATTCTTGGCATACATTCACAAAGATCAGCTTCAGAAGGAAGCAGATCCTCAAAAAAAGGAGTGTTTTCTGCACTGGGTGGTTCAGCAGAGTTCTTTTTATTTACACTGTTTTATGACACTTTGTTGTTTCTTTTGCAGTTCAGTTAAAAGCAGACTGTAACAAGGGGTATGTCACAGTTAAGCAGGTAGGTTTTCATGTATGGATGTACAGTATTTTTGATACTTACTGGGATGGTTGTTGTACTTAACTCTACAAATGCTCCAAG
Organism: Aphelocoma coerulescens; assembly: GCF_041296385.1. Lineage (NCBI taxonomy): Eukaryota > Metazoa > Chordata > Aves > Passeriformes > Corvidae > Aphelocoma > Aphelocoma coerulescens. The sequence continues at coordinate 48,143,183 of NW_027184085.1, forward strand.
TGATGATTCTGATCACTGGGTCTGAAGGACCTGAAGCTATCTTATCACCAAGGGAGATTACAACTAGTGGCCTTCAGAAGTGAACTTTTTTTTCTTAAATGTGCACCTCAGTGAAAGACTGCACTATTCCTTCCAGATACCCTCCAGTCTAAGCCAGACTTGAAGCATCAGAGAATGTGCTTGTGAATCCTCAATCAGTTCTTTAAGGTGCTGTATTTGGGAGATTTTGGACTTCTTCCACTAAACTTGCTTATCTTCCTCCTGAGCCTTAAACTTCGTAAGACGAGGCAACCTTTGTTTAAGGTTGAAGTCCTTGTGTTAATGGGACTACACAGTTGTAGAAGGTTTTTGTTTGGTTGGCTGATAGAGCCAAAGATGTGGTTTTCTGGGAAGGGATGGGATGTGAGACAGCACTGCAGGCATGTTGTGCTACCAGCTGCATGGAGGCAGGCCTTCCTCCTGACACTTATGAGGCCCAGTATCTCTGAGATAATATGAAGGGGAAAATCTCTGGTGCTGGTGTTTGTGTGTGTGTGCCCACAGCATCACCCTGTGTGGACGACACAACAACATGTTCTGCCCACCGAGGGGTAACGCCATCTCTCAAAATGCCTCCAGAGCTCACTAAGCACAGGCACCCCACTAGTATCTGATGAATCCTGCAGAGATCTCTCGGAGAGTTTTTCACAGAAATCAACACTAGTCATGATTTGAATATTATGTTAATGGAATCTCAAAACTGGGAATACTTTCTGGTGGTGGGTGCTAGCATGTTTTCTCTGCCTGTTGAAGAGTTGCTTCCCAGGTGAGAGGCGTGTGGCACAAGGTTCCAGTGATCAGTTGTTTGATACTGTATTATTCACTGATGGGAAGCATCCTTGACCTGAGTGAAACTGCAGAACTGTAGACAAAAGAGATCCTGGCTGGAATCAGGCATGTGCTTCATTGCAGTGAATACCAAGTGAGAGGTATAGTATCATCTTGTGGAGCGTGCAGGTATTGTAGTGACAAAGCTAATTAAACACTCTCTGACAGAGTTCATCAGTCACAGGAGAGAGCTGGTTTCCTAAAGCCTGTTTTATGCATAAACATTAACAAAACATTTTGCTGAAGACTCCTGATTTTCCACCCACATGATGAGGCAAATTCCATCTATCAAGCAATCACTGTACGTTGCCTACACCACAGTGCTACTGCACCAAAATAATTCACTAAAACTACTGTTACTCCTCAGAAATAGTTGCTAGTAGTTGTGTAATAGGTTACTAATTTGTGAGGGAAGTGCAGCACATGTCATGCTGTAATTCCGTAGCTGCTGCAGACCCCCGGCTGGCTGTGACACCACGCCCTGAGGCTGTGTGCTGACAGCTGTGCCTGCAAGACTGGGACACAAGGAGGTGTCCACGGGTCTGGACTGCCTGGCCTGCTAAAGCCAGTTGATGTGGGCAGTGAATACAAAATGCATTTGTTTTCCAGGATAGTGGTATTCCAGGAGAATGGAGCAGAAGTTGGTGATTCCACTTACACCATCATTTTCTACTGTTTTTCCTTCTTCTGTCTACCAAAGATAGGGGTCAACCCAACTAGTGTTGATCTTGTGAATATTGGCAAGGATGAAGTGGTGAAAATGAAACCAGGCCAAGTTCTGCATATTGTGAATAATCTTTACCCCTACACGGTGCAATTTGCTGAAGAGTCTGGGAAAACTGTTCCACAAGCAGACAAGACGCCACATGAGGACTCCTGTGAGAATGATGATACAGAGCTTGTGCCCAGAAAAACAATGAAATTGGAGATGGTGGATACACAAGGCAGTTCTACAAATCCCAAGCTAAGCAATACCAGTGTATCTACACATGAAGGAACTTCGAGAAAGCAGGCAAGTGTGTTGGTATTAATACTTGTGCTGTTTCTCCTGGGCTTGTCTCCTCCATGAAGAGACATGGTCTTCCACGTTTGTGGATTCTGCTGGTGGGAGGCATCTCAGGTGAACCCACATCCTCAAAGTATACAGAGCATGAGAGGTGTTACGTACTCCTCACATCACCCAGACCCTGGGAAAGTTACTTGGGACCCATTCTAACCTGATTTGAGGGTCAGGTGTGTGTGAGGGGGCTTCCCTGTAGCAGATGAGGATTTAATCTCTGGTTTCTGCTGCAGTTTCTGGTAAAAGGACAGTCTACATGAGCTCCATTTAGCTGGAGTTACCCAAAGACACTGTCCTGGCTCTTGAATGGTTATCTAAAAGCAAGCGTACAGAGAATGAAACAACTTGAGCCTTTTTAAAAAGTTTGTTTGTTTGTAATTGCATGGGGCTTTTTTCTCCTCCTGCTTTGTTCATTCCATGTGGCAGAACCATGTTTACATTAGTGAATGCTACTGGCCAAAATCTTTGAAAGGGAGTTTTTAGCCCTGGACATGGACAAAATAAAAGACCTTAATGCATTTGGAACAAGTGCAGTGCTGGAGGAGAAGGCACAGAAATGAAACCCCTCAAGACAAAATTTTAGTCTCAGGTTGCCATGAGTTAACCACTTATTTCATTTGTGGACTTGGCCTAGTTATATTAGGGCCAGACTTGTGGTGGAATGAGCAGGGAGACAACGACTCACATTGTTTCCCTCCCAGCTTATACTTATGTTCAACTTAAATAGCTTGAACCTCTTCCTCTATAAGTATATGATTAATATCATTGCTGATCTGAACAGCTAAAAATCTGTTTTGAAAAAGGTGCACTCAAGGCACGCCTTCTATGAGGTGTTCAGTAACCAAGTTAAGAAACAGCTTGTATTGGTTTGATCCTCCTGTACCTTTCTTGTTTTCTCTACAAGCCACTGCACAATATAAAAAAATCAGTACGTCTAAGGATAAGGCCACATAGCACAACTACTTTGTGCTGTGCAGAGCAGTATGGGATAGGACAGTTAATGGAGATTTTTGTTCTTTCTTTGGCCCTTGCGATTCCTGAAGCAGAGGGCCTTATGCCATGACACGTGCAGGCAAATTATTAAATTTAAACACATTTATAGCTCCCTGTTGTTAAATTTTGAACATTTGGAATATTGAACTTTTCATCTTCATAGTATCTTGTTAAAAGTTTTCAAAAGTAGCTGGTGTGTTGGCATTTTACAGAAGGGAGATAATTCAGCTGTCATTCAGCTGTTATTATACTTCTCTATACTAATGAATGTTCTTAACTGAATCCTTTAAAATACATAATTGGATGCTTAATTGTCTTATAATTTATTTTTCCCATTCTGTGCTATAGGAACATTTAGGACACTGGAGTCAGGGTCTAAAGAGCTCCATGCAAGATCCAAAAATGCAGGTGAGAGCTGTATACTTGTACGTTACAGCAGATCCTGTCTAGCAAAGCTAAATGAGCTTGCTTTCTTCCTTCTGCAATTTGCAGAATCTGGTTAATCAGTGGAGTCCTGCATAAGGGCTGAAATGTACTTGCATCTCTCTGTAGTAACATTAACTTGGGAGTCTCTACTGTACTGATTTTGCAGAGTGTCATTGTCTTAAGTACCTTTGAGCCCTCTGTACTGTGAGATTTGGCCAACAGATTTCAAAACGGTTGATGGGAGAGCAGGTGAGCCATGCAGTTGCTTTGTTTCCTCAGGGAAACCAACTAAAACAGGGTTGTCATTTGAAGCTGATCAAGTCACAGAGATTCCCATTTTCCAGCAGTCAGCATTGCCTTGTTTCTTAGTGCAGTTTCCTGGTTCCCAGCAAACTCTTAACTTTCACACCTTTGTTGACAGGACCTCACCCCTGGTCTCACTGGGCCCCTTCAGGTGATGATCACTGTCAGGCTGAAAATAATTTAGAATCACAGAATATGTTGAGTTGGAAGACACCCATCAGGATCATTGAATCCAGCTCTTAGCCCTGCACAGGACATCCCCAAAAATCCCACCATGTACCTGAGAGCATTGTCCAAGCGCTTCTTGGACTCTGTCAGATGTGGTGCTGTGGCCACTTCCCTGGGGAGCCTGTTCCAGTGCCCAGCTACCCTCTGGGTGAAGAACCTTCTCCTGATATCCAACCTAACCCTCCCCTGATACAACTTCAGGCCATTCCCTTGGGTCCTCTAACTGGTCACAAGAGTCTAGATGTCAGTGTCTGCTCCTCCTCCTCACAAGGAAGTTGTAACTGCAATGAAGTCTCTCCTCAGTCTCCTCCAGGCTGAACAGACCAAGTGACTTCAGCTGTTCCTCATATGGCTTCCCCTCAAGGCCCTTCACCATCTTCGTTGCCCCCATTTGGACACTCTCTAAGATCTCAATGTCTTTCTTATATTGTGGCACCCAGACCTGCCCCCAGCACTCGAGGTGAGGCCACCCCAGAGCAGAGCAGGACAATTCCTTCCCTTACCCTCCTGGCAATGCTGTGCCTGATGCCCCCCAGGACACAGGTGGCCCTCCTGGCTGCCAGGACACTGCTGGCTCATGTTCAACTTGCCACTGACCAGGACCCCCAGGTCCCTTTCCATGGAGCTGCTCTCCAGCATCTCATTCCCCAGTGTGTATGTCCAGGGTTGCTCCATCCACATGCAGAATCCGGCACTTTCCTTTGTTAGACTTTGGCCCAGCCCTCTAATTTGTCCAGGTCTCTTTGCAGGGCCTCCCTGCCTTCAAGGGAGTTGACAGTTTCTCCCAGTTTAGTGTCATTGGCAAACTTGTTTTCTACTCCTTCCAGTTCTGTGTCCAGGTCATTTATGAAGATGTTGAAGAGCACAAGGGCTGAGGATGGGGCCCAGTGGAACCCCACCAGTGACAAGTCACCAGTCTGATGTCACCTGATTCACTGTAACCCTTTGTGCCCAACCTGTGAGCCAGTTCCTCAGTTAGCTGATAACTGAACAGAAGGCTCCAATTTCTTGATTGATTTTTTTTAAGTGTGAAGTGTTGAACTGTATAGATTTGTAGGGTAACTGAATGCCCATTGTCCTAGAATTGCCAGCACTTTCAAATGAGTCTGTCTATAGGGAATGGTAAAACTATGGAAATTCTTGCTTACTTTTTGAAACATGAAGCTTAATTTTCATCCCTGAAGCAGAATTCCATATAGTATTTACCAAAACAGGGCTTTCTTGACCCAAAATATGAGCAGGTTTTAAAACTGTTCTTTTAATGTTAGACACAAATAACTGTTTATGACTGAAGGTCAGCTTTATTAGTTGTAGTTTCAATCTGAATACGCAAACAATAGAACTCCTATCTTTGCTTTTTAATCAATTATTAAATGGCAGTATTTCTTTCTTCTGAAAAGACTTGAAAGTGATCCTGTTCCTACTGGCTGCAGGAGCAGACACTAACATGTATATAAAATACCTTGCTACTGAAAGAATCAGTCCTGTGATTTGTGTACTGATAGAATTTTAATCTTCCTTCCTGTAACGACCAATCTGTATATAAACATACGAGAATAATTAGCAAAGGTGACAAAGACATCATCCATCTCTCATCAGCAGATGCACTGCTAAGAGACCAGAGACACAATACACAGTTTTTCCATCACAACCTGACAGCTTTTTATTGCTGGGTTCTCTCCACTGTTGTCCACAAACTTCCCAACCATTTCTCTTCCTCAGCTGCATTGAATTGTTGCAGGAGGCAAGACAAAATGAAAACAGGAAGAAGGGCACAATAGACAAGAATCTGTTCTCCATCTTTTGAGTGATCTTACAAAGCAGCACACTGGGTAGGATGAATTGAAATAGCTCAGACTTGAATGTTTTTGTAATGTTGGTAGAGGTCTGCAGCACACTGCTGGTAGCACGTCTGAGATTTGTGTTTCACTCCAGAAATCTGTGACAGATGTGGCAGCCCAGTGCATTCCTACATGTCCTGTATTGAGCACAGTGTTTTTGTTTGTGACTGCAGTTTGAATGTAACCTGATGGAAGTAGAGCTCCCTAGGACTCACTATTATCTTGGTCCAGGTGATTTTCAAGAGTTCATATCCACCTGTAGCTATGGTTAACTTACTGCAAAGTAAGATGAGAAAGCTTTTTTCCTTTTATAATAAAGTATATGAAAAAGGATGCTTGAACACTTCTCCATAGCTACCTGATATATGTTATGGAAGAAGGTGCTTATCCCGGAGCAACTTAGTTCCAACAAAAGTTCTCCTTGGATAGCATCTCTCCACTAAATATAGTGCTTATAGGAATAATATGTTTAACTTTCAATCAGAAAGTAACCTAGTTATTTGGTTTTTTCCAAGGTTTACAAAGATGAAAAGACTGTAGTCATCAAGGATAAATATCCCAAAGCACGTTTCCACTGGCTTATCTTACCATGGGACCCCATTTCAAGCCTGAAGTCAGTCACCAGGGACCACCTTGAACTCCTGGAACATATGCATGCAGTTGGGCAAAAAATGATTGAGCAGTGCCCTGCCAGAGAGAGCCTGGAGTTCAGACTGGGCTACCATGCTATTCCCAGTATGAGGTAAGACCTAGAGGAGACACCTGGTGGAGGTGCTGCTTTTCCAGTTACACAGATTTGGGGCTAAATCTGTGAGGGGATTTGGCATTGCTCAAGAACAGGCAATCCTCAACACTACAGACAGCTCAGTCAGGGTGGAGGCCTTTGCTTCACACTGCTGTATAGATCCCAATGGACTACACGGGCCCAGTGGGAAGTGCCTGTTGGGCTCTGCTAGCAGAGGCTGGTGCCTGGGACTGTGGAATGCCTGTGGTCCAGCCCCAGTAAAAGGGGCAGTGCTGCCAACACCAAGGCCTAGGGCATCCCCCTCCCAGAGCACCAGTGTGGGATTAGAGACTGACTCCTAGACCTGTCGAGTCCTACCTGATACTGAGCAAGGATTTGAGTCTTGTGTAAGTCCAGACCTTAGAATGTCCAAGTGCCTTAGATGCTGCAGGCAGTTGTTCACCAGTTCTTGAATGAAGCTTTTGGACACTGGTAAGTCCAATTCAATTACCCTGCAAATAATAAAACTTTGGTTAATTATTAAGCCTTTAATAAACCTTTGGTTTGTTAACACTCCTGTCTCCGCCTTTTTGGAAACTAGCAGGAGTATAGTAGTGAGGGGCCAATGGAATATGCAGAATAGTGACCCTGACTGCTTGTAAGTGAAATGCTTGGCAAGAGAGAGAACAGACTGTTTCTTGTGTCACAGGGTCAGGACTGACCCACAAGGCTGGCATTCTGCTGAATCATGTTTGCAACTGATACATCTGCAAAACAACTTTGGGCATTAACCTTCTTCTCTCATATCTATGTTACCTTTTTTTTTTTCAGTCAGCTACATTTGCATGTAATCAGCCAGGATTTTGATTCTCCGGCCCTGAAAACCAAAAAGCACTGGAACTCTTTTACTACAGACTACTTCTTAAACTCTCAAGGTAGTGATTAGAAAAAGTATTTCATAACATATAATCCTGCTTGCAGGTTCTGGCTTTGGGCTTTTCTTCCAAATAAATGTGCAAGTCATACATTTTATTGCAGTAAGTGAAAGGTTTTATTTAATTTAAGGTATTGGGGAGTAGCACCCCCAATAAAAGGCAACAAATTTTTTGGCTGGTTTAAATTAGAAGGCAGCAATGACACACTGTGCATGTGAAACTGTGCACAGAGATTTGCAGTGTCATGTGCTTCATGACACTGTGTGGTCTTGATACTGATGGTCTCTTATTTTTATTCCCAGATGTGATAGAGATGGTAAGAAGCAAGGGAAAAGTGATGGTGAAAGACGGTACCTCTGAACTTCTCAAACTTCCCCTCAGATGCCATTGTTGTAAACAACAGCTGTCCACAATCCCACAGTTAAAGGAACATCTTAGGAAACACTGGCCAAAATGATTTTGCAAAAAAGCATCTTTCAGTCTGTCTTCAGATTTCAAGCCAACACAAAGACCACCAAATGTTAATGGAAATGTATGTTTGTTGACTGGAATGACAAATGTAATGTGGGGAAAAGTAGCCTGGAAACAGCAGCATACTAATTTAATAATAGCTTCAACAAAAAAACAAGCCCTCTTCTTTCTCCCTACTAAAAATATAAATAAAGTGACTTCTGACCTTGAAGCTTTTTGTTTGCAGCTTTGTTGTGCTACAGCCACACTATAATCTGTAAGTGGACCAAAGTCTGGACGAAGTGCTTTGTTTGGATGAAAGGATTTATTTTAATTCAGAAGCTGAACTGAGGCCAGATGTAGGTTTCTACTGAGATGAAACAATGATTTAGAGGTCTTTCTCTTGATGTTTTCTGCCTACCACTGAAGTTCCTCCTAAGTGCTAATCTAAGCTTTATAATGTGTGCTTTTCACATTATAATGAACCAAGTTCATCAAAAGGATCCTTTTTTGTCTGATTTAGTTAATTTCAGTAAAACATATGGAACGTTGCCAAATGCAGTGTCCAGTATCTAACTCAAGATTTCTGTTCACATTCTCCACTTGTTTCAAAACTGTTTTGCCAAACCTTGTCATTTCCCACTTTTCTGGGTCTTCAAAGTATTTATTGTTCTCCTGTGCCTCACTGTGCAAAATCTTCTCTTAAACCATTCATCTTTCACCAGAATGGGGTACAGTAAGGTGAAGGGTTGGCCATGGCCTAATTTAAAACACCAGTCACACTTTAGCTTTTGCTGACATCAGTAATATTATGCCTTAAATTACAAAACAAAGCTTATAGAGTAAGGAACAATGACAAAAGCACAGCCAGTCTGTGAATTCATTCTTGACACAAACTAGGGCTTCAGCTAGCTCCAGAGGTGAAGCGCTAATGCTTTTCAACGGGAACTAATTTGGACCAAGGCCAGTTGCGAATGCTGGAGAGACATGGTCTTCCTCATGGCAGACACAGGCCAGAAAGGGAAGCCATGCTTCTTCACAGTGAAATGCACTGCTTATGGCCCGTGGCCCATCCCATCTGGGAGGGAGTGGTGGTTTTAGTACCTCTCAGAGCAGGTCTGAGTGACGCACAAACTGCTGCAGTCCACCTCTGTGGGAACAGCATGCAGCTATTCGGGTCACAATTGCCACACACTCAAATACAGAGCACGATTCTGAGGGACAAGCCTATGTATGATGTAAATCAGTGCCATCACCAGGAAAACCACTGCCACCAGGGCTGACCCCTGGGGGAAGGATGGCAGCACGTCCAGCACTCGCTGTGTAAGGTCACTGCTGTGTGGGAAAGGTCTGCAGGAATGGCAGCAGTGGGCATGAGCTCTCTGAAGCCAAGGGACAGGCACCTATAGGCAACCAAGGGTAGCCTCAAGGCCGTGAAGGAAACTAGGGCACAAGACGTAGACATTGGCACAGGTTACTTCATGCGTGGCTTTGCAGGGGACCCACAGCCTTCCTGTATTTTTTTATCGACAGCTGGTAAGTCCATACAGGAGACTGTGAGCAACCAATACAGCATCTTTGTTGGAAGAGAGCTTCAGAATAGCAGCATAACCTGAACACTCATCAACCAGTGATAAAGCATCTCCCTTCCACCCTTGGCTGTAATTAGACCTCTGCTGGAGCTGTATTTTTTGTGGTATTGTTACAGGAATGAGGCCTAAAGCCAAGGAAGATACAATAAAGGACTTTCCATGAGATATGCCATGAGATACGTGGTGAAGGGATTAACATGGGCTGCTGGTAAACTGATGGGGTGATAGATTATCAGGTGGAGGGCAAGATGACCCTGGCCACTGCACCCATCCAGGTAGAAAAGAGAGTGGTGCAAGAGTTCTGTTCCACCCTTATGAAAACTCCACTGCCTTTGTCTTCTTTACAACTCTCAATACTCATTTACACCTAAAGTGGTTGTCTCCCCCTCCTCCCCGTTTACAACTGAAGTAACAGAGTATTTGACTAGAGTCTCATCTCTGCTTCTCCCAAAAAGAATAAATTTATCCTTTAAAAGCCTCCAAGGCAGAGGATGAGAACATGACCACCTTGCAGACAAGTCAAGGGACTTGCTCCTCTCTTCCCAAAGAGCAGGGATGCCTCTTTGGAAAGATCTGTGCCTCCGACTCCATTGGAATATACCCAGGAACACTTGTACATAGCACTGTACACTTGTATTTTGCAAGTGCATTTATCACTGGCAATCTAACAAGAACCGATAATCTGTTGCTCCAGTGAACCACACTATTTGTGGATCTGTTCATGAAAGCTCCTACTGAACTTGATGGATTTCTTTTCCTTTTGTGTTTAATGAAGCTAATCAGCAGACAGGTGAAAAATATCTAACGAGAAACAGGCTTCCATATAGCCACATTTGCTCAGAGGTTGAGACATTTTTAAAGTTAACTCCATATTTCTGCATTAATGTCTTTCTTTCACTCCTGGTAACTCCATCTGTTTGTAGGAGCCTCCACAGAATTTGTAAGAGCAAATTCAATATGTCTGCAATGACAGTAACTAAAGCTGAGTATATTTCAAGATTACATGCATCACTAAGAAAGCAAAAGAACATGCCATCAGAAATCAAGGGAAAGCAGACTCTGAGCTGCTGCTGAGAAGAAACTAAGGTTCAGCAACTGCAGAAGTTGTAAGCAGGACATCCCCCCTTGAGGCTCACAGACACTAGGTGCTGCTCCCAGCTTTGCTGCTCCTTACTTGAAGTTCAGTTGGGAGGGAAAGGTGTAGGGGAAGGCAAGAGTTCAGTGATGAATGATTTAGAAGATGGGTCTTTCACTTGGACAGCAGATTTAAAGGGGTTTTGCCTTGGTGGGAGAATGAGAAAGTATGCCTAAGACAAAAGGGTCTTTGACTTTCACCATCACCACAATGGAAAAGCAAAAGCAGAAGAAATCATACACATACGTAGGCACAAACACAAATCCTCAGTAAGCCAGCAGCAATTTTACCTTCTCTTGTGTTCTCTTTCTAGACAATAGATTAGGTTGTGCAAGACCTCAGCATTTCCTGGCATCAGGTTTAGGAATGTTAAGAATTACTGGAGTCAGTGTCACATTTCAGTTGCAGGACCAGAGCATGAGGAGCAGAGACTCCCTCATCAACCCTTTCTCCAGATCTGGTAGATGGCTTCTATATTTCACCATGGACTATGCTCTGCTACCCTTTTGAAGACCAAGATCCTGTGAAACACTCTTACCCTGTAAAGTCTTTCATGTGTTTTGCCATCTCAAAAGACTTTATTTACTCTTGGAGAATCTCTTTCCAGTGTAGTCACAGTACTTGACAACAGGCTTAAGCCATCCCCACACCATCCAGAACAGGCCATGTAACCCAGAACAGCTGGAAACGAGATCTGCTCCAATGCTTCACACTGACAAAGGACTTCTTACCACTCCACTCCAGCAAGCCCAAGCCAGCACAACGCATCTGGTGCAAGACCAAATGGCCACCCCAATCTGATGGAGCTCTTGTCACACAAAAACAGCAATCTGCAGCACTGGACATGTGCATGCTGTGCAGTCAGAACACAGCTTGCTGTTGTCCTATTAAACACCTCCAACAGACAGGAAGCACCTTGTTTGTATGCTGTTTTTCTGCAGCACCCATCAGAAATGGCCTGCACTGAACACTGCAGCTGCTGGGCCAAAATTAACCAAGAAGGCAATGCTACCACTGAAAGGGTTTCCAGCCTTGTCACCTTCCTCTGTTCCCAGAACTGCTGCTGTTCTTGCATCAGATTGCAGAAGTATTCTGGGGTAAAACCTAATTCTCAGTATAAGACCAGTTTCCAGATGACAGTTCTGCAATAGTGCACAGCATTATCAGGGTACAGCTGCTGATCTGTCAGTGCCATAGAGCAGCGTTAGTTGATCTTTGAACTCAGATAATTAGAGTAGTATTACCCAGCAGAGTGTGACACCAGCACCTCCGCCCTGCATTTATTCATGTTTTTCTCTGTCCAAGACCTCCCTGGTGTGAATGGGCCCAGTTTCAGGACAGCAATGGCTGCTGGCACTGAAGGATTCACTCTGATACAACAAAGCAATGATGAAAATCTGGTATCAGCAACATCCAGCTTCAGCAGAGAAAACGCAAAATTTGTTTAGCAACTACAGCAATTTGCTTACAGGTGAGTTCTCTAAAACATGCTGAAGTGCTTAAAATGTGGCCTGTCATCATGGCAGGTAACAACTCTGGGAGGGAGTGATGGCAGAGAAGATAACCCATCCAATAGTGGTGGGATTGCTTCATCCAGAAGGGGGGAAAGTGGTAGGAGCTTTCAGAGCCGCACACCCTTTTGCTCCCCAGCCTCACAAGACACTTTTGCAATGGGACGTGAGTGGCTGTGCTTGTAAGTTTGACACCATACAGGTCACAATCACAGCTGCACAAGGTGGAGGGACCCTTCACTAGCACAGCCCTAAGAACAGTGTATCAGAAACATCGGAACAACAACAGCTTCTGTAAAGATATAATGAAATTATATGAAAAGTTGGAGTTCAGAGTCCACAAGGATTCCTTGGCTTTCAGTTACTGGAGAAGATGCAGTTTCCACTGTAGATTTTTACTGAACTTTGGTGGAGTCAGTACTTCTGGATCTGAAAGGCAAACAGAACAAGTGTCAGAACAGGGGGTAACAGCAATATAGTTCCTTCAAGAGCTGTCAACTACTCTGTTCACTTTTCTTACATCAAAGGATGCTGAGAGAGCTCTTGACATCTATAATTTCCCTGAACTGACTGATCACCAGCCTGCACAAAAGAGTGTCCTCAGAACACCTGCTTACACCAGGAAACCTCTGGGCACACCAAGTCCCCTCTCAATTGTTAAGTGTTACTGTTCAGAACAAGGAGGCACAGGCACAAAGCCACAACCCCATTAGTGGCACAAAGCAGAACTCAAATCATTCACCTGTCACTGGCCCATCATGCACCACAGTGACCTGGCTCCGTTTGGTGTGAAAAAGAGGCACAAGGCTTTTTCTGAAGCCAGCCCTGGCAAGTGGCAATAGGCAGGTTTATCTATAGATTCAATTGAGGATTTCCCCAGGCAATTCTGGGACTAGGAGGGAAAGAGAACGCAGGACTAGTGGGCAGAGGGAAGACTGGGGAGTTGGGACCACCCTTTGCCAGGTCTCTCAGCCCCTAATTTTGTATTCACTGTAAGGACTTCAAGATGGCAAAGCAACATGACAGATTGTAGCCTGACCTGGTCAAGAGCCTGGCCTGACTGCCAAAGCCAGAGAGAAAAATTCAGCAGGTAAGTTACAAGAAGAATTATCTAACACATTCCTTAAGAAATCAGATTTTCAGTTTCCTCACAACAGATTGACATTACACACACAGGAAGCCAGGAGCAGTTGAGACATTTTAGCACAGGAGACAGTTTTAAACTGAGGCAGTTTTAGCACAGGAATTCAGAGCAAAATAAACTTTGTTGAGAAAGCTGCTCATTTGCCACAAGGCAGGATGGTACACCATGAAGAAAAGCAAGGAACCACCACAGCTGAGTAACTGGTACAAGTGTTGGCAGGTAGCAGTGCTTGGAGAGCCTCAAAGCTCACTAACCTCCCTGACATTTTACATCCAAACCTAACTCAGAGCCTCAACTAACCTTGTACAACAGGAGACACCATCCTCTTCTGCTGATATGCAGCCATAATGCTGTTTGCAGTTGAACTGGGTCCTAGGACCTGTAAGAAGCAATAGCCATGTTCCAACCTGAACAAAGCAAAGCACAAACAGGGATATTCTCAAAAGGAAACTCTGCTATTGTTCTCCAAAACCAGGAGACCTCACAGTACAAAGTGAAAGGAATGTGTGATCAAAGCCCAGTAATGTCTCAGAAAAGTTAACACAGAGGAAGGAAGGGAGAACTCCTTTCACACAGCTTCTCAGGACACAGAACTCTTCTCCCAGCACCTACTTCTTCACAGCACCATAAATGTAATGATTCAGCAGGACTGATTCCCTTACAGCACCATCAATATTTGAAGTTCATTTGGGAGTCTCTGTTCCCTGTCACACAGAACAATTTTAATCTGTCTTTAAGAGTCCTGCTATCAACAGTTAGGGAGAAGATACTGGGGGACATCTTGTGTTCACCATAAATGCTCAGAAACAACTTATTAGAAATAAAGACTTTTTTAACTCTGGAAGGGAACTAACTGAAGTCCTTGTGATTTCCTTATTCTGCATTAAGCTGAAGCTTAGAAGCCTGACATAACCCCTTCTTTTGGTAATATATACCTTATGATATATGGTTCAGACTAAATTGACCAGTCCCAGGCTGGACAACAACTACTCTAGTACACTTCTACCATTAGGCCTAGAAAAGAAGAGAGTGTTTCCATATTCTAGAAATTGCTTAAGATGGAGCTTACAAAAACAAGTCACCACTAGTACAAGGCAACACAAGCCTCAGGAGACTTCACCATATCCAGTGTGGCATTCAGTGCAAGGCACACAGTAGGCTAAACATGTTGTACACATCTACAGTCTACTGACTCAGCAGGTCCTGCATGGAATGTCTACTGAACCTCTAACAGAAAAAAAACCCAGATTTTGAAAGCCATGGAAAGATTCTGGGCTCTCTGCTGAGAAGGCAAAATACTGCTAAACACTTGATACTGTCTAGGGAGTGTGACAGGTATTGCAGATGAGCACAGACCAGGCTGACAGAGCTCTGTTGCAGGTCTGGAGTCCAGATTTCTGGGACTGAGGTCTCCATCAACTGCAAAACCTCTTCCAGGACTTGCTGCAGTGCCCCAGCTTGCTCATCATAACCAAAGAGCACAAGCTGCTTCAGAAGGATGTGTATCTCTCCTGCAGGAGGGAACAGAAGCACAAGCAATAAATAGCAATTAACACAGGTATACTAAATAAACAGTTGCACTTTTTTGCTATCAGCACACAGGAAGGAGAGCAGAACTCAGAACTGGTTCTGTTCCTACTGAGCCCCTACAGTATTCAAGAACAAAAGACAAAATCCGTAGTGCCACTGAGAAGGCCTCTTTTCTCTGCTCCCAAACTTCAAATGCAGAGAGCTCACACATTATTCTGAGCACAGAGGCAGATGAACTAAACCAAGGTCCAACACAGATGGCTGTATGGACCAGGCAGCTTTTCTCCCCAGCACACAGAGTAAGAACAAGAGGGGGCACACTACCTTAGCTGTCCTCATCCTCACAAGCTGCAGCATGGATTAAGATCACCAACTGTCCTACCTTTCACAGTCTCAACAGCACAAACACTCTCTCCCAGGACTTCCAGAAGGGCAATATCCTCAAAAGGACTCCCCTCCTTCAGGCTGTATCTCTTACGCTCCGCCTTGCGTCGGTTCTTTGAGGATCGCCTGAAAAGAGCGTGTTCAATTACAGTGTGCACAACAAAATTAACTACTAACAGGGTAAGTATGAAGGAACATCAACAGTGCGCATCACACCTGTCACTCAAGTGCTTGCTCTCTTCAGTGACAGAGGACTGCATGTAACCTTAAGCACTGTGACAATGTTTTCAGTGCTACTCAACCCTTATCCTTTGTGGTCTGAAACACAAGACAGGAGTCAGGCTGTTTCTCTGCTCCAAAAAAGACTGCTCCATGTTCCAGCAAGGTTAAAGCATGTCTACAACACAAAGCAGGAGCTGCTCCAAGCACAAAGCAGTAGTCTCTATCAGGCAAAGCTGACATTCACTTAAAACACGGGTGGCTGGGGTTTGTGCTTGGCTGTGAACATTTTAATTTCTGCCATCTCCAGAGCCTGCTCAGCTCCTACCCATGATCACAGGAAAGCAACTTCATTCATAGGCCAGACCTACTTGCATGATGTTCCCAAGTGATCCACACACTCTGACGCTGAATACTAAGTGCATTCTCTTTCTGTTTACATCCGGTCCACAAAAAAAAAAGTGTCTAAAAAGTCCACATTTTTCCCACAACTGTATTCCACAGTTCAGCCAGGGAATTCAGAAGTGGTCCCACAGACTACACCAGCCTGTTACACACCCCACCCCACACTGCAGCTCATATTCTTGAGAGCACTCAGTGCAGACAACCACTGTGGGAAGACATTGGTATGAGATTTAGTAGCAACCCCCACACACCAAGTGCAAAACCTGGGCCAAAGAACAAGAGACATGCGCACATGCTGTTAATATTTGAGAGGCTCTGCCTGTATTCTGTGTCTAGCTCTCTACAGCCAGCTATTCTGGCCACATGCCCAACACCCAGGGAGCCAGAACCCACCCAGAGTCTGTGTTCACAGCTCCTCTGCCGGGCACTCAGTTCCTGTTGCACTAGTAGCTTCTGGCATTTTCTGCTCTTTCCCTTCCAATGAGAGTTAAAATAACCATGAAATGCCTGTAATTAAAGCAGATCCAAGGCACACACAGCTGCAAGGAGGAGCATGCCAAGCATGAGCAAGCTGACCTCCTGAATGCTGATGCCAGAACAGTCACTACCTGATTTGAAGGCAGATACCTACGCTGATATTCTTGAATTGCTGTGTGAGTATTTGCTGTTCATGTCACTGGCTGTCACAACACTGCTGGTTTCAGAGAAAAGCTCCAATTCTGGGCAATTTGGCACTTCATAATCTGCAAAACATGGTCACAACTGTCACAGTGTGGAAAAAGGTCAGAGTTATTTCAAGCTTTCTCTCTGGTTGATCTGTGTTGCTTGCTGGGCAGATTTATTCTACCTGCTGGTGTTCTGGAGCCTTGTGGCTCCCAACCCCACTGAGCCAGCACACAAGAAGAAACAGTAATTGTGAGACACTGTTCCTCTGCCCTGGTGGGGATCATGACACTGAACAGCAACATCAGAGGGATGACAATCTCAGTGCAGCAGAGCTGCACTAGGACACAGCAGTCTGCTTTTGGAAAAATTCCCTGAGCCTATGTGAGCTGGCAGGTGAATATGCCCATAGATATTTGGCACAAAGGATATGCTGAGCACTATCTCACCCAGCCAAGATGGTACTGTGGAGACAATGCTGTGTCATTTTGAAGAGCTTTCAGGTGCAGTTTCATTCCAGGAAAGCTGTGACCCAAGGTAGAGGTGAAAATACAGAATAACCACACTCCAAGTACGGAGTGAGGAGGGGTTGAGAAGGGTGCTGTTTCACTGCTGTAGGTTCCACTGGAGTTAGAGGAGAGCACAGCTCCATCAGAGAAAACAGAAACCACAGACACAAATATGATCACAGCTACTTATGCAGGAGAAAGTCATATGCACTTCAATACCAACCCTGCAGGTTCTCACAGGCCTTCTCCTTCAGCTCTCGGACCACTTGCAGGCGACTCTTATGGCGAAGAAATGCCGTTTTCTGGGAATCTAGGAAGATCAGCTGGCTTTTCTGAGCTGCTCATTAAGAAAATCAAAACATAAACATTTTTTGCAAGAGAAACAGAAAAGCATATTTTACGCAAGCACAGTCCTTCAACAAGCTCAGAAATCAGGTGCAAAGCACACAAAAGGACTCACGTGGAAGGAAATTCAAAGCTTATAAGACAGGAGCCCACCAAGCAAGATACACCTGGATGTGGAGTGAGTTAACCTGCCAGACAAATATCTTCTAGAACAAGAGTCTTGTTTCTGATGCAGTAAGAACAGAAAGTTCTATGGCTAAGTCTCTTTCCATTAATTAGGTTTAAATTAAAGAAAAAAAATCCCTCAACTCATCAAGCATGAAAAGGAAGAACAAGGAATAGTAACAAAAATCCTTCCTGTGTGGAAGGGAGAATACAGCTATCAAATAATTTTTTATTTCCAAAAACTACTCATCAAAGCTTACAGGACAGCTAGCCATTTTCCTGATCCATAGGTCTGCTGCCACATGTGCTCTGGAATGAGGACTGTCCTGCTTGTTATGGACATGCAGACACAGACCCCTTTGCAGCTTTTGACTGTGAGGTCTGGAAAAGCTCCAAAGGAGCCTGACTAAGCTAAAAAGATACCATGACACTGCAGGGCTTCAAGATGCATCAAGGAGAGCCAAATGCAGGTAACTGAGCAGCATCAATTAGATGGAAGCAAAGTATCCTTCCATACACTTTCCAATACTGGAATGCTGTGACTTCCCACAGACCCAGCAAAGATCTTCTTTAGCCTCTATAGCACAGAAAAGTCTTAGATTCTTGCACAGATTCACCTTCCAAAATAGCAGGTTTCAAGTTGGTCTCCAAGATATCCAGTCTACCATACTTGTGAATCTGGATCAAGGAAAAGAAAAGAAGGTATCATTTAAGGATCTAACCCAGATCACATCCCTCTGTTTTTGCCCTCTAAAGATATCTTACCACTTCTGTTCTTACGATTTGAAGTATCTTACCAGTCTTAAAGCCTCTTCCCAAAGAGCCCCTTCTAAGAGCAGGAGAACAGCCTCCTCATAGTCCTAGAAGGAAAAGAGCAACCATGGGCTGCTGCTGATGTTAGTAATACACATTGAGGTAGAAGCTATTCAGATGGGTATTTCTATGCAGCAGTACCACAGTCAAGAGAGGACAACACTACTATGCCAGCTACTTTGATCTGTTGACATAAAAAACCAAACAAGCAAACAAAAACCACAAACCAACCCAGTGAAACTATGTTACTTCTCCCACACTAAGGGGAAATCCCTCTGGAACTCTCTTCCTTATTCCAGCCCTGATGTTTCAGCTGAGACAAAAGCTTTTCATACCAAAGCACGGGCAGCTTCACAAGTGGAAAAACTCAGGGACACCACATTTATCCCCAACCTGCTCACTGCATCACCCGGACCTGCTCTGCCCTCCCCAAGAGGGCCCATGGCATGGACTGTTTTGCTGTCAGCATGCATGGAGCCACAGGTGGCGCAGAAGAGAGGAAACATGGATGGTGTATCTGTTTGACAGAGGGCATTACTGGGACACAGGCAGGAGGGTGACTACATTACCTGAGTGTACTGCTCCAGGAGCATGGCTGCCTCTGCATGCTTCCTCTGTTCAACCAGTTTTCCTACCAGAAAAAGTGGAGTTTCAGCTTTTCAGAAACAGCTGGATTTTGTGCCACAAAAATACAAAGTAGAGGAAAATCCCACTCACTAAGACACTTTCTATCTGCTCACGCATGTACTCAATTGCTAAATTACAACTGTGATTTAAAAGGGGCACCATGTAAAAGCATTAAAGGCATGAAGGATTTAAATCATATTAAGTGACAGGAAAAGCAAATACTGGAGTATCCAACTCTGGAAGACTAGCCTTCCAGAAGCCATACTCCCTCTGTGTTAAGTAGCCCTTCACAAACTCCACCTCTGAGTAAGGCTGAATTCAGGACAATGCTCCATTTCTCTTGCTGAAATAGGTGAAATTTCTCTTGTTGAAATATTTACCAGGTCCACCCACAACACATCTCAGGTCTGATATGTGCTAGTGAGCACAAATTCTGTGACCAGCTATCTTTTTCTCCTTAGGACAGCACACAGCTTTACATGTAGCAGCTGGTCCTAGCTGCTAGCTAGCTTCAAGGAGAAAACAACATGCAGCTCCAAATTATCCAACAGCCTTTAAGGTCAGTGAATAGGCACAGCACTTGCACCAATTAATGCCTAGAGGCCTCAGTAATGTCAGACACTTCAGTGCATGTCCATTCCTTGAGGTTAACCAACGAGGCAATTTGGAAGAGCAGTCTGGCAACCAGCTGCAAGGGGACAATGCAAGAAGCAGTCAGCACTGGACAGCCAAGGCCACAGCTTGCTTGGCAGCTCCTGTGTTGCCTACCAATTCAGCTTCAGCATCTTTTGGTTCCTTTGGGAAACAAAGGTCATGTCCAAATGCAGAAATCCTTGGGGAAACATTGGATCTTTGTTCTCACTTAAGAAAAATGCTGCTGAATACTGAGGTTTCATTGAATTTTAGGAAAAACCAAAGTGAACCATAAATAACAGCAGCCACTCCTGCTCTGCACACTTCCATCTCTTCAAGGCCTACCTGCCATGCTCCGTGCCAGGCTAGACAGCTTATCCTTTGTGTAGCCAAGCCGTGATGCCATGCACAGGGCTTGCTGCCAGCTGCCACTGCTCTGAAAAGCACCAAGTGCTTTTGCAAAGATGCCAGCACGAGCAAATATCAATGCAGCCTCTTCATACAGCTGCTTCTGAATCAAGCACTCCCCATATGCATCACTGATATCCTGAAAGAAAGGGGAAAAAAAATTAAAAAAAATTACTAACATCAGTAGCAGTCCTCCATTAGTAAAAATTAAGGTCTCATCAACAAAAGCCTACTACCCAACTTCTCCAAGGAATTTCTAGGCACAAAGTTTCTACCCCATTTCAAACTGTATCAAGCTAAGGGCTGATGATCAGCACACGGAGACACTTCACAGAGCTACAGCAAGTGACACAGGGAGGTACCTAACTCTCCAAACCAAATGCTGGGTAAATTAGATACTGCAGGAAACCAGACCCTTCCTCCCCACCCACACGAACAGCTTTCGTTAGAATGTCTCTCTGAACCAACTTACTTTAGGAAACAGTGGCTCAAGGGAACATGCGAGCCCTGTAGCTCTATAGGCACAGGCTACTCAAAGCTCACTGTCTCCATGAAGAAGGAGCAAGTGGATTTGACTGGAAGGATACAGGGGGAATAATAAAACACTCCCAAAGAGTCATTCAGAAACAGACTTCCCTCATGAGTAAAGACTCCTTTCTGTTTTCACTGTGTTGCAAACAGATCGATTTTCTCTATTTCCCCTCTCACTCAACTCCTCCTTGTACAAAGGCTTGTGTGTTGTGTATTTACAATATCTACATTAGATTAAATGCATTTACATTTTATCTCAACCTTGGACAAGCTAACGTTCTTCAGTAATACTGAAACCAATAAGGGACACTAGGTACTAGGAAACAGCACATCTAAAAGCATCCAAGCTCTCCAGCACTTTTCAGAATACTTTAAGGATAACAAATTGTTCCCACACAATCTGCAAGCCACACAGAGGTCAAGACAGGAAGAAGTCTTTCTGAGGTTATGGGAGTTATTCAGCACACTCCAAGATAGTGCAGCAGAAGAAACAGGACTTCCAGGTGCTCTCTGAGTCACAGGACTGAAGGAATAACAACCATTGATGATCAGGCCCACAGGGTTAGTGCTGAGAGTCATTCCAGCTCTTATCTCAGAGGAGGGTCTCAGACAACACTGCAATAGCAATGACCTACAGAACTTGAACACCAGAAACTGCGGCTTCATTCCTGCCCTCATGCAAGGTGCTGAGGGTATCCAAACACATGCATAAGGGAATAAAAAGCTTTGACACTGCACTGTTACGAGCTTACGCACCTTGTACTCCTGAGTGCTAGAAGGGTACAGCTTCAAGGCCTCAGAATACAGATTCTGATCCTTCACCAAGTTCAGGAATTCAGAGAAGTGTTCAGGACCTGCAGAAATAATTTAGTTTTTTTAAAAATAAACGAGAAGGTACATGGCCCTCCCAGCTCCCAGACAGTCTGGGTTCACACCACCAAGAAGCAACTAGACGTGTGTGGGTGGAAGAGCACCTGTTCTACTACTGTAAAATCAAGGCATTCACTTCTTTGAGGTTTGCTCTGCTTTTGCCAGAGATATTAACCAAGGAAAAATTATTTAAACAGGAACAACATGAGACTTCATGTGCTTCATGACCACAGAGCAGTAAACATTTCTTTCTCCCTGCACCAAGCTACAGTACAAAAAGCACGTAGTAGAAGATCACCAGACATTACCAGACGGGAAGATAGTCTTGCACAATCCTTCTCTTTCTTCAGCTATTTCCCCCCAGAGCATCTCCAAAATGGAAATGTTACACTGCAGAAATCCTCCTTAGGACACCTACCACATTTGCTGAGGTGGCCAAGAGCTTTTGTGTATCTCTTCAAGTGTCTGTCTATTGTGTATCGCTGATAATTGGTTTCCATTTTCTGGAGGGCATTTAAGAAGGGCAAGTATTCCTTTGGGTCCTGCAAAGAACAATAAAAACTGCAGTTGAGCTAATCTGCTAAAATCCTTATTTGCACCCATCTTCACCAACACACAGTCCCATTTTGAAAATATATGATAATATGCCAAAAAAAGGCTTTTTCCAAATGTAAGCCATCTTGAAAAATCAATTTGTGCATATACTGTTGCCAGAAATTACTAACTTAAATTACCAGGCTCCCACATGGACTTCAGCAGTATCTAAAGGCTGGTAACACTTAAAATTCAAGCCTATGTGTCATATCAAATGCTGTTTTCAATTATCTGTGATTACGTATAAATTTGCAGCCATATCAACTTCCCCACACCAAAGGTCATAAAACCCATTAACATGAATAGGGTGTTCTAACTGATGGGCAGCAGAATTTGCTGTAACATTAGGAAACTCAGAAGATGCAGATGGGCATTTCAGTTCAGAGACTTCACATTAAACCCACATGAAGACACATGCTATTATCATGGGCACCACTACACAAGCAAGAATCAAGAGCACAGAACTGAGACTGGAAGGCATGCACTCACAATGCTCCAGATACTAGTGCCTCCCTTCCCCAGAACTACTTCGCCTTGCTGCTCTAAAAAAGCACTGTTTCACCTTGAACACTAATAAATTTCCAAAGCTGTGCTCAGGAAGTACCAAAGGATGCAGAGACATGACATCTTCCCAGCATCATCCCAAGCACACACAAGGCTTCTGAGCAACTGGAATCCTGCCTGGGTAGAGAGCCATTACTAAGAAAACATGCATGCTGATCTGCAGACTCCAAAGAACCTTTGAGAAAGTAAAAAAATAAGTTTCTTAGCTGGAACTATAAGCCAAGACCTTTTGAGACTTCTCTGCCACCATGACGACTAAATCAAAGTCGTACGTCCCCAAGGAATAATCATACAATTCATTGACATCCACAAGGAAAAGCAGGTACTTCAGTGCTTCTTCTGCACTCACAGCTTGGACATCTGGCGTAATGCTTTCTGCAACAAGGTAAAGAGGCATATGGTCTGTTACACCACCAGCAGTGGAACCTGCTGTGAGGAAAGGATGCATCATCAAGCACAACCCTGACATCAGAGAGGGACCATCAGACTAACAGCTTGTTCTATCTTGCAGAAGGGTTACTTTGCCTTTACTGGGCAACTTCAAGGACCATCCCAAGCATAGCACTGAGCGTGCAACTGTGACAAGCTAGAAGCATCAGCACAGAATAAAGGCAAAGTTTGCTAGCTTGAGACACCACAATCCAGAATAAGAACTTCCTATTCCGTGCTGGGAGAAGTAGAGCTCCAACTGGAAAGTGAAAACAGGTCCAACTCTGGGGTATCTGCCAGCAAACTTAGGTAAAAGGGTGAGCTGAGGGTGTATCTTAACTGATATGCTGCTGTATCTAAACACACAGCTAGTTTCAAGTACATTTCTGTTTTCTGGCTTGCTCCATAAACAAGTCACCTTAAAATAATTTTCTTGGTGAACCATGCTAACAATCAAAGTTTTGAGGAACACATTCAGCGCAGTAGCTCAGGGTGTAGCTGCAGTGAAAGCTGCAGGTTGAGCTCTGGGTGGTGAGTTCCAGTGTGAACTGCCAACCCCTTGCATAACAAAGGGGACAGAGACCTGTGAGACACTGAGACACAGCAGGAGCTGAGGACCTCCACATTTTTGCAGGGATAGACTATGAAGGTATAGAAGTTCTCAGAGGCCCAGGGGTTCCTTCATTCAGGGTCTCTTCTCAGAGGCACCAGGTGGACCTCTATTTTGTTACTTAGTTATTGTGCCAAGACTAAGTTATATTAAGGCTGGAGATGTCTGAGACTCTGCTGTGGGAAAGAAACCTGGGGTTGAGCTGGTAAGGAATCCTGGTCTGAGTGTGGGGGGTGGTCCCAGCTCCAGTGGTGCGAACGTGACTGCCAGTGTGGCTCCTGGATGGTCAGACAGGGAAGCTTCCTCCTTAACAGCTTTTTTTTTTTTCCCAGACAGCAAAGTTTCCTTAACACAAAGCCCCTGCAAACCACCCATTTTCAAAACTTTTGAGTTCCTGATACAAAACCTCGAAGATCATGGACCTTCTGGAGAGCAATTTCCAATTCTGGAGGACTCTTCTTTACATGTGCTGTCAGTATCGATAGGCAGTACCTGAAGAAAAGAGAAGTGGTGAATGAAAAAGTGAGAAGGCAGAAACACAGCTTATTCCTTTTTTAGCAGTTTGTGGAAGTTCTAGTTTATGTCTTAGTAGACAAAAAAAAAACAACCAAAAAAACTGCTCAGGTACTTTGATTCTCCTAAAGGAAGGCAGCAAACATGGGAAAAGAACAGAATAGATCAGAAAGGTTTTTCTACTCAGCATGTCTTCCCAGACATGTCACAAAGCTGGAGATGAGTTTTGAGTAAAATGAGCTTCATTACCATGCCAGCCAGCATGAAGAGGACATCTCTCTCTCTGACATTTCAGATAGCTGGACACAGTTTTCCAAATGAAATTTGCCATGAAAATAGCTTTTTTTTTATAAAAGGAAAGTTTTCGAGGGTGTTATTTATACTTTCATACAATTCACAGTTACTGCTTCAAAATAGGTTTCCCAGCCAAGCAGACACTTTATTTTCTGAAACTGTTTGCTAGGAAGTGTCTAAATTCTCAGGGCTCAGCAGCTACCCACCACCTGTCACTCCTCTCTCCACTGTTAAATATTAAGCTGCCAATAGTTTAGCAACATTTCACCAGGCACTGTTACTATCCTATTTTCCTAGCTTTTATCCTTGTCTGGTGTTAATTCATCCAAGGAGGACTGTTACCAAAAAGGTAATCAATCAGGAACACGGAGCTGATCATTTACACAGTAATTCAGTGTCAAATGGAACAGCTGATACCTTTCCAAAGGGCCAGCTGCTTCAGTCAGCAACTCAACAAGAAGAAAATCTTGCTCACGTCTCCACCTGCACACAGACTGATCCTAAATTGAGGGTATATCCCAAACCTTTATAAGCATCCTGCATCTATTATTTTAATTCTGATAGTAAAATGTTGGTATGCTATCTGTGGAATTATTAGATGTTTCCAGGACAGCATCCTCAGCAGAAGCAAGGCATGGTTTAGCTAGTTTTGTGAAGCACAAGCTCACCTCAGAGAACCTAGAGCAAATTAACTGATGTGAAGGACAGCTTCACTTCCTGCCAATGACTTATTAGAAATCTCTCTAATGGTTTCTTCACCTACAGTAACAAAGTGCTCACTTTTGAGGGTCAATGTGTTCCATGGCAGCTCTCATCACGTCACATATGAGGTTTACTTTTTTCTGATCAGGATGCTGGCGTGGCTCGGTATTGCTGCTACGATTCAGAGATGGGTACATACTCTTCGTGAAATCTTCTTCTCTAGATAAAAACAGGTAATATGAATAAGAGCACTGTCCATCACGTAGCCCAGAACAACGACAATAAGGTTAAGGAACTCAAATGCATCCATAAAATAACTACTCATCAGCTGCCACACTAACAGAAAGCTCTCCAAAATCTCTGTCAGTCCCAACTGATTGCCAACCAAGAGAGACATTAAAAAAACACCCCTAAAACTGGTCAAACAACTACTTCAGTAGCACAAAAAAATAAGGAAGGCAAGATTTACAAGATACAGCTGTCTTCTACTAAATCCACTGTGGATTTATCCACTGAATAATTCAGAAAAATAAGCCATTTGCTATTATTTCTGGTCAGGTTAAAACTGAAAATCAAACCAAACACCTAAGTGATAGCACCACTTCCTACACAATTATTTACTTTAGCAAGCTTTAGAAGTCCTGAAATTACCATCATCATAAAGCTTCCTCATTGAGCCTTTAAGAAAGAAGTCAGGGGACTTGATTTGAGGATCCAAGCAAGTATCTTGGCCTCAGACTCTAGATATGGAGTGCCATCTTCCTCCTCTTTATAAGGGAACAAAATTTTCTCTGTTCTCATTTACTGCTCTACAGCAAACCAGCAGAAAAGTCTAAGTACTCAGATAACGCACTAATTAGTTGCCGCAAAAATCTAATGGCTGCCTGTAAGCTGGAATTCCCAACAAGATACACTATCCCTGAAACTATTAAGCTTACTCAAGCCTTTATGACTCAGCATGCCAGATTTCTGATTCCTTCCACCCACATCAAAGAGTTGCCAATGTTTTGACAAAATAATTTACCATCGATTACATGCATGCTTCCATTTGCAGACTTATACTCACTTCAGTTCTGTGAAAAACAAGTTGATGTAATTTACAGAATCTATCTGCCTGATAAAGGTTTCTGTGTTTTCCAGAAATACCTGAAATGAACAAGAATATTACCACTGTTATTCTAAACACTAAGAACATGTACATCAAGTACAACAGTAAATTCAGAGACCTTGTCTGAAAGTACAGGATGAAATGCTAAATTGGATCTGTCTGCATGATTATGTTACAGTACAGAACAGCCATCACTGCTGAAAGCAGAATCAAAGCACCACCTACACTTTTGAGCCCACTGTTCAGTGGTGATGGATTCCAGGGTAGATTAGTATGGCGAACAACACAAGAGAATTGGGGAGACTTGCCTTGGGATTGTGGTCATAGAGAAGATTTAGGTTGATTCGCAGCTTCCTCATACACTGAAAAGCTTCCCTGAACATAAGCCTGGAGGAATGAGTCAAGTGGGACAGTTTATATAGTGGATGAGATGCAATACCCGCAAATAAAGGCAAGTGACCAGAGCTAAGCAGAACCAGGTGGAAGAGAACAGCCTACACAATAAGCTGTGTAGACTGCCTTCCAGAAAAATGTGCAAGGTCAATACTGTTCACTGCTGCCCCCTGCAGTGGGACACACCACCACGCAAGGTTGATGAAGCAATACAGAATTTAAATTATTTTTATTTCCATTAAAAGAGAGTGTTACACTTTGGATCAATTTCCCTTTCAGAAAATTTAACTGTAAATGAATTCAGTAAAAAATGGAAAACAGCTAGCTTAATCCTGAAGTGACTGAGATGTCTGGAGAATGGAGCAGATGAAGATTTCTCCCACCCACACAATCTCAGCACACATAGTAAGCCCTTCAATGGGGAAGTGAGAAGCACCTGGCACCGCTGAAAGCTAGACTTTTAGGTGGTCACCCCAGAAACAGTTTTGTTCCCTCTAACACGGGCAATTCCTCTTAGTTTAGCTTCCCTCTCTTTTCCAGGTCAGTCAACCTCTAACAATTCAAACTGGTGGAGGGAAGACAAGAATACACCAGTGCCATCTACCTGTCCAGCCACTTCCGAATCTGGGCAAGAACCAGAGCATGGTGATGAATGGTCTCCAAATTTCCTCTTGGCATCTGTAACACAAGATCCACACAATTACTTACTTGTAGTTACTCTGCCTACGTTGTAGACAAAGTGGCCAATTTCTTAGGCCTGTCTGCTACTTGCAAGCACATGGGCCTCTTTGCTCACTCGAGGACATGCAATTTCAACAACTGTGGAAAAACATCTGGAAATATATTTTCTCAGTTCAGAAACATTCCTTCCTCAGAAGGCTGGACTCTACCCAACCAAGCATGACCCGGAGCAATCCTATCAAGTTTTCATGTTAGTCCTGCTCTGAGGAGGATGTTGGGCTCCACACTTCCAAAACTGCCTCTCAAACTACATCATTCTCCATTCTGTGAATCTCTGCCAGTTCTGAAGAGCGAGCTCAGCAAAAAACTAAGTGCCAAGGCTAAGGGAGGGCTGCTGGTAAGTACTAGGAAGTGAGTCTTGAGATTCATGGTGAGAAACCACAATACGTAGCACTGCACTACCTCAGCCATTAGGAACTTGAATAGTCCTTCCCAGTTCTGCACGTATCTCTCTGCCTATACTGAACCTAACTCCCACTGGCATGCTCAAAATCCCTCTGCATCCAGCTGGGCAGCTGGAGATTTGTGAGGTGGTGTGCTGCAGCACTAGAGGACATCAGCTTTGTAGCACTGCACACATTTTGCAGGATGGCCAGCTACCCACTGTGACAGGCCCCTGCACACCCTGAAAGCAGATGCCACCAGACATGGGCAGAGCACTGACCTGCAGCACCACCTTTGTGTCCTGGGGAACAACGGTGACGATACGTGAGCCTCGCTCCACCTTGCGCAGGGTCTCACTGTTGGGTGCAGTAGCACTGCTCAGGCCAGCCTGGAGGGCTGAAGACAACATTTATCAGCACACATGGCACATGCAGCAGAGTGCCCCAGTAAGGACCTCCTATGTTGCAGGAGCCCAGCAACATTGTACTAGACCAACCAAGCCACCAATACAGCAGTGATCTTCAGCAATTCCTGTCAGGATGAGAACTTGCTCAGTGCTAGCCACTGTTGTACCTGTACACAAAGCAGAGGTGTGTCCTCTGTACAACAGGATGACAGAGCTCAACAGACCAGGCAAGAGTAGCACTAAAATGTGTAGAGGACCAGTAAGTTGTCATTCTGCCTCTACCAAGGTCATCACACTTCTCGTAGCCAGACACCACCAGAAACTCTTTCTACAGTGATCCCCTCTCTACCGCACACCCTCAAATAGCACAGACTACTTCTTTTGGACATGGAGGGAAGGGAGGGAATGCAGGGCTAGGCTATTGAAAACAGTGTAAGGGTCAACTACAGCACAAATTCTCTTTCCTGCAAAAAGCATGTGATATATAGTCAGTTCCTTGAGCTCCTTGCTTTTTGGTAGGTTTCTGAAAGCAGCTCTCTTATTCTCGTCTCTTTAACAGTTCCTTTGAGGAACCCAAATACAGCAGGTTTGGATGTGAAAAATGGGGACATCTTGTGCTTCCAAGACAAATGCTATGAGTTACCAGCAGCAGGCAGCCATTGCTGATATTTACCTTTCACTGATAAGTTCTTGAAGCAGAAGCACTGACAGGTGTGGGAGTTGGTTGTCACCAACAAAAACTCATTGTATGTTGTGAATGATGTGATGTTAGAAGCAACCTGTAAAAAATGAAGTTTATCACAGTTTAGACCAGAATAGGAAAGCTGCCTTTGGCAGAGGAAAAGGGGATGGAGTGAGGAGCAAAAGCTTTGTACCTCAATATCATTAACAAAAAACCGGCATCGATCTGTGAGGCCCAAGATCACCTCCTGTAATAAAAATGATGACAACTATGAGCTATCATCATCAAAACCTCCAGTATTTCACAATACTGATAAGCTGATTGAAGTTACCTTACAATTAGGTACCAAGTACCTCATGTGAATTACTTAGAGAAGCTGGACAGCAAGTCATCCAACCTCTCTTCCCGGAGTGCTTAAACTTAAGCATCTTTAAACACTGCTGGCTGAAAATCCAGCTTGGCCTACCCTGTAACTGCACAGTCACAAAATGGAAGCAGAAGCCACACTAGAAATCTAGGTTTTTCTATTCAGCAACACTTGGTCTAGGATACCAGAGGAAAAGGACCACTACAGAGCAGAGCAAAGCAGGTTCTTACAGCTGGATGCACACTGAAGGACGGAAACCTCTCAAATATCAGCAAAACATCTAGTCATTCTTTAAGCTGTTGTAACTATCAAGAAACCATCTCCAATAGGAAAAACCAGTAGTAGGAGATCGGCAGTAACTCAGTGCAGCCATACTGGCTAATAGGTTAAGTTCATATAAAACAAAGCAAAATGGTCCTTTCAAAAAGAGCACAGCAGTAACTGCTAGAAATTTCCAATATGAAATTTCTCACTCTTTAATGAAATTACTCATTATATTCATAGAATGGGGTGACTGGGTGTTAACTGCAATCACCAGAAATGCTCTAGAAGGCAAGAGAAGATAAGCTCTCAGCTCTGCATAGGACCTTATGAAGAACATCACGAACAAGTATCATTGGGCCCTGGGCAAAGGACTATGGTGTACTTTTGACACAGAGAACAACTGAGTAGGGAATTTAATCTGCTCACACTCTCACTTACTTCACCACTGATCCTCGTGATGGAAGTCTGCACACAACGGTAGGGGAACTGAACAGCAGAGCCACTGCTGCTCTGCCAGGGCTCAAGGACTGGAGTAGAAGCCTCTAAGGAGCAAAGAAGATCTAATTGTTTTCCAACCAATCAAAAACGCAGACATTAAAACATATCTCAAGAAAACTAGAACTGGGAATAAGCTACACTATCTGACAGAGGGGAGGAATGCTGCCACAGAAGTCCAGGATGCAGTGGACAAGAAGGTGGTAACTTCTAGAGGCTCAGTAGTGCCTTTATTCCACCGTGGAATGAGAGAGAAGTACTATGGATGTGGCAGTCAGTCAGCACTGAACTTTGTGGGTGTGCATATGTGCATTAACATATGTATGTGTATACGTATAAAGTTACTGTTCATTGAATTCTGATACAAATCACTAATTTTGGCCCATTTCTGGGAGCAGAGGAAACGTGAAACACAGCACCAACTATTCAGCAAGAGTCACTCAAGTCCCTGAAAGTCAAATAATCTCATTAAACCTTTTAAGAAATATGTAATAACTACACCTAAGACCGGGTACTGTAACACGACCCAGCTTACCCCACAGGTATTTTAGGATCCGTCTATCAGTCAGCTGCAGAGCTACAGTTTTGGTCACTGGGCTGCTGTACAGGCTGATCAC
Organism: Aphelocoma coerulescens; assembly: GCF_041296385.1. Taxonomy (NCBI): domain Eukaryota; kingdom Metazoa; phylum Chordata; class Aves; order Passeriformes; family Corvidae; genus Aphelocoma; species Aphelocoma coerulescens. The sequence continues at coordinate 48,173,657 of NW_027184085.1, forward strand.
TTCTCCATCTACAGGCACTGACAAGCTGACGTAAGACAGAGAAAACACAGAACATCAGTCACAGCAGATACACTGAACACCTTGTTCCTGCCTTTCTTGTAGCCAGATGAAAAGATGCAGATCTCCAGCACGGACATACTTTGCTCATGTAAGGATCTTCTGCAGTCTTCTCACACCTATGTCAGCTGACAGTGGCACCACAGAGCACCAGCAACTCCAGCCAACAGGCATTTGCCTGACTGTGCTGGTCACTGTCTGCACTGCAGCACTCTGCAAACACACACCTTTTTCTGTTCTACAGTTCATATGCAAATCCTTCTGTCTTCGCAGTGTAAGTGCTTGCAGAAAGCTCCCCAATCTCTTTGGGAACTGTATTTCTGTACCCCAGGTGGCTTTCTTTCGTGTCTGGTTTTAGCTCAACTGGCCCCACAAAGACCAGCGGGTGAGGAGGAGAAGGATGAGGAGGAGAAGGAGGAGGACAGAAGTTTCGATGGCTACTGATCCCCTTCTGGACCTTGATAATGGTGGGCAAAGGGAAGAATGAAGGAATGCAGTATCATGTGCCACCCCCCCTCCTGCAAGGGCCTCAAATTCCAAGGAACAGAGCCATCCTGTACTGATACATGTTTAACATGCACCCTTGCCAGGCCAGGTGTAGGCATTAGGACTACAGGCAAGTGCTGACCAGTAGCCAGCCTCATGAGCTGTTTGGTTCTCCTGCAGGAAGACAGCCAAATTCCTTAAACCACGGCCTCAGGCTGCATGTCTATTAAAAGACTTAATTCCTTCTAGGCACTGTCCAAAAGCATTCTCAGACTTCAGCCACAACTGACAGATCTCTAGTACCGTATATTCAGGCACTCTTCTTCGGCTCCAGCCACATGAGGCACTGCAGTCAGATGGTGAAGGACAGACTGAGCAGCATGCTGACCTTGACCAACAACCAGGAAGCTGTCATCTGGCAGCCAGGTGAGAAATCGGAGCCCCAGAGGATTCATCACTTCATTGCTGCCACTGCTCACATCAACTCTGTCACAAAGTAAAAGAGGTTGGGACACAAATAGAACCTGATTTCAGTAGGCCACCTCACTAGAGAGGCAAAGGACTTCCTAAGCACAGCCCAGCTATTCAGATACACAGCATGGCTAGGAGGGCTCCAGTGCAGAAACACAGATACCCAAAGCATGAATCCTGCCGCAGGCTAGACTGGAGATAAAGGATAAGACCTAGGAAGTTCCATTTGTTTTCCCTAGGTAGTACTGCTTCCATGCCAACTACCTCTAGGAACAAAGAGAGAGCATGGTGGGACTTTTAACCTTGTCACTGTCTCTGCCATGCAAGCACCTCTGTTGCTCTGTATGCCATCATCGTGGGCCTCAGCACTGTACCATCATTCCTCTGTGCTTCTGCTCCCAGAGCCAAAGTGCTGCACCAGGCACAGGACGGGATATCTCAGTGCTGTCACTGACAGTCACTGGTTCTGCCAGATAGAGACCTCAGTAAAGGGCACTTCTCAGCACTACTTGCAGACACAGTGTGAACAAAATGAAACCATGTTATCTGACAGCCTTCTAATAATCTTGAGAAAAGTGGTCAGAGCTGTGACCTCTAAAGCATCCAGCCAGGTACAACCCTCTTCTCCCCTCTACAGCTGTACTAGTTCTGCATTACCTGTAGGTTTTATCCAGGTATGGTGTTTCCACAGCTGCTCTAAACCCATTTCCTCCCACAGCTCCAAACTTGACAGTAGGGTCATTCACTGTACTCTGTCCTAGCAAATGCAAAGAAGAACAAAGCAGAGTTTAGAGATCTTCCCAACAGAGCCCCTTCCATCTTCAAACTTATCAAAAAGTAGATGCTACATGAAACTATTAAAAAGGTCAGACAATGCTATCCCTACTTGTACAGCCAAAATGTAATTCTCATTAACACCTGCTCTGAGGAAGACAGTCACATTCCAACATTGCAGTACAAAACAGCTGTTTTCTCACAGCATGCTGTATATAAAACTGCTCTGGGAAGTGCTGGGTGCTCCAGACAGATTCTCAGACACCTCCCGGTGCCACTCAGCATCATACCATCAGAGCGGCTTACACAAAATACCATGTGCTGCACTCAAGCTGAAGCTAGGCAGGGGAATTATTACCAGCACAATTACATAGTCAAGAGACAAACACTGTCTCCTCATGAAGTCAATGCACCACCAAAATGCTTGTATGTCACTCAGTCTACTGGATATGAGAGCAGAGCTTGAAGTCACACTTAAACCAAGTACGTCTTGTGTAAAGGTTTGAGTGACCACCACCTTACTAGCCCCCCATGGTACACAGGGTTTCTTTTAACAAAGTTGCAACATGCTCTCACCGTATCTGTACACAGAGATCCTGTTGTCAGCATCCAGGACAGCCATATCCCCACTATGTTTGGGATCTGTGTGAAATGCAACCTGATTAACTGCCTGTTGGAGCTGGAGCTCATAGGTACACATGGGTGGAGGCACCACAGCATGCTGGAATGCTGTGACAAGCACTTTATCTGTGGAAGAGAAGAAAATCCAAGATGCACACCAGTCCAAATGTTAGTGAGGCTCTTTCTGGATTCTTTACTGAAGTAGAAATAATGTTACAGAAAATGGTTGCTGTGCTGCTAGTGGTTATCTTCAGTGAGCCACCCGTGAAGCTTCTATCAATTACATGGACCCCTCCCTAAAAGCTTTGTAGAAACAACAACTAAAAGAAGAACTATCATAATCCCATCCAGCCTGAATACAAAATGCTACACCACCTTTTCTGACCCTGGAGCTGGAAAGCTGCCCCACTGCTTACCTCCATCTATAACAGCCACATTTGCCATATGTTGACTGTTCTCCCCCAGCCCATGGTCTGTGGTCCAATGCCAGTCGTAGAAGAGGTAATGCCAGCCCTGGCAGAGTATATGTAGTTTATACAGGTTCTCTCGGTCCCAGAGCAGTGACACCAACTGATTTTCCTCCAAGCTACCAAAGTGTAGACTTTGCTTCAAGTACCAGTGATAGTTCCCCGTGGTCCATAGCTGAACTGTAGAGAAACAGATAGTTACTACAGCCTAGTATATGAGACTGAGCTCAAACCCTCCCAACCACCACTGCTCTTCCAGGGGTGGGTTAAGTGCAACTAAAATAATAGTTGTAGCCTTCAGTCCATGAGCTGTGTCATACATCACACAGCACAAGAAAACACCACACTGTGCAAAAGTCAGTCCTAGAATTCATTGAGCTACCCTTGGGAGATAGTAAACCCTTGTTTAATGAAGGGCTCACACCTTTAGTATTCCATTTGTACCACTTCCAGTTACAGCAGCCTGGAACATGCTTTGAGCTCAGGCTGACAACTGGTTCTTCCTCACCAGCTGTGCTGGTTTTGTTAATTTTATCCATAGTGTCAATTATGGGACTGTGTTTTGGATCTGTGCTGAACACAGGGGGGGGTAAACGATGTTTTAGTTATTGCTGAGCAGGGTTTACAGAGAGCCAAGGTTTTTTTTGCTTTTCGTACTGCCAAGCTAGCAAGGAAGTTGGGGGTGCATAGGAGGTCAAGAGGGGACACAGCCAGGACAGGTGACCCCAGCTGACTAAAGGAACCATGTGACATCATGTTCATATATAAGGTGAGGGGAAGAGGGAGGAAGAAGGGGTATTTGGAGTGATGGCATTTTTCTTCCCAAGTAACTGTGGGATATATGAATATGATGGGGCCCTGCTGTCCTGGAGGGCTGAACACCTGCCTGCCCATGAGAAGCGGTGGCTTTGCCTTTTATGGCATGTGTGGCTTTTGCTTTCTCATACTAAACTGTTATTATCTCAACCCACGAGTTTTCCAGCTTTTACCTTCCTGATTCTCTCCCCGATCTTGCTGGTGGGGAAGTGGGCAAGAGACTCTGTGAGGCTTGGCTGCTGTCTGTGGTTAAGCCATGACACCAGCACAGCGGTCTCAAAGCCATTGGTAAGCCTCCACAGTGTCTCCTAACTTGCAGGTAAGTACCCACTGCTAACCACATTTGCAGTAAAGCACTAAGAGCCAGAGCCTCATGGGGTGCTCTCACCGTAAGTGTTTGTGTTGGAGTTTTCCACCTTCAGGTCTTCCAGCCATATAGCCAGGATTGTAGAATCTGCATTCCAAAGCATTTCATTAACCTGCAGAAACAAACATGGCTCTTACTGATATTGTTGGTCCCAGATAGTTTACAAGACCAGGAGGTGTTCCTTATCTTCAACAATGAAAGGTGCGTGGGTTAATACAAAAACAGAGCCCTCATGTACCGCAAAGCTCCTGAGAAGGCATCCTGTAAACCCCACAGATGAAGAGGCCACAAAAATGACAGTAGCGTTCTCTTTGCTTCCCCTGACACTGAGAAAGAACCTGCCAAAAGACCTCTCAGCATCCAAGCACAGAAGCTGAAGTAATGCCCTAGCAATACCTTCTCACTTATTTGGGACAATGTGAGTATATAACCTCACTCTTGCAATGGCTGACCTGCTGAAAAGTACTTTTGAATCATTTGCCTGGTAGAAAGTAAACAGAGCCCAGAAACTCCCCAGGGCTACAATCATCATGCACTACATGTCTTTGTACTACGGGCATGCAGAGGGCATTGCATCTTCTCCACAGGCTTCTTCATTGTTCTCTTTTCAGGTCACTTCTTCCATTAGGATAAGCACGAAGTATTAGGTTATAACCGCTCCCTAGAATCTGGAAAAGATCTAGCCCTTTTCTCCATTACATCAAAGAAGCCCAGACAAATAACTTACTTTGACCTGCCCTTTCTGGAAAGGGAGGGTGAACTCTCCATGAAGAAGACCATTCTTTTCCAAAAAAACCACATCATGTCTGTTGGGTTTTTCCTGTGTAGATGCTATCAGGTTTCCTGAAGGCCTTAAAAAAGAACCAAATGAAAAGTCATTATTCACACAATCACTAACTGTCATCTTAGACCCCAGTCATCTCCCATTTTTTCCAGTGACATGAAGAAAAAGGCAGCAGAGGATGTGTTTTCCTCAGTGCTGTTCAGATAAAGTCATAGGTCCAGCACAGATCAGAGCTCATGATATCTACAGGTGACCAAATAAATGCCAGCACTAGGAAAGGAACCTGTAATATTCCTTTTTATACAGTTGAGCCCAAACCCACTTGACACTGACCATATGCAGAGAATCTAACCCTTCTTCCCACTTGCAATGCAAGTATTAGGATTTTCAGGGTTTAAAGGCCTACTCTTCCTCATGCTGAATCAGAAGGCAGCTTTCTCAAGTTTTGGGAAAAATCAACAAAACACTGAAGACATGAAAATGATGCTGATCAAAGACTGTGACCAGGGAATAAAAAGCAACACTGCTGTCAGCATGCAGACTGCTATACTACTCACTTCCAGGACAGGGCTTGTTCTAATCCGGAGATAGGCTCACTTGTTGACTGCAGCACAAGCTCTCTGCTCCACACCCGGACCTTCCGGGCACCTACAGGTTGAGAGACCAATGAGACAAAGGTCTAAGAACACACTGGGAAGAGACTTTCCTAATTTTATGAGGGTAGAAGAGCAAATTTTGATGCACATGTGTAAAAAGGAGATTCCTTGTGTACACCTTAAGGGCTAACTTCTGTCTCAGGCAGTTCTCCCTTCAGTAACCAAGTGACTGAAGGAACTGTGTTAGGAATTTCAATCTGATATAATTCAGTCACAGTCATTTCCCCCTCTAGCTTTCACCATGGGAATGTTAGAATCTTCCTATAAATTTATGATCCTCCATAATCTGAAGTACTGAAGGTAAAAACCCAAACTTGTGGAAGAGCTCTGAAGTTTGGTGCAGTTCAATATGTTGACCAATACATTTGAACTCCTCAAAAAGTAGTATTTATCATGGAAAACATCAGTTGCAGTCTTAGAAGTAAGCATATGCTTATTACCTCTTTGACTTCAGGGCATAACCAAGGGAAACGTATTACCAGTATTTTAAAAAAAGTGTGCAAGGCTAAACTCTAGTATAAGGGACAGTGGGTATATGAACCCAAACTCATTCATCCATTCGGCATTGAGAGCCTATCAGGTATTGCTTAAAACTTGAGCAGGTGAAAGAAGCAGTTCAGACAGTATCTACAAAGGAGTACTCCCTCCTGGCATCTCACTGAACTGAAAATCAAACTGCAAAGAAGGTATTCAAAATACTGTATCTATAAAATGGCTCTGAGAACATGAGAGCAAAGGGCAATTAAATAGCTCAACTCACTCTTGCTTTAAGTGGCCAACAGACCACAAACAGTTCTTGCCTTACCTAGATTCTGCTTAAGAAGCCCTTTACACACGTTGGTATTGCAAAGAAGTTTGGTGCCATACCTGTCTCTGGACAGACAGCACTCACTGCAACGAACTGCCCGTCTCCTCTCCACGTCACCCGAGGCCTGCCATCGTCCCAGGCTGGTGTAGGTAACACTTCCTGAAGTCACACAGAAGAAAGCTGCATCAAAGCTTGGGAAGGCAACTGCATTCTTTGTCTAAACAGACTGCTCTTTGAAGAGCCTTAGCATGAAATCCGTCCATTAAGAAGTGTCAAGGCTAATAAGTTAAAAACTCATTATTCAAAATGTTGTCTCAGGAAATACTAGAATTAAAACTATCTAATTCAATCTGCTCCTCCTCCAAATGCATATGACTATCTCTTCACATGATCACACCCTATCCTTCCCATCCACCCAGGTCTTTACTTATAGACCAGCAATGCGTAAGCTGGACACAGAGTGAATTGAGATTGGTTCAGGATTGATGCTGGAATGCTTGCAAATCTTACTTTGAGCTCTGTTTGAAAAGCTTTTGAAAAGTACCCCCTGCTGCTTTCTTGAATTAGAAGGAAGATAAAGACGCATGATTTCAGACAACACAGAAACAGACAGAAGCAGCCCACGAAGAGAACTACTAGAAAGCTGGTGGCAAATTGGCACCACAGGAATAACAGAAACTCTCTTTATACATGTCTTCCCTGAGAGAGCATTGGCTTGACACAAAAAAAGCAGTATAATACCGTCTGTTTGCGATGTGCTGCCTGTTTCCCTTCTGATCCATGGAACTGCGTCTCCTTTTTACCCCAGCCAAGAGCAATAAACTTTCCTGAAGAAGAAATAATCCTTGTAGTGGAAGATTGTATTACAGAGAACACCTTAACTACTGTGCACTATTGTACACAACCACAGCTTCAAGCAACCCGTACATTCTCCCAAAATTTTATTCTAAAAACCGACAGGGAAGTTATGTAGCCCAGAAAGTACTTTGGTACATGGAACTTACTTGAATTTATTCTGACAAGTAACAATATTGACTTTCCCCTTCAGCTGTCCAGCAGCACTACAGTCTAATTAAATGTCTCCTAGGGCCTCAAAGTGGTCAGCTCCATTTCCTTACTTTCCACATGCTTACAACATTTACATCAGCTAGGGCAACTTCATTTCAGTGCACATCTCACCTTCTCCAAACTCATCTTGGTGGATTTGCTTCTCTGTAATTGGTTCAAAATCCCTTGTCATCATGATGAGTGTCTGCTGACCTGCAAGGCAGATATTAAATACAGAACTGGTAATGGTATCTGCAGCAAATAAAAACTCAGGTGTTCCCCTGTGTGCTCCTGTTGTTCTGTCATGTACCTAAATACAGAAAACGTGCACTAGAGAGAACATACCCTTCCAAAGCATGAAACCTCGAACTGGAACAGAACACTTGCAAGTTTTTCTCCTCAAAAATATGCTTCCTGGCCTAAGATTAGTAATTTTTTTTCACCTTCCAAACAAGTACCTGGTACCTTTTCTCTTGAGATATGAAGGACAAGAAGGCGACTGGGAACAGTCACTATGGATTTATGAAGAGAACAATGGATTTAATTTATCCTGACTCTAATAAGGCTTTTGATGCTGTGTGCCACAACATCATCATAGACAAACCCATGAAGTATGGGACAGATAAAAGCACAGTGAAAACCAGATGAACTGCCAAGCTCAAAAGCTTGCCAGCACAGTCAAAAAGTGCAACTTGAGGTCAGTCACTGGCATGCCTCTGGACACTAGGGGCAATGATTAACATCTTCCTCAATGACCTGGAGCATGGGACCCTCAGCAAGTTTGTAGATGACACAGAACTGGGAGAAGCAGCAACTACAGCAAAAGGTTGTGCTGCTGCCCACAAGGACCTCGTCATGCAGGCAAGATGGGCTGTCCAGAACTTCATAAAGCTCAACAAGAAAAAAGTCATATCCTGCATATGGAAAATAATAATCTCAAGCACTAAGACAGACTGAGAACCAAGTGGCTGGAGAGCAGCTTGGCAAAAATATAAACTATGTTTCCTGGGGTACCAAGTTGAACTAGCTGGCAGTATGCCCTGCTGCACAGGTGGACAACAGCAACCTGCCTGCATTAGGAGTGCTGCCAGCAGGTTGTGGGAAGTGATCTTGCTCCTCTACTCAGTGCTGGTGAGACACATGTGGAATGCTGACTCGATTTTTCGGCTTCCCAGTACAAAACAGACAAGGACATGCTGGAATGAGACTTGCAAAGGGTGACAATGATGATTAAGGGCTTGAAAAATCTGTCACATGAGTGGAGGCTGAGACAAGCCAGACCGCTCTGGAGAGAAGGCTCCACGGGAATCTCATCAGTGTGTGTTATATTATTTACAGGGAGGTGGGGTACAGTAAAGAAGACACAGCCATGTTGTTTGTAGTGCTGAGGGACAGCACAAGAGGCAATGGGCACAAACTGAAACACAGAAAATTCCCTTTAAACCTAAGAAAAGGTATTTTTTTACTCTGACGACAATTATAGATAGGAACAGGATGCCCACAGGGGCTGTGGGGTCTGAAACCTAACTGGGCACAATCCCCCACAACTTGCTCTAGGCAACATGCTTTGAGCAAGGTGATTGGAATAGGTGATCTCCAGAGTTTCCTTTCAATCCCAAGCACTCCATAATTCTGTGTTGTCTGAGGCTAATTTAATTTTCTAGGTGAGTCACACCTGTAGCTAATCTGGGCCTGTGACACATGTATTTCCTACCAAAGGCCAAGAAACAGTTTTTGTTGCTAAGAAATCAAATGGTGATATAAAGAAGTATTTATGTTGTTGAGACAAGATCAAATATACTCCCCGGGAAGATTTTAAGGACTCATAACTCTTCCACAAAACAGCTTTTTGGGCCTAACCAATTTCTGCTTGGATCTCTGAAGCACCTTATGAATCATGATATGAAATCTAACGTATAGGATCTGATAGAGTTTTTTCCACTTTAAGTCCTAGCCCCAGTTTCATAACTTTTTCTTCTTGCCTCTCACTCTTAGCTGTTTTGTGCTTTGGCCATAGTGAGTTTCATCCCTACAGGCAGAAAGCTTACAGGCTGTTGTTGATACCTGTTGCAAGCAAAACAAGCTCTTGGTCAGGACTCCAGCTCATGACACTCAGACCGCTGTCCACACTTCCAACACATTCCACCTGTAAGACCAAAATAAGATCACAGAAATGCAGGAACATGAGTGCAGCACTATCCCAGCACAAATGCAAACAGCCACAAAGGCAAAAGAAAATTGCCTCCTGCTTAAAAAAGTCAAAAGCCTAACTTCACACTTTGTGTTGAACAAAACAAAAGAAACATTTCTGACTAAAACTGGTTCCAGAATGTTTATGAGTGAGAGCCCAGGTAATGTAGAGTCTAGCACATTCTACCACACACCGTTTTAGAAAGAGCTTTATTCTGCAACTCCCAGTCTTATGTCAGCAACGTATAGTGTCAATACTAATATTGTCTGAAAGGGCCTGTGATTACATTGGTAAATACTCTTTAGTCACAAAACACAGACATACAGAGAATTCCAACACACAGTTAAACTCTGATCAGCCTGTGTATGCTGAACGTGACAACTGTATATTACCGCAGGCCTGGTTCCTAGGGTACATCACCGTGTCCCGCAGCCATAGGGAGGAGGAGGAGGAGAGAAGATCCAGCAGGCAGGAATTGTGCAGCAAGATTGATTTATTTTATTATTTTACAAACTCTTTTATAGACTTTTTCTTCATAGTCTAATTGGACAAAGGACCAGCCACCCCTTGGGGGTGATTGGCTAAAATCCTAAAACATCCATTGTCAAAATATTTTCTACTATACCATAAACAAGACTTTTCAAGATTGCAGGTGGCTTGGTTGTTTACATTCCCTGCCACCTCTTCTGTGAGAGAGAAAAGTCTCTCACGGACTTAGAAAATAGCAAGAAAATCCTTGCTAGCAGCATTTTTGTATCTACACTGTATATACCTGCACCAATGTCAAAATTCATGGAAAATTGGGCTAGTTATACTGGGCCATCATGAGCAAGTAATAGCAGTGGGCAGAGAACCTTTGTTATGCATTGCTATCCTGATTTGCAAAAGGCATAGAACAGAACAACAAACACACCACTTGTGATAAACAGCAAGATGATGCCATTCAAGGAATTAGGCTTGGATGCCACAATCTTTTCAGGTTAGAAAAGTGGGACTGGGACCAGTTGGCAGCGTAATTATCACTCACGTACAGAGGATTTCAGAATAAGCAGAGGAATCTTCCAGACCCCTTTGTTGGTGCCCAGACTGCACCAAAAGAAAACAGCCTTAAAACTAGAAAGTAAGCCACAAACCCGCAAAATAAAGAATCTGGGGTTAAACCTATTCTCTGATGCATCTATCACTGCAAAAAAAGTCTCCCGTATCACATGCTTTGTTAATTTCTATTCCTTTATGACATGTAGTAAGTTGCAATACAGGACTCGTTTTTCAGATACAGCTAACTGCATATTTAAGTGGTATCTGCAAATCAAGTGCAAACATGAACCAAAACAGACGCTGCAAATAACCACAATCTTACAGCTAACCCAGACAGACCACTGTCATCTCATGCCCACTTAAACCTGCACTGTTGGACTGGTATTGTGGGAGCTGATTCAGATTTCAGAGGGTGCTGTTGTGGTGTTTAAGTGTCTTGCTGAAGATCATATAAATCTGACACTGAGGAAGGAACAGAAGGCAAGCATCTCAGTTTCTGCCATATCTTAAGTCGCGTCAACATGTATCAACTGATAACAAAACAGTAGCTACATTGTGAATTATGAATGGATTACTTTATTCTTTACCTAGTCTCAGAAATATCCTGGTTTTGTAAGACTTTCTAGCAGATACTGTACTGCTGGGAGCCCACTGAGCAAATTCAGAGGACCCAGGCTGTGGATAGACAAGCCACCATTTCGATTCCAGTTCTTCTACAGAGTATATATTCTGTCTTTAGTCATTCTCAAGGTTCTGACAAAAATTAGCTTGTCTGCCCAGAGAACAGAGACTAGCCATAGCTCAGCATGCAATAAGCATACAACTGGCTCCTAAAGAAATTATAAGTGTTATTCTTTCCTCTGAACTCCCTCAGTACTGTTGTGTCTTTCCTGCCATGGTACCTGTTTTGTGCTCAGGTTGCACAGTAGGATGTCTCCAGCTGCTGTAGCAACACACACACTCTCCTGCTCTGGAAGATCTTCGACACCCACGATGCAGCCACTTCCATCCTCAGGCAAGAACCCATCCACAGTCAGGGAAACTTCTCTTGACACCTTGATACAGAAAGGTCAATGGCTTATTAATTACACATCACCTCACTGGGATTTTTGTAGAAATAACAGACTAATATCCGTAGGTATATTTCATCCTACTGCAGTTAAACAAAACATTACACAGCAAAAGGGAGTGTGTCAATGGCACCAGAAAAAAGCCAGTTTGCAAGTACTTATCCTCACTTATCCATGGAAAACCATGAAGATCCCTTATGGTAAAAGTGATAGAAGAAAACAAGAAAACCAATATATGGAAACAAACAATACACAACTTCCAATTTGCTGTGCTAATCGTCTTTCAACACCCTTTTCATATTTCACCAGTGTCAACATCAAGAGGTGCAAGGCTAGCTGCTTAAAGAGTCCCAATGCTCTCAAGGGGGCATGCACACTTCTAGACACAGCATAAAAACAATTTCTGAGGAAAACTATTTGGATGGTTAAGGTACAGCAATCTTTGAAAATTAAATCCCTGGAAAGCCCCAAAGGTCTTTTACCAGTTAATTTCAGAACTGAATGTACTAAAGGAATTAGATGCCTCAGAATCGCATAGTGAGAAGAAAGCAACCCAGCTCTAACAGGAATTCATGACTCAACAGCACTTTATTACTTTAGCGGTGTGTTGGGGTTTTTCTCCCCCTAGAGCAAAGTTTCAAAACCTTCCTCCTGTACTCTTCACTATCTCTTTGCCTGCTTGGTTCTGTTTTGTGAACCTGTCCTGATGCAACTGTTCGCCAGGTCGTGCTTAAGAGTAAACCACGCGAGTGACACGTGTCTAACACAGCCACGCTCTTAAAGAAGCAGATTTAGTATTTTAGAAGCACAAGCCTCTTCAGCCACCAAGATCACGGTGCAGCGGCTTCCACGGCACCGTGAGACAGCAGCAAGCGGCGGCGGGGAGGAGCAGGAGGGCCCAAGAGCCCGCAGACACGGCCGCGAAGGGGGACCGCATCAGGAGACAGGCGAATTCCCGGCGAGCACCGGCGCGCTCCCGCTGGCGGAGGCACAAAAGCTTCATTCCAGCTTTGCAACCAAAGCCGACCCCAACACGGCGGCAACCACCAGCACCCTGCCCCGCAGCCGCAGCCCCGGCTCTCACCGAGTCCCCGGCGGAGCGCAGCTCCACAAGCCCGTACTGGGAACCCACGAGAACCGTGCCGGGCTCGGCGCCGAGGCAGAAGCACTGCGGGGTGCCCGTGGCGGCGGCGGAGCGGCACCCGCCGGCCCGCAGCAGCCGCAGGTTCCTCATGGCGGAGGGAAAGAGCAATGGAGGCCGGGCAGCGTCACCGCCTCACGGCGCCGCCATGTCCTGCAGCGCGGGCGGGCGGGCGCAGGCGCCGCGCGCGGGTGTCGCTCTGGCGGGGCGGAGCGCGGCCCCTCCTGCCCCTCCTCGGGCCGTGTGGGGAGCGCCGCGCCCGGAGCCGCGCGCGGTTGTGGCTGAGGCGGCGAAACCAGCGCTGCGACTCCTCAGCAGCTCAGCTCCCTGTGAGGCTGCACAAAGAATAACAGAATCACCGAGGTTGGAGGAGCGCTTTAAGGTCATCCAGTCCAACCATCCACTCAGCACTGCCACTGTAACCCCTTCACCACATCACCAGATCCAGATCCAGGTGTTTATTAAACACAAGGGATGGGGACTCCCCCACCTCCCAGGGAAAACTATTCCAATGCCTGACCCCCCTGACAGTGATTTTTTTTCTAATATGTGATTCTCCCGTGTCTCAGATTAAGGCCATTTCCTCTTGTCCTCTCACTGCAGGCATGGCAGGACAGACTGACCCCCACCTCACTACACCCTCCTTTCAGGAGTTGTAGAGAGCGATGGGGTCACCCTTGAGCTCCTCTTCTGGAGACTAAACAACCCAAGCTCCCTCAGCCATTTCTCATACGACATGTTTTTTCTGGTTCTTTCATGAGCTCTGGACATGTCCAGCACATCAATGTTCTTTTTAAAGTGAGGCACCCAGACTGGACAGTTGTCAATGTGCGGCCTTGCCAGTGCCAGTGTATAAGGTGACAGTGGGAGCAGGATGATTCTTTTGGAGCCATTCTAGCACTAACCAGCTGAAGAACTCCAGCTGAGACTTTTAAGGCACTTACAGGCCAGCCTTCACATAGATCAGTGCTGCCCTGATGCCACTGCTTCTGTCACACTCTACCACCTCCCTCCAGGTGTGGCTGAGAGGGAGAAGGCAATTCAGCCTTCAAGGGGAAGGACTTCATGCAATCACATTATAGCCTTCACATTTCCCCCTTTTCCTAGTGGAGCTAGATTCCATCAGTCAATACTGATGATCAGTTCAAGAAAGACAAGGAGCTATTGTGAAAGGTCCAGCGGAGGTGACAAAGATGATTTGGGGTCTGGAACTTCTCTCTTATGAGAGACTGTGGGAGCTGGGCCTGTTTAGTCCAGAGAAGACTGAGAGGGAATCTCATAAATACATATAAATATCTCACAGGCAGGTGCCAAGAGGATGATGCCAGACTTTTTTCAGTGGGGCCCACTGACAGGATGAGGAGCAATGGAAATAAACTAGAACACAAGAAATTTCAGCTCAACATGAGGAAGAACTTCTTTATGTTGAAGTTAGCAGAGCACTGAAAAAGACTGCCCAGGGAGGTTGTGCACTCTCCCTCTCTGGAGACATTAAAATCCTACCATAGTGCATTCTGCTCTAGGTGATCCTCCCTTGGCCAGGAGGGATGGACTAGAGAGTCTCCAGAGATCCCTTCCAACCCTAACAATTCTGTGATGCTCTGTGATTCTATGATCCAGTCTAATGTCCAAATACCAAGACAAGACAAATTTGAGACAAATTGTTTTTGTCTACGGCAATCTGTAGATTTTGCATGCTGTAATCAGCTTAATGTGCTCCACAGTTTGGCAGTTAGGCTAGTGGAAAGATGGGCCACTAGACACCTGGACAGGTTTTGCTGTTCTGGTACTAAACTTGGCTAAAGTCAGTGATAAAACTCAGTAAAGTTTGCTAAACTCAGGGCTTTTTTGAGACCAGTGGAAAAGGCACAGTTATCACTGCACAGAGGGAAAACTAAAGCCATCCAGACTCCTTATTCTTGGGATAAAGCATAAGAAGTGCCTTCCCAGGCCAGTAGAGTGCCTGCCAAGGCCAGCAGGGCCTGGCTGCACTGGCAGGAGGAAAGGCAGCTGTCAGAGAGCACGTGAACCTGGCCGTGCTGTGCGCCCTGTCCCCTCTGACACCCCAGGACCTGCACTGCTTCTTTAGGGTTGTCACTCCTCTTCCTTGCAGTATCTTTTCCAGAGGCTTTTCCCTTTGGCCCAGCTTGATCCTATCAGCCTCCAGTGTCCCAAGTCACCAAGTTACCACTGTTCTTACCCAGTGAAATGTGCTTGACTGAGCTGAGTTGCCCCAGCTCTCGCAGCACGTCTGCATCTGTCCCCCGGTGGTTTTGCAGCTCTGGAGAGAAGTCCCCCCAAAGCAGGTGGCTGGTCCCCTCTAACCCACGAAATGTCCCCTTCTGCTTGCTTGCTAGCCGTGGGTCGCATCACCCTGATGAATCACTTTCTTCCCGACACCCGTCTGAAATGCCCTATGTTACTGCTGTTGTTATTTTTCCCGCGGCTGCAGCTGACGTCCCCCGCCCCACTGTCCTCCCGCTCCGCCGCCCCGTCCCCGCCGCTGTCCCGGGGCCGCCGGGGCCCCGCCCCGCCGGCACCGCCGCAGACCGCCCCGGCAGGAAGCGCGGCCGCCGCAGGTATTCCCGGCGGGGGCTGCGGGTTCCCGCGCCGCCGCTCCGCCCCCCATCCCAAAACCCCCGACTGGCCAGCGGATCGGATGCCCCCCCGCCCCAGCCGGCGCTGGTACAAGCGGTGCCAGGCTCAGGCCAACCCCGTGCCAGGCTCCGGCGGCCGTCGCTGGTACCCCCGCGGTGCAGCTGGGCTGGGAGGCGCTTCTGCGGCGCTGCGGGAGGCACGGGGAGGGGCGGTGGGGGCTGCCTTGTGCTGATTCCACCAGCAGCTCCGGAAAGGTTTGTGCAGGGTCCACCCTGATCCGTTTTCATTGGTGAGTCAGTGTTAGGGCAGCTTTCGGCTAAATATATCTTTCAGACAGCTCCCCGGCAGCGACTGGACCGAAGAAAACCTCAGGCAGGCGCTGCTTTTCTTTTGCTGTTGGATTTGTTGGAGGCTGTGGTTACCTGCTTGGTGGTGTTTGCACCAGTAGCTCTGTGCCAGGAGACGGTGACTTCCAGGAGCTTCTCTCTACTTCCCTTAAGGAGGTGAGGTCTTGTCTAGAGGTCTTTGCAAGGCAGATCTGACATCGCTCCTTATAAATTGGTTCTTGAACCTAATGCTTACTAAATAACCTAAATTAAATTACCTAAAATGGTTACTTGATCCTGTTCATGGTGTGGACCCATGGACCATCATGCTGGCAAGAGGTAGAAGTGTGGTGGAGTCTTCTGGCGGTACAGAAGATACTTGTACTGGTACTGACATAAAACCCCGAGGGTCTTTTTGGGAAAGTTGAGGGTGTTTCTTCCTCCTGATGATATTTGCCCTGTGCCAGGCAAAATTAGCTTGCAAATGAGGTGTTTTTGGTGTTTCAGAAGTTTAGTTGAGGCAACACCTTCTCAAGGGGTGCTTGTTGTTGGCATTTGGGAATGTGTTCAGCACCAGGATCCACAGTGTCATGCGAGGGAACTAAAAGAATTTAAGTAGCTTTCCACTAAGAGTGAACATTCCTGATGGTTGTCTGTAAAGCTGATGCAGGAACAGGAGGGGGCAGCAATAAACAGGATGGGGCTTAGCCAGCGCTAGGATGGACAAACCTTCTCTCTGTCATGAGGATAACTTGTTCCTAGAAGCAGAGGAACAAGATCAGCTTGGGAACATCTCAGTGTGCTCCATTGTACTATTTCATTGACATGTTGTCATACAGCTGGATGTTGTGTTGAATCAGCTTTCCCAGTTTTGTGTCTGCAGTTGGATTCCCACTAACTTATCACCGCAGCCATTTATTTCCTTACATGTTTGCTTCAGCTATGTTAGTGTCTGAAACCAAAGTTTCAAAAAATGCAAGAAGTTATTTATAGATACTTTTCTGGAGTGTTGTTAGCTTTCTTTATACTGGAGCTGTGGGTATCTGCAGTGCTGAGCAAAAAATCACACCTGTCATGTGGTTAAGCGCTTGAAACATGGCAAAATTGCCGTCCTTGTTTATGATAAAAATTTATCTGAATGCAGACCTGGCTACAGATTTAAGTCTGAGAGAGAAGTTGAACTCGAGATTTACACAGATCCCTTCCAGCCTGTATCCCACACTTCTGGGATACAGGTGGTCACTTTGGTCACAGAAGCAACCAAGTCTCTTTTGCAAGGACCACAGAATTACTTTCTCTGGTGCATAATCCATCATATGAATCCATCCTAGTGGATGAGGAACTAACACATAGTATGTGGGCATTTTAACAATTATAGTGAGCTGACGAAAATTATTCATGAGAATGCTGCATAAGGTTGGATTTTTCTCCAGAGCCATGGTTTAAAATATTAGTTGAACATTCAGTGCAAATACCAGGACACACTTCCCTGCAGTCCCTTGATCTGACTATGTGCCTAGCCCCTTGTTATCTTGCCATGTTTTCTGCAGCTGTTTCTTAACATTAAGTACCAAATGCCCTGGTTTATTGCTATTGATTTGGTATGCTCACAGGCTGTGCTTATTTTTCACACAGGAGATTATGGTATTGTTTCTTGGCTGCTAATCCAGGCTAATCTAGGAATTAAAAAGGGAGACAGCAGATATATAGAGGTCATCTGAGCAGAGGAGAGCAGGGAGCAATGACCAAAAGTAGAGTTGGAGACCTTGGCTGGGTAGTTTGAAAGCTAGGAAGTGGTTTTTTGTTGTGTGGCAGACCTGAGCTTGTTTCTTCCTTTTTTGTTGGCTGCAGGTTCTGTAACACTGATGATATAATCGAGATCGGCTCATTTACCTAGAGAACTTCCTGCTTCAATCTATTTCCTTAAAGAAATGAAGAAAGGACCAGAAAGTGGAGCATGCACCCTTGCTGCTCCAGGCAGTTTAGTGGAGTCAGATCCAGACACTAAGAGCAGCAATGGAGCCTCAGCAAGAGCGAAAGACACACTTCTCTCTCCTGGAGAACTGGAAAACGTACCGCTGAAACCCAGCACAGAAACATCCAGAAAAAAACTGTGTGGCTATTTAAATAAGCTGGGCATCAAGGGGCCAATCAAGACCTGGAAGTCTCGTTGGTTCTTTTATGACGAAAACAAATGTCGCTTACTATACTACAGAACTGCCCAGGACATTAATCCTTTGGGGTCTATTGATCTCTCCAGCGCCAGCTTTGACTGCAAAATGGAAAATGGGGAAGGAGTTTTTGAGATCAGAACACCAAGCAGAGTTTTTACTTTGAAGGTAACGAAAAATTCCCAGTCAGGACAGACACACACATCTGTACTAAGGTATCTCTTAGCCTGAGTTTCACTGAAGTCCTTCTGGCTTGGATTGCTACCACTTGGACCTAAATTACTTGTATTGTTTTGGCAAGTCTGGGACTCCTTTCCTGTGAGATGGCTGTTGTTTAACAGAGTAGGAATAAAACCCGAACTATGTGCCAAATTAAAGTAATTGAGGAGGCCTGCAGTCCACATGTAATTTACTGAACAGAAATGATCTCCCCTGTCTAAAATGGTTGCTCTAGGAGGATTCTTTGCTAGGCTTTTATTTCTGTGTAAATCATTGTTAAAAAGCTCTGGGGATGATTCCTGTCTAAAACAATTGTGGCATTTCTGCTTAGCCTTGGACCATAGTAAACCAAAACAAATTTAAAATTAGGTTGCTGGTCCACTGAGATTCTACCACTTAGGGCCATACTAAAGATTTCTTCTGTCCTCCCAAATCAGTGTTAGGACCAGAGGATACAGATACAGCATAGGTTTGATACAGTGGGCCTTATTTTTTGCTGACTTGTGCAGCAGAGTGGTGGTCATCTCAGGATGTCTCATGTTGATGAGATTATTCCCCTCCCTTTCCTGTTTTCTGTTATGTTAGGCAATCAGCAAACAGGCAATGATGTACTGGCTGCAGCAGCTGCAAATGAGACGTTGGGAATTTTGCAACACTCAGAGCAGATTTCCTGTGGGCAGCTCCCAGCTTGTGAATGAACCTCTGGCTGGAAGAACAAGTAGGTGTTGCACATGTCAGCCTTTCTTTTGCTTTCAGCCCCCTGGTGATGAATGGTGTTCCTCTTCTGGAAGTGGCCAGATTTTTAAATGCAGGTGCCAACTATCAGTGCTTGGCCAATGTTTGACACTTCTGCCTTATTATGTATAAAAGTGAGTAAGCTGCCTCCTAATCTACAGCACATGTTTGGGGATGTTCAGGTATCTTGTGATCATGAATTCCATCTTGATTTTCCTCACACATGTGAAATGTGCACGTTTGATAGGTCATTCTTTTAAGGCCTGTGAAATACAGAACAAGCAAGGGTTTTTTTCAGCAGTGGGATGAAGATGTCCATTCCTAGAAGTGGTAGTAGACAAGTCAGCAGATGAGGGGAGGCACAACCAGGGTATCCACCTGTTAAGTTATGACTAGATGTGCATTTTGTTTGAAACAAACAATCCCCTCCCTGGTAAGTGTCTGCTCTCAAGGGTTCCGGGTAGCATCTTGCTGCAGCAGGCAAAAATTTGGTAACAAACTGTGCTTGTGGAATGTTATCTGCGCATTAAAACTATCAAATGTGGTTTGGAATGTGGGAAAAGAATAGCAAAATTTTCCTTCCTTCTATCTTTAGGCAGTTAAAGTTTGATTGTTTAAGGTTAATCATTCTCATAAATATGGTTAAAATCACTTGACTGGCCTTGAATAGATGATTCTCTTTGTACATGAAAACTTCTGTTATTTGACCTAAAACTAAGGAAGCCTACTCTGCTGTCCTTGTTCTACCTGACCACTTGAACATGCAATGTATACCTGTAGTAAATTGTTGTGGCTGTCAGGTTACATGAAGGACCCAAAGTCCAATGGAGTATTGTCTTGGTCATTTGCTTTTGTGTCCTGTTTTGTTTTTACGTAGATGTAGTTGACAATGAAGACTTTCTGCCTCTGGTGAAAACACCAACAGAAGCAGTGGGTTTAAAGGCAGCATCTTTGCCTGCGCCTCAAACATCTACTGCTTTGCAGAACATCTCCCTTAAGCACCCTTGGACAGAGATACAGTAAGTGCATGAAGAGAACTGCAGTGTGGTTGACATGCTAGCCTACCACTGTGTGCCTTCCTTGCCTGTATGTATGAAAAGGGACTCTTGCCTGGGTGGGAGAACTCTGAAGCACCTTTTTGGAGGCTAGTCCAGGTCAAAGTAAACTTCCTGCCAGTGGGTCTTCCACATCCCCCTGTTCTGATGCATTTCATGTCATGTAGCTCTCTTAGCAAAGATTATGGTAGCAGACCTAGGACTTGGTTAAGCTCTCTTCAGTGTAGTCAGTTCTTTGCATGCCTAGTGTGATGCATCTGTACAGCAGTCTTGGAAGGGCACATGGTCAGGTTCAGCTGTACTCAGTAAGTAATGATAGAAGCCCGTTAGCACTTTCCAGTGGTTTCAAAGGACCTTGATTGTAGTGCATTCTCTAAAACAGGAACTCCAGGGAAAAGTTGCCTAAGCCTGTAATGAGGTCTGACTGCACAGCTTGCTCCTGCTTGCTGAGTTTCAAGGATGTTAATATTCCTATTGCCTGCATCTATCTACTGTTGCAATGGGTAGCCCCATCAGGTTAAAAGTTACAAGCCTTGTGCAGTTACAGTTTCACAAAGACAATGCCATCAGTATCTCCTAATTGTTTTTTGTTTATCTCCTAATTGGGTTTTGTAATCACTTATTTACATATAACCAAAAATGAGTAAGTGGCCAGAAGTGTGGTAGGCAGCTAGTCACCTGCCAAATACTGTTGGTGTGGAAGTTGCCTGTAGTTTTTCTACCACCAGTACTGCAGCTACAATCTGATGCTTATATGCAGAAAGATCCCCTATGAGATCAGAGTTTCATTTACATGTTAGCAGTTTAATTTACAGTTAGGAAAGCAGCAGACACTGAGTCTTTTATAGACATCAAAACAAGGGACTTGCTTTGTTTTAGCTGAAGGACAACACAGGAGGAGAAGGGAAAAGACCTGTATGCATACTTTCTGGTGTAGGTTTTACACAAACTGCTCATACATTTTGTAGTTCCTCATGATTCTGTAAAGTCATCTCTTAGTGCCTCTGGCAATATCTGATAGCAACAGCTGTAACAAACTGTTTCTGTGTCTGACTGCAGTTTTCTTCCTGAAACTCTTTACTGCATTTTAGTTTATTGACTTTGTAGTGGCAAGGTTGTTTATTAAATGTTTCAGAGCACAGGACCTCTGACTGCTTCAAATGTGATCATTGTCCCAGTTTTGGCTGTGTTGTAGGTAACTGAGCTTCTCTTGGCAGCTGTTCTTGGCACCTGGGGATTTCTGCAGTGAACTAAAGATAGGGATGGATGAAGGAAGGGAAGGAGAGAGGGAGAGGGAAGGATGTGGTTAGTCTACTGTTACCTTTGATCCTTCTCTTTGGTCTGATGTGTTTATGTATAGGGCTTAAGCACATGGGGAAATTCCCTGGTTTTATGTTGCTGTGCTGTACTGATTTTGTGGCATCTTCCTGGTTTACACCAGTTACAACCTTGCTCTCCTCAAATCTGCCAACACTATAAAGAGTTCATTTTTTCAGCACATGAAGGAGATAAGTTTTGGGAGGAGGGGTGGGAAGTAAGGGGAGATAAGGCATTGAATAGTTTGAATATGCACTGGCTGGCTGCAGTGATCATGGCTTCTGTTCAGTAGGCTGTCTTGATCTCTTCTTGTTTCAGAAACACTGTCTACAATATTTGTGGCTCCAAGCAGCTCTGGGGGAACAATGGGAATGTCTTTAGCTTTGATGAATTCCAAGAGCATCCTGAGAATGTGGATGAAAAGCAAGAGGCAGAAGTGGAGGCAGGTCGTGCAGGTGATTGTTACCGAGTTGTGTGATGCCTTCTAGGAGGGATTCAGACTTTGCAGGAACGGAAAGGAGATGATGGCAACTTGTCAAGGGATATGAAAACTCTGTTACATTGTCTCAAGTCTCTTCCTATGTTGTTGCCACAAGACTGACTCTTTTGGCTCTGCTTCAGGTTCCGTCTCTATCTTCTACCTCTGGAACATTCTGCAGGGGCAAAAAAAGAAATAAAATCCATGGTGCCAGATTTATTTCTTTGAGGTAAAAGTGTAATTGCTGCACAGTCACAGGCTAAGTGTGGCAGCTTCACTGCATGTGTACCTTTCCATGATGGTAACTTGCATTTGCTGTGGGGCCAGATATGTGAGCAGGGTGCAAGGTGGGTTAACAGGTACCATAAACCATCACAGCTTTGTTTATTGTGGGCATATCAGTGTCTGGTCCCTACTATTTTGGCTTCAATCCTGTGGGTCAATTTTCCTTGTCCTGTATGTCAGCCTCCTCTGTGGAGCTGTTGTGAGTTCCCCCACAGCAAGACTTGGGAGTCCATAGTAGCAAAGCAATCCTGTGTAAATTAAATCTATCTCCCCTCAGATAAGGAGGGGACCCTGGAAGGTGGGAGGATGGAGCCCAGGCTGAACTGGATTAGGAAAGCCAGGTGGATGAACAGTGGCTTCCCAGGCTCTGAAGAATTGTCCAGGGAGAAGAACTCAGTGGATAAAGTGAGTGTCCTACAGCAACAGATTCTGACACTCACAGAGGAAGTCAAATCACAGAAGGTGAGTGTGGTGAAGAGACTGGTATTTCTAAGGGTCAGGGCCTTGAGGCTGGTCCCAAGGCCTCCTTTACACACAGGTGTGTAGAAGCACTGAGAAGTGCTCAGCAGGCACTACCTGGAGACCAGTTGAAGCTCCTGGTGTTAGCACCTGTTAACACCTGTGTGTGCCTGAGTGTGCCCAGCACAAAGGACCTTCAGCCATTTCTAGGAAGTGCAGCTAGGTGTAAGAGGGAGATAAATCCATGAGTTCTCTGCTGTTGTCTTGCTCCTGCATCTCTATTGCTCACTAAGTACACCTGAATAGTTACTGTGACACGGGTGAGAACTGCCAGGTGGAGTCATGCTGTTAACAACAGATCATTCTTTTTGAACAGTGACCCACCATTAAGGTGTGATTTGCCTGTAGAAGTCAGGACATGGGTCACTGCAAGGGCTGTCAATCATGAATGGTACTGTTCTTCAAAGCATGGAGCAATG